>NW_027481452.1:0-571290 GCF_050403205.1 Rhodotorula paludigena | reverse complement strand
TCCCGGTTCGCGGGGGGGGCAATGTTCGCTTTTTCGGCCGCCCCCCCCCGCATGGATTCTGAGCGCGGGGCACGGGGCGGCCCCCCCCCCCCCCCGGGGGGGGGCCCCCCCGCATGGGCCCGCCCCCCCCCCCCCCCTCGGCTCTCGTCTCGCTGCACGGCGAGCGGGCCTGGCCTCAGTGCTCGTCGGATGCGCGGGACGGGGCAGCTCAAGGCACGATCAGGGACTTGATCAGCCTCCGGACTGTTCGCCGGCGGCGCTGGTCGTCCCCTCCTGCTGTTCGCAGGTGGTGGCGTGCGGGCAACTTCGCTCTGGGTCATAATGCTATCAGCACACGACAGTCATTGTCTGTCAACGGTGGAAAAAGTTGTCCACGCGCAGCGGGCCAGAGAGCGGGCGAGTGCGCAGTTCGCCCGCGACTCGCGCGGCTTCCGCGGTTCGAGAAGGCGAAAAGGAGGTTTTTCATCCAAAGAGGGCGCCGGCGTGACAACCTAGAGGCCACGAGGATCCGCAGCGCGTTCGAGAGGGACCTTCCAGGAAAGGATCAAGAGCGTGCAAGCGTCATGTCTTTGTCGAACCGAGCCCTCAGCCCTTGAAAGCGCGACGGGCCCACACACGCCGATCTCCTGCCGGCGTCTCGTCAGGCGTGGTGCTCCCGTTGCTCCCTGCTGCTCATCTGCATCGTCGCACCTCACTGCGCCACTCGGCTTGCGCACGAGAAGGACGCAGTCGCTCGGTCAGACGTTTCGAAGGCCCGGCCCTGGCCCTGCCCCGCGCACGGAAACCACCCCGCGACGCTTCTGTCCGGACGGCGAGGGGCGACGATCACACAGTCGCCAGGCCGAGCCGCTCGCGGAGAGCGCAAACTTACCGGCGCTGCTGAGCTCTGTGCGCCTGCATCGCGCGTGCGTAGACTGGCGCCGCTGGAACGAGCGAAGGTGCCGCAGTCGCCGAGTGCGCCACGATCAGGCTTCGAACCGCCAGCGCCGGCTTCCGCGCTGTCGCCGCGTCGCTCCCTCGTCGCCGGCGGCGCTGGGGATGCTCTAGGCGCTCGCAGCGTCACCATGGACGTCGAGCCTCCCTCGCCGCGCGCCCCGCCCTCTACGGGCGCACGCGCGCCCGCATCACCGACGGGCGAGTCGGCTGCCAGTCCCTTTCCTCCGCCCCGCTTGCCCTCCATCTCCGCCCTGCTGAACACCACGTCCAGCGAGCCGACAGGTACGCCTCCTAATCCATTCCGGACCGCTTGAACGTGGCTGACAATTGACTCCATGCCCGTCTGACAGGTTCCTCTCCGCACCTTTTGTCACATCTTGCACCTTACGGAGGGTTTGAGGGCTCGAGTGGCACCGGCGGCGCGCATCTACTGGTAGCCGGAGAAGTACGCGAAGGAGGATCGCCCAACTCGTCGCAGCCTCGTCCACCCGCCCCGACAGACTATCCTCCCGTCTTTACCGCTTCGACCGAATCTGCCGCCAGCGCAGGTCTCGCCTTCTCCCAGACCCGCCGACTCGTCCGCCCTGCTCAGCCCGAACAGCATCGCCTAGCCTCGCTCGAGTTCCCCGATGGCAACGCGCTGCACCCGTTGCCGTCGGGCTTGTCTAGCGATCGCCCACGCGCTGCTTCCATCTCGCACGCCCCTCGCTACGAGACGAGCGCGTACAGTCGCTTTTCGGGGTTTGCGACGAGTTCTGAGCGAGGCGGAGGGATCGAAGAAGCCGGCGACTCGGCGGACGAATCAGCGAGGCTTCCCAGAGGAGGTCCACCACACTTCGCGCCAGACCCGCTGAGGCCTCGCGCGATCTCCATTGCGACAACCGACGAGTACCGCTCGCATCTTTTGCGAGCTGGTCCTTCGAGTCGGCCTGCATTCGAACGGCCTCCGCTCGCGCATAACCGCCTCGATGCCGCCCAAGCGGCCGCGATGGCTTCGTATGGCCTCGGCGCGCCTCCTCAATACGTATTTGCGGATGGCGCCGCATCGGGTCCGACCATATCTGCGACTCCGCATCCTGCAGCGCCCGCACCTGAATGGCCGCTGCGCACCCATGCTGCGCCTGCACCGACCGCCTACCCTCGCCATCCCGGCACCGGATTCCCTCCGCCACGCGCCGCATACGGCACAAGCGCACACCAAGATGACTTGCCGCACCTCGTCCCCCTCGCCATCCCTTCCGGCCTTACATTGTCGAGCCCGACGTCACCCCCTTCTTCCGGGTCGGCCTCCCATGCACCGATGCGTGCTCTCGCTGCGGCCACCACTCCGCAATCCGCCATCAGCCCCGTCGATCGTCAGCAGCTCAATGGCCCGCCTGCAGCAGCAGTTCCGGCAGCAGCTGGAGACTTGTCGCAGGATGCCGGTCGTTATGGCTGTCCGCATTGCCGTATGTCCGCGCATCTCACTTGTACGAGCGACCGACCTGACGCTCCCCCTCGGCCTGCAGCGAAACGCTTCGCCCGGCCTTCGTCCCTCCGCATACACATGCACTCGCATACTGGCGAAAAGCCTTTCACCTGCCCTCTTTGCGACCGCGCCTTCTCGGTGCAGGTATGTTACCGCACATGCCGCCACGCCATTGCCTGGCGTGAGCTGACCTGTGGATGCTCCGCAGTCGAACCTCCGCCGTCACCTCAAAATCCACAAGGGTGGCTCCGGCGCTGCGACTTCTGCTGCAGGCCTGAGCGCACCCGACACCGATGCTGGGAGTGTCAGTCCTACCGGCAGAGAACCTGCATCGACGCCGACGAGCTCGCTCAAGAGCGGCCTTGTCGGTCACGATGGCGGGATTGTCGCACCCACGCCAGTTGCAGAGCAAGCGGAATCGGACGCGTTGCTGGCGGCGGGCCTGCCGAGCGCGTCGCTGGAGCTGCTGCAGCACGACGAGCACGGCGGAGGGGGCCGTTCGACCATCCAGGAGGTGGCGGAGGAGGACGAGGCGATGATCGACGCGACAAGGCAATGACTTTCTCCTGCCTGGAATGGCCGCCCGTGGACTCTCGCTGCGCCTCACCCTTCGTGCACTGTTTCATCCTGAGGCTCCTGCCGGGGTCCGCTGCGCATAGATATTGCACAATATCCGTACCATCTGTGCCCGGTGCCGCCGTATGGGGTGGACCGTGTCAGTGCCGTCTATGTGAAGTCCGTCCGTACATAACCTTCTGTTTTGACTCTTGTGCCAGCTCCCCTGTCTGTTGTTCTAACCCCCATCAGGCTCCTTCCGCCTCTGACCCCTGCACCCAATTTGCACATTCGCCGTCCGTCTCTGCAGCATTGCAGCATTTCATCCGAACTCTCGTGTACTGCACGGTGTCGAATTGTGAGCCTGCAAGCCGGAGAGACTTCGCCCTTCACCGCGTGGCCTTTCCAGACAAACTGAATGAGGCGATGAGCAATGCTGCGCATTCCGCCTGCCTTCTACAGATGGCGCGTCTTCGTCCGACTCGCGCTGCGCATCGGCTTGCGCATGCGCGTCCGGCCACTGCCCTCCTCTCCCTCGATCTCGTGCTCCTCGTCGTCCTGTGGCCCGCCGGCGCGCGTCTCGAGCCCCATCCCGTACTTGGCCTTCTCGGCCTTGTCCTTGTCGCGCTTCTCCTTGGTCGCGCGCTTCTTCTCGGCGATCTCGGCCGCACTCTTGGGCTGCGGAATGAACGACATCTCCATCCCGCCGCCGGCCGAGCCGCGGATGATCTCGGTCGGGTTGGACGACGAGACTTCGTCTGCTGAGCGCTTGGTCTGCTTCGACGACGAGGTCGACGCCGCAGCTCGTGCACGCTGAGCGAAAGACTGCGTGGCACGGTCCTCCGAGGCGCGAGGGCGGGAGCGGGCGGCGGAAAGAGTCTCGTCGTCCGAATCGTCCGCAGCGACGAGAGATGAACGAGATCGTGCGGGAGCTGTGGCGGAAGGGGCGGGGCGGGAAGAGGCAGGAATGGAGCGGGAAGAGGCGGCGGGTTTGGCGGCAGCCCGCTTCGGCGGCTCGAGTGGACGTCGCCGGTGGTCGAAACCGAGGTCTACGGTAACCGCAACGAGTCAGCCACGGATCACGGAACTTTAGCGGGAGACAGCGTACCTCCTTCCGCACTGCTGTCTGAATCTGCCGCGTCGTCATCCTCATCCTCGTCGACCGAAAGATCATCCGCGTCCTCGTCCTCGTCCTCGTCCTCGTCCTCGTCTTCGTCGCGATGACGGTTCTGTCACGCGAGAGAGGTCAGCCGGGAAGTCGGATACCGGGAGAGGGGAAGGAAGCGCACCGGCCGAGTGGACGGGTTGAGCAGCTGGAACTCGCGCGACTCCTCGTCGATCTCGAAGTCGGGGTTGGTGAACAGGTCTCCGAAACGGTCGTCGGTGAGCAAGCTGGGCACCTCGACCTGCTGCTTCTTGCGGCGGCGCCTGCGCTCGCCCTCGTCGTCCTCGTCACTGTCGACCTCGCCTGCCTCGCGCTTGCGCTGCCGCTCCTCCTCGGCGCGCAGCTTCTTCGCAAGCTGCTTGTTGACCTTGACGCCGGCGGCAGCCGCGCCCGTCGCCTTCTTGGCGCCGCGGATGCGCGACTCCTGCTCGGCGGCGAGCTTGTCGCGGATGAGCTTGTCGCGGTGCTCGGCGTACTGGAACGGGTTGGCAATCGCCCGCGCCTTGGTGTACAGGCGCAAGTCGACGAAGTAACCATGCATGTAAGGCTTGAGCGTGTCCGTGCCGATGAGGTGAGTGAGGTTGAGGCTGTCCGGTAAGCGCGAAAATCAGCACGGGCATTCTCAAAGCACTGCAGGATGCGAACGCACTCGTCGAGCTCCTGGCGGTCGACGAACTTGTAGTCGTCGTAGAGCAGCGTCTCCTGGTCGTCCTCCATCTCCTCCGTCATGTTGTCGAGGAAGCGGCACCACTTGGGCGCCGGGCCAAGCTGAGGCACGTAGTAGCCGGTCATGGGCGAGGTCTCGTTCGCGAGGAAGACGAGGCCAGTGCCGGGATAGATGTGCAGGTCGTTGATAGGCATGGGCGGGTTGATCGCAACAAGGTTGTTGCCCTGCGGAGCGCTCATCAGCACGAACCAACGAGAGGAGAGCAGGGGAAGCAGAGCACGCACCGTCTCCTTGCCCCAAATCTTGACGACCTTCTCGTCCGCACTCGCGACCCACCCTCCTTCCCGGTCCGCGTCTCCGCTCGTCGCCGGTGCGCTCTCGACCCACTCGACCTTCTTCACCGGCAGACCGTACCCCTGGTCCTTTGTCGTGTACGGGCGATTCGCGCGCAGGTCGTACAGGAGCACATGGCCCGTCGAAGTCCCGACCGCAAGGTTCAGCCCGTCGCTGCGGTTCGCCAGCGCCGTGACCGCAAGCCCAGCCGTGTTTCCCTCGTCGACGCCGGGGAGGCGCGGGTGCTGCAGACTCGCGCTCGACATGCTCGACGCGAGAAGCGAGGCGTACGGCAGGCGGAGCAGGCCCGCGCGCGACCGGCTGCGCGGGTCCCACAGCTCGACCGTGCCGCGTCCCTGCGCCGTCTCTGTCCCAAAGCACAGGAGCTGGTGCGCCGGGTTGATGTCGATCGCGTTGACACCCGTCACGGCGTCGCCGGTCACGCCTCCGCCGATCCCGCCGCCCTCACCGCCGTCGTACTCCGCCGCACCCTCGAGTCCGAACGGCTTCATGAACCGCCCGACTTCGAGGTTCATGCGCCAGACCTCGGGACCGGCACCGCCGACGAGGGCGTCGCACGAGGGGAAGTGGTATGCGAGCGTGCGGCCCTGGCGCGGCATGCGAACCGAGTAGTGCGAGGCGGACTGCGTGTGCAGCTCGAGGGAGCGGTCTGATTGGAGGTGGAGCGTCTTGGTCCAGTCGGACGAGAGGATCTGCGCGAGCGAGTCGAACTAGGATCAGCACCGCCTCCCTCGGCTGTTCGGGAGGCGTAAGGGGTGTAACGCACGCAGAAGTCGACGTTCTCGCTGTCGGTGACGCGCTCCATCTTCTGACTAAGCTCCTCGAGATCAAAGACCTTCATGCGCGGCTTGTACGTTCCCGTCGCGAGGAGGTACTTGCCGTCCCGCGTCGTCTTGAGCTTGTTGCTCGCCTCGGGAAAGTCAAAGTCCTGCACGCGCACGAGCTTGTCAGCACTCGGAGCGCTCTCGACAGACCGCACGCACGCACCTGAATGAGCCGGATCTCGCCCTCGCCGCCCGTCCCGCCCTGCCCGCCCTTCTTCCGCCGCTTGTTGCGGTCCGTGAGCTTGGCTTCGAGCCATGCGGCAGCGTTCCTACTCGAGAGCCCGCCGCCGTTGACGCAGTAGATCTTGGCTGCGCCGCCCGTCGATGCGAGAGAGACGACCATGGCGATGCGGTGAGGTCTCGCGGGGGAGCTCGCTAGACCCGCAGAGTCGGCGAGGAAGCCTGATCAAGCTCGCTACGGCGCTTGGCAAGCTAGTCAGCTCGCTCAAGCGGCGAGGAAGCGAGGGCAGCGGACCAAGTGGCGCCCGAGACGCGCCTCTCCTCGTCCCAAGCTCAAGCCGGTTCCCGCGGACTTTGCGGCTCGCACAGCCACGCGCCCGTGAACTGATTCAGAAACGCGTTGTTACAACAAGCAGTACTGCAGACTAGCATCGAGAGCCTCGATGGCTCGAGACGACCTCCTTCTCCTCCCACCGCCTTTCCACCTTGCCCGTCTAATTCAGCCTAATTCAGCCAGACTTGCGCCCATGCTTCACTCGCCCGTGTCAAAGTCACCGTTGTCCATCTGTGAGCGTAAGAGTCAGCACGTGGCAAACATGAGGCAGACTCGAGACCGCGTGCCGCCAGGCTCTGCACCTCGAACCGGCCGCGAGTACCAGCACGAGCAACTCGACTCACATCCGCAGGCTCCTTCGGCTCCTCGTGCTCGCCGTACTGAATCGCGTTGTCAATGTGGCTCAGCACGACGCCGACCGAGTCTTCGTCCGTCACGTCGAGCGGGAGGAACTGGACCATGTTGAAGTCCTCGATCTGCGTGCGCTTGCGCGTCAGCCGTGTGGACTCGATGGAGATGCGGGAGACGCACAAGGTGGACGAGTGCGCTGTTGAGGTGGTGGAACTTTGGGTTGAGCTCCCTTGTTGCCGACGTGCGCAACAGCTCGGGGTCCGGGTCGAGGAAGCTGCAGACCAGAACACGGATCAACACACGGACCCTGCAGGGAGCCAGCAGTTCGCCACAAACTGCAGCGTCTCACGCTCGGAGCGCTGAGTGCGGCTAGACTCACCGGTCGACCTCCTTTTTCCGCTTGCCCTCCCTGCGCACGAGGTCCATCTTGCTCATGACGTTGACGAAGGGCACCTCGAGGCCGATCATGCAGCTCATGGCCGAAAGAACGCCGGCAAAGTACTTTGCCGTGTCCTCCATGAATTGCGACTCGAGGAGGTAGCACGCGACGAGGTTGATGTTCATCGTCGTCGTGAGGAGCTTGGCGAGGCGCGGGAGGATGGGGATATGGGTGTAGAGCTCGATCTGACCGGGGCAGTCAATGATGAGCTGTTGTTGAATGCGAAATCGGTCAGCAGGTGGACGAGCGAGCTGACGGGACAGAGTTGCGCGCACGTAGTCGTCCTCGAAGTCACCGAGGGCTTCCGAGAGCCAGTCGAGGTTCTGCATGAGGTACCTGTGAACCAAGTGCAGGTGAGAACGGATCCGAATGTGAGGAGAGCAAGCGGGACGGACTCGAAGCAGTAGACGAGGCCGCCGTTGGGGCCGAGCTGGAGGTCCTCCATGACCTCGTCGAGGCTGACGAGGTCGCGGATGTCGAGGCTGGGCGGGTACTCGAACTTGTCGGCGGCGGGGTCGAGGTTGAAGAGGTGGACGGTGCGCCCGAGCGACTGAGCGTGCGTGATGAGCGACGCGCAGAAGGTCGACTTGCCCGCGCCGGCTGGACCCGTCACCAAGACTGCGTCTGTGTGCATGCATGAGGTCAGTCTCGCAGTCTTTGTATCTCCAGGAAGCGACAGAGACGAACAGCGCATGTTGCCCCGAGTGCGAGCTGATGAGGATCCGAGACGGGGAGAGACAGCAGCGGGACGAGCGGGACAAAGCGTGGACGGTCGAGCACAAACTGCGCAGAGCACTCCAGCCCTGTCTGTTCCGTTCAGAGCAAGTGCGCGCGAGCGAGTCGAGGACAAGCTGCTCGCTCGTCTCGCCGCTCGACTTGGCCTCCGCCGCGCCGCTTCTCTCGCGCCAACTCGCTCCCGAGAGCCCAGACTCGCTTGCTAGAGACTTTCAAGGAGCACTGCAGCCACCATGGTACGTCCCCTGCTCCCTCCCGTCGCTCCCTCGCTCCCTCTCCTCGCCATAGCTCAGCACCGCCTCACCCGCTCACTCACCCGGACTGGTGCGCCGTGCACGCCCGCAGAAGATCAAGACGCTCCACCGCTCCCTCGAGGACCACCTTCCGACCTCGTCCTCGTCCACCGCCCCCGTCTCGCGCAACCTCGACCCGGCCCTCCACCCCTTTGCCCGCTCGCGCGAGTACACCCGCGCAGTCACCGCCGCAAAGCTCGACCGCATGTTTGCCAAACCTTTCGTCGCCTCGCTCGAGGGCCACGCAGACGGCATCTACTCCCTCACAAAGGACGAGAGCGGCGCGCTCGGCCGCGTCGCGTCCGGCTCGGGCGACGGCGAGGTCCGCGTGTGGGACCTCGGCGGCCAGCGCACCGTCTGGAACGTCGAGAACGCCCACCGCGGCATGGTCAAGGGCGTCGCCTTCTCCCACCCCATGGTCGGCGAGGAGGGCCGCGTCGAGAAGAAGGTCGGTGCGGGCGAGCGCGGCGTAAAGCGTAAGCGCACCGACCTCGGGCAAAAGGGCAAGGGCCGTGCAGGGCTCGAAGACGACCTCGACGACGAGGAGTACGAAGAGGGCGTGCAGGAGCTCGACCAGACGCAGGCGCGCGGGAGCTCGCGCGTGCTCAGTTGCGGTGCCGACAAGACGGTCAAGCTGTGGGACATCAAGGGCGCAAAGGGGCGCAACGCACGAGTGAGTGGAACTGCGACTGCGATGTCCTCTGAAATAAAAACTGACGCCTCGTCGCACAGCCACTGCAAACCTTCAACGGCAAATCTGGCTTTAAGTGCGTCGAAGAGACTCACCTCCTCCATCAAGTGGGCACGCTAACGTTGCTGTTTTACAGCTCCATCTCGCATCACCGCTACGATCCCGTCTTCGCGACGGGCTCGACCGAGATCGAGATCTGGGACGAGACCAAGACGGCGCCGCTCTCGACGCTCAAGTTCCACTCGACATCGAACGCGAGCATGGGCGAGCACATCGCATGTGTCGCGTTTAACAAGAGCGAGACGAGTGTCCTCGCGAGCAGCGGAAGCGACAGGACCGTGTGCCTGTACGACTTGAGGAGCGGGAAGGCGTTGAGCCGCGTGGCAATGCAGGTGCGTCTGCCGAGCGCCTACCATCCGGACGACGAGGGGCTCTCGTCTCTGCGGGGTGTCGGCGTGGCGGAGCTCCGGTGTCACTCACGCTCTCCCTGTTTCAGATGCGCATCAACCAGCTCGTTTTCAACCCTCTGCAACCTCCCGTGCTCCTCTGCGCGTCCGAAGACCACAACCTCTACACGTTCGACATGCGCAACCTGAGCACGACGACGCAGGTGTATAAGGGTCACGTCGGAGCGTGCGTCCAGGCCGTTCTGCCTGTCTGGTTTGTGGGCTCCACGCTGACGACGAGACTTTGTCGATCTGTGCTCGGCATGCAGTGTCATGTCGTGCGACTGGTCGCCGACAGGTCGCGAGTTTGTCTCTGGCTCGTACGATCGCACCGTCCGCCTCTTCCGCCAGGGCGAGGGGTCGAGCCGCGATACCTACCACACCAAGCGCATGCAGCGGTGCGTTTCTCGGCTGCATGTGCGCCCTTGCTCTCGGTACTCGCGCTAATCAATCGTTGTCTCGACCTTGCGCAGCGTCTTCTCGACCCTCTACACCCTCGACGCTCGCTACGTCCTCTCCGGATCGGACGATGCGAACCTGCGCATCTGGAAGGCGCGCGCGAGCGAGAAGCTCGGCGTCGTCGACAAGCGCGAGCAGGTCCGCCGCGAGTACCGCGACGGCCTCCGCGAGAAGTGGGGCACGGTCGCCGACGTGGCCAAGATCGAGCGGTGCGTCCCCTCTCTGCTGGTTTGCGCATACGAGCGCAGTACAAGCATACGTGCTCGCTGTGCTGCGTCACTTGCATACGCTAGGAGTGGCACTCACGTTCTTCATCCTGTTGCAGCACCCGGTACCTTCCCAAGCCGATCCACCAGGCGACCAAGCTCAAGCGCGAGATGCTCGAGTCGCAGCGCAACAAGGAACAAAACCGCATCGCGCACGCACCCAAGGGCGTCGACGCCGAGCTCCTGCGGCCCAACCCCGCGCGCAAAGCCGCCATCCACAAGGTCGAGCAGTGAAGGCGCTCGCCCGTCTGACAGCAGTGTTTCCGTCGTTCTGTCTTGTTGTATCTCGCTCGCACTGTCCTGCATTGCACCGCACCGTTACCGGCAGCGTTCGACGCCACGAGTCCTTGGCCGTTCCGCGCCCAAGTGCGGCGTTTCTCGCCGCAACGACGGCCGTCTCTTGAACGCTGCGGAGGACCACTTCGGCGGCTACACGGCACACGGGGAGCACCGCCCACGCCGCTCCCTCGACCAGCAACGTTGGAGACGCGCGCGACTGGCAGGCGGCGAAAGGCGTCTCGTGCCGGGCTCGAGCCGATCGCTCGGACAATTTTGAGGTGCCCCGCCTGCCGGCGCTCCCGTCTCTCGCTCTTCTTTCTTGTCCTTTCTCTACGCTCTCTGCGCTGCTAGAGCATGGTCTCGACGGACGACTACGACGTGCTCATTGTTGGCGCTGGGCCATCTGGCCTGATGCTCGCGACCTGGCTCGCCAAGCTGAAGGTCCGCACCCGTATTGTCGACAAATCCTCAGTCAAGGTGCTTGCCGGGCACGCAGACGGGGTGCAGGTACGTCTATTGGCCTCTCGATACGGGGTCAAACCTGAACCCAACCTTTGCAGTGCCGCACCGTCGAGGTCTTCCAAAGCTTCGGCTTCGCGCACCGCTTGGTCGACGAAGGTGCTTTCTTTCCTTTCCTCAAAAACAAGATCTCATCCGCTGACGCTGTCAAGACAGGCGCGCACATCAACGAAGTCGTCTTCTGGCAGCCTTCAGCGAACGGTGGCCTCGAGCGCTCAAAGCGCACACCTGACGTACGGCGAACTCCTATGGCTCTTTCTCCCCTCTTGCTGCAACTTGACTGATTTTGACTCTCGCAGAACGAGCCGGGAACGTCCCGCTTCCCGCACGCTGTGCTCGGACAGGGTCGGATCGAGCGCTTCCTCCTCGATGCGATGAAGGGCTTCAGTGCGGCCATTCTCGCTTCAAAAGGAAGTCGCGTGCTTACCCACATGACCTGCAGACGACCTGACGGTCGACCGCGCCATTGCTCCGACTTCCCTGACTGTCGACCCTGCCCTTGTCGACGACTTTTCTCCCTCTTCATACCCCATCACCCTCACCCTGCGGCATCTCACGGAGGAGGAGTCGACGCCAACGCAAGTCGGTGCAGTGCCAAATGGCTTGCACCGTAGCAACCTCCTGAGCGACGACGAAGCCGACGCAATGCACGGCACCGCTGCAGGCGGTGCCTACGCTGGCGCCGGCCAAGAGGAAACCGTTCGCGCCAAGTTCGTCGTCGGGTGCGACGGCGCGCGCTCGTGGGTGCGCAAGCAGCTTCGCATCTCGCTCGAGGGCGAGGCGGCCAATTCCGTCTGGGGCGTCATGGACGCGATCTGCCTCACGGACTTTCCCGACATTCGCCTCAAGTGCACGATCCACAGCAAGGACGCCGGTTCTATCCTCGTTGTGCCGCGCGAGCGATCGTACGTCCGCTTCTACGTCCAGCTTGGCACGACCGAACCGGGCCAGCGCTTTGTACGTTTTCTCTCTCTCTTCTCTAAGCCGATTTGCATGCACCGATGTACGGCGGCCACAATCCGACTGACACACTCTCGGTCTGTACATAGGACCGCTCCTCGGTCACTCCCGAGTCCATCATCAAGCGTGCACAGGCGATTTTTGCGCCGTACAAGCTCGAGTGCCCCGAGATCGAATGGTGGACCGTGTACGAGGTCAATCAGCGCGTTGCGGCCAAAGTCACCCTCGACAACCGCGTCTTCATCGCCGGTGACGCATTCCACACGCATTCGCGTATGTCAACCTCCTTCGGCCCGCACAGGTCTAGGTCTGACTGTCTGCTTTTACAGCCAAGGCGGGCCAGGGCATGAACACGAGCATGATGGACAGCTACAACCTCGGCTGGAAACTTGCGTCGGTCCTTGCGGGCAAGGCCTCGCCTTCGCTCCTGTCGACCTACGAGGTCAGTACTCCCTGCTCCCTCCCAAGATCACGCTTACTGACAGTTCTCTTTCTCTGCTTGATCGATAAACAGGAAGAGCGGCACAAGATCGCCAAGGAGCTCATCGAGCGGGACTACACCCTGTCGCGCATGTTCGCAGCACGACCGAAAGAGGAGGGCGGAACTGGGGTACGCTTGTGCCAGCACGACTTTGTCCATATCTCGGCTGATCCATGCGCTTCGCGCAGGAGGGTGTTTCGCACGAGGACTTCAAGAAGGTGAGTTCCGTCTCTGGCTCGACCTTCCCAAACTCAAGCTTACACGCGTGCGCTTCTCTCCTCAGTTCTTCCAGTCAATCGGGCGCTGGGCATCCGGTACTGCCGTTCACTACAACCCAAATCTACTCACGGCGCCTGAGCGGGAGACTTCGCTCGCGCCGGGTCTTCCGCATGGCGAGCGCTTCTCCTCGCACGGTGTCGTCTCGATCGCCGATGCACGACCGTGGCACCTGGGCGACAGGTTTGTTTCGGATGGGCGGTGGCGCGTTGTCATCTTTGCCGGAGATGTTCGCGAGTCAGAGCAGCGTGCCAAGCTTGACCAGGTTCGCTCGCGCCGCCGTGGTGATCCTCTTGTGGACGCGCTGACCCACTCCCACGCAGGTTGCCGCCTACCTCGACTCCCCGTCAGGCTTCCTGCGCACGTACACGCCCGCAGACGACGACCTCGACTCGGTGGTCGAAGTCCTCACCGTCATCTCGAACCCGCGCATCTCAGTTGAGCCGAACGCTTTCCCCGACGTGCTGTGGCCGCCACTCAAGCCATGGGGCTCGCGAGGTATGTCCTTCGGGCTCGAGCAGAGCTTGAAGGCTTGTATATGAGACTCCGCTCATCGCTTTCTTCCTCCTCCTCAGCCTACGACAAGCTGTATGCCGACGATGCGAGCCCTGTCACGCCCAATGACCGCGGCGAGATCTACAAGAATCTTGGCATCGACCCCAAGACGGGCTGCATTGCCGTTGTCCGCCCTGACCAGCACGTTTCGCTAGTTTGCGCGATAGACGAGGTCGAGCAGGTCGGCGACTTCTTTTCGCGATTCATGATTCCGCCTCAGTAGAGCAAACTTCCATGCAATGCGGCATTCTGTCACAAGGTCGTCGTGCTGCAAGTTGCAAGTTCCGCTACCTCCTCCTTCCGCCTCCGCGACCCTCGTTTCCGCGCGGCTCTCGACTGCCATCGCGCGACTCGTCCCTTCGAGCACGCTTGGGGCTCTCGGGCGCCAGTCTGTCGACCAGCGAGCCTGCGGGTCGTTTGCGCGATGCTTCGTCTCCACGCCGACTTGTCGCATCGGAGCCGACGACCTTGAGCGGTTGGTAGACGCGAGAGCCACGCCCCTTGATGGAGAAGGCCCCTTCGTCGGTAGGCGTGCGAGGCGACTCAGCAGCGCGCGCCTCGACTGGAGCGGGCGAAGCACTGGCGGATCCGCCGGCGCCGGGAAGACCAGCACGAGCGCGGTCGAGCAGCGTGTCCTTCGCGGGCTCGCGAGCCGACTCAGACTGCTGACGGTGTGCCGGCGCAGGGCGAAGGCGGTCGCCCATGCCCGAGGCGGCCGACGGCTTAGGCGGGAGCCCGCCGCGGGCCGATCCGCCGCCGCGCTCTTCCTCCTTGTTTCGCCGCTCGTTCGCGCCCCGCTCCCGCTTGGCCTTCTCGCGCGCCTCCTCGCGCTCGCGGTCCCGCTGGCGCTCCTTCTCCTTCTCCGCCTCCCGCTGCTCTGCCTCGCGCGACATCTTGGTGCGGTCGCCGCCTCGCCGGTCGCGGTGCGATTCGGTCGACCGCTCATCTCGCCGGTCGCGGCCATCGACACGACGCGCAGCAGCCGTGGGTGCCGGCCCGCTAGGAGCAGTCGACTTGTAGCGGTCATCGTGGGGGCGGGAAGCGCGCTCGTCGCGCCTCGACCCGCCCGCGGCACGGTCGTCACGCCCATCGCGGCGATCCCGCTCGCGTCCATCGCGTTCCTTCTCCCTTTCCCGCTCCTTCTCGCGCTCCTTCTCCTTCTCGCGGTCCCGCTCGCGTTCCTTCTCCTTCTCACGGTCTCGGTCGCGGTCGCGGTCGCGGTCGCTCATGCGCCCACCACCCCGGTCGCTGGTACGGTCGCTATTGCGGCGATCGTCCCGGGAATCGCGCGCATCGCGAGCGTCGCGAGTCTCACGGGTGTCGCGATCCGAGCGAGCGTCGCCGCCGCGGCTCGTTCGCGAGTGCGACGACTCGACACTGCGCGAGCGCACGGGGCTGCGCGGCCTCGAGCGGTCCGAGTCCCGTGCGTCGCGCATGTCGCGTGCATCGCGGGCGTCCCGACCGTCGCGGGCGTCGCGGACATCGCGGGAGTCGCGGGCGTCGCGGCGAGGACTGGTCGCGCGAGAGGGCGGGCGCGAAGGCTCGCCGCGACGAGGGGCGGACGAGGACGATGCGGCGGGCGCGCGTGGCGGGTCCATCTTCGCGGTGGAGGAAGAGGGAGCGGGAGCGGCGCGCTTGCTCGCAAGCGCCTCTTGCCGCAGCTTCTCAGCAGCCTCAAGCGAGCCGTTCGTCTGCGAGCGGGGAGGCTGGGAGGATGATGCGGGCGGGTCAGATCGCCGGGGAGGGTCGGCCGCAGGACGGGAGCTGTCGTGCAGAGAGAGTCAGTTTTAGGATCGTGAGCAAGGCGGCACAAAGCCTTACGACGAAGGTGCAGGCGGTGAAGGTTTGACGTCGGCCTGCGAGGAGCGGGCAGACGGCGCTGGAGGACGTGCGCTCTTGACCGGCGCCGCCGAGCTGGTCGACGCAGCGGGTGTGGCCGAGGAGCGAGATGCGGCGGCCGGAGCAGGCTTGGTCGACACGGCGGGAGAGGCAGACTTGGAGGTGGCAGGCGCAGGCTGCGATGAGGGACGTCAGTCGGAAACGGGGTATGCCAGCGTAACAGGACGCACCGTAGGCTCGGGCTTGTTGATCCACTGCTTACGGCTCTTGTTCAGCACGGCCTTGTAGCTGCAGAAGTATCCGATGGAGTCAGCCCTCTTCCGCAGTGCCAGACGGGAGAACACGCACCCCTGTGCCAGGATGGTCAGGTCTTCGCGTTTTTCAACCGCGAGAAGCTCGTTGACACTGCGCTCGAGCTCCGAGCCCTGCTTGTGGTCGAGCGGGAAATACGGCGCAATCTTGGTGAGGACGAGGATCGAGTTCTTGATGTGCATGTACTCGGCCGACTTGAAGCTCTCAACGAAGCCCTGTAGAGCGCGCAATGGGCATCAGCACGGCGTGCGAAGCAGTTGCATACGGGAACCAAACGCACGAGGACCATGTTGCCGTGCCACTTGAGCAAAGCCGCTTGGAACTCGGCGTGCTCGTAATGCTGTCGCGTCTTGCCCTCGAGCGGCGGGGCAAGCTTGCGCAGGAAACCCGAAAGCTGGGCGCCAATCGCCTCCTCCGCGTAGGCACCCTTGTCCTTCTGCCAGCGGTGCAAGTCGCCGAGCACCTCGTAGAGGAAGCGGCCTGCGGTTGTCGGACATCGTCAGTCTGGAGCCTCAGCGACACGAAGCAGAGGACGCACCATAATTACGCGCTTCGTTCTCCGTGCACGAGTATAGAACGGGGCTGATCTGACTCGTCAGCAGCTGCAGGAAATAGCCAGTTAGCCACGTTCTCACGCTCCAACTGGCACTGAACGCACGCGATCGAAGAAGATGATGGTATGGAAGGACGGCGTGTTGAGCGAGTGTAAGCGCTTGACAATCTGGTACGAGTAGACGGCGTCGGGGAGCGACAGACGAGCGCGCGGCTGCACGCAGTACTGCAGGATCTCGTCGGCGAGGCGAATGCGATCCGCCTTGGTCTTGACGTCTGAGCGAGGATGCAGCACCGTCAGGCGACTGCCGAGTCTGCGACGAGAAGGGACGTACTCGGGAACCAGTTGGCCTTCTCGCGCGTCAACCTCCGCGTAACCGTCTGTCGCGCAGCGAGGTGCTGCCCCGCCTCATGCGTCAAGCCCGTCGCGGTCGCGATGACCGACTCGACAAAGACGGCCTTGTCTTCCGGCTTGATGCCCGTGAGGGTCGCGACGTCGCGCTGGACCATCTTGAGACGCGTGATCTCGGCGTCGTACCGCTCCTTCGGGTACAGGATGTCGTGCAAGGTGAGCTGCCAGAAGGTGACAAAGAAGGGTGCGCTGAGAGTAGAGGCGTCCGAGGTCAGCTGCGTCTACGTTCGCGCAAGACGAGAAGGGTGGACCGACCCAAGAGTGGCACGTGCCTCCTCAGGCAGGATTTCCGAGACCTTGCTGATTGCGTCGACGAGACCCGGGTGCCACGGCTACGGATGAGAAGAGGGCAGTCAGCACTCGAGCAGCGCCCGTCCGACTGGAGAAATGCACCTCGACAGCCGTCGGTGCGGGCGTAGCGCTGCCGCTGCTACTCGGCGCCTCCGCCATGTCGGCACTCGCGGCAGGAGCGGGCGTGCCGTTTGCCGCCGCAGCAGCAGCGGGTGGCGGCGGTGTCCCTCCCTCCTGCTTGATCTCGCCGTCGGCCTCATCTTTCGCCGCCTCGACCGCGGCCGCTGCATCCTCCATCTTGACGTCGTCGCCCTCTGCCGCCGCCGTCGAGGCGGCCGGGGCCTTCTCGCCCGAGGCGGCGGCTTTCTCGCGCTCCTTGGCGAGCTTGGCCAGGAGGCCCTGCTTCTTGCGCGCGTTGTGCTCGGCAAGCTCCCTCGCCTCGCGCTCGTCGTGCTCGCGCAGCCTCGCGCGGAGTTTGGGCCGCGCGAGGTCAAACGCGACGCCGGCGTCGAGCTTGTACGCGTCGAGGAGGACCTCGACGTCGGGCACGAGGCGCGCGAGCTCGTCCGGGCTCGCGAGCGCGGCGAGGAGCTCGGTGAACTGGAACAGGACGGCGTGGTTCTGGTCAAAGAGGGCGCCGAGCGACTTGAGGTGCGCGTCCGTCTTGAGGCATGCCTGGCGCTGCAGCGCAATGTTGACGAGGAGGGGCATGGCGAGGCCCGTGTCGAGCAGGGCCGACTTGAGCCGCTGGCGCGCCTTGGCGAGCGCGTCCTGCACGCCGCGCTGGCCCGCGCGCGAGAGGTCCGTCTGGAGGTAGACCTCGTTGCGGAGGTGCTTGCCGCCGGCGAGCGAGAGGACCTGGGCGTCCGACAGGTCGGCAAAGGGCTCGATCGACGTCATGCGCGCGATGAGCTCGCGCAGGACGACGAGGTCCTTCGAGTTGCCGAGCACGAGCTGGTTGACGAGGTACTGGAGGATGAGCCACAGGCTCGGCTGCATCGCAGCCCACCGCCGGTACACCTGGCCCGTGAAGGTGGCGAGGCCCGAGAGCCACATGGCGATCGACGTGCCGTCATCCTTGGTCTTTGGGCGGCTCGACGAGAGCGAGTCGAGGATCGAGTAGGCGAGGACGTCGTACGAGAGGTCGCTCGCGTACCGCAGCGCCTCGACGACGGGAATGATGAGGTTGTCGTAGCTCTGCACCTGGTTGAGCGTGACGGCAAACACGGCCGTCGGGTTGGTCTGCGCGACGCACGCGATGGCCTTGCCGAGCTTCTTGGCGTTGTCGGTCGAGAGGCGGCGCAGGATCGACTTGATGTCGCGCTCGGCCTCGGCCTTGCGCACGCCGAGCGCCGGGTTGCGTCGGTAGTGCACGTCCTTCCACTCGCCATAGAGCGTGAAGCGCGTCTCGATCGGGAAGAGCGACAGCACGCGCCACACCTCGGTCCCTGCGGCGATGTGCGACGAGAGAAGCGAGACGCCCGGGACGAGGTACACGCGCAAGAGGTCGAGCCACCGCTGCCGCCTTGGGTGGTCTTTCGGGTCCGACTGTGCAGAAGACACCCGAGTTAGTCCCCCATGAGCGACAGAGCACTTTTAGGTAGAGACGAGAAGCTCAACGCACCCCGAGGTCAGCGACCGCGATCCGAACAATCTTGGTGTACAGCGTAAAGTCGCTCGCGACGCCCACGCCGACGAGCGGGAGGTACACCTTTTCGAGGAGCGCGACGGCCTCTTCTGCGTCTCCCGCGCGCGGCACGCGCTCCTTCCACCTCGGGAAGAAGAACGTCCAGCTCGCGCGCTGCTGCAGGTCGGGGTGCGCGTCGGCCGTCAGGACGCGCTTGACGGCGGCGCGCGTTGTCCGGGGCGCGGTGAACTCGCTCGCGTACTGCGAGCGCTGGGGCGAGAGGGGCGCGTACGCGGGCGCGAGCGACGCGTGCATGAGGCGCGTGACGAGCGCCGAGATGTCGGCAAAGGCGTGCGGGAGGAACGGGTACTGCGCGAGGAGGAAGAACGAGTGCGTCACGTCGCCGACGGCGAGGAGCGCGCGGAGGAGGTCGAGCTTTTGGTTCGGCAGGTCGCGCGGAGGGGCGGCAGCCGCGGCGGAAGAGGAGGTCGAGGCCGCGCCGCTCGCTGCGGAGCTGGACGATGCGCCGGGCTTAGCGGGCGCTTCATCGTCGACGAGCGCGCCGGCCATGGCGAGCGCGTTGGCGCCGCCGACCGAGCGCGCGAGGGCCGCCTGCTCGTCGCGCCACTTGGTCTCGAGCTTGGCGAGGTCGGCATCGGCGGGCGAGAGGTGCGCCCACAGGTCGGTGAGCTTGACGAACCCGTGCCAGATGAGGAGCGCGGCGGTGAGGTACAGCGTCGGAGGGCACGTGGGCGCGTCGGCCTTTTGGTAAAAGGCAAACTTGAATCCGAGGATCTGGGCGATCGTGTCGTTGCCCGTTTCGTGCTCGAGGCCGACCGAGACGGGGAACTCCTCCTTGCTCTTGCCCTTGGCGTCGGTCGCTGCATCGGTGCGCGCTCTGGGCGCCCAGGGAGATGCAGCGAGGAAGTCGAGGAAGAACTGATGGTGCTCGACAACGTGGTCCGAGAAGGTGTCGAGGAAGACGTCGAGGGTGCGGCTCGGGTCGAGGTCGAAATTGCCTGCGGGCGACGGGGTCAGTCAGAGCTTGAACGACTGGATCGGGGACGCTGCCGCGCACCGATGAGATTCTTGACCCGAGCGATCGCACTCTGCGCGCGCTTCGACCGCTGCGCCTCGGACTCGCGGCTGGTCCCGTCCTCGGTCGAGTGGGGCGGGCCCATGCTGCTCAGAAGCTCGACGACGAGCTTCGAGTAGCCCTCGGACTCTTCGCGCAGGAGGTTGAACTTTTGTTGCTTGTAGCTGGAGATGCGCGGAAGAGGCGGCGACAGTCAATAAGCCTGGCGGGGAAGGAAGCGCGAGAGAGGACGAAGCGCACTAGAGGGCGGTGCGCTGCCGGATCTCCATCTTGCGCAGGAGCGCGTTGTCGGGCACGAGGTTGAGCATGCCGAGCAGTTCTGGATCGACTCGCTCGCCGACTGCGCGCTTGGGCAGGTCGCCCGCGTCCTGCACGCGAATCCGCCGTGAGCATGACACCGTCGTCAGAGACTCGACAAAAGCGGAAGCACGCACAATGAGGGCACGGAGGACCTCTGCGAGCCTGCGGCGCGCTGCCTGCACCTCTGCGGCGATGTTCTTCTGCCGCTCTGCGTCGCCCTGCGCCTGCGCGTCGACCTGCATGGCTTGCGCATCACCTTGAGCAGACGGTGGGGGTGCAGGCGGGTGCAGGGCGCGGTATTGGAACGCGACGCGGGTGTCGACCTCCTGGTCGAGCTGCCATGCGACGTCGATGAGGGCGTCTGCGAGGGCTGCGCGGTGCGGGTCGCCGCCGCGTGCGGTGACTGCGGGGAAGAGGGCGTCGTGGAGGAAGGCCGAGACGCGCTGGGCGGGTGGGCGCGAGGCCGTGTCGAGCGAGAGAGGGGCGCCGACGAGGGTGTGGAGGACGGCGGCGAGGCCAAGACTCGAGGCCGGGTCGGGGGCTGCGACGAGGTCTGCGAGGGTGGCGGCGCTGGGAGCGGGCAGGCCGAGGAGCGGGTGAGCGGGGACTTGCGAGACGAGCGAGAGGGGAGAGAGGGACGGACAGCGGGGCTGCGTCGGCTCCTGCGTGGAGGACGGCGTCGAGCTGCTCGAGGAGGGCGTGAGTGGGCGGCTGTGGCCCGCTCATGCTCGCCTGCGCCCGGCGAGAGGAGTGGAGGGAGCGAGAGAGAGACGAGGACGACGAGAGGGAGAGGGAGAGAGGTTGGCCCCGTTCCGTCGCGAGTGCTCGGGCAGAGCGAGTGCGACGCGAGCGACGAGCACCGCACACGCACCGCGAGTCCCGCCCAGCCCACGCGCAGCTTGCCCGCGGTCTCGCCCTCGCCTGCTCGTCGTCGTCCTCATCGCCGCATCGTCTCCTCACTCGCCGCTGCACTCTCTCCGCCGCCAGAGGGGCTCCCGCCAGCCATGGCCGACGCAAAGCTCTTCCAGCGCAACAAGCTCCAGGAGTGCGGCCCCTCTCCCTCGTCCCCTCCCCTCGTCCCCGAACTCGCTCACATGTGGGGTTCGTGCCCCCGTCTCCCCCTCTCCCTGCCCCGGACATGCACGCAGGCTACGAGCAGAGCTCCAGGCAGACAAGAAGGACAAGAACTTCAACCGCAGGAAAACCGTCCTCAAGCGAGTCGTACGCCGACCTCTCCCTCTCCGCTACTCGCCTCCGCACCTCCCCCTAACCCTCCTTCCCCCCACAGGTGGCCAGCATGACCATGGGACAGGTCAGTCACTTTGTGCGCCGTCGCCGAGCGCAAACTCACGGAAGACGGCCACCCGCAGGACCTCTCCCCGCTGTATCCCGACGTCCTCGCCTGCCTGTCGATCCAGGTCCTCGAGATCAAAAAAATGGTCTACCTCTACCTCATCAACTATGCCCGCGTTAAGCCCGAGATGGTCAAGCACGCCCTCCCCGGCCTCCTCGCCGACGCCCACGACCCCAACGCCCTCATCCGCGCCCTCGCCATCCGCACCATGTCGTACATCCCCGTCCCTGAAGTCCTCCGCGCCCTCGTCGACCCGCTCCGCCACTGCCTCAAGGACCGCGACCCCTACGTCCGCAAGACGGCCGCCATCTGCGTCGCAAAGCTCTACATGCACGACCGCCGCCTCGTCGAAAAGCACGATTTCGTCTCGCAGCTCCGCGACCTCCTCATGGACCCCAACCCCACCGTCATCGCCAATGCCGTCGCCGCCCTCACCGAGATCACCGAGCGCAGCGACAACATCCACCTCCGCCTCAATGCCGACATTGCCCGCCGCCTCGTGCGCGCCATGGGCGAGGCGTCCGAGTGCGTCTGCGCGCCGCCTCCTCCTTCTCGCGCGCGAAAGCATTTCACTGACACCTTACACATTGCGCAGATGGGGCCAGTCGTACATCCTCGAGTCGCTCATGTACTACGTCCCCGAATCGCACGACGAGGCCTCGCTCCTCGCCGAGCAGGTCTCGATCCGCCTCCAGCACTCCAACTCGGCTGTCGTGCTCGCGACCGTAAAGGTCATCCTGTACCTGATGAACTACATGGGGAGCGAGAAGGCCGTCGATGACATGAGTCGGAGATTGAGCCCGCCGCTCGGTGCGTGGTGGACCGATTCCGTCCGTCTTCAGGCTGTCAGGCTGTCAGGCTGACTTGCGACCTTCTGCGTACGCACAGTCACGCTCCTGTCGTCCGGCTCGGAAGTGCAGTACGTCGCGCTGCGCAACATCCACCTCATCATCCAGCGACGGCCGTCGGTCCTGCGCAACGACGTCAAGGTCTTCTTTGCCAAGTACAACGACCCGATCTATGTCAAGCTCGCCAAGCTCGAGATCATTTACCGCCTGGCCAACTCGCGCAATGTCGAGCAGGTCCTTGCCGAGCTCAAGGAGTGCGTACCGTCCCTTCACCTGCGCTTGCTCCGCCGACGTCTCATCCCAATGCACGCACTCGCAGGTACGCCTCGGAGGTCGACGTCGACTTTGTGCGCAAGTCGGTGCGGACGATCGGGCGGCTGGCGATCAAGATCTCGTCGGCGGCCGACCTGTGCATCTCGGTGTTGCTGCAGCTCGTCAAGACCAAGGTGTCGTACGTCGTGCAGGAGGCGATCGTCGTCATCAAGGACATCTTCCGGCGGTACCCGAACCAGTACGAGGGCATCATCGGCACGCTGTGCGAGAACCTCGACGCGCTCGACACGCCCGACGCCAAGGCGGCCATGATCTGGATCCTCGGGCAGTACGCCGACCGCATCGAGAACTCGGACGAGCTGCTCGACGACTTTCTCGAGCAGTTCCTCGACGAGCCCGTCGAGGTGCAGCTCGCGCTCCTGACGGCGACCGTCAAGCTCTTTATCAAGCGCCCGACGGCGGGCCAGGCGCTCGTGCCCAAGGTGCTCAAGTGGGCGACCGAGGAGACGGACAACCCGGACCTGCGCGACCGCGGCTACATCTACTGGCGCCTCCTCTCGACCGACCCGGCCGCGGCGCAGGAGATTGTCCTGAGCGACAAGCCCGAGATCTCGACCGAGTCCGAGGCGATGGACCGCGGGCTGCTCGACCGCCTCTTGCTCCACACGGGCTCGCTCGCGAGCATCTACGGCAAAGAGGCGCACACGTTTGTCCGCGGCGCGCGCCCAAAGTACCTCCTCGACTCGCCCGCGCTCTCGCAAGAGGCCAAGGACTCGTACCTCGAGGCGATGCGCCTCCCGTCCATGCCCTCCCGCTCCGCCCCCACCTCCGCCACCGCCGCTTCCTCGGCACCCACCACCGCCGCCGCAGCTGCGCGGCCCGCCGCGCCCGCACGACAAGAGTCGTCCGACTCGTTCGGCGCGCTCGGCGTCGGCGCGCCGCGCCCCTCCGCGGGCGCAGGCTTGCTCGAAGACGTCGACGAGGGCGCGCTGTCGGACGACGACGACGACGACGACGAGGGGGCGGGCGCGGCGTTGAACCCGGGGAGGCTGTCGGCGGCGATTGCGGGCGCGGGGGGCGCGGACGGGGACGACAGCGAGGAGGAGGACGAGAGTAGGAGGCCCGAGGGCGGGCTTGCGGCGCAGCAGCAAGAGGGGCAGCGGGCGGACGACGAGCCCGAGGCGATGGACCCGTATGCGAGCTTGGCGAGGCTGTCGCTCGACGGGCCGTGGGGCGGCGGAGGAGGAGGAGGGGCGGGCGGGAGCGGGTATGGGTACGAGGGCCCGCAGCCGGTGCAGGGGAAGAATGCGCGCGGCGAGGACTTGTTGCTATAACCGAGTGCATGCGTGAACGCTTGTTCGCAGTTGGCTGCACAGGTCGAGTCGCTTGGGCAACTGACGGTAGCGCAAGTTTAGCTCTATAATGATACTGTAGCAGGCAGAAGGGAGAAACGTGTGCATGCTGCAGTACGCTTCGCGGGCAAGATCGACGAGACGCGAGCGAAGGACGGTCGATCCTGTGCACACTCTCGTCTAACGATCTTTTGCGGCCGCTTAGGTCTCACAGAGCTAGTCAGACCATGCAGGTACGCCTGACTTGCTCTTGCCAGCTCGCGTTGCTGTAGGGGGGAGCTGCGACGTCCTCATCAGTGCAACCTGTCGGCGTGACCCGACACACCGCACGTGCGGAGTTTCAGAGTGCGCTCAAGCTCGACACTGACCCTCCTCGGTCCGCTGCAGTCGCTTTCGGTGCGCTTTGCGCGACGGCACGGCGTCCTGACACCGCCCCCACTCGCTCTCCCGACGGCGGGCTCGCTCCATCTCACCGCGCACCACATCGTGTACAAGCCCGACAACGCAGACAAGAGCAACGGGGAGGACGCTGCGTCGGCGGCGCAGACGGGAACGGCGAGTGAGGGTGACGAGGTCTGGGTGCGTCTGCTCGGTCTGCCAGACGGGCTCACTGCGTCCCGCACGCACGACTACTCGTTCGTTGCCGTGCAGAGCTCACAGTACTGACACGCTGCACCCCGCAGATCCCGCTCACGCTCCTGCACTCGGTCACTCGCACCCCTCCCTCCCTCACTGGCGAGCCGACGCCGCTCATCCTGCGCACGCGCGACTACTGGACCTACGACGTGCACTTCGATTCCGTCGCCGATGCCGACCTTGCATGGGACAGCATCAAAGCTGCGTGCGGAAGTCTCTCGAGCAGCGGGCTCGAAGGGCGCTACGCCTTCTCCAGGCCCGTTGACAAGGCACTCCCGAAAGGCAAGGAGCGCGCAGGGTGGGCCGTCTACAACGTCGAAGAGGAGTTCGCACGGATGGGAATGGGGTCGAGGAGCAAGGCGTGGCGATTCACCGACATCAACGCCGATTTCCAGGTGCGCAGTGCTCTCTTCCACGGGCCGAGGACGGCTCTGATCGCCTGCTGCCGCAGTTCTGCCCGTCCTACCCGTCCAAGATCGTCGTACCTGCCAAGATCTCGGACACGACCTTGAGCTACGCCGTCAAGTATCGTAGCAAGAGCCGCATTCCGGGACTCGTCTATCTCCACTGGGCGAACCTAGTGCGTGCTCCTCTGGTACCGCTATCGATTGCTTGACTAACCCCCTCGCTCGCTCAGGGCTCGATTACGCGCTCGTCCCAGCCCATGGTCGGCATCACTCAGAACGCGCGCTCGATCCAGGACGAGAAGCTCATTGAGGCGATCTTTAGCTCGCATTCGCAGCACTCGCACGCCGTCTCGCCCATGAGCATGTCGGACCACCCTTCGTCCTCTCTCGATCCGCACGGCCAGCAGGTCGTGTACGGAGCGACGGCGACCAACATCATCATTGACGCGCGGCCGACCAAGAATGCCTACGCCAATTCGGTCAAGGGTGCCGGGACAGAGAACATGCTCTACTACAAGAACTGCAAGAAGGAATACCTCGGCATCGACAACATCCACGTCATGCGCGCAAGCCTCAACGGCGTCTTTGACGGTGCGTCTGCTGCCGTCTCCTTCCATACGCAGCACTGCTCACTGCGCCGCGTCTCATGCAGCCCTGGCCGATGCCTACATGCACGGCCGACTCGACCGCGCCGCTCTGCGTCGCACGAACTGGCTGTCGCATCTCACCAACATCCTCGACGGCGTCCTCATCGTTGTCCGCACCGTTCACCTCTACAACTCGCACGTCCTCGTCCACTGCTCGGACGGCTGGGATCGCACGTCGCAGCTCTCGGCGCTCCCGCAACTGTGTCTCGACCCCTACTTCCGCACCGCGCGCGGACTCGCGGTCCTGATCGAGAAGGACTGGATCTCGTACGGCCACCGCTTTGCCGACCGCTCCGGCCACATGTGCAACGACCGCGTCGACTTCGTGCAGAAGCTTGGCACGGACGCATCGACGCAGCAGGCATTCCTCGCGAGCGTGACGCGCCAGTTTGCGCCGTCGTCGCACGCGTTCAAGGAGACGTGCCCTGTCTTCCAGCAGTTCCTCGACTGCATCTACCAGATCCAGCGCCAATTCCCGGACCGCTTCGAGTGGAACGAGCAGCTCTTGCGGCACCTCGTCCGCGAAGCGTACTGCGATGCGAGCGGGTCGTTCCTCGTTGACTCGGAGAAGGATCGCGCCGAGCTGCGCGCGCGCGAGCGGACCAGTAGCGTGTGGGACACGGTCTTTGACGCCGACACGGGCGCGCTCAAGCCCGATTTCCGCAACGCCGCATACGACGCCTCGCTCGACGACCCGCAGTCGAAGGCGCCCAATGCGGACCAAGGCGTACTCCTGTTTGACCCGCAGGACGTCAAGTGGTGGCACGAGCTCTTTGGCCGCACCGACGACGAGATGAACGGGCGGCCGTTTGCCAACGATCCGGGCGCGGCACCGACCGAGCCCACTGTCACCGAGGTCAAGGTCGTCGAGTCGGCCGAGGACGATCCCGTCTTGCACGGCGTCGTTGCGCAAACGGCGGGCATGTCGCTCGCTGCCCCCGCACCGCCCAACGGTAGCGGGGCGGGCGCGTCCGTGTCGCCATCCTCGTCGTCAGCGCACCTCGGCCCGCCTAGCCCGCTTGCCGGCGGCGGCGGCGGCGCGTCGTCGGCATCCCGCACGCCATCGCCCTCTGCCGCGCGCTCGTCGCCGCACGAGCTCCTCTCGCAGCAGCAGCTGAGCGAGACGGTCGCGTCGGTGCAGAAGCTCGGGTGGAGCGCGTGGAAGTCGATGCGCAAGTTTGGCGAGGACGCGGCCAAGCAGCTGCGCGAGCAGCAGGCGGCGAGGGCGGCCGAGCAGGAGCGCGAGCGCGCGGCGATGGGGCACCAGGGCGCGGCGGAGGGGAGCAGCGGGAGCTGGCGGGCTATGCGGGGCAGCGAGGACGGTCTGAACGAGCTGAGCAGCCACATAGCCGCGCCTACGTCCCAGGACCAGCAGCAGCAGGACGGTTGGGCGAGCAAGGCGGGCGGGATGTGGAACAAGCTGTCGGCGAGCAACCCGTGGGCGACGGGCGAGGAGCGACCCGCGTCTTCGGCACCGTCGTACGACTCATCCGCCTACAAGCCCTACCAGCCTCGTCAGTCGGCTGCGGCGAACGGCGCGTCGCACCCGCCGCCCTCGTCGCGCCCGCCCGCACCAGCTGCCGCCCCTCGCCAGCCGAGCAGCTCGCTCTCGATCAACCCATGGGAATCGATCTCACCCGACGAGGCGATCCCTTCGTCTGCCGTGTCGTCGCGCGCGCCCTCGCCAGCGCCAGTCTCTCCTGTCGTTGCGCAGCGGGTGGAGGACCCGCCGGCGGGAGGGAAGGGGACGGACCCGCTCGGCGTCGGGTTGGCGTGATGGAGTGTTTCGTGGAGCTGTCGTCTTTCGCTCTCGCACTGCATGTTGTTGTGCTGCTCGCTTCTCTACTTCGCAGCATCGTGAGATCGCAATAAACAGAACTGGATACAGAGGGATCGGAAGGCACCACGTCCACTCCCGGCCCGTTGGCTACATGCCCCGATGGCGGAAGGATGCTGGGCTGTCGAGTGCACTTGCCGAAGAAGGAGAATAGCCCGCGCGCGACATGTACGGGACTACGCCGCTGCGCGGTGACTCCTGCACCTCTGGGACGCCGAACTCGCTGCCGCGCATGTCCGTCGGTGTGGCGGGAGCTGCACGAATACGTCAAGTTACATGAAGCTCTGCTGTACTGAAGCAGACCGGGATTAGAACGCACCTTGACTCGTTGTGGCCGACATGTACGGCACGACACCGCTTGTCCGGTCAGGTGAAGCGGAAGAAGGTGCCTGATACCCATGATGCTGTTCCGTCGTGACCGTAAAGCCATCATCCTCCACCCTCTTGCGTCGCTGCCGCAGGTAGCACCAGGCGACGAGCGCACCGAGCAGCAACGCTCCACCGACGCCGACGCCAGCGCCGATGCCAGCTGCTGCTCCTGTGCTCAGTCCGGAGTCTGAGCTGCTTGTCGGCGTGTCGCTTGCGGAAGAAGATGTGAAGGATGAGACGGCGCTACTGGTGGTGACGGAGGAGGCATTTTGGGTTGTCCAGCCATAGCCGTCGTCCGGCTGCCCGGCAATGAAGTCACTCCTGCAAATGCGAGAGCGAATCTCAACGGGTGAGCTAGGGAATTTGACAGCAGACATGCTCACGTCCAAGTCATCTGGTCCGCTGAAGCAGTTGCGTTGTCCACAACGTAGTAGTCGATCTGGGTGGTTATGCTGTCGATTTCGCGCGGGTCTTATGGCTACTGAATACAACGCACTGTGATGCCGTTGCCCCGTACGTCTTCGACGCCTTGGAAGGTCTGGCCAAACAGGAGGGTGTGTTGCCCGGTGCCCAGACCGTCGAGAGCGCATCTCGTTCGGTTGAGTCCCGCTCTTCCGCCGGCCGGAGTGGACAGCGTGCTCCCATTGTACCACTGCCAAGGCTGGTGGGCATCAAGGAGGGCGCAATAGAAGATCCCGTGATTCGGGTTGCTGTGTGACACGGAAGTGAGTGGGAGGGCTTCGTCACTCGAGGTGTGCTACTCCGGCCAGGTTTTGCGAAGGACTCACTAGTCGCCCATGACCCAGATCTTGCTACCGGAGAAGGTGATTGTGGCGTTGCCTGTGTCAAGCTACGCGTCAGTGAGAACCGAGATCCGGAGAGAAAGACGGGCATCCCTACAGCCCGCTGCCGTCTGCTTGTCGTTGTTTGCGGAACATGAATGAAAGGTGTTGCCGTACCAGCCAGTCGCGTTGACCGCTGCGGGCGTGGACGGCGTCAGCGAGGGCAAGTCGCGCTACTTCATGACGGCGCTTACCGCCTGTCCCGTTCACATAGGTTACCCAGCCTGTGCTGTATGCCACTGCACCGTCCGTGTTGTCGTCAAAGTAGAAGAGCATTGTCCTCGGAGGATCGGTCGAGGCCGGGTGAGAGACTATGGGCGAGGAGGGACTGTGTTGGCTAGAACCCGCCAAGATTGCAGCATGTCAGCTAGAGGCCCTGCTTCACGCCATATACCACACGCTGTCTTCGCCGAAGGAGCCGCTAGACCTACAAACAGGCTCCCGGCCAAAGCGGTGCGAACGTTCGCGTGAGCGCAAGACGGCGCGGCAGTTCAGATCGCTACGACCTCTGGTCGTCCCGGATTAGACGCAGCGTCGCTGCAAGTCGAGCAGCAGGCGTCACAGCGTGAGGACAAGGCAGGGAGGAGCAGGCCGGTGGACGTCGCGGAGACGCCGTGTGGGGTCGGAAGAGGAGAAGGAGACGGCGAGGTGCTAGCGGCGTCACCGCCTGCTTTGGGCCTCTGCGTCGTAAGCACTGCCTGATACTTCGTCGTATCTACTGGAACTGGGAGAAGCGAATTGCGCGGAACGGAAAAGCGCGAATCGGCCGGAGAGACGAGCGAGACGGTCAAATGTCGCTTGAACACGCGAAACGAATGGGGAAACAATGCAAGCGCAAGCAGTTGTACGGAAATACCCTCCTGCATGCGGAAAGGTAGCGGGTCGTCAAGGCCGGCCTCGTCCGCTCATCATGCCTCGGCACCCTCTACCGCCTCGGTCTCCTCCTGGAAGGTCACTAGCCGCGCCCATTCGACCATGAGACGGTACACGTAGGTCTATCGAGAAGATGATGTCAGCACAAGAGACCGACGAGGAAGGGGACGCGTGAACGAACCTCCATGTCCTCCTTGCGCAGGTGCTCCTGGCGCCACTGCGTGCCCGCATCGGCAATGTCCTTGAGCGCCTTGTCCGTGTCGAACGGCGTCCCGTCAGCGTTGAGCGGGAGCTCGGGGAGCTTGACGGGGCGCGTGAGCACCGTCGGCTGCATCGCCGTGCTGTTCCCGTCCTTGCCGCCGCGGCGGCCGACGAGCGTGTTCGGGTAGCCCTCGAAGAAGGTCTGGAGGTTGTACAACTCGGAGTAGGATGACGACAGCGGGATGAAGTGTTTCCTGCGGGTGCGTGGAACGTCAGCAGACTGCAGGCACGGGTAGCGAGAGCATCACGAAGCGCACCAAGGCTGAACCCATCCGCGCCAGAATTCGCGCTGAATACTGCTCTTGACGACTGCGCTCTTGCTCTCCATGAGCGCCGGGAAGCGCGGCGAAAAGCCAATCTCGTCGACGTCGAGCACAAACTTGTGCTTCCACGCGTCGCTCATGGGCGCGGGCGGCTCGACGCGGTACCCGAGCGTGCGCAGGTACGAGCACTCGCCGAGCTGCGGGTCGCACGCCATGGCGATGTCGCTCGTCGCCTTGTTGGCGATGCCGACGGGGACGGCGAGCGCCGAGAGCGCGGCCGTCTTGGCGTCGAACGAGACGAGGACCCGTGTCGCCGAGGTCGACTCCTGGTTGGCCATCTTGACGAGGCGCTGTTTCTGGAACGACGAGCCGTGGCCGGGCGGGGTGTCGGCGCCACGCGTGACCTTACCGCGCCAGTAGGCCGACGGCTTCTTGAGCTCCCAGTCCATGTCGGTGGGGACCTTGGTGCGCCCGCGGCGGAACTCGAGCTCGTAGGTGAACTCGGACGACGGCGACCAGTAGTGGTGCGACGGGATGAGCACGTCGGCGTAGCCTGCCGGCTTGGACGGCGAGAAGACCGGGTAGAGGTACTCGATGTTGCGCTGGTCCGAGTAGAACGCCGAGTGGAGCGTGTGCAGCGAAGGGTAGTCGCACATGTTGAAGTCGGCGTCGAGGTCGTGGCTGAACGTCATTTCACGCGTGACGGGCAGCACCGACTTAGACTTGAGGCGGCGCGTCTGCGGCGCCTCGAGCTTGGAGCTCGCGCGGCCCTGCACGACGAGCGAGCCGTGCGTTTCGGCGGACCGGACCGACTCGATGAGGCGGCGCGCGGCCGAGTCGGTCGGGCACGAGCGACGGTACGCTTCCCAGACATTGCCATCGCGCTTCCACTCGGGCGCGAAGCCCTTGAGCGACGGCGTGATCATGGGGTCGGACGCGTCTGCGGGCGACCATCGGGTGAGCGGGTCACGCTGGAAACGGCCGATCGGCGGAAGGGAACGCACTGGAAACAAGCTCGTCGCCCTCGAGGCCATAGTCAGACTTGTAGATGCGGCGCTGCTGCCTCGGAAGTACGCGGCCCTCGGGCTTCTCGTTGATGGCGACGTCCATGTCGGGGAGGTCGTGCACGAACGCGGCGATCATCTGCTGGAACGCGAGCGCGGGCGCCCACTTTCCGCTCTTCGAGTGCACCTGCGCGACGCCATTGCGGATCGAGACGATCGAGATGCCCGGGACCTGGGCGAGCTCGGCGGTGCGGCGCCGGAGCTCCTGCGGCGACAGCTCGCGGTACGGCTTGAGATCCTCCATCAGCTGGTCGTACTCGTCGACGAGCGAGTGGTTGCGCCCCTGCGTCGCGAACGCGAACCACTTGTCGAACCCGGGTGGCGGCGCAAGGCCGTAGCGCGACTTGTAGGTGCGCGTTGCGCGGTCAAACGTCGTCGACTGAGACGCGACCTTCTTGTCCCACTTTTGCCGCGCGGTTGTGATGAGCGGGAGGATGGGGTGGGGCGAGGTGGGCCCGTCGGCGACCTGCATGAAGGACGAGACGGGGGCGGGCATGTACTGGGCGACGCGGGCGGCGTGGTGTTCGGGGATGAACGACATGCGGGCGAGGAGGACGATGACGAGGAGGACACCAAGCATGCCCGCGAGGAGCTTGACGAGCGTCGCGAGGGGCGCAGCAGCCTTTGCGTGGCCCTTGCGGCTGCTGCTGCTGCTCCGACTGCCTGCCGCTGCGCCCGCGAGGAGCTGGTCGCCCTCTGCGCCGGCCCCCTCATAGCCCGAGTTGCCGTAGCCACCGTACTTGTCGCTGAAGACGGGCGCGGCTGCTCCTGCGCCTGGCGAGGCCGGGGGCGAGATGATGGGCGTCGTCGTCGAGTGCACCTGGACGGCAGAGTGATCGGGGCGAAGCGCAGCCGCGTAGCCCGACGTCGAGGCAAACGCCGGCGACTCTGGCGGGTTCGGCAGCTGCTCCTTTGGCCCGCTCATCGCTGCAGTCGCTGGAAGCGGGCGATCAGACGCGCGGGAGGCGAGTCGAGTGATGAGGCGGGCAGGCGGCGAGGGGACGCGGGCAGGGCAGCGCGGGCAGTGCGCGTCTAGCTGATGTACACACGTGCGCTAGGGCTGCAAAGGCACCGACAAGGACCGCGAGCGACGTGCACGAGGCGGAAGGCCGTGATGGCTCCCACTCCGCACACGGGCGCGTGTAAGCGTCGACGTGCAGCTCCTCCTGTGAGGCACGCGAGACGACTGTCTGCAGCCTGTACAGCTCTCACGGTCACCATCAATCTGGTCGGCAACGCCCGGCAGGACGTGCTGCAGCTCTCGACTGCTCCTCGCTGGCAGCCCGCCTTCCGCGCGACTGAACCAATCTGTCTATTCACCACGCCCCCGCAACTCCGCCCTCGTCATAGTACATATCCTCGAACCCTCTCGCCAGTCCGCCCCATTCGTCCTCCCACGCGAAGACCTCGACCTCGCCCGCTTCGTACGCCCCTGCCGGCGCATCCTCGACCTTTTCGCCTGCCCCGCCCACCGAAGCCGCGTCCCACACGTCGATACAGATACCCTGCGTCGGGAGGCCCGCTTGTCGGATCGACTCGAGTGCGGGCACAGCGTCGTGGCGCGACGGGCCAAACCAGGAAGACCGCGCTGCCGCAGCGTGAGGAGCGAGACGCGCGTCTCGCGGCCGCTTGACCGTCTTGAACGTCGCACCGCGCTTGAGCGTATACCCCGTGTGCTTGAGCACGTTGGCGTGCACGAACAGCGGCGGGGGCGGTACAAAGTCACGCGCCTCGTCGAGCCGGTCGGGAACAAAATCGTCGGCGACCTTGCCCTGCTTGCGCAGGAGGTCCCACTCGCGCGAGCCGTCGAGGCCGTGCTGCAGCATCGTGTGGCCGCAGAAGGTGTGACCGCGGTACGGGCGGCCAAGGCGCGGACCACCGAGTGCTGAGGGGTAGAGCGGTGCCATGGAGTAGGGCAGTGAAAGGAGGAAGAAGGCAAAGCGCTGCAGTGCGGGTAAGCGTCAGCGCGATGTGCTTGCGGTATACTCGCGCGGGTCACGACACAGGAAAGCCGCGTGAGGTAGAAGAACGGACGCACAAAGGTATCTTTGTCTCCTCCTGCAAGCACAGGTCAGGTCAGATGATCAAGGTCTCAAGCTGCAGGTCTTTATTGTCCGACGTACCGGACAACCGGAACCAGAACGCTTCCTCCTCCATCATGGCCCTCGCGACCTCGAGCGCGACGAGGTTCATCCCGCCTCTCGCGCGCTTGTCGACAAGGAGCTGACCCGACTCGGCTTGCCACGCTGCTTCAGGCGAGCATGAGTGCGAGAGGAGGCGCCAGACGGGGTTGGCAGCTGTGGACGGCGATTGCGTGTGAGGAGTCAGCACTTGGGTAACGCCAAGGAGGTGCTGCACAAATGTAGACGACGCACCTGAATCGCGATTGTAGTCGGGCCAGAGCACGATGCCGTGCTTCTGGTATGTAGGCGAGTCGAACAGGAACGTCGGGTCGACGAGCGGGACGTTGTCCGAATCGAGGTAGAGCAGTTCCGAGAAGCTCGAGCGGGCAATGGCATCCCCTTTCTGTGCCGTTCGACAAAGACTCCTAGTCAGCGCTGTGCATTCTTTGGTACGCACAAAGCACGACGAGCAGGCCTAAACGGATCCGACGCACGATGCCAAAGGACTTCCACGCCCCTTCCGCCCGCACACTCGCGGCCTCGCGCCAGGTGACACCGCCGAGCTCGTCAATGCTGGTCTTGACATCGCCCAGCGCCTGCATCTCGGACGGATAGGCGAATATTTCGACTGGCAGAGTGCAACCGTGCCGTTTGCGCAGGATGCGGAGCGAGGTGAGTAGACGGCTAGTCGTGTCTTTGCTGAGGCCGAGCGACGGGCTTGTCAGCCTCGAAGCGGTGATCGAGCGCCAGCCTGAAGAGACAAGACGCACTTGCCAGCGGTGAAGACGAGTCCGCGCCCCCTCGTCCCGAGCATTTCTTCCAGTTCCACCGCGCTCTTCCCCGTGCTCTCTAGCGAACTCCATCCGAAGCGCTCCTTAACCCGCTCGCCGACCTTGTCGCGTGCGTCCTGCAGTTGTCGCACGGTCATGGTCGGCCAGACATGCTCGCCCTCGTTCGCCAGCTGGTCGCGATTCGATTGGAGGTGTATGTGCGGGCAGCGGACAGACTCGAGCGCGAGGGACGAGTCGTAATCGAGGATGCGCGTGTTCAGGAGCTTGTCGAACCGTGGAAGGACGAGTTGAGCGAGACTTGAGCTGGTGATGGGCCCGTCGCCCGTCGCCGACGCCTGGGGGTCGATGGCGCGGGACAGCGGGTAGCCGTACGCGGGTCGGTGCGGCTGCAGGTAGAGCAGGAAGAGAACACAGGCGAGGACGACGAGGGGCAGATAGATGCGATCGCGGCGGGCAGGGAGATACGGCCGCAGCACCGACCCGAGCATGCGTGCGGGCTCATGCAATGCGCGCGAGAGGTGTGCACCCGAGCGAGTGGAGAGCAGCAAGGCAAGCCCGGAGCGGGCGCGGCGCGGGCAAGCGTTTCTGGAGCTGCGCACTGCGACGAGGGCGGGCAGAGTGCGGCGACTTGTGCCGCTGAAGAGCGTGTGCGAGTCGGCGTGGGCGTGTAGTCGCGTACTGTGTGTGTCCTGCACGCTTCACGCGATTCACAGACTAACTGCGACGCTGCAAAGGCGCGTCGACGCGGGACCACGGACAACCGCGCGACGGTCGATCGCATGTTGGCGGGCTTCCCCTCGACTCGCCGTGCTCCTGCCTGCGTTCGAGCAGACTCGACGAGGCGAGCGAATGGCGTCCACAGCCTCGGCCGGCCCGAACACGGTCCTCGCCCCCCGGTCGACGTTGCTTCCTCCGACGGTGATCGTCCTCGCGTGGATTGTCATCTCGAGCCTGGTGATCCTACAGAACCGCCAGATCCTCGTCACAAAGGGCTTCGACCACCCCGTCACCCTCACCACTCTCCACCTCGCATTCCAGGCCGCCGCGACTCGGCTCCTGCACCGCTTCACCTCCCTCATCTCGGGCCCCATTCCTCAAGACGAATACTCGGCCATGCCGCTGGCAGACCCGACACGCGCGGCAGAGCAGGGCGGCGAGGGTGAGGCGGGAAAGGCCCAGGAGCTCGAGCGGTGGAAGCGAAAGAGCGTCGAAATGGACTGGCTCACCTGGAGGCGGCAAATGTGCGTCCTCAGTGCTCCGCGCTGGCCTACAACGACAGGCACTGACCACCAATCGTACTGGCAGTCTACCCATTGCGGTCCTGTTCTCGCTCTCGCTTGTCCTGAGCAACTGGGCGTACCTCTGGTGCACCGTCTCGTTCATCCACATCCTCAAAGCCTTTGCGCCCGTCGCAATCCTCCTCGCCGCCTTTGCATTCGGCACCAAGACGTTCTCCCTCCGCCTCCTCGGCATCGTCGCCGTCATCTCGCTCGGCGTCGGCCTCGCCAGCTGGGGCGAGACCGACTTCTCGCTCGTGGGCTTTACGATCCAGATGGTCGCGATCGCCGTAGAGGCGACGCGCGTCACCCTCATCCAGATCCTCCTCTCGCCGACGTCGACCGCGCCCGACGGCGCGCCCGCCGCCCCCGCCATCGCGACGGGCATGTCGCCCCTCAAGACGCTCTACTTCTTTGCGCCCGCGTGTCTCGCCATCAACGCCGTCTTCCTCGTCGCGCTAGAGGGCTGGCCCGCGCTCAGGGCGATCCCGTCCATCGGGCTCGGGACCATCCTCAGCAACGCGGCCCTGACGCTCCTCCTCAACCTGAGCTCGACCATGCTCATCGGCATCAGCGCCATGGTGCTCAGCCTGGCAAAGATTGTCAAGGACGTGCTCCTGGTCGTCGCGCCGGTGCTGCTCCTCGGCGAGAGTGTGAGCTTCTTGAGCGCCTCTGTTCAGGACGAGCACCGGCTGACCCGCTCCCATTCGACAGCTCACCCTCCTCCAGTTCTTTGGCTACTCCATCGCAACAGCAGGCATGCTTGTTTACAAGTTCGGTATGTGACAGCCCCTCAGCAGCGCATGGTGACTACCAAACTGACAACTTCATGGACCCGCACAGCACCAAATTAGATGCTGGGGTGCCGTCTAGACGTGTGTGTCATTTCCGTCTGTGTTGGACTGCTCGGTGTACTGCTTTGCAAAGGTTGTACAACTACAACATTCGTCCAACTCTCTTTTCCTTCGTCTCGGATCCATCACGCCGCGCGCTTGGCCGCATAGTACGCGAGCAAGTTGGCCTGGTCCTTCTCGAGCCCGCCAACGAGCGCGTCGAGCTTGCTCTGCGCTGCGGCCGACGACGCGGCGGCGTCGTCGCCCGCGCTGAGCGCGACTTGGGCAGAGACGAGCGCCATGAGCGCGGCGCGGCGCAGGTCGGGCGCGGTCGAGTCGTTCAGGGCCTGCGAGAACGCGGGACGAGGTCAGTGTTACGACGCAGTGCGCGAGGGCGAGCATCAGGGACGCACCTGCTTGAGAAGGTCGCGCGACTGCGGCAGCACGTCCTCGAGCACCTCGGCCGGCAAGAGCTCGAAGAATGCGCCCATGAGGCGCAGCCCGAGCGCGCACGAGCGGGCACGGACGTCCGGTGCAGCGGTCGTCGAGGCGAGGTACGAGGTGAGGGAGGGGACAAGCGAGCCGAGGCCGTAGAGCGGCTCGAGGCGCGAGGTGAAGGACGTGGCGATCGCCTCGGTGGCGGCAATGCTCTGCGTACGATATTCGTCAGTAGCTGAAAATGCAGCGCAGTTCACGGAAGCGCACAGTGCGAGAAGGGTCTTCGCGGAGCTTGAAGAGCAGGTCAAAGACCCCCGCCTCTTCGCCGACGAAGCAGGGCAGCTGGTTCTCGACGAGGTCCTTGAGCAAGAGGAGCGCGACGTCGCGGCTCTGGCCCGAATGCTGATGGAACAAGCGGTCGCATCAGCGGCGGATTGACGGGTCCGAGAGCACCAAGGGCGACCCACCTCAGGCGCATCGGGCCGCAGCAAGAACGCCTTGAGCCCCTCGTACACGCGCTCAAACCTGCGCTCGTCGCCCCAAAATCTGGCCGCCGTGCTCGCACCGCCGTTCGCGACCTTGCTCGGGCTGTCAATCCCGTCTGAGCGTTCGTCCGCCTCCTCCTCCTCTTCCTCCACGTCTCGCACAGGCCACTCCCTCGACAGTGCCGACAGCCTCCTCAGCTCTCCAGGCCCGACGCTCATCGCCCTGAGTCCCTCGACGAGCCTCTCCACCTCGTCCCTCGCCTCCGACGAATCCTCCACACGCGGGACCTCCGCCGGCGGAGCCGCGCGCAGCGTCTCGCTCCTCCGGATCCACCACGTCCCCTTGGTCCCCGCGCCCGATCCATCGCGCGCATCGGGGCTGTCTTTAAATACGGCCCCGCCAGCAAGGCGACGAAGCGCCGGGTTGGGCGCCGGCGTGTGCAGCGCGGCCGACTGAGCGGGCGCCGTCCGGGACGAGACGGGCGTGCCCAGTCCGCTTGCGCCACTCGCAGGCGAGAAGGACCCGCGGGAAGGCGACTGCTGTTGCTCCTCGGCCTCGTCCTGCGTCAGTTCGAGCAGGCGCTCGGCGGCCTGCTCCGCCTGGAGCGCCTGCTCGCGCAGCGCTTCGTCGACGACAGGGTCGGGGACGAGGTCGTGCTGCCGCGATGGGCGGCTGGGCGAGGCGAAGTCGGCGGAGGAGGCGGCAGAGAAGGACGAAGGCGTCTGCGCCGCGGCTTGCGGATAGGCCGGTGTGCGTGCAGCAGGGGAGCGTGACGGCGTCTGGCGCGCAGGAGAGAGCGATAGCAGCGCCGATGCGCTTGGCGATGCTGCGTCACCGATCTCCGCACCTGAGCGAGCAGGCGTGGCATTGGGCGAGAACGCCATCCGCGTCGGCGTAGCCTGCGGCGTCACGCTCGCTGCGGGCGAGGCCGCGTCGAGCGCGACCGTCTGCACTCGCTCGGGCGTCTCCGTCGGTGCCTCATCGGCGCCTTCGTCGCGCGCCGCCGCCTCTTCGGCTTGCTGAGCCGCCTGCGCCTCCTTGCGCTTGGCAGCCATCAGCTCGCGCATCGTCGGCTTCTTGCCGCTCGGCGTCCCCGCAACCGATGGCGCACTGACCGCAGCCCCACCGTTCCTCACTGTTGCTGCCGCCGGAGCAGCCGCAGGAGCGGGCGCCTGCGCAGGCTTGACCTTGTCGAGGAGCTTCCTCGCGCTAGCATCGAGCGCCTCGCGCACCCGCTCCGCGCGGTCCGCCCAGCCCCGCTCCACAAACGCCCAGTACGCCCTGCGCGCCGTCTCGCGCACCTGGGCGTTCGGATCCGCGAGCGCCTTTGCGATCGCGCGCTCGAGCTCGTCGGTCCCGCCCGTCGAGTCGAGCGCGGCGCGCGAGGTGCGCCCGTACGAATCGAGGACGGTGACGAGGTGCTGCGCGCCGAACTGGCGCGCCGAGACGGTCTTCTCGGAGAGGAGCGCCGCGACGAGCTGGACTGTGCGGAGGTGGTAGGGCGCGTGCGTCATGAGCGTCGCGGCGGACGACTGAGAGGCGGAGCCAACAATCTTCTTCGTCTGGCTCGCCATCGAGAGGAGGTGCGAGAGGAGCGGGTCGAGGAGCTGGTCGAGCTGGGAAGGCGGGAGGGAGGTCGCAAGCTCCGAGATGAGCGTGAGCGTCGAGATGGCGAGCGTGGTACGCAGTGACGATGACTGTGGGGGAATCTCAGTAAGAGAGCGCCAGCTGGAAACGTGGGAGACGCACGGTGCGGATGATGCCGTCGAGCACGCCTCGCACGCACTGCACGAATACAGCCTGCAGCTCTCCCTGAGCAACACCGCCAAGCAGCATCCCTCGGACAGCCGCGACGCTGCGGTCGCGCACCTGCCAGTTCTGCTCCGTCTCCTTGCCCTCGAACCCGGGCTTCATCGCGTCGAACTCGGCGCGGAGGTCCCGCTCCGACGCGATGTAGACGGGCGAGATTTCGGCTGACGCGGGCTGTGCGGCGGACGGGTCGGTGGGGAATGCCGTCGCGGGTAGAGAGGCTAGGAGCGAAGGCGTATGGGGCGTGGAAGACGAGGACGATTGCGCGGCAGCCTGCGAGCGCGTCAGGCGGCGCGGGGCAGCATCTGATGCGCCTGGTGCAGAGCCTCCTGATCGCGTGGACCGTGCGGGAGCAGCGCCGCGAGACGAGTCGCTCGTCGCCCCGAGACTCGACAAGCTGCCCTGGCTCGGGCTGCGCTCGACCGCAGCGGGGGCTGCGCCGCCGAGCACGGCGCTCAGGATCTGGTCTTGCACCTTCTTGGCGACGTCGAGCGCAGCCATCGCCTTTTTGAGGTCGGCCTTGGCGGCAGGCGTCACGGTCGGGTGCGTGAAGACGGCGATGCAAGTGTGCAGGGCGAGCGATCGTACAGCCGAGTCTGAATCGGACAAGAGAGGCAAGAGGAGCGGGGTGAAGGGGCGCAAAGGCGGGAGGGGCAGGTTACTGTCCGCAGGCGGACAGCGGATGGCCGCGAGGAACCGAAGAGACTGTGTGTACACCGAGATCAGCACGACGCTAAGACGGAGCGTCAAGGTGTGCCCACCTGCTCGCGCGCTTTCGCGCTCTTGCTCCCAAACCCGTGCTCGTGCACGCCCCGCTCGAGGACCTGCCACGGCCCCTCCTTGCCCTTTGCTGCTGGCCCTCCTGCAGCCCCACTCGCTTCGGCGCCAAGCTGCAGGCACGTGTGCGCTGCGCTGACGAGGCCCTCGAGAGCGAGTTCGCGCGTGTGCTGCTTGGCATCGCCGAGCTTGTCGAGCGGGAGGAGGACAGTGAAGGCGTGTCGGAGCGAGTTGGCGGATGTTGACGGAGGCTGGTCGGGCTGGACGAGGAGCGGGAAGAGGGGCGGGAGGCAGGCGAGTGCGGCGGCTGCGACGTGAGCGTTGTTCGACTTGAGAGACTGCCTGAGCGTCTGTGCGAGGTGGTCGGCGTCGTTCACCTGGAGGAGCGAGGTGAGCGAGACCCACCTCCCAACAACACCGTCGTTCGCGATCGTACCGCCTGTGTATCTTGCAAGAGTGTCTTAAGCTGTGCGAGTGCCTGGATGCGCTTGGCGTTGTCTGCAGACACGGGAGACAGAGTTGAGCGATAGCCGGCGGTGGGGTCGACGGTAGCGGGACGAGCGACGCGCCAAAGTGGGCCAGCTGCGGCTCGAGGAGCGTCCAGTCCATCTTAGGAAGCCCGGGTCACTCTACGCGGCTCTCTCGTGCGCGCGAGCCAGAGTCAAGCGATTGCAACGAAAGTCAACCTCGCGCAGAGAGCGAAAGAGCTCCGTCTGCCTCGTCTGCTGCGCCCTGTGCTTGCAGGGGAACGCCGAGCTCGTACTCGAGGCTACGCTGCACTCTCTGCTGCCCGCCATGCTCGCTCGCTCCGCCCAGTGCGCCCGCCTGGCCCGCGCCCTCCCCGCGGCCCCCGTATCGCGCCGCTCGCTCGCGTCGTCGCCCCGCGCAGCCGCAAAGGCGTGCACAGACTACCTCAAGCCCACCCACCGCGACGACGAGGTCCCCGCCGACGTCGCTCAGAAGCTCGCCCGCCACGCCGCCGTCACCCTCAACACCTATGCGCGCCCAAACTACATCCTCGCGCGCGGCAAGGGCTGCAAGGTCTGGGACACGCACGACCGCGAGTTCCTCGACTTTAGCGGCGGCATCGCCGTCAACGCCCTCGGCCACGCCGACGAGGGCGTCGCAAAGGTCCTCCAGGACCAGAGCCGCAAGCTCGTGCACAACTCGAACCTCTGGCACAACGAGTGGTCCGGCGAGCTCGCCTACCTCCTCGTACAGAAGACCAAGGAGCTCGGCGGGCTGGGCTACGCGGCCGGCCAGCCCGAGAAGAACGGCACGCCCGACGAGGGCGGCCTCAAGGTCTTCTTCACCAACTCGGGCACAGAGTCGAACGAGGGCGCGCTCAAGTTTGTCCGCAAGTACGGCAAGCACGTAGCCGCCGTCCGCAACGCCGCCGGCGCCGAGAAGGGCGTCGAGGCGCCCACCGACGAGAAGGTCGAGATCGTCTCGTTCCGCGATGGCTTCCACGGCCGCTCGATGGGCGCCCTCTCGGCCACCTGGCAGGACAAGTACCAGGCGCCGTTCTCGCCGCTCGTGCCTGGTTTCGTCCCCGCAACCCTCAACGACATCGACAGCATCAACCAGGCCGTGACGGAGCGGACGTGCGGTGTCATTCTCGAGCCCATCCAGGTGCGCTGCCGCGCCCGAGCCGCCTTACAAGCTGCCTGCCACTGACCTCCTTACGACGCAGGGTGAGGGTGGTATCTTGGAGGCGAACGAGGACTTCCTGCGGGCATTGCGCAGGCGGTGCGACGAAGTCGGCGCGCTTCTCGTCTTCGACGAGATCCAGGTGCGCACACCTGCTTCTTCTCTAGTATCGGCGGTCACTGATTGACCGTGACACACAGTGCGGCCTTGGGCGGACGGGTTCGTTGTGGGCACATGGCTCGCTCCCGACTGACTGCCACCCCGACATCGTCACGATGGCCAAGCCTCTAGCCAACGTACGTCCTTTCACTCCGACTCAATTGCATCCCACCTGACAGCGTGCACTTGCAGGGCCTGCCCGTCGGCGCAATCATGATGAAAGACAAGGTGGCAGACGTGATCAAGCTTGGTGACCACGGCACGACTTTCGGGTGCATGCCTACTGCCCCTCGCAGAGCGCGCTCTCTGTTCTGACACTCTCTCTTGCTTCTAAACAGTGGCCAGCCCTTGCAAACGCGGGTCGCGCACCACGTCGTCTCGCGCCTCGCGACGCCGTCCTTCCTCTCGCACGTCTCGTCCGTCGGCTCGTACCTGCACTCGCGCCTCTCCGCGCTGCACACGCTCTTCCCGCGGCTCGTCGCCGGCGCGCCGCGCGGCCGCGGGCTCATCCTCGGCGTGCCGTTCACGCGCGACGAGTACGTGCAGCGCATCGTCAAGCTCATGCGCGAGCGCGGCGTCCTCGTCCTCTCGTGCGGCAAGGCGACCGTGCGCTTCGTGCCGAGCTTGACCGTCAGTGAGGAGGAGGCCGAGAAGTGCGTCGACGTGCTCGAGAGCGCGCTGCTCACGCTCGACCGCGAGGTTGAGGGCATCTGAGCGGCAGGATGAGGTGCCGTCGGCGATAGAGGGGCGAATCGGGTCGCCTTTGCCTTTGTGACTGTATCTGCTTCGGGTTTAGGAATAGAGCTGTACTCGTCTCGCCCCCAGAGAGGAGAAGGAGCCAGCCTTTGCAGGGGACAGAGCGCGCGGGTATCCAACGATGCGAGGAATGGTATGACGGATACGACAGAGGAAGACGCATAGCAACGTGGACGGAAAAGGAGAGGCGGGTATCAATTGGGAGGCGGGGTATCGGTGTGTCTGCGCGTCGAGCGGACGGAGGTCAGTCCGGGTCACGGCCCATGCAGTATGAAGAGGGCACGCACGACTCGAAGAACTCGTCATTGGTCGCGTTGGTCGTGGCGGAGGTCGCCGATGCCGCCGAGTCGTAGCGCGACTGGCGCCTGCTGCCATTCGGGTCGAGCTGCCCACTCGCGCTCGTGCTGCCCGACTTGGCGAGGTCCGATGGTGCGAGCGTAGGCGAAGCGGGCGCCGCGGCAAGGCTCGGCGCGTCATACGGCGAGAGAGACGCGATGACACCGTCGTCATCGTCGTCGTCCGCATCGGCGTCCTCGAGCATCTTGGCGACCTCTTTCTGCCCGCGCTGCAGAGCGCGGAGCCTGACAGCCGCCGCAAGTGCGTCGACGTAGGTGTTGTACTTGACGCTCTCGGTGAGAAGGTGCTGCGATTTGCGGTCCCAGTTGGCGAGCGCCTTCGTCGCGTTGTTGCTCCGAGGCGAGTACTGCGAGAACCGGTCACTCAGTGCCTGTGCCCTTCGCCAAAGATACGGAAGACAACGCACGAGTCGGAGCATAGGTGATCGCAGAAGACTGTGCTGCATCAGCTCGTCCTGGACGATAGCGACGTGGCGTCTGAGCGCCTCGAGCTGTGCCTCTTCGGTGAGCGTGCTGGGCTGCAGCGGGACCTGGGGAGGCTTCCACTCGTTGATGAGCACGCGGTCGTTGACGCCGCCCGACGTCGCACCGGAGTGGAACGCCGAGCTGGCATAGCTCATCCGGCTGTGGCCACTGCGGATGCTGGCAATCTCCTCGCGCTCGTCATCGTCGTCATCGTTGCCGCCGAGGTCGACGCGGTTCCAGCCGTACTCCATGTTGGACACGCCGCCAGAGAGGGGCTCCTTCGAGAGACGGGCGGACCAGTAGTTGCAGGTCGCAACCCACTCGCCCACGAGGTCGGGCGTGCCGGCCTGGAAGAAATAGGACCCGCCGTTTGGGAGCGTCAGGACGAAGCAGTGCGGGCGTTCGCGGCTGTAGCCAGGCGGCGGCATGGCGGAGCAAAGCGCGTGGATGAGCGAGATCGAGCCGGCGTTCGAAGCGTTCGACTGAAGGAAGTGAGTCAGCCGACGAAGGGCGAGGAATTGAGGAAGGGCCGCGCACAGTCCAGTCGCCGCCACCAACGCCGCCGCTCATGCCCCTCGACCCGCCGCCCGTGTCGAAGCGGAACGACTTGAGCTCTCCCTGCGCAACGACGTTGAAACCTTGAACCCAATTCTTGTCTTTCGCGCGGCGACCCGCCGTCTCCCAGTAGTGTTTGCGATGGAGAATGCCCTCCTTCGCCCACGGTGCGCCGAGTAGCGCGAGCTCCTCGTCGGTGACTTCGACCGTGCTCGCTTCGGAGCGTGCATCGTCTTCTTGCTGCTCGCGGATGATGGTGTGCGAAAGCGTGTTGGCGAAGCCGATAGTCGGGACGGCATGGACGGACGAGGCGCCGTACGCGTTGTTCCAGCGTTCCTGCAAGAGGCGGGCAATCAACTTCAAAATCAAGCTGTAGATTCTCGCGGGCTGAACGCTCACATCGCTCAACGACGTAGCAGTGCTCGGCGTCGGGCTCGATGTCCGCGTGAGTTCGAGGCCGGAAGCGGCGAGGAACGCGCCGACGCCTCGCACGCTCGCGCGCTTGTACGCCGTCGACGATCCGCCCGCCGCTCCGCTGACCGTCGAGTTGGCACTGCGCCGACTCGCCGAGCGGTTGACGTTGCCGCCCCAGGTCGCGTAGGGGGATGCGCCAGGCGGGAGCGAGAGAGACGGGCGACCGCTGTCGGGCAGATGGACAGCCGAGCTCGAGCCTGTGTCGGCCGAGATCTGGTAGATAGGCTGCGTCTTGATGGCGTTGTACATGTCCTACGGAAGAGCAAGCGTGAGTACTGGAAGCTCGATGGGACCGGAAAGACGAGCGACGCACTTTGAGCACCGGCTGCAAGCTCGCTTCGTTGACCCGTCTAAAAGCGGCCGGACTCTCCGCCCGCGTGACGGCGCCCGCACCTGTCACCGTCGACGCCGTCCGCGAGATGCTCGGTGAGCCGGGAAGGTTGACGGACGAGGCGGCCGGCGAGTCCTTGGGGCCCGATCCGCTGACTTCGCTGTATACGCTCGAAGGCTGTTTGGCTCCCTGCGGGCGCTCGAGTGACCTGTGCGAGACCGAACCGTCGCGTTGCGAGCCAAGCACGATGGTCGTAGGTCCCGCAGCTGATTCTGCCGTACCCGGACGGATGGGCTCATCGAGCGAGACGGCAGACGAGATGGCTTCTGGGTCTCCGGTCTGCGCGCGGATCGCCTCGAGCGTGTTGCGGATGAACTGCTGTCGGGTCATGCGGGTGGTCGTGTCGACGACGTGCAGGTCCGTGTTGAGCAGAAGAAGCGAGTACGAGACAGCATGGACGACGTCTATGCGTGAACAGCGTCAGCGCGGAAGTCCGTGGCAGAGGGGAAAGCGGAGCGCACCCGAGCTGCCGTAAACCGTCTGCGGGTTGTCCTCGAAAAACTTGCGGCTGAATTGCTCGAGGATGCGGTCGACCTGCTGCGTCTCGGCCTTGAGGTACAGCTTTGCGCAGAGCTTGCGGAAAGCGACATCCAGGCGGAGGTCGGTCAGGTCAAAGTGATCGATGTAATGTCGCAGCGCGGCGACGTTCACGCGACCACTGCAAACGACGGCGTTAGTCCTGCACGGCGCGCTAAAAGAGCGGTAAGGACGCACGACGACCCGAGCCACTCGGCAATCTTTCTCCGCTCGAGGAACGACTCGTCCTCGTCCCACGCTCGCTGCGCCAGGTTGGCTGCCTTCTCGGTGAGCTCCTCCTCGGTGAGCGCCTCGTCCGCCGCCTCCTGCGCCGCCTTTGCGCGGCTCTTCGCTGTCGACGCAGCGCCAACGCGGGAGGACAGGCTCGCCGACGAGCCTGCCGCGCTCCCGGGGAGCGACGAGGCAAGCGCAAATGTCGGGATCGCGCGTGCCGAGGTGGACGACGAAGGCGGGTAGCCGACGATGGATCCGCGTGCGCCCTTTGAGCGGTTGCTCACCGTGCTGCTCGCGCTGACTGTACCCGCAGCAGGAGTCGGCGAGCCGGAGCGCGGCGGCGCGCTTCGCGTCGGCGTGACTGACGCCGCTTCGGCGGCAGCGGCCGACTCGGCCGCGAACGACTCCTTGGTCGGCGTGACGGGTCCGAGCGAGTTGTCGCGCGAGTGCGCCGCGGCCTCGTCGATCGTCGCGAGGCCGAGTCCGATCCCGCTGCCGTCCTCGGTCGACGACGAGGACGAGACGGACTGGCGCGTGAGCGAGCCGCGCGAAAGCGCCGACGCAGCACCTGCTCCTGCGGCGCCCGGACCGATCGTCGTCGCAGACGAGACGGACCCGTGTCGCGAGCTCGGGCTCACGGTGATCTCGGGCGTCCCGCTGCCGTCCGACGAGGGAGGGCGGCGGATGTGCACCGAGACGGGCGGGATGGGAAGGAGGCTCGATGTCGGTAGGCTTGCTGAACGCTGTGCGGCAGAGTCGCCTTGTACGGGCGGCAGCTCCTTCGTCATCACGGGTAGAGACGCTCGTCGCTGCTCGAGCGTCGGTGAGCTCGTCGGCGACGGACCTCGACTTCCGCCGGGATCCAGCGCCGAGAGCGTCCGGGCCAGCTGCGGGCTCGACTGGCTCGCGAGCGAAGGAGTGCCACCCAGACTCGGGCTCGGCGAGATGTTCCCGTCTGCTGCCCCGAGCACGCCGTCGACGCCGAGACGCCACCGCTTGAGCTCGCGCCGGAGCTGGTCGTCTTCTGTGCGGTTCGCGGGCATGCGCGCGCTCGACGAGCCCGCCGGCGAGCCTTTCGCGGCAAGCTCGGCGGTGCGGGCGTCCGGACGAAGGGAGGTGAGGCTCACGCTGCGCCGACGAGAGCCGCTGCCGGTTGAGCTCTGCGTCTGGTCAGACAGGAACGAGCCGGCTGAGTCGTCGCGAAGCATGGCGGACGAGGTCGCGCCCGGAACGTAGGACGAGGGAGGGAGACGCGGGATCTCGCGCTTAGTGACGCGAGGATTGCGAGGCGCGGGAGAACGGCGTGGTGAAGAGGAAGTCGAGGGAGCAATAGATGATGACTCGGCAGTGTGTACTGAAGGGACGCGAGGTGTGAGAGAACTTGGGAATCGGTCGGCCGATGGTGTCGTAGGCGAGCTCGTCTGCACAGGACGTCGGCGTGAGCATGCGGGACTATGTAATCCATCTGGCGGCTAACCTTGTTTCCGGTAGCGGATGAGCCGCCGAGCTTGCGGAAGAACCGGCTGGTCTTGCGCATCGTACCCGCCAGGCTCATCTGCGTGGAAGGAAAGCGTCAACATTGCTACTCTCGCGCCGAGCAGTCCGAGCGAGCTGACCTTGCCATCTCCTGTGTCACCTGACTGTGTACGCTTGCGCAAGGGGCTGAAGTCGAAGCCGCTCAATGCGAGCGAGGTGGTGGAAGCATTCGGATCGAGGAGTCGCCCGTCGGGGCGGTTCTCGACGGGCGGGAAGGGGACATGGATGTAGGATCCGGTGGAGACGGTCGAGTCTCGGGAGTCTGTCGTGGCGGTTGAGGGGCGCGGGCCGGGACGGTTAACCGACTGCTGGCGGCGAGGGCTCGGGAAGGTCGGCGGAGAGGCGGGCACGGTGGTGCGCGGCGACGGCGGGTCCTGATCAGGGCTGGGCTCGGGTCCATCTCCAGACAGTCCAGCACTGCCACGCTGCGGTGCGGCGTCGAGCACCTCGAGCGCGTTGTTCCCCCCACTTTGGCCGTGGTCGGGCCGCGTTGTCGGGAAGGGCGGCGAGTCTGCCTCGAAGACGCTGCCGAGGTTGCTGCGAGTCTTGCGGAGTGCACGCTTCGGTGCACGCGGCTCTGGGCCGAGCAGGGGCGGGGTCGGGGCCTTTGAGGCGAGGTCCGGGCTGGGAGGGTCGGGAGGAGGGGGTGAAGGCGGCGGCGGCGTCGCTTCTTGGGGGCTGGCGGGTGCTGCGCCGAGGTGAACGGTCTTTCCCGAGTCGAGGAACTGGTCAAACTCGCTCGGCGAGATGCGCGAGAGGCGGCGCTGCTGGCGGACGCTGGCGTCGAGCGATGAAGGCGGTGCAGCGGGTGAGCGCGAGAAGCGCGCCGTCGCTGCCTGCAGGAGCGGCATCGGGCCCAGTCTGCAGTCTCGGCAGCGCCCGGCAGCTCTCCCCAGCGAGCGGACGCGGGCGAGTCGCGGCGGAAACAAGCGACGCGGATCGTCTCTCGACGAGGCTTCGACTCGGTCCCCCCGCGCACTTGGAGCGCTGCTGCCCAGCCAGACATGCTGGATATGTGGCTGTCGCAGGTCAGGGACCGCCAGCAGGCTCAGGACGGCGCGGGACTCGCCGCGCTCCTCTCCCCACGACCCGACAGCAACTCGCTCTCGCTCCTCCGTCAGAGCATCCTTGTGCGTGCAGTCACTTGTATGGCCTCATTGAGGCACCGACTCACCGCCACAACCGCGCAGAACACGCCCAGCCTCCGACCAGCAACCTACACCTCGCTCACCCGCTCCCACTTCGCCGACTATCGTCCCTTTGCCGACTTTCTCGCCGCTTTCCTCCTCTACGTGCGCGATGCAGACCTGGGCACGTCGGCAGACGCCCTCGACAAGACCTACTCGCTCCTAGAGGACTGCTTCAAGTGCGCTTCGCTTACACCTCGCACCTTGGCACGCATTTGCGAACGCTGACCCTTTCGTGACACGTAGAAACGCGGACCGTGTCTTTGCACAGGGCGAGACAGGCTGGTTCGTGCCGACGCTGCGCAAGCTGACGCGAAGATTGGTCGACGTCGCCATTAAGGTTCGTTGGACTTGCGCTTTCAGTCTCGCTCGGCGCGCTTACGCTACTGCGATCGCAGGTCGGACGGGCACGAGGGGACCCCAAGCTGACGAGGGCAGGAGAGGCGGCGCGCATGCTCGGTCGGCCGATGGGTATCGCCGCTAGCGACCGGTGCGTTTCCATCAACCTACTGTCCTCCAGCTCCCTTCTCGCTGACTCCCTTTCCATTACAGAACCGGCGAGTCCCCCTGCAAGCGCGACGCGCTCTTCTTCCTCGCCAACGCGACCTTCCGCGTCTACTTTGCCCTGTCCAACCTGCGTCTTTGCGACACGGTGCTCAACAACACGCAGAACTCTGCCGCGCAGCTCGACGCGTACCCCAAAGCCGACCGCTGCGCCTTCTTGTACTACCGCGGTCGGATTGCGCTGTATCAGCGGCGGCTGCCGCAGGCGAGGAACGACCTGCGAAGGTCGTTCGAGCTTTGCAACGCTGGGAGCTGGAAGAATGGGCGGTGCGCTTTCTCAGTGCCTGCCTGATCTGACACCTGTCTTCCTGTGCTGACATTGGGTCGTGGAAGGTTGATCCTTTCGTATCTGATCGCGGCGTCACTGCCCCTCGGGTCATTCCCGTCCGAAGCGCTGCTACAGCACTTCAACCTGCACACGCAGTACTCGAACCTCCTCTCTGCCCTCAAGGTGCGCTAATACCCTCTGCTATCCTGGGTCGTACTGACACGGCGACACCACCCAGCGCGGCGACTTCCGCACCGTCTTGTCGCACCTCGACGCGCACCAGCCGTTCCACCTCGCGCACGGGACGTACCTCCTCCTGCGGGAGAAGCTCGAGACGCTGTGCTGGCGGAACCTCGCGCGGCGGGTGTGCGTTCCCGTCCTCCCTCTGACCCTTCTCCTCGCCTCCATGTTGAGGGTTCAGACCAACAGGCTCTTCATCCTCACGAACGGGAACCCCGTCCCGCCCACGGGTCCGCCGACGCTCTCGCTCCACGCGCTCCTCGCCGCAGCACGACTTTTATTTCCCGACGGCGACACGCTCGACGTCGACGACGTCGAGGCGATGTGCGCCTCACTCTTGGAGCAGGTGCGTCTCGCTCGTTCTGCCTTTTCTCCGTGTGCGTCACAGACTGACTGGGCAAGCGCGACCGAGCAGGGCTACCTCAAAGCGTACATCCTGCACTCGAAGCGCCTCCTCGTGCTGCAGAAGGGCCCCATGGCCGGTTTCCCGCCCGTCGCGAGCGTCAATGCGGTCGGCGGAGGAGGCGCGAACGGTGCAGCAGCGGGAAGGGGGCGATGACGCGGCGCAATAGAGTTGCGCTTGACCGAGTTCGGGCGCTGCAAGCGAGACGAAAGCGACGTTGCGAATTGCAGGCTTGTTTGCTGAGTGCGGCGAGGGTAGCGAGAAGGCGAGACGAGGGGGGTATCCAGAGGCGGCGGATGGCGCGGTAACGAGCAAGAAAGGTACAGACAGGCAAGGCGGCGACCAGGGTATGCACAACAGACCAAGAGCGGGAGAGGGCCTCAGAAGGCAGGCAAGAGGGAACAACGAAGGCGGCGGAGAGGCGCGGGCCAGGCGAATCAGGCGAGATTGTCGATGGCCTCGTCCACCTGTGAAAGCCATGTATCGGTACAAGCTGAGCATGGCGTCGCCAAAAAGAACGCGAGGCTTGTGACTCGCTGACAATCCGAGTGTCTCTGCACGAGGACGTAAGCTCACCGAGTCGCGACCCTTCTTGAGGCGATCCCACTGTTCGACCGAGAGCGCGATGCCCTGCAGCGGAGGGAGATTCAGCCACTCGGCGCGAGAGAGAAGAACGCTCCGCGAACCTTCTTGCCCGGCTTCATCTCGCCGTCGTCGCCCATGTAGTACTGCATGGCGTGAAGAGGGTCGAGGTGAGCACAGCCAAAGTGACGGACTCAAGCAAATAAGCGAATGAGGCTGACCTCGCGAATCTGGACGAGCGTGCTCTTCTTGAACTGCGAGACGGTGACGCGCTTGTTCTTGCCGAGGTCGAGGAACTGCTCGCCGTTGTCGTTGGTCTGCAGCTCGGTCGACGCCCTCCTCGCGGCGCCGACCTTGCGGGGCGCGTCGTCCTTGACGCCCTTGATGGGCTTCTTGTCCTTGGGCGCAGGAGGCGAGCCCGAGCCGCCCTTCTTGCCGCCCTTTTTGGACTTCTTCTTAGCGGGTGCGTCGTCCGAGTCGGACTCGGAAGGGGAAGGCGCGCGCTTGGTCTTGGACTTCTGCGTGGACGCGCGCGGAAGAGGCGAGCGAGTCGAGGTGGGGAAGAGCGAAGTAGCATCAGCCCAGCTCGTGACGGACGGCCAGCACCTCTGTGGCCAGCAGTACCCATTTTACGCGTCTCAGGACGGCGCTTGAGCTCGTGCGAGGCGTTGCCAGCGCGTTCGGTCTGTTGACATTGGCGCGAAGAGGTCGTCGCTCACCTTTGCGCCCTTCGCGGCGGATGAGGTCTTGGGCGAGGCCGACCTGTCGCGCGAGCTGTCGTCGTCGCTCTCGATGTACTGCTGGCTGAGCGGCATGGTGTCGAGCGGGTTGTTCGCCAGGTCAAAGCAAGACGGGCCGGAGGAAGGGGCGCACCTCGACCACCGCGCCGGATGATGCAGTAGATGTACTAGCCAGAGTACGAGACTGTCATTGAGCGTCTCGGACTGCCCGCTGCTTAGTCTGGCCGAGTCGGCGATCGGTGTTTCTGGCGGTCGGGCCTCTTTCCGTCGGATTCTCTCGTCTCTCGCCGCCGCCACTCTCGCGCGCTCCTGTTGCTCGTCCACTCGTTCGGTGCGTGCACGCAGCGCGTGTGGTCTCGACTCAGAGCCCCGCTAACCCCGTGCGCCCGTCGACAGGCTCCCTGCACCCCCCTCGTTTGCCGAGAGAATCAGCATGGTCCGCGAAACCGCTCTCTACGACCAGCTGGGCGTTGCGCCCACCGCGTCCGAGGCCGAGCTCAAGAAGGCCTACCGCAAGGTGCGTTCGCTCATTCCCTGGATGCCGCGCCGCACCGCCACGACCCGTGCCAGCTCGACCGGAGGTGCTTACATTCGCACACGTCCTCGCAGCTTGCGCTCCAGCTCCACCCGGATAAGAACCCGGATGCCGGCGACAAGTTCAAGGAGGTCAGCCACGCATACGAGGTCCTATCAGAGTGCGCTACCCGTATCTTGCTGTTCCGCCTGCACCCCTCGGCTCTCCTCGACGCGATCCCGACCGCCTTGGTTCGACATGTGATGCTGACTGGAATTCCTTTACAATCGCGCAGCCCGGAGAAGCGTCAGCTGTACGACCAGTTCGGTGAGGAGGGCCTCTCTGGCGGCGGTATGGGCGGCGGCATGGGCGGCATGGACCCGCAAGATCTCTTCTCGCAGCTCTTCGGCGGTGGCGGCGGCTTCTTCGGCGGTGGAGGCGGGCGCGGCGGCCGGCCGCAGGGCCCGCGCAAGGGCAAGGACCTCGTGCACCGCATCAAGGTCTCGCTCGAGGACCTCTACAAGGGCAAGACGTCCAAGCTGGCGCTGCAGAAGCACGTCCTGTGCGGCAAGTGCAAGGGCAAGGGCGGCAAGGAGGGCGCCGTCAAGACGTGCCAGTCGTGCCGAGGCCAGGGTGTCAAGGTCGTCCTCCGCCAGCTCGGCCCCATGGTCCAGCAGATCCAGCAGGCGTGCACCGACTGCAACGGCGAGGGCGAGATCATCAACGCCAAGGACCGGTGCAAGGAGTGCAACGGCAAGAAGATCGTCAACGAGCGCAAGGTGCTCGAGGTGCACATCGACCGCGGCATGAAGGAGGGCCAGACGATCACGTTCGCGGGCGAGGCCGACCAGGCGCCGGGCACCGAGCCGGGCGACGTCGTCATTGTGATCGAGGAGAAGCCGCACGACATCTTCAAGCGCAAGGGCGACGACCTCTTTGCCGAGGTCGAGATTGACCTCCTCACCGCGCTCGCTGGCGGCCAGTTCTCGCTCCGACACCTCGACGACCGCGCGATCCTGTGCACCATCCACCCGGGCGAGGTCATCAAGCCCGGGTCGGTCAAGGTGATCCCGGGGCAGGGCATGCCGTCGTACCGCCACCACGAGCTCGGCGACCTCGTCGTCCAGATCAACGTCAAATTCCCCGACTCGCTCGACCCCGCCGCCCTTGCCCCGCTCGAGTCGATCCTCCCGCCCCGCGCCGAGCTCCCGACGTACCCGAAGGAGGTCCACGTGGACGAGGTCGACATGGTTGACGTTTCGGAGCGGAGGACCAAGTCGGGCATGGGTGCCGGCGGCTTCTCGGACGACGCGATGGACACCGATGAGGAGGGTGGTGCCGGCCCGCAGGTCCAGTGCGCGAACCAGTGAGAAGACTCAGGTCTGGGCCGTCCTAGAATGCCTTCGCTTCTATCGCATTCGGGCGGTCTCGTCCCTCACGTTCCGCACCCCGCCCTCTCCTCCCTCTTCCTCTCCACCACCTCGCTGTTACCCCTCCTCCCGCCCTGTGCATGCCATACCACGTTCCCTTTCCGCTCGGCATCGTCGACGCCGCCCTCCCTGTCGCGTTTTGTCCCCTGCTCTCTTCGACACCGCATTGTAGTCTCCCTGCCTGCCGGGTCGCTCTTCTCGATCCCGCTGGGCGCCGAATAGAGTCGTCGTGTGCTATTCTTCGGTCTGCTTGCATGCTGCGGGAGAGAATTGCGGGACGTTTCCGCGGTCTGCTTCGCTCTTTCCGCTCCAAGCTCCGGAATCCCGAGTGCTGCGCTCTTCTTTTCTCGGGCCTGCTCGCGATCCAGCGTGGCGTTGTGGGCCAGACGGGAAGAGTGGTGACGTGCTACATCCTCGATCCAGCCTGCTGCTGCACCATCTTCCGATGCTGTCTGTACCGCCCATAAGCCAACCCCAGCGCGACATCCGCCGCTACACCAGCAACGTCGGCAGCGACTCCCGCAGCGACGGCGAGGCCGTGCTTGACGTTGTAGTCGTGCGCGTCTTCGCGCGAATCGGCCAAGCGCTTGATGGGGTTCGGCTCGAACGGACGCGGCCGTAGGACCTGTGGCTGCGCAGAGCCAGGCGCAAGGGAGCTGGGCATGGTCAGTACCGCGCAGGCGGAGGTAGGGACCTACGAGAGAGGGCACCTTTCCTGCGCCCGTCGCTTCGAACAGCTTGCGCCTCGCGACGGCATACGCATACTTGGCTGTCGCGCCCGCCTGCTGAGCTGCAGCGAGTGCGTCCCGCTCGGCGTACTTGAGGTACTGCCTCGTAAAGCCGGCGTGCAGGTGCAGACCTGTTTGAAGGTTCGGTGTTGACGAGGAAGGGTAGGGGTCGGGCAAAATCTGCATTCATACGCAGCGTGCAAGGTCAACTCACCGGTTCTTTGTCACTTCCACCCAGTATGCTGAGGTTGTGCGCACCTGGGGGGCCTGGGGTAGCTGGGACCTGAGCACCACGGCCCTCTGTTCTCCTTCGGCGAGCTGCAGAGACAATGCAGCACATCGCGTAAGAGCCCCACGCTTCAAAGACAGACGTCAAATTGTACTCACCAAAGCGGAAGTAGCTCGCTTGATCCCGTCCCACTGTTGGAGCCGCAGAGTCAGCTTCAGTTCAACCACAGCCTCGCGTTGTGGGCAGACTTGGGTAAAATCAGCCGCCGATCCGCCTGGTCCGTGTCCCAGCAATTTGGAGCGCTCCAGCCTGGAGTCGAGACGCTGCCAGTCGTGCTGAAACTCGCGATGGGCGACGTCGCCCATCCTGCTGCCCGCAAGCCCGACCTCCCGCCCAGCGTTCTCGAGATGCTCGGCCGCACGCTGCGCGTCCAGCCGGTCTAGATAGCGGCGAGAAGCGTCGTCGCGCGAAGACATGTGCATTCCGGAGCGGCAGGCATGCAACAACACCTCAAAGCCGGCGCGCGGTAAACGGACAGGAGAACGGCGGACAGCCCGCGGAAAGCGAGGCAGCGACGTGGCGATGCAGGGCAGTAGACATTCGCGACGAGCATCCGGTGCACGCGAAGAATGCAAGCGGTCGATTGCTTGGACTGGCGAGATGGAAAAGGCGGCGGAGCGACGGAGCGCAGTCCGCTCCGCCGGTCCAGATGGCGATGCCGCCCCGACGTGGCTTGCACGAGGGCCAGCACGGCAGCACCGAGCCAGCGCAGCTAAGTAATTGGAGCGCGCACTTGCGGGCGCAGTAAAGCGGGTGGTCCCGCGCAAATGCAGCTCCTCCTCCCGAGCAGCCTCGTCCCCAACTCGTCCCCGTCTTCAGCATTGCCTCCTTTTCGATCCCTCCTCGCCGTGCCTTTCGCCCCCACTCCAATACGTAGTCGACATGCAGGCCAACGAAGAACCATACACAAACACTTTGGCTGGATACAGCGCGACCGTAGACCACGCGAGACGGATAGCGGTCACTTCCTTCGGTTCAGCACCTTCTGCCTCGCTGTCAAGCCGACTCCTTTGAGCTCCTCCTCCTTTTTTCGCAGCTCGTTCCGACCCCAGAGATAGCCGGCCCCAATAAGCGCAGCATCCGCTGCAGCAATCGCCGCGACGGTGCCCGTCTTTCCGAGGTCGACCTTCCAGCGCTTGTCTTCGTCATCCCGGCCACAGCGCCAGCCACCGAGCCCGTCGGGCCGGGGGCATCTGACGCAGTTGAACGTCAAATGGCGTGTACATGGGTCGTCAAGAGCGCCGACGCGACTGAGGGCGGCTTGCCCGTTGCGCGAGGGCGACATGCGGAAGACTTGGATTGAAGGAGTCTGTGTGGCCTGCAAAGCGTTCGATCAGCGGCTTCAGCTGGTCGGAGATCATCGAAACAGCCCACCTCGGACTGCCTATGGTTATCTCCGAGTTGCGACTTGAACACCTGGACTTGCCGGGCGCCGCTCTGAGCTATTGCCTACCGTAAGAGCGCTGACTCGTCGAAAGGAGCCAGAAGGCAGAACGCACCAGCTGCTCGGCCTCGCCCTCAGCGACTTGAGCTGCGCGCGCGATCCTGCCCACGCCCGTTCCGCGCCTCTCTTCCTCCGCCACCCACTCGTGCAGCTCGCGCCTGAGCGGAGCAAGCTTGTGTTGAGCGGCCAAGCGGGTGTGCTGCGCCGCGCAGTCGAGGTTCTGCACGCGGCGCCGAAAGTCCGTCCCGGCCATCCGCCAGTACAAGTCGGCGTCGCGATGGTCGTCGGCGTGGCGAGAGTCGTTCATCGCAGCAGGGACAGCACGCTGAAGTGTGCACCGGTCAACAAGAGGAAGCAGAGACACGGCCCGAAGGAGCGGACGCTGAACGACAGTCCGCGGGCGGTCCGCGACAGGAGTCCAAGGGTAGAGTCCCCGCAGGAAGCGAGGTCGAGAACAAAGAACGGTCGGCCCATCGGCGGATTTCTCAAACGCTGCAGCTCGTGTGGCAATTGTCAGTCGGGAGAAGAGCAAAGTCGCGAGTGCAAGTTGAGGTCAAGAAGAAGCGGCGATGAAGCGTGACGCAGCTGTCCAACAGCTGTCCAATGCAGGCAATGAAGAGAAGATATGAGTGCGTGTGCGAGCGCGGGCAATCTATATGATCCGAAAGACAACAACATGCGACGAGGCGCCGAGAAGAGGGGGAGAGGAAAAGACGAAATCTAGTCAGACGATGCGCGAGCGGAAAGCGCGTTTGTAGCGCTCAAAGCCGTGGCTGGAAGTTGGCAGGGTCTTCGAGCGTCGCATTCGCCGGAAGATCGCCGAACGGATCGACGCTGTCGCTTGGAGAAGTCGGAGATCCATGCTGCGCCGACGTGTGACGGGACAGGCGAGGCGGAGAGCGATTGTGTGTCGGCGAGTAACCGTACGGGTACGCGAGACGGGGTGGGGAGGTGTACAGCGGAGTGAGTGCAGGGACTGGAGAGAAGAGCACCCGGTCAGCTCGCGCACGACTTGTTCGATGCGAGAAACGCAATGAAACGCACGCTGTCTTGCCGGCTGCGGCTCTTCGGTCGACCCGACTGTGGCCATGGTGTGCACAATGACCGGCACTTCGAGCGGTTCTTCTTTGTCTCCGTCGGGCGATGGGCCCTCTGCCTCCTTGCGCACAGAGCCGCCGTCAACATCTTCTGGTGCGCCAGCCCGTCGCCGCCGCCGCTTGTACAGCCAGAAGAGGGCCAAGCAGGTTGCGAGGAGACCACCGCCGAGCCCAAGCACGAGGCCGAGGATGAGGGGCAGGTTCGAATCCGAGCCGGAGGAGAATGGCGAAGGCGACGAGCTAGCCGTCACGTAGGACACGCGTTCAGGGACAGCGGTAAAGCTGGGAAGGAGCGGAAGGTCTGTAGTGTTGCGGAAGGGTTGCGGCGGAACCGCTTCGGAGAGGTCGGAGCTGGAATTGGGTTGATGAGTTGCGCTGAAGCCAAACCACTTCGAGCATGACGTACTTCCAGAAGTAGCCATTCCCCGGAGCCTGCGTGTTGTCTGAGACGGCGTAGTCAAACTGCAGGTTTTGTGCGTTAGTGCCATACATGTACACTGATGAACGAGAAGACCGCACGAGGATGCCCTTGCGTATGTCGCTTGCCCAGACCCCCAGGACCGCGACGTGGTCTCCCTCAGGTATGCTGGTCACGCTGTAGAGCCAACATGGGGAGACTGTATTAGCTGCCGAAAGCGAATGAGGACGTCTGACTGCGGAAGGTCTGGCGCCTACGCACGTGCATAGGTTGACATTCCGTCGGTAGCCCCAGTCGTAGGCTCCTGCGTCACGCCATGTCCACTGACCCTCGGCTTGCCTGTGGGCCGACTCGAGACGGCAGTAGAATTGGCCTCTTTGGCTGCTCGAGTCACCGTAGAAGGAGAAGCGGGTCCCTAACACAGACACGACCGTCAGCAAGACTTCGAGGAAGCTCGTGACTAGCTGGGAGAGCCTGCACGCACCCGTGAACGACACCCTGACCTCGCAGTTGTCCTCCCCATAGGCCGGCTGCCCTCCCCACGTGGTGCACACCGAGGCCGTCCCGCCAGAGTAGTCGCTCGCATTGAAGTTGCGGTCGTCCTGGTCGTAGTGCGACCACGGCCCCGTGTACCATCCGTCCGTGTCCTCGTACTGCGTCGCCCAGTCGGCGCGGTACGAGCTGGTTGTGCTCGACGTCGACGACGCGGTCGCTGTAGGCGTGGCGCTCCAGTACGCGGTCGTGAACGACCACACGGCGCTGGCGTTGGTGCTCATGGCCCGTTTGACGCGGTTGCTGAGGGAAGAAGCGATCGACGGCGCGAGCACGCGCGTCTGTCGTTGGACTTCTGCGGCGAGGGCGAGCGGATTCGCCTTGTGTAAGCGTGCAGCGGGTTCTGAGCACAGGCAGCAGCACCCGACACGCTCTCAAGCAGCGAGTAGGTCCGTCCAAGCAGCGGGGAGGCAGAGACGGGACAAGGGTGCCCTCCCTCTTTTCCGACCCCGCGTGGCGCCTGGTCGGCGAGGGGCTCCCGCTTCTCATTTGCACTGCGGAAGTGACACAGTGTCACGAGAGGGCAACGTCGGGCAGGTGCACAGCAATCTAAAGATTGGGCTAGAAAGGTTACACGTTGTAATGGGGATTAGGGAAACAACAAGCGACGATGTGCGGCGTAAGTACAGGGGCGAGTAGTAAGAAGTGTCTGCCTCTCTACGAGGGTGAGCTTGACGGACCCGTCATCGCGCGGCAAAGTTGTCCGGGTCTTCGAGCGGTGCGTCGGGCGGAAGATCCATGATGACCGACGAGGGGACGCGCGAAGCTCGTTGCCCCGGTGCGCTTGACGCAGTGGACGAGTACGCCGAGACGGCTGTCAGGCGCCGCACGTCCGCCGGCGCTGTCGGTAAGGGGGCTGGCGCCGGTGGTGCGGGAGTGAGGAGAGGAGCGGTGGACGAAGCAGGCCCGACCGGCGGGTATGCAGGATACTGGACAGTGGTGGGAGAGTCGAAGGAGTAATTTGGTGCAGAGTGTGCTGGATAGACTGCGGGCAGAGAAATCGTGAGCTTTGACGCCGCCGGCGGAGGAGCGATAGTCTCAGGCGCACCGTAAGGTGCCTGCGAGGCGTAGCTCGAATACTCGGCGCCGCTGAACCGGTGATACGGCGCGTCCACCGGTGTGTCGTACCCGTATCCGCTGGTCGGCGAGCTGTTGTAGCCGTCCGCAGCGAGCTCCTTGGCAGCGCCACTCGGCGACTCGCGCTGGCGGGACGCGACAGTCGCGGCATCCGGATGCCAGTTTGACTCGCCGTCGTACCCGTCGTAGCTCGTAATGTGCTGCTCTGATGCACGGCGAGATTGGCGACCCCGTCGACGTTTTTGGACGAAGAAGAAGACAAGCGCAGCGATGGCGAGGAGGCCGAAGAACCCGCCGAGGCCAACGCCCAGCCCGATGGCAAGCTTGTTGACACCGCCTCCGCTCGACGAGCTAGAAGATCCTGTTGGTGAAGAGGCGGGGCTGGTAGTCGGACGAGGGAGAGTGGGAGTTGCGGTTGTGTCGCGCAGAGAGTTGGGAGGGACGGCCATGGTGAAGTCGGATCTGTGGGTGCAAGACGTCTGAGTATCTGCGGCCTGTATCATGAGCACAGCGCAACTCACGACCAGTCGGTGCTGTTGCCCGCGTTATCGGCGTTGCTGTCGAAATAGTCGATCTGCGCGCGAGCAGGGTGAGCGGAATCTCCGGGTCCAGTAGTCGAGAGCGTTCTGACGCACTGCTATCCCTCGTTTCACCTGGTTCGGCCGCATGTCCAGTACGAGCGTGTGCGTTGCATTAGGGAGGTTTGATACGCTGTGCCCCACGAAAGCCAAAGATGCGAGGTCAGCGCCGTTCCGAGGAGCAGACAGACGGAAGGAGCGCGTCTACGCACCGACAAAGCGTCACGTTGTGCTGGTAGTCCCACCACCAGAGGCTGCTACCGTCGTACCATCGCCAGACGCCCTCGGGCTGCCCGTCTGCATCCTCGACCCGGCACGAGTAGATGCCGTGCTCGCCGTTCGAGTCGCCGTACAGCGCGGCGCTCGTCCCGTCGAACGTGACCCTGACCGCGCAGCCCGCCCACGCCAGGCTCCCGCCGTCTGTGCTGTTCGTGCACGACGAGAAGGTGCCGCCGTCCCATTCGCTCGCGTCAAACTCGCCGCCGGCACCGCGGTAGTGCGTCCACGAGCCCGCGTAGTGCACGCTGGCGTCCTGGTCGTCGCGCCGGGTGTTGCTCATCGCGAGAGGGCGACCCGATCGGGCGGGTCACACGGGGGTCGGGCACCCGCAGCGGGGAGAGAGTGGGCAAAAGTGGGTGGGAGAGAGCAGCGACGAGCGCGCACGGTGGCGCGCACAGGCTGCACACGGTGCACGAGAAGGCAAGCGGTTGCACGGTGAGCCGAGAGTGGGTTCAGGTGCGGTGCAGCGTCGACGCCGCAAATCGCGATGTGGTGCCCCCTCGCCCTCTCGCTCTGGCGAGACTTTCCTCTACCGCCACAAAAAAGGGGGGACACGCCTCGCAGAGCCCTCAAACCCGCAGCCGCGCATCCGACTGTGCCCATGATTGCCGAGCAACGCGGGCCCAACTACCGTAGACTTGTGTTGCAACCGTGCGCTACTCTGCACCCGATCCCGGTCGGACCTTGACTTCGTGAATGCTCAGGTTCTCCGTTGTCGTCCCGTCCCATCCACGGTTACCCGACGTCGTGAACATCCAACGGCACGTACCGTCGAGCTCTGTGTGCAATATGGCGCTGAGTGAGCAATCCAGGAAGCCGAGGAGGAAAGCCGAGGGAAGAGGACGCACGCATGGCACTGACAGTCCCGCCGTGATGCCCTGGCACGACCGTCGCGCCCGCCGGGAACCACCCCTTGCCCTTCCTCTCTGCGTCGCCTGCGCCCACGCCCGCGCCCGCCTCGCTCGCGCGCATCGCCTCCTCGACGTCCCACATGCGAACGCAGTCCCAGCTCGCCGTCAGGACGTGCCGTCCGTTGGGCAGCGCCGCGACGCTGCTGACGGGGCCGGTCGAGAGCGGGAGCGAGAGCGTCGAGAGCGGCGCGGACGAGCGGAGGTCGTACACCTGCAGGGAGGGGGAGCGGCGGCCGACGTAGACGTGCGTGCCCGAGGGGGACCAGCAGGCCTGTGCGCGTGCATGCAGTCAGTCAGGACGGCCGCCTCGGTGTTGTACAACCAGTGAACGTACCGACGTGCACCACGCTCCGCTCGCGCCCTCCTTCTTGCCCCTCTCTCCCGCCGGCGGCTCGTACTTGTCCCACCTCCGCACGACGCCCTGCCCCTCGGCCGCCCTGCGGTCCCAGAGCAGCACCGTCCCGTCGAGCCCAGTGCTGAGGAAGACATTGTCGTTCAGCTCGCCCGCGTCGCCAATGAGCGGGATCTTGTCGGGCTTGGCAAAGTCGGGCGTGCGCGTCGGGAGCGTCGAGTGCGGCGACGTGTTGGTCAGGACCGAGTCGTCGATCTCGCCGTCTGCATCTGCGTCGGCCTCGCCGTCCGCGTCTGCGTCGGCATCGGCGTCCGCAGCGGCGCTGTCGTCGCCCTTCTTTGCCTCGTCCGCAGCACCCGTCGCACCCGAGTCCTTCCGCGTACTCCGCCGCTCTCGCCCTGTCGCACCCGCACCTTGTGCCGCTTCATCGCTCCGCACCCGCCCCGGCGCGTCCGGCCCGCGCTCGTCCCCCGCCGCGTCGCCCATCTCGGTGTCTCCGTCGGCACCCGCATGCGCGAGCGCAGTGGGCGGGCGCAGCGGGCGGTAGGCGATGGACGAGACCTGCGCGGCGTGCGCGTGGAAGGAGCGTGTCGACGAGCCCGTGTGGAGGTCCCATTGCTGCAGAAGTGGGGCGGGCGGTTCAGCATCTCGTCCGCGAAAGAAGCGAGGGAGGAAGGGAAGATGCGCACGAGTATTCGCCCGTCCCATCCGCCGCTGAGAAAGCTCGTCTCGTCCTGATCGAGCGCGAGGACCGAGACACCCGCTTTCGGCGAGTGACCCGTCGAACTTGGTGCATTCAGCGGGGAGGTTGCGTCGGGTCGGAAGACGTGCCGGGTCTGACCCTCGTCGTGCCGGATCGTCCACAGGTTGATGCTGCCTCGCTGCAAGCGGTCCACGAGGTGTCAGTCAAGTGAGTACGAGTTGCTAAGGTCCGCCTCGAAGACGAGCAGCGACGCACCGCCGTCCCGCTGAGGCCCCACAGCTCCTCTTTCTGCACCGCGAGACTGTACACGGCACTCTGCGGTGCGACCGCACCCGTCTTCTGTCCCCAGCGGACCTTGCCCGCGCGCTGCTGCACCTCGTCGTCTCCCGCGCTCGGCGGAAGGAGGTCGTCGGCCCAGTCGCCGGGGTCCTCGTTCTCCCAGTAGCCCGACAAGACGGGCTGACGCAAGTCGGTGCCCGGCGGGCGCTCGTGCCCACCCGGCTTGCTCGTGAGGTTGGGCACGAGCGGGTTGTCGATGCCGGTGCCGTTGAGCGTTGCGTGGAGCGCGTAGCGGCGGACAAAGCCGTCGCTGCCGCCGGTGTAGAGGTGCGAGGCGCAGGGCGGGGCGGCAAAGGCGTGGATGTGGGTCCCGGCGTGCGGGACGGTGAAGACGGGCTCGAGTTCGTACGACGACGAGTAGGCGAGGGCGGGCGCAGCGGGGCGGAAGCGCGCCTGGCGGGCGTGCACGGCGTCGCGGTAGCTCGTCGCGTCAAGCGGGGGCGCAGGCGTGCTCATGGTGCGCGCTGCTGCTGCCGCGGTCGCCGTGTCGTCGCTCGGCGCGGACGAGGTGGGGAGGGACCGATGGCACTCGACCTCGTCGTGCGGGTCTCGTTCTAGCGCAGAGTGGTCTGTAGCCCCAATTCAAGGCCCAATACCTTGACTTGGCCGGTCCAGAGTGCGCGAGAGGGGCGGGGCGGGCAGGAGAGCGTCCGGGGCGAGGCGAGACCTTTGCGCTCGCCCTGCTCTCGTCTTTCTCCTCGTACAACCTCGCTTGCTACCACTCCGTAAGCTGCGAGCCCGTGTTCACACTGCACCCCGCCCGTCCGACCCGCTCCCCGCCATCGACCCGCCGTCCGCGCGCGACGACAGAGCGATGGAAAAGCTCTGTCGACCGCACCCGCGCGACCGCACCGCGCGCAGCAGCTGGAGCGCGTGCACAGGGGCTGCACAAGGTGGCGTTGGAACGCACGGGCGGGCGCGCGGACCCTGCAGGGGTCTAGACGGCGCCCGGGCGGAGGCGCAGGCTTGGACGCGAGGGACGAGCACACGACGATGGCGAGCTCGCGGCGAGGAGGGCCCAGCAGCAGTGCGCGCTTCTTTCCAGCGCACGAGTGGCGAGCTGACGCTGTTTGCGTGCGTGCTGGTGCCGTCCCGCCGATACAGCGCAGTCACCATGCAGAACGACCAGGTGAGCATCCCTCCCTCGGCCCCGCTCGCCGCCGCACACCGCGCGCATTACGCACAAAAGCGTCACATGTGGCCATGCGGTTGCGGTGTCTGGCGCGCAGATGGCAAAGGAGCTTCCGCTGATGTGCTGTTGCCGCTCCGCTCCGCAGGGCCAAGTCGTCGACCTCTACGTCCCGCGCAAGTGCAGCGCGACCAACCGCCTCATCACGGCCAAGGACCACGCCTCGGTCCAGATCAACGTTGCCGAGGTCGACGAGTCGGGCAAGATGACTGGCTCGAACGTCACCTACGCCTTCTGCGGCGGTGTCCGTGAGACCGGCGACGCCGACGACTCGCTCAACAGGTGCGTCGAGCGCTCTGCATGTCCTGTATGCTTGTGCACGAGGCTGATTCTCACTCGTCTCGCAGGCTCGCGACCGCTGACGGCCGTACGTCTCGACTCTACCCTCGACTCCGCCCACCGTCCTGCCCACAGCGTTGACGACTGACTAACCTCTTTGCCCCTCTATCTTTACAGTCCTCAAGGGCGTCTGGCAGTACTAGATGCTCGGCTCAATCGGTCGGGTGTTGTAACAGCGCGTTCTGACTTGCGGGATACCCTCTTTCCGGCGCGTCTCGAGAGCTATCGAGAGATTGTGGTCGAATCCGCGGGTGCATCTGGGGTGCAGTTGGCGGAGCTGGACAGATCCAAGCTGGTTCGTGAGCCCTGGCGAGAGGAGTGTGCCTTCCCCACCTCGGCACCCTCCATGCTCTCGCTCCTCCCTCTCCCCGCTTCTCTGCGCCTGGCAATGGCATGACTGAGTCGAGCGAGCAGGAACGGGTCTCAGGCGTCACCGGCGCTATCTCAGCGCCCGTAGCTGTGCCGGACGAGCAGCTGGACTCGGCGCTCGCAACCGATGGAGACGACGAGGCGGGGCCGCTGCTCTCGCGCTCGCTGCCGAGCGACGATGGCGAGGATCTAGAAGTGGACAATACGGGCCTGACAAGGCTACGCTGGGGCTTCCTGGCGTACTCGGTCGCGAGCGAGGTGCGTTGAACTCGCTAGTGGCCCCCCTCTGGCACCTCTCGAGCCCTTGCATTGGACCGAGACACGAGTCGGACACTCGGAAGAGCATCAGGTTGACGTGCGCCCCCGCCCGCAGGTCTTCATCATCGTCAGCGGCACCCTCTTCCTCCCCATCCTCCTCGAGACCTTTGCGCGCGAGAATGGCCGCCTCGCTTCGGACCACTCGCTCGCTTGCCCGCCGACTGGAGCTGCAGACGGTGGAGGCGAAGATGGGACAGAGGAGGGGAGATGCGTGGTGCACCTCTTTGGGGCATGGGTCGAAACGGGTGCGTGCAATCCGTTCGAGCTGCTCGTTACCTTCGCACTCATGTCTGCCATATCCGCAGCTTCTTTCTCACTCGCTGTCTACTCGGCGTCGGTAGCTGTACAGGCACTGACGGTGATCTCGATGGGCGGACTGGGAGACCACCGTGCGTGAGCTTGCGGCTTCTTTGCGCGAGGCCTTCTCACCTGGACGATTCCGCAGCACGGATCCGCCATCGCCTCTTACTCTCCTTCGCTCTCGTCGGCTCCGTCGCTTGCATGCTCTTCCTACTCCTTCCGTCTGACTCGCCCCTCTGGCCACTCTGTGCCGTGCTCGCGCTCGTCGCCAACGTCACGTTCGGCGCTTCGATGGTTTGCCTCAATTCGTACTGTGAGTGGCATCAATCTCGTTCCCGTTCTCTAGATCTGACAATGCGAGCGTTTCGCAGTGCCGGACCTCGGCCGTCTGCACCCGACTGTCCTCCGCGCCGCTTCGACCCTCCACCACGCCCAGCAGCGCTACCTCTCCCAACGCCGCGGCTCCTTCCACTCGTCCAACACGCTCCTCTCAGCCTCGCAATCTCTCGCCCGCGCAACAGACGAGTACACCGCTGCGCGCGGCAAGGCGACCGGCGAAGTGAGCGCGCGCGCGATTGCCGCCGGCTACGCGGCGGGCATCGCCGTCCTCGTCGCGCTGCTGCCCCTGGTCGAGGCACTGCAGGGACCGGACGGCGCGACGGGCACGTGGCCGCTCCGCGTCGCGGTCGCCATCAGCGGGGCGTGGTGGCTCGTCTTTACGATTCCGGCGGCGGTGTGGCTTCGCCCGAGCGATGCGGTCAAGCGGATCTCGGAGCTGAAAGGACGGACGTGTGGACAGAGCGTGAGGGAAGGATGGAAGGGCCTGAGTGAGATGCTCAGGGGATGGAGGCGGTTGCCCGCGACGTTCTGGTTCCTGGGCGCGTGGTTCATCCTGAGCGATTGTGCGTCCTCGAGCTCGTGTGATTCTGTCACACAGTCGACTGACACTATGTCTTCCAGCCTTCGCGACCATCACGTCGACGGCGATCCTCTTCGCCAAGACGGCGCTCAACCTCGAAACGTCGTCCCTTATCCTCATTGCCATCCTCACACCTCTCTCCGGCCTTTTCGGTGCCCTCCTGTTCCCCTTCATCCAGCAGCACCCCTCGCTCGTCCGCTTCCGCCTAACGACGCACCGCATGCTCCTTCTCCTCGTCTCGCTCTCGCTCCTCGTCCCTCTCTGGGGCCTCGTCGCCCTCCGCTCCGCCGGGCAGATGTACGCCCTCGCAGTCGTCTTTGGCAGCCTGTACGGCTCGTACCAGGCCTTCTCGCGTGCGTGCTTCGCCCAGCTCGTGCCCGCGAGCCAGTCGTCGAGGTGGTACGCGCTGTACAGCGTAACGGACAAGAGCTCGAGCTTCCTCGGCCCGCTCCTTGTTGCGGTGGTTACCACCGCGACGGGTCAGATCCGTCATGGTTTCTGGCTTATCCTCGGGCTCATGCTTTCCGCCATCCCGATTCTGGCCAATGTCGACATGGCGCGCGGTGTTGCGGATGCCGACAGACTCGACCGCGAGCTCAAGATGCAGGTGGTGCAGGAAGAGGACGAAGCGGACCTGGTCAATCCGTAGACACTGCGGCGTTCTCCCGTGGCCTCTCAACATGTGCTGTCTTCCCTCGCATCTCGCATCAAGTTCTCTCGCTCGTTCTTACGCAGAACGAGAAGACGTCCGGCATGTTGCAGCCTACTGCAGCGTCTCGAGCACCACACCCGCCGCGACCGTCTCGCCGTTGCGACGGAACAAGACACGTCCCATGCTCTTGTTGACCGCGAACGGCTCGATCGGGATCGCGCCCGACCGGCCACCCGTGCTCGCGTTGCGGAGCTGGATGCGCACTCGCGCAGACGTGTTCTTGGTGAGCATGCTGTACGGCGCGAACAGCTAGTCAGCATAGGCAACTCAGTCGGGAAAGCCGCAACCACTCACCGAGGGTTGTTCTTGGTGATCTGGCCCGTCTTGTTGTCGATCGTGGCCTCGAGCGCGGCGATCGTGGCGGGGATGTCGCGGCTGTGGTGGAAAAGCTCGACCGCATATCCAGCGGTGATCGGGTGCTTCGGCTCGAAGACGATGATCTGCGCCGAGAACGACGAAACGACCGGGACAGGCTGCGAGGGTGGGCACAGAACCGAACCGACGCTGTGGGACGCTACGTTAGCATCAATTTCTACTGCAGTGTGGAACTCGAGGCTCACCCGAGCTGGTTCGCCTCGATGCCGGAGAGGAAGACCGTCGCGTTGTCACCTGCGACCGCATACGGCACGAGCTCGCCATCGACTTCAAGGGCTGCAGCACGAAGAATATTAACAGGTGTTGACACGCGGTGACAGGCTAGGAACGCACCTCGTACGGTCCCGGACTCATCGCCAGGTAGAGCCGCCAGTGTCTCGCCGACTTGTACGATCCCGCTCTCGACGCGACCGACGACTGCCAAGCCCGACGCAGTCGCTGACTGACCCTTGAAGACGTTCGCGATTGGTATCCGGAGGGGCGCGTCCAGCGCGCGGGTCGGAACGTCAAGGCAGTCTAGAGGCTTGAAGGGTCAACACGCCAGTCGAGCGGTACAAGGAGAACGAAGGCGCAGATTACCGAGCTCGTTGACGAGACTCTGGCCGTCGTACCAGTCCTTGAGGCGAGGGTCCATCTGGTCGACGAGGTTGACGCCCGACATGGCGCCGACGGGCACGAATGCGACCTTGGTCGTTGAGAAGCCCGTCTGGACGAGGAAGGGCTGCAGCTGCTGGCAGATTGCCTCGAAGCGGGCTTGTGACCAGTCGACCTGCGGGAAGAGGATGTAGGGTCAACAAACACGCCAGCTCAGCGGGAGGACACCGAGCGCACCGCATCGAGCTTGTTGACCGCGACCACTAGCTGCTGCACGCCGAGACTGCGCACGAGCACCGCATGCTCTCGGGTCTGCCCGCCGCCCTCGAAGCCCTTCTCAAAGCCGCCCTTTGACCCGTCGACCACGAGTACCGCGGCGTCCGCCTGCGCCGCGCCCGAGATCATATTGGGGATAAAGTCGCGATGACCGGGGGCGTCAATGAGCGTAAAGCGCTTGCGGGCCGTCTCGAAGGAATCGATGGCGACGTCGATGGTGACGCCGCTGTCGAAGAGAAGCCCATCAGTACAAGCCCCGGATGCGTACAGACAGGTGAGACGCACCGCTCTCGCTCCTCCTCCATAGCGTCAAACGTCCATGCGTACGCAAAGCTGCCCTTGCCGATCTTCTCGCTCTGCCGCTGGTAGTTGTTGATCTCCTTGTCCGTCGTCTGCCCGAGCTCGTGCAGCAGTCGTCCCATGAGTGTCGACTTGCCCGCATCGACATGTCCTACGTGAGTAGGCGCGATCAGGATTTTGCGACAAGCTGGAGGAGAGAGAGATCCGGGCGCACCAACGACGACGAGCGACAGGACCGGCTTGACCTGCTTCTCCTTTGCCCTGACCTCCTCCAGGATCTTCTTCCTCTCTCGCATGACCGGCGCAGGCTCCTCAACCGGCTGTGCCTGGCGCGGCTGCTCGCCCGCGCCGCCAAGCCCCATCGCCTCCAGGTCGGTTTGCAGCGCGCTGACAGGTCCGGCGACCGCCGGCTTCCCGCCTGGAGCCGCCTTCTTCTTAACCAGCGCGGGCGCAGGCCCGCCTGAAGGCGTTGCAGGACGGGACGACTTTGCGGAAGCGGGCGCAGACGAGGCGGCCGAGGCGGCCTTACGTGCTTGTTTCGCCAGTCGCGCTTCTGCAGTACGCGAAGGGGGAACAGAGAAAGAAGGAGGGACGCGGGAGGGAAAGGCGAGCGGATTGAGCGAGTGTAGCACGGGGCAAAGCGGAAGAGAACGGGGTCAGTACCTTGTCCCGTCGCAACTCGAGGTCTCTGACCTTGCTGATCCCTCTTGCCCACTCAGCACACCGCCCATCCTCATCGTCGCACCGGTCCGGCTGCCTTCGCGCCCAGCGCCGTCCCCTTCCGCGCCTCCATGACCCTGTCGTCCGGGCTCGGCCCGAACCCAGCCAGCTGCGCCGGCTCGACCCCGCCGCGCACCGAGATGGACGTGGCGATGCGGTGCGCTGTCGGGAAGAGGAGCGCCGCGGGCGAGGAGAGGGCCGAGGCGAAGGGCGAGGGCGCGGCAGTGAGGGATGCGGTGAGGGGCGTATCGAGCGCCGTGGGCTCAAAGGAAGGGGAGGCATTCGTCGGTGCGGTAGGAGGACCCGCTGCTGCCGCTTCATCTGCCGTCGCCGCTGCTGCCGGTAGATTGGCGCTCGCGACGGGAGGTGCGAGACCTTCGGCAGGAGGGGCGGCTGCGCGCCCGGCCCGTGCCGACAGCATTTTCTGCTGCAGCTTCGAGAGTTTCTTCTCGGGCGCAGCAGCTATGCTCGAAGCTGCCGAAGGCGCAGGCGCAGGCGTAGCGGATGGCGGGGGCGCGGGCGGAGCCGCAGCGGCAGCAGCGGCAGCTTTGGCGGCGCGGTTCGCTGCCATCTTGGCGGCGAGCTTGTTCTTCGGCGGCGCAGCAGCGGCAGGAGCAGGGGAAGGCGAGGGAATGGAAGGGTTGACTGGCGATGCGGGCGAGTCGAGGGAGAGAGAGGCGAGGGTGTCGGATGGGGCGGTGTCTGTCGGACCCGGCGGCGCGGCGTGAAGAGCCATGAACACCCGCGCAGCCCCTTCCACTCATTCGGAATGCACCACTGGAAACACGGACGAAGCGGAAGAGAGGGAGTGAGCCTTACCTTCCTCCTTCTTTCGTCGCACCTCCTTCTTGTGCTGCTCGTCTGTGGAGCCGGAACGGAGTCAGCCATAGTCACACATGCGCGCTTCACTGATGTAGCCATACCGAGTAGATGCGCGATTGTCCCGTCGACATCGAAGTAGCTGTCCCACAAAGCATCGCGGATGGCCTTGTCCGAGATGGGGCTTTCGGTGCCGAGCACTGCCTGCACAGCCGAGAACGCCTGCGCCATTTGCGCTGTGATCCTCAGTCCGTCAGCTCGCGCCCCGTTGAGCCTACAAGCGGGTGTGCGCACCTTGTTGCTCCGACGTCATGTCGGCTGCAGGCGAGTAAGAGTGAGCAGGTCGCTCCACGGCACGAGCGGACGAGCGAAGCACACCGTAGTAGTCTTCGTCGCCATAGTCATCGTCGAGCTCGTCTGCACGTTCCAATGTCAGCTGTGAGCAACGCGAGGAGGATCGGCGTCTTGAGGAGCACCTGCGAGGTCGATGTTCTTGACAGCGCGATGGCGGGACTGCGGGCCTGTGGGTCAGCTGACGTTTGCGTTCTTTCGGGGCGAGCTGGACGCACCATCCTTGCGAGTTCGGGCGAGAGGGAAAGAGCGGAAGCCGCGAACGAGGAGGTGGACCCGAAACTCAGCCTCGCACCCGAATCGAGCGGGAGAGCCTCAAATGCCAAAGGGCCCACTACACTGTGATGAGCACAGTCCCGAACCCAGCACACTCTCTGCGGGAGCCCACCCGCAGTGCTTCTCGGGTGCGGCGCTCCTCCTCGTCCTCCTCACACCGCACCTTGCCTATTCTGCTCCGTGCAAGCTTCGTAGGGCTCCAAGCAAGCGCAAAGATGCCTCCCCGCCGCGTCGTATCCCGCTCCAACGCGCCGGCACCCGTCGCGTCAACGTCGACATCGTCAACGCCCGCAATCACCGCGTCTGCCTCGGCAGCGCTCGCAGACGCAAAGGGCAAGGCGCGCGATGAAGCGAGCGGATTCGTGGACGCCGTGCAGACCCTGTGGACCAACTACCGCGAGCAGAGTGCGTCGCTCCCTTTGCTTCGCCGCAGGTTACAGCCGGCAATGCCGTGCACTCTCCAGTGTTCTGCACGACCTGGCTGTTCCACGCTGATGCGGACAAGGCAGCTGATCCACATCCCACGTGCAGCCGCGCCGCGATTGAAGCTCATCGACAGCTTCATGTTCTTCCTCATGCTCACGGGCGTCCTCCAGTTCATCTACTGCTTTGCCGTCACCAATTACCCCTTCAACGCCTTCATCGGCGGGTGCGTCTCAAGCGCGCGGTCTCTCCCTCGCTGCGAAGGCTGACATCAACGCCCGCACAGCTTCGCCGCAACCGTCGGCCAGTTTGTCCTCCTCGGCGCGCTGCGCATCCAGTGCAACCCGGACAATAAGTCGACCTTTCCCTCCGTCTCTCCAGAACGGTGCGCATCCAGACTCCTCCTCCGTTTGCTGTCTTGCCGAGCTGACCAGCTGCGATAACGTGCAGAGCATTCGGCGACTTCCTCTTCGGCTCGCTCATCCTCCATTTCTTCGTCTGGAACTACCTCGGCTGAGGCGGCGGATCTCGAGCATATGTAACATGGCTGTACGCACTCGACTTGAAAAGCCGGTGAGAGCGAGGCTACAGCTTTGCGCGCATCGGAGCGCGTCCACGGGCCATCTTCTCAAACACGCGCACGCCCTCCCGTCCCAGTGCCGTTGCGCACGCCTGTGAAAGCGTGTCTAAGTCTCAGTCTCTGCATCGCTCGACATCGGGGGAAAGCGGACGCACCACGGCATCTGCGCCGGCAAGGCGGAACCGCTCGACGCTTTCCGCGTCACTTGCGCCTCCAACGCCAATGAGCGAGATGCTCCCGAGCCGCCGATCCTGCACGCCCTCGTCGCGGAGGAGGCGCGACAGGCGGTAGACGTTGCTGCGGATGGTCCTCGCAGGCGTCAGGCCTCGTGAGGGGAGAAGCTGGGAAGGACAAGACGCACCCGAGAGAGGTGTGGTGGATTGCTGCACCGGCAAGCCCGCCCGAACCACCAGGTAGCGCAAACGTTGCCGACTTTGGCGGCTGCTGCGCGACGGCGCAGGAGGGCACGGCGCTCATCTGCGAGCTGAAAACGAGACCTGCGCGAGGAGGCTTTTAAGCGACCGGTCGCTTCGCTCCCTTCCCGTGAGATTGCAACTCACCTTGGCCGAGGGTGTTGGTAGCGGTGAGGAACGAGATCGGGTGCTCCTTTGCGTGCCGGTCGCCGACGGAAGACAGTGCTCGTCCGACCGCCGCAAACTGCTCCTCCTGTTTCCTCGCTGAACGTCTCAGTTACCACGCTTCGCGGGAACCCCAGCGACGCTGACCCACGTAGGTATACGGCGGAAGCTTGACGCCGACCTTGAGCGAGTCGGACGCATGTTCCGCAAGGAGCGCCAGAAACTGTCGCAGCTCGTCCTCGACATACGCCGGCGGCGGATGGCCCAGGTGGCCCAAGTTCGGGCACGAAGCGTTGAACTCGACAGCGAGGACCGTGTCAAGCTCGGCTGCGAATGCCCGCAGCTGCGCGAGGAGTGCGACCGTCTCGGACAGGGTGCCCGTGATCGAGACAATGACTTGCTTGCGTTTTGCCGGGGGAGTGGAGAGGACGAGAGGGCGCAGCCAGGCGATGTAGGTGCTCAGCGGAAAGGGCGAGTAGCCGAACGAGTTGGCGGAGGACTGGGCGTCCGACCCGAAGAAGGCGACCTGTCGGGACGAGCAAGGTGAGCGCGCCGACTCTCGATCGGGCGGCAGCTGACCGCACCTGGTGCTTGCTCGGGTCGTCAGGAAAGCCATGCAGCGTCGTCGTCCGCGTCGTGACGGCGCTCGTCCACTCGCAATCCCACAGCGCCCGGAGGTCCTCCTCGCTCGAAGCCCACGGGCAAGCAGAGTTGAGCACCGGGACGCAGCCTCGAGCTGGTGAAGCGGGAAACAGCGGCATACTTCCTCGCAGCAGGGGCGCGAGGAGCTACGAGCGGCAGGAGGGAGAGATGCGGAGAGCGCCGCCGATAAGCCGCAGCGGCTCGCCCGAGATGCTGTCGGGCCGTTTTGACAGTGCGGAAAGCAGCGAGCGTCTAGTGATGCTCGATCAAGCTCCGAAAAGCACGAAGTGCGCGTCCTTGCATGGGTGATAGAGGACGAGCCGCGCGAGGCGCAGTTGGGCGGGCCAGGCGAGACGACAACTTGCCTCTGTGTCTCTCCGGCAGATGCAGAACAGGCTACAGTCGAGTTGCAAAGATGCAGAGCAAGAGGAGAGGATAGAGACGAGCGAGTCAGACAGACAGAAGGGGTGCAGCGCACACGCTGGGGGAAAGCCGCGCGAGTCTAGTACACGACCGACTCTCCGCCGCCGAGCTCGACCGCGAGGGCGATCGCGACGCGGGCAAACTGCTCTACGTGCGCGACCGAGTAGCCCGGCTGGTCGACCGTGTCGCGCGTCGAGTGGATGTTCTTGTCCGAGTCCTCGAACGTGCTCTCGATCGTAAAGGCCGCCGGCGCGCCGACCTTGCTCCACGACGCGTGGTCCGAGCACGCGTAGCCGCACTGCGTCGGCGCGACGGGGATCTCGGCGTACTCGCCGATGAGGCGCGTGAGGTACGCCGTGAACTCGGGGTCGACGTAGTCCTGGATGACGCCGATCGCGGGCGCCGTCCCGGGCTTGACGTACGCCGTCATGTCGTTCTGCTGCATGGCGCGCACGCGCACGCCGCGCTGCGCATAGTCCTGCGCGACCTCCTTCGAGCCGAGCAGGCCGCCCTCCTCGGCGCTGTACCAGTGGAATTCGACCGGCGCGTACGACGGCTGGAAGCCCGACTCGACGAGCGACTTGAACGCAGAGAGGATCGACGTCGTCCCGCTCGCATCGTCGTCTGCACCGGGCGCAGCGAGGAAGGGGAGGAGATTGGTCGAGTCTGCGCGGCGGGACGAGGGACACGGTGTCAGGTCCATGGTTAGAGAGACCAAAGGAGGCAGGCTGGAACGTACCCTGGTGCGCGCCGATGATGACGACGGCGTCCGAGACTTCCTTCTTGCCCTTGGGGGTCTCGAGGCGGGCAATGATCGAGTTCTGGCCCCACTCGTGCTTGAACTCGCGCACGGTGACGTGCACGTCCTTGTTGCTCGCGGCGACCTGGCGCACCTGGCCGAGGAGGAACTGCTGCGACTGCTTGCCCGTATCGGAGCGGTAGTGGCGCGTGCGGAAGGCTGTGAACGACTTGAGGAACTTGGACATGTCCTTCTGCGAGAGGCGGTCAAAGAGCGGCTGGAGCTGCGCCGTCTGATATGTCAACTTGGCCGGGAATGCCTCTGGGAACGCAGGACCAGGCGAGTCAGCGGTGCTGTCGCGGGTTACGGAAGTATTCCGCGGAAGGTGCGCGCACCCTTGGTCGCGACCGAGGTGGTCAAGACGTCGTCGGTGACATCGACGAAGCGCTTCCCCGCGAGGACGAGGAGGGCCTTTTCGCCCTCGGAGATGTCGAGCGGCTCGTCGCCCTCGGTGAGCTGGACCTTCCTGCGCTGCGGGAGGGCGGCGATCCACTCGTCGAGCTCGGCAAGCTGATCGGCGGGAAGCTGCTGCGCTGCTGCAGCGAGGTCGGCGTGGACTGCTGCGATCGAGTCAGAGGGGTTGGCCGAGAAGGCGAGCTGTGCGGGCTGCTGCTGCTGGTGGACGAAGGGGAGGGCGGTGGCGACGGTTGCGGCGGTTGCGGCGGTTGCCACGGCGACGAGGGGAGTGGTGAAGCGCATCTTGCGAGTCCTGTTCGTTGATAGGATGGAGGGCGAGGACCGAGAGAGACCAAGTGGGGGAGGGGGGGCGAGGCGAGAGGGGGGCGACGACGAGGTGTGACAGCGAGCTGCGGGTGAGCGGTGCCTCACTATCGCTACTGCACTGTTGCACACGCACCTCTGTCTGTGCGACTCGGGACGCAGGTGAGCGAGAGCGACGAGAGGCCGCGTACCGCGTGCATCGGTTCGCTCGCTCGGCACAGACACCGCGTCTCGCCGTGTCTCGTCCGAGCGCGATCGAGCACCGCAGAGCCACCGTCCAGCATGCTTGGAAAGGTGCCCGCAACCCGCCGCGCCCTCGCGACCCCGCGCTGACCTCTCGCTCCTCCTCATCGCTCTCGCCCTGATAGCTCTTCCACCTCACCGTAGAGTACCCCGCATCCCCTTGCGCTGACAAGGCGAGGTGCGCAGACCTGATGCCCGCCTCTATCGCAGCGCGATCCTCATCTCGCTCTGTCTCGCGGGCATCAAGCGCTCGACCGGTCTCTCGTGCGCCTGCGGTCCCGTCCATCAAGTCCCCGGGTCGCTCTCCCCGGAGCTCAAGCGCTCCGCTCACGGTGCTCTAGTGCGCGAACAGACCTGCGCTCGCCAAGCTGCGCAACAAGGACCTGCGGCAGCTCGCTTCGACCTGTGCGTCTCGCGGTGTTGCTTTCCCTCGCAAATACCTGCGTACCCTCGTCCGCTAGACAGTGGGCGAGCAGAGGCATAGCCGAACGAGGCACTGACACGGCGCCGTGACGCAGACCTCGAGATGGGCGAGTGGGCGATGGACTTTGCAGTGTGCGTCTCTCGTCTTCTTCCGTGCCGGACCCGTGAGCGCGACTGACGATTGCTCCCGCATGCTTCGCCTCTATCTACAGCGTCTTCATGGGTCGCTCTTCGGCGTTCGAGCGCCGGCGGTAGTAGCCCTCACGGCTGCTTTCCCACCTGCTTTCGTTGGATCTCTCTTTCTGGGTTTTCCGTTTTCCACCGGCTCCCTTTGTTGTTCGGCGTTGCTGCCAGCCGGCTCTTCTGTACCCGCCGTGCAATCTCTACATTCGGTGTCATCTCGCGAGAACACGAGAGAAGGGCAAGATGCGGTGTTTGCAGTGGGTGCGGAAGAGGGGGAGTACAACACGGGGGACGGCAGACAGGGGATGGACAAGGAAAGGTCGGCGAGATCACCGGCGCTTGTTGCGCGCAGCGAGAGATGCTTCGCGCTCGCGAGCAGCGCGGACGATACCCGCGACCGAGACGAGGCTGCGTTGGACCGAAAGCGCGAGTCAGTACAGAGGGGACCTCACACGGCGAGGCAAAGGGGGACGCACCGGCCGGGCTGGTCGCGGACAAAGTACATCTTTGCCCTGCGCGCGGCGCGCAGTGCAGGCTTGCGGCGCGGGCCCTCCTTGCCGTCCTTTGCGACGGTGGGCGGGCCGCTCTTCTCTGCGCGCGCGACGACGTGGATGTCCTTTACGAGCGGGCTGAGGACCTTGAAGCTCATCTCTACGCCGGTGCGGCCGACGAGGTTGCGGAGGCGGATTGAGAGGTCGGTGCCCTGGTGGCGGCGGCGGAGCGCGATGAGCACGCCCGAGAAGACGGTGGTCGGGGGCGAGGGGTTGGCGGGCGTCGGCGCGGCCGAGTAGCTCGTGACGGTGAGGACCGAGCCGGGGAGGAGGCGCTGCTTGTCCCTGCGGCCAAAGAGGCGCAGGAACTCGGGTCCGCGCGGGTGCTGCGCCGTGAGGTGGGCGTTGAGCGTGCGCAGGAGCGAGTCGCGCCGCACGGGCTGGGCGGCGGCGGGGGCGGCTGGCGGGGCGGGGAAGAGCTGTGCGTTGGTGGCGTACGGGTAGGCGGGTGCGGGTGCGGGTTGGGGTGCGGTGCGGCGGGTTGCGGCCGAGAAAAGGCGGCGGGGAGGAGGACGAGGAGGAGCAGCGGGGCGGGTGAGGGCGAGGGCGGTGCGGGCGGCGCGTGCAGCCGAGCGGGCGACGCAGTCCATTGTGGGCGAGTGTGCTGTACTCGCAGGTAGTCGGGGTTAGTCGAGTGGGCCGCACTGCAACTGCGCGACTTGGAGCGGAGCGAGCGTCTTTCTGTGCGACTTGGCCCTGTCGCTGTCCGTCGTCTCTCGTCGCTGCAAGCTCAAGCTGAGCCGGTCTCTGTCTGTGCAGCCTGCGAGTCGCCCATCACGCCCACCGGCCACCTCCCGCCTCGCAACACGCGTCTCGCTCCGCGTCTCCACCGCCTTGCACGCGTCGCACCCTCAACCCGCACCGCTCCCCGCCGCCCATCCGATGCTCTGAGCGCGTCACTCGGACCTCGATACCCGCACACGCAACACACTGCACGCGCCGGCCACCCTTCCCGATGGCTGCCGCCCCCTACTTCAGTCGCGCACCCGGAGGACACACTGCCCCCTCGTCCGCGCCCTCGCCCGCCCTCAGCGGACCCAGCGCCTTTGCGTTCGCTCCCACAGACGCAATCAGCATCAGCCCCGACGACCACCGCTTCGCTCGCCCGCCTGGCCTCGCTGGCCCGTCCTCGTCCACCTCCGCCGTCTCGTCCTTTGGCTACGTCGACCCCGCGCGTCCGTACCCGCCCGTCGAGCACCGCTCCTTCCGCGACGCGTCCCATGCAGGCGACGTCGTCGTCGAGCGCCAGAACAGCCTCTCGGTTGCGAGCGCACTCGGCCTAGGCAGGAAGCCCTCTGCGTCGAGCATCGGGACCATCGGCGAGGGCAGGCGCGTCACGCCCTCGTCCACCCCGGTGTCGGAGCGCAGGGAGGAAGAGGTCCTCCTCGGACTGCCGAGCGGCATCTTTGACGCGCACGGCGCCCTCGCAGCGCACTCGTCCGGCACTGACGACGCGCGCACCCCGTCCGACACCGGCGGCGCAAAGAGCCGCCCGTCGAGCTTCATCCTCGACGTCCTCCCGCAGACGCGCGAGCGCTCGGGCCCGCCGACCCCGTCCCTCTCGCTCGACAGCGTCTCGCAGCCGCCCTCCGCCAACGGCCTCGACCTGCACCCGCTCCCTTCGCCGCACTCGCTCGCGCCCTCGACCTACCTCAACGCCTCCGGCTCGACCTCGAACACGTCGCTGGCGCTCTCGCCCGTCGGCGGCACCCCCGGCTTCCCGAATGCGTCGCGCACCTCGTCGCCCGCCCCGCTCGACGGCAGCGGGCCCGCGCCCGGCTCGGCGGCGTACGACGCGCTCGCGAGCAAGGTCAACACGCTCGAGGGGACCGTCTCGGGCCTGTCGAGCGTGCTCGCCAACGAGTTCCGCAGCCTGCGCGAGGAAGTCGGCCTCTTGCGCTCGCTCGTCCTCCAACAACAGCAGCAGCAGCAGGCGAGTGCCGGCGCATCGAGCATCGCGATGGCGCACCGCGGCTCGGTCGACCGGCTCGAGCCAGACGCGTCGCCGCTCCTCACGCTGCGCTCGCCCTCGCCCGGACACGGCACGACCCCGACGTTCCCCTCGGCGCTCTCGCGCCCGCCGCTGCACCCGGCGAGCTCGTCGCTCATGGGCCAGCCGGCCTCCTCGCCGCATCTCTCGACCCCCGGGCTCGGCGGGAGCTTCTTCGGCCTCGCCCAGCAGCAGCAGGGCTCGCACTCGTCCGAGCCCGAGCGTCTCCGCTCGACGTCGGACGAGAGCGCGTCGCTCAAGGACGAGCAGATCAAGCTCCTCACCGCGCAGGTCTCGAGCCTCTCGACGACCGTCTCGCAGCTCCTCTCGAGCCCGGCGCTCAACCCCTCCGCCGCCGCCGCCGTCGCGCACCCACAGCGCGGCATGTCCCTCCCTTCGCTCGTCGGCTCGCCCGGGCCCCCGTCCTCCGCCTCGATGCAGTCCGCTCCAACCGGCCTCGGCGTCTCGGGCGTGAGCGCAATCGGCAGCGGCGCCCCCGGGGTCGTCGGCGGCGGCGGCGGCGCGCGCCCCTCGCCCATGCTCCGCAGCGCCAGCGGCTCGGGCGTCGCGCGCGCTGCGTCCCTCCGCGCTTCGGCCGCCGCCGCCGCCGCGGCGGGTGGGACGCCCTCCTTCGACGGCGCGGTCGCGAGCGCGAGCGCGTGGGAGGGCGGCATGTCGTCCCCCATGCTGGGCGCGTCGGGCGGCGCGATGGGAGGTGGAGGAGGTGGAGCGGGAGGGGGCGCGAACCCGCCGGGGAGCTTGGGCGCAAAGTGGGAGGCGCTCGGGGTCGGGCAGGACTTGTTCCGCGCGATCGCCAAGTACGGGTGCGTTGAGTGCTCCCTTTCATTCGTTCTCGCTTGTGCTTGAGGCTGATGACTACCCGTGCGCGCCACGTTCAGACTCGGCCCGCCGACCAAGATCCAGGGCAAGGCGATCCCGTGTGTTGTTCGCGGGCAAGATGCGGTCGCGCAGGCGCCGGCGATCCAGGAGCGCATCCAGTGCTACGTGATCCCTGCGCTGCAGATCCTTTACTCGCACGCGACGCTCGCGGCGCAGCAGGCCGCGCTCGAAGGGACGGCGTTGCCCGCGCCGGGCATCCAGGTCATCGTTGTCACGGCCACGGTCGACCAGGCTGCGCAGGCGCAGCGCCTCGCTGTCGGTCTCGGAGGCACGCTCGGCATCCGCACGGCGCTCTGCGTCGGCTCGAGCAGCGACCTGCAGAACGAGCTGCAGACGCTGCTCAAGGCCCCGCCGCACGTCCTAGTCGGCACGCCGCAAAAGCTCCTCGACCTCTTCTCGCTCCGCCAGCTCTCGACGAGCGCCGTGCGCCTCCTCGTCGTCGACGAGTGCGACCAGCTCATCGCGCGCAACCTCTCGGACCACGTGCTCAACCTCGCGCGTCTCCTCCCGCCGACGACCACCGTGCCGGTCCCCGCTCCGGGCGGCGGCGGCGGCGGCGGGCCCAACTCGCCGAGCATGACGCGCTCGCCCCTCCCCGGCGCGTTCGACTCGCCCTTCTCGGCGCCCATGTCGCGCTTCGGCAGCCAGGGCGGGCCGACCTCGTCGCAGGGCGCGGGCGCCGCCGCGCCCGCGTCGACGACGATCGAGCGCCAGATGGTCGTCTTCAGCTGCACGGTCCCGCAGGACGTGCTCACGTTCGGGACGAGCCTCCAGCTCAAGGAGCCCGTCAAGGTCCTCGTGCGCCGCGATAACAGCGATGGACAAAGTCCGAGCATGCGCGGCCTCAAGCAGTACTACATGTGCGTCCTTTCCTCGAGGTGAGGGAGCGGGAACGGGCAATTGACTAGTGCGCCGGAACGCAGGTACCTCGCGATGGGCGGCAACCCCGCTTCGCGCAGCAAGGCTCCCGGCGCTGGTCGCCGCGAAGCTGGCACTGCGCGCGAGTGGAAGCTCGAGGCGCTCGCCGATCTCTGCGAGGACCACATGTTTGAGCATGCCGTGCGTCTTGCGTTTTTCGGATGATGTCGCTCTGCACAACGACTGATAGCGGAACGCTCATCTTCAGGTCATCTTTGCCTCGTCGATCGACTCGGTCGAGGCCGTCACATACAAGCTCGGCACGCGCGCGATCGAGGCGCTCGCGCTGCACCAAGACATGGGTCAGGCGGCGCGGCAGCAGATCATTGCCAAGTTCCGCTCGACGGCGCCCAACCGCCCCGGCCTCGCTTCGAAGCGCGTGCTCGTCGTGTACGACGCGCTCAGCCGCGGGTTGAGCGACGTCGGGCAGGTGCCGCTCGTTATCAACTTCGACATGCCTCGCGCCGTGGAAGACTATGTCCATCGGTGCGTTTCGGCGCTTGCGTGCGAGTCAGGGCGTCAACTGACACTCTTTAACGCACCAGCATCGCCTGCGCCACGGGTCAGAACAAGAACAGCATGGTCATCAACGTCGTGACGCCGAGCGAGACCGACATGCTGCGCAACATCGAGAGCTTCTTCCGCTGCAAGATCCTCGAGCTCCCGCACAACTTTGCCACGTCGACTTGAACCCGTCGACGCCCTTACCCGTCTGGTGCTTCCGATTACCCCCCTCGCGTCTTGTCCCCCCCCCTTCGCATGCCGTCTCTTTACCCATCGCTCGCTCTCTTTCCCTCTGCTCCGTCATCCGTGTGCCACTACGCCCGTCAATCCATCTCCTCTCGTTCTTTCGCCCTCAAAACACCCTGACCCTGTCTCACGTCCTCGCACTCTCGCTCGCATGCCCTCGTTGCTGTAGCCTCCTTACCACACCCCTTGTCACGCTCATCGTCTCGCCTTCGCAACGCCCTCCTCCCTTGCCCCGCCCACCTTCGTAGCACCTGCAGCCTCGTCCCATCGCCCTCACCCCTTTGCACACTTCCTCGCACTCGCGCAATGTATATCGACGCTCTCGCTCTGTCTGTCGCCAAAGGTCGGCCAGGAGAGTTCACAAGCCTGGAAAGCGATGCGCGCGTTTTGCAATGCTGATACAGTCTTCCTCCCCCTCCGCAAGCGAGGCGCCGCTCGAACCTCACCGCGTCCGCTGCTGCACGCGCGGGTCGCCCCTCTCCATCCGCTTGCGCAGCTTCTCCTGCCGCTTGCTCAGCGGCTCATTCGCGCCGGCTCCGCCCGCTCCGCCTGCACCCGCGCCTGCGGTCGAGGCGCCGGCTGAGCCGGCGAGGGAGCGGAGGGTCGGGAGGAAGACGGTGACGAGGCGGTAGAGGGCGTAGAGCGGGATCTGCGGGCGAGGACGCGCGCGGTGAGCGTCTCTCTCGACGTACTTCACGGAGAAGCGAGCCCATTGACTCGTCGCGTAGTCTCGGGTCCGCGCAAGCAACGGGAGAGAGAGACGCACGACCCAGTAGATGTACCACGCCTTGGTCGTGAGGAGCGCCGCGGCGACGTGCACGCCCCAGGTGATGTAGATGACGTCGAACATGTAGCTGTGCGGAGATTCCTGATCTGTCAGCCTCAGTCCTGCGCACGCAGCCGCCTCGAAGCCCGAACGAAGCGACCCGCGAGCGCACCTGACGAGCCCCTTGCTCCCGTTGAGCTCCTCTCCGCGCGCGGCCATGCTCTTCATCATGTTCCACAGCCCGATGGCGATCGCCTCGGTCGCGGCGAAGAGGAACAGGCGGCGGTACGACCGCCCGGACGAGAAGACCGCGAGGTGGAGGAGGTAGATCGCCTGCGGACGAGCAGGCGGACGCGTGGGCACGTCAGCAGGGCTTGCAAATGAGCTGCACGGGCGAATGCGCGCACGCCCGAGATGGCAAAGCCGAGGTTGAGCTGCTTCAAGGTCGCGGCATTCGCCTGGGCGATCCGCTTCGAGCTTGCGCCTGCCTGTGTGCCGACGGATCTGGTCAGTATCTGTACTTTAGGCCTGCCGAGGCCGAGCGCACCATGTTGTCTGGGCGGAGGAAGCGGAGAGAGAGAGAGAGCCAGAGTCGCGTGGGGCGGAAGGCGTCGGGGTGCACTTTGTGTAGGTCACTGTCTGGCGATGTTGGTTGCAATTGACCGGCTCCAACTGAGCTACGATTCAGTCTACACGGCCAGAGAAGCCAGCAGGGAGACCACAACTCGAGGTATGTTCGGCTTCCGCTCATCTCGTCAGGCGGAACTGGTCAAGAGTCTCGCTAGGACTACAACAGGGAGGCACATCAACATCTACACCGTCTCCTCGTCGCCTCGAATGCACAGGGGCCGCTCAGAGGTGCTTCTTTGCGCTTGCTCGCACGCGCGCATCGAAGGTCTGGTTTCGTATCGGCGCGTTGAGCTCGTGGAACGGGTTCAAGAGAGTCTGCGTGTGGGACCAGGCACCGACAGTGTCAGTTTGGTGCCGGTGCGATGACTGGGCTGCGCAAGGATGCGCACCTTGACGTAGGTTTCCCACGTCTCCTGCAGGAATAGGCGAATGCCGTCCTCGTTCTTCAGCTCGTGCAGCAGGATGAGCTTGACACCTGTGCAGTCGTTTCAACGGCACTCTATGAGTCAGCAGAGACTCTGGGAAAGTGCATGGACCATCGGACGCCGCGCAGAACGCACCTCCTGGTGTGAGCCAGGCTGACACGGTCCACTCGTGAAACTTGTCGATCGACTTGAGGTACCTGCGGATATTGGGCGGCGTCAAAGTACGTCCAGAACTGTGCAAAGAGGCTCTGGCTAGACGCACATGCCGCCGTTGGTCCACTGCACGTCCTCGACGACGTCGAGAGCGGCGTGTGCGACGAGCTGCATGACATGTCGCCCGTTCGGCCCCGTCTTGTGGCCGTAGCCGACGCTGGACCCGAGTGCGCCCTGCTGCGGGGCACTGCCTGCGGCGAGGGCGGCGCTGGTGGGCGTTGCGGACGCGGGCAAGGGTGCGCCGAAGATGGAGAACGAGGTCGGGACAGCGGGCGAGGTGGCGGTGACCGAGATGGTGGTCGAGGCTGCGGCCTTGCTGGACGTCAGGACGGCCTCGTACAGCGGGTTGTCGAGCGTGCCGACGAGGACTGGACGGGCGAGGTGGGGGGTCAGTGCAGCGGGCGAGGACGCGCGAGCGGGAGGGCGGGACTGCACCGAGGTAGTAACTCATGCCTGCACTACCCTTCTCACGCACTTCGCAGCCCCTCTCGCCAGAGTCGGAGCGACGGGCGATTGTTGACATCTCGTCGCTCGGCCTCTTGTCGCGCCCCTCATCGCCTCTCTCGCTTTGCCGGGGCTAGCAGAGCCACGCAGGGGTGCTACAGAGCTACGCAACCGCCCACGAACCCCATTGAGCCTTCCCACCTCCCTCGGCCTACTCGCTTCGCCTCTCGACGCGTCTCGAGCGCGTCCTCGACACTCGCCACTCGGCCCACGCGCGCCGCCATGAGCGTGTCTGACGAAGAGGCTACCAGCTTCTTTACACGCGGCGGCGGCGACCGACCCGCAAAGCGCCCGACCAAGCGGCGCAAGAGCTCGCACGACTCGCCCGCGTCGAGCGACCCGAGCGACAGCTCGTCCGACCTCGAGATTGTCGGGAGAAGCGCGCGACGCACAGGAGGCGGCACGGCGCAGAAGAAGGGGGCGACTGAGGCGGGCGGGAGCGCGGCCAAGCGCAGGGCGCCGGCTCGGGCGCCTGCTTCGAGGAAACGGGCTTCGACGAGCCGCGCGACAGAGGTCCTCCTCACGTCCGACTCGGACTCGGACGCATCCTCGTCCAAGAGCCCAAAGGGAGGCAGCCTGCTGGGCTTCCCGAGCGCGACACAGCTCGAGCAGGGCGACGATGTCCTGCGCGACATGGCGCGCGAGGTGGGCTGGAGAGGCTCGACGCCGCCGCGCCGTGCGCGTCAGCAAGCGCAGGCCAAGCGAGCCACGTCTCCAAGTGAGGACGAGGACGACGCGTCCGAGGGCGCGAGCAGCGATGCGCGCAGTCGCAGAAGGAAATCGGCCAGCACCGAGCAGACGACCGTCTCGGACCGCTCGTCGTCGGCGAGCAAGTCCAAGTCTGTGGCCAAGAAGGCGTCGACGAGCGCGGCGGCGCCTGCTGCAAAGAAGGCGCCCACTCGCCGCGCATCCACCAGCACGGCGAAGACGAGCAGGCGCAGGTCGCGCATCTCGCCCTCGCGCTCGCCCTCGCCGCAGCTCGAGCCCGCCCAGCCTCCGCCGCCCGAGGACTTCTGGGGCGTCGAGGCGCAGCCGGTCGCCAAGGGCAAGAGCGCGACGGGGCGCAAGGCCGGCGAGGCGTTCCGGCAGCTCGAGTCGCTCTCGAACCTCAAGCCCATGTCGGAGCGCAGGCCGACACTCGTCCTCGCCGACGACGAGGAGGACCAGATTGTCGGCAGCAGCAGCGACGTCGACGATGGTGCGCCGGCGCGCTACGAGTCGGTGGCGGCGAAGGCAAAGCGAGAGAAGGAGCAGGCGCTTGGTGCGTTGTCCTGTGCTTAGCTTAGACATACACGTGCTCACGATACTTTCACACAGCTGCTCTCAAGGCGAAGCGCGGCAAGCAGCCCGCTGCGCCGCTGCAACCTGTTACGAATGGCAAGACGCCTCGTCAGGACAAGGGCAAGGGCAAGGCTACCGAATCGAGCGGGACCTGTCCCGTCTGCCAGGCCAACGTGAGTGTTATCTTTCGCTCACTTTGCGCCGTCTGACCACGCCGTCCGCAGGTCCCCGTCGCCGAGTTGCAAACGCACACCGAAGCCTGCCTCGACGCAGTCAATGCGCTCGACTCGTCCGACACGCCGCAGCACGCTCAAGCGCCGCAGACTTCGACATCAAAGAGCGCCTTCCGCGCGGCCGCTGCAGCAGGAGCAGCTGCGAGCGGTTCGGCAGCCCGAGCAGCGCGACCGCCTGCTCCGCCTCGACGCGACGACGCCGACCTAGCCGACGAGCTCTTCCCTTCGTCTCCGCCAGCGAGACGCACCCGCGCCTCTCCTTCCCGCTCGGCGGTTCGTGCAAAAGACAAGGGAAAGGGAAAGGCGCCGGCCGTACTCGATCGGGACGAGGCCGCTGCTGCCGAGGAGGACGACCTCGATGGCTTTATCGATGACGACTTCGGCTACGGCGATATGTACGCGATGCACGGCGGAGCGGGCGCAGGGGAGGACGTGATCGACCTGCTCGATGACGAGGAGGACGACGACGTCTTCATCGCTGCGGGGCCGTCGAGACGGCTGGGCGGAGGAGCAGGAGGAAGCAGAGGGGACGGTCTGCACGGCGCGGTCAATACGGCGCGCGCGCATGGACCGCCGCAGGACGGGTCGAGCCCGCCAAAGGGTAGCTTGTACATCTCGACGCTCAGCAGGGCGTATAAGGAGGGATGTGCGTCCATTCTCGCTCTCGAGCTCGCGATCCTTGACTCTCGATACTGACTCCTTGGGCTTGCATTGCAGACGAGCGCATGTACAGCCGAGCCGACGATGCTCCCTCGAAGCGCCGGTCAGGCGCGTCGGGAGGTGCGGTCAACTACGACCCGGACCTGGACGACGACGACGCGCGTGCGATGGACGCCCTCGCGCCGCCGGCAAGCAAGAGTCGCAGCGGCGGCGGCGGGGCGCGCGGAGGCTGGAGGGGCGGGAGGAAGGCGAGCTGGGGCCGGAGAGGACGGGGCCGCGGGCGCGGGAGGAAGAGCGGGTGAGCGGGCGGCGAGGGGTAGAAGAGACTCGTGGGTCAGCGAGTGCGTGCGATGAATGCTCTTTGCGCCTTGTGCTGGCGCCGGCGGACTGGCTGATGCGAGAGGAGGCCTGCGGCGTCTTCATCGGCGCTCGGGCGGGCGGCGAATAAAGAGTGTGGCGGGCCAACTATCTTGGCTCCTGCTGCACCCGACGGCTGGATGTCGAGCGGGACATGGACCCCGGGAGGTCGGGCCGCAAAGATGGGAATGCGGGAGATGATCGAGATCCCCCGTTTTCGTATCTGATGGACTCGCGCTTTCGGGGCTCTCCCTCCGCAGTCCATCCCATGAGCGTGGCGCGCCGACGGTCCGCTTGCTCGCGGACATCCACCGTCAGCGCTCAAGAGCGGCACACGAGGAAGGAAACGCTTCGGACCCCTGCTCGCTCTTGTGCTCGCGCTCACCCTGCTCTGCTTCCAGCCTCCGCTCGTTCCGCTAGACGATTTGCGGGCTCTCACTGCTCAGGTACGGCGAGGCCGACCACGGAGGGGTACTCGCCGAAGCGATCAGTCCCATCACTGGCAACGTCCTCGGTTCTGCTTTCCCAGCCCTCCTTTTAGCCCGCCTATTCCTTGGCAGGATAAGACGCACACCCGGTCCTCTCCGCCGCTGGTGCTCTCAAAAGGGCGCGCTGCCGGTCGCTTGCACTCTTGCCTCTGCTTCACTTTTATCCCCTCCTCCCCTCCTCGACGATGCTCGCCTTCGCTGCCGTTGCTGCTCCTCTCCTCGCTTCTTCAGCCATGGGCGCCGTCCTAGAGAAGCGTCTTCCGTCGCCGACGGCCCCCGGTCCGGTGAGTTGCGCGTCCCAGCCTGTCGTCGAAGGAGTCGCTGACCTTCTCAAGCGCAGGTGGGCTTCAACTTTCCGCCGATGCGGGGCTGGAGTTCGGCTCTCCAGAACACCGCTCCCTGCGGTGGATATGACCTGGGCGCCCGCTACGAGTACCCCGTCTCGGGCGGCGACATCGCTCTCGCGTTCCAGCGCGACGCCTACGATGTCAGCGTCCGCTATTCGCTCAACTCGAACCCGACCTCGAACGACAACTTCCAGGACCTCTTGCCGAACATGACTATCGGGTACATCGGCTCTCGCTGCCTAACGGCGCCCGACTTCAGTGCGTTGCCGCTCTCTGAATGTAGCTGCCTCTTTCTGCTCACAACTTGGCCGAACCAGCTACCCTCGGCGCCTCCGTGGGCGACACGGTCACCATGCAGCTTACTTACATCGCAGGGGCCGGAAACAAGACCTTTTACGAGTGCTCTGACCTCACGCTCGTCGAGGCTGCCGGCTACAACGCGGAGATGGATTACACGTGCGCAAACGTGACAGAGTCCACCCAGACCATCCCGAACCAGAGCGCCAACGCTGCTGCGTCGTCCGCTGCTGCGACTGCCGCCACGACTCTGTACACCACGGGCGGCAAGCCCTCGGGCTCGGACAACGGTGTCACGCCTGTTCGTCCTCTTTCCCAGGTGTCTGCCCGTCTGCCCCTAGCCAAGCATCCACTGACTGATTGAGGGACCGTGCATATAGCTCCAGGCCGGCTGGATCGGCGCCTGCGTGACTCTCGCTGTCGTCGCCGCCTTCGCCGCCGTCCTCGCGTTCGGCGGCTTCGCCAAGTTCGGCTCGCGCCGCCACATCAAGAGCCTCGTCCCCGCCGGCTCGGCCGCTGCTCCCGCGTACGAGCGTGGTGACCGTGCTTCGGTGAGCTGACTCATGAGTGCAGCGGACTGACAGTGTTGCTGACTTGACCTCGGCCACTCCACCCGCGCTGCGCACGGCTCTCCGCAGATGACCTCTCACGGCAGTATCCACAAGCACTAAGCACCTTACCGCTCGCTCGTCCCACCTGTGGCGCTCACAAGCAGCTGCGCAAAAGCCGGTCCGTTGCCGGTAAGGCCGTTCCGTGGATCATTTCCCGTTCTTCTCTCTCCTGGTACATTGTCCGTAGATTCAGTCCTTCCCATTTTTGCCCGAGCAAGCAACTAGGTGATTCTCAATGAGAATGGCTTTGCAGGCGAGAATGGGTCGTGGAAAGCACGCTCGCTTGCCAACATTCTCAAAACTCGACGGCTGGATCGTAGCCAGACGTCTCAGAGGCAGCCAGATGCTAAAAGTCCACTGATTTTGCCAGCCTGGGACTCGTTGAGCTGCGCTAGAACGCGTTGTTCACGATGACAGCGTGGTCGACCGTCTGAGTGGGTTTCACGCGCGGCGACAGAAGGGGCGTAGGCTCAGTCCGCCTCGCTGAGCCCGAGCTTCAAGCATGTTGACTTTGGGCGATCAAAATGCTATGTACCACGCCAGCCGATTTGCCTGCAGCCGAGGGGACAAGCCGCTGCACGGGATGCGATGTCGAAAATGTGCTGCTTTATCGCAGCGCTGATTAGCTGAGGTCGCCTGGAAGTCGTCAATCAGGTCTGTAGCATAGCTGCATGTACCGTCGGTCTGGTCTGCTCTTTTTCCAGCGAAGAACGGGCGTCCGAATCCGCGGGACTGATGAGGAATGAGCAGCATGACGGACGGCCGCGGGACAGCCATTGATAGCAAGGCGTTGCAATACAGCTGTGCCGGTCAGAAGGGCAGCACTCGATTGATCTGGCAGAGTCGAAGAAGGGCAGAGTCAAGGGTCGAGGGCCGCCATAGGTATGGACCGGAGCTGCTTCTTCAGTCCCGCTCCCCTCGCCACGAAGTGCAGAAGCTGCTAGCATGGCTCCTCAGGTTGTCGCTCCGAGCTCGTCGTTCGACTGGAAGAAGGTGCGCACTGCCCTGCCCCGTTCTCGCTGTCCTCGTCCTCGGCACCTCTCCCCCCACACGCGGACACGCTGCGCACCGCTGCCGACAGTGCGCGAGCGCGCGCACAGAGCCGCACCAGCCTCTGAAGGGCAGCTGCTCCAGGCCGATACACCAGGATCTTTCGCAACCTTGGCTGACCTTGCGAATCCTCTCCTCGTGACCTTGCCTTCCAGCTTGCCTTTGACCTCTACCCGACCGCGGGCTACGTCAAGTACGTCTGGAAGCCCGAGACGGGGTGGAGCAACGCCGAGTGGGTCGAGCAGCCCTACATCAACCTGCATGGTACGCTGTCCCGTCTCTCCACCTCCGGCTCCTTCGCCTCAGAAGCTGACCAAGCGTTGCTCCGACCAGTCGGCTCTGTCGCTATTCAGTACGGCGGTAGCGTTTTCGAGGGTCTCAAGGTACAAGAGTGGCTTCCGTGATCCATCCGGCGGAACAAGCGCTGACTGCCACCTCGTACGCAGGCCTTCCGCCAGGAGGACGGCCAGGTCAAGATCTTCCGCCCACAAGAGAACGCTTCGCGCCTGAACCTCTCCGCCGAGGCGCTGTCGATGCCCGAGCTGCCCGAGGACAAGTTCCTCGAGGCCGTCCACACCGTTGTCGCGCGAAACCTCGACCTCGTCCCCCCTTTCGCGCCGTATGGCGGCGCCGGATCGCTCTACATCCGCCCGACTATGATCGCCTCGTGCGTTTTCCGCCTCCGCGTCTGCGCTGCGTGTGCAAGGCTGACTCCATGCGCTCGGATTTGCAGCGGCGCCGAGCTGGCTCTCGTCGCGCCGCAGGAATTCGTCTTCTTCGTCTACGTCACTCCCCTTGGCTCGCTTTACGGCTCTGCCGGTGGCAAGGCTCCGGCTGTCGACTCGATCATCGTCGAGGAGTACGACCGCGCCGCGCCGAAGGGTACCGGTCCGTCCACTTCGACGCCTACGTAACCCATGTTATGTGCTGACTCGTTCTCAATAGGCACGATCAAGGCTGGTGGTAACTACGGCCCGGTGCTCAAGTACCAGGCGGCAGCGAAGAAGGCGGGTTACCCGATCACGCTCCACCTCGACTCAAAGACCCGCACCTGTGCGTGCTCTCGCTTGTTGCTACCGCCGCACACTGACTGACAAACACTCGAAAGGCATCGACGAGTTCTCGACGTCCAACTTCATGGCCATCAAGAAGGCGTCGTCGCCCGATGCGACCCCGACGCTCGTCTACCCGAAGAGCGAGTCGATCCTGAAGAGTGTCACGGCCAAGTCGCTCATGGACATTGCGCGCTCGCTTGGCTGGAACGTCGAGCACCGCCCGATCCCCTTCCAGGAGGTTGTTGACGGCGGCCTCGAGGAGGTCCTCGCGTGCGGTACCGCGGCGGTGCGTTCCTTCCGGTTGCATGATCTGGCGGGCTCGACACTCATCTTGCTCTCTCATAGGCTATCACCCCGATCCGCTCGATCACGTACCAGGACGCGAATGGACAGCAGCAGAAGGTCTCGATTGGAGACGGGCAGAACGCGGGCCCGCACACCCTCAAGCGTAAGCGATCTTGCGCTTCTCGTCGCAGATCCACACTCACCCGCTCTTTGCTCCGCAGTGCTCGAGATGCTCACGGGCATTCAGGCCGGTAACAAGGAGGACCCGAGCGCTTGGCTGTGGCCGGCAGAGGGAGTCGACGCGGCGAAGGCGTAAACAGGGACCTGCGGTATGCGAGAAAATCGGCCCGGACTGGGCTTCGTCTGTCGAGGATCTCTTGCAAAGCATTGTGCATATGTCTGTCGGGGCGCAGAGACAAGGTGAAGTGCGAGGCGATGCACCCTCGCTCCGATCAGAGTCGCTGCTTTCGCTCCGTCCGCCATGTCAGGATCGGCAGTGCTTCCGCCCAAGCGGCCGCCAAGGTCGCCGCTCAAGCTGCAGCTGCCTGGCTCCTCGCCTGCAGAGTCCTCCCCCGCCGAGTCTGGCCGCCCGAAGCTGTCGCTGGCCCCCGCTCCTGTCCCTTCTCCTCGCCCCGCGTCGTCGTCCGCGTCAAAGCGTCCTGCGCTCAGGCTGCCCGATGTGACGGCGGGGGTGGCCAAGCTCTCACTGGATGTGCCCGGGCAGGGCGTCTCGCGCTACTCGAAGGCGCTCAACGGGCCCTCCGAGTCCGACTCGGAGTACGACGACGACGACGACGCGAGCCACCGGCCCTGGGCGGTCGGCGAGCAGGAGCGCATGGCCGGCGAGCTGCTCGACGTGATTAATGGCCCCGTCGGCGGGCACGAGCTCGAGGACGAGCTGAGTGGGGCGACGCGCCGGCCGAGGAGCAACAGTCGCTTCGCAACTCGCAAGCCCAGCTTTAACGCCGACGTGCTCAAGGCTGCGGCCGCGGCAGGAGCTCGCGTCGAAGACCACCTCTCGCCCCCACTGCCGCCCTCCGCCGCCAGTTCGGCAGCACCTTCCCCTCGCCTCAACTTCTACGGCGACCATGTCCAGGCCGTCTTGCGCGACCCGCTCCAGCCCTCGCCCCTCGGCTCGCCTGCACTCCTCCCGCCGCCCGTAGTGGACCACTCGGGCTACGAGAGCAGCGGGCTCAGCGGGACAGAGGACGAGGACGAGGATGCGCTCGACATCCGCCCCGATACGATCGAGGACCGCGGCAGGCTCGGCGAGGGCGCGAGTGGCGAGGTGCGCAAGGTGCTGCACAAGCCGACGGGGCTCATCATGGCAAAGAAGGTGCGCCCGTCTTTCTCGCGCGTGACCGTCTCTTCTACTAACGCCTCCCTCGACAGACGATCACAACCTCGCCGAATCCCAAGCTGCACAAGCAGCATCTCCGCGAGCTCCTCTTCATGCGCGACTGCACTCACCCAAACATTGTCCAATACTACGGCGCGTACCTCGAGGCGGTAAGTTCGTCCCAGAACACTTGTATGCGCAGAGGCTGACGATCGCCACTTCGCGCAGAACAATACGCAGATCGGCATCGTCATGGAATTCTGCGAGGCGGGTAGTCTCGAGCGCTTGTACAAGAAGGTGCAGGACAAGGGCTACCGAACGGGCGAGAAGGTGCTCGGCAAGATCGCAGAGTCGGTATGTGCAACCGCCACCTCCCTCCCTCGCCTCGCTCACCTCCACCCTGCAGATCCTCGAAGGGCTCGTCTACCTTCACAGCCAGAAAATCATTCACCGCGGTCCGTAGACTTCTGAGCTGCGAGCGAGAACGCTCTGCTGACCCACACCTTTTCCAGACATCAAGCCTTCGAACGTGCTGGTCACGCGCGACGGCCTGATCAAGCTATGTGACTTTGGTGTTTCGGGTGAGCTCGTCGACAGTCTCGCTGGCACATTCGTCGGCACGACCTTCTACCTCAGTCCCGAGCGCATCCGCGGCGGGCAGTACTCGTGCGTTCCGCCTCGTTCATGCGTCTTGCTTCCGCTTACCTGCCCTTTGACAGGATCAACTCGGACGTCTGGTCAATGGCTGTTACCGTGCTCGAGGTCGCGCTGAACCGCTTCCCCTTCCCCGGGCCGGGCGAAGCGCCGCTCAATGGGCCCATCGAGCTCCTCACCTATCTCATGCGCCTCGACAAGGTCGAGCTGGACGACGAGCCCGAGGTGGGCATCAAGTACACGAACGCGTTCCGCAACTTTATACAAGTTTGGTGCGCCGGGTTCTCATGCGCAACTTGCGCTTCTCTGACATCTCCTCCTTCGCAGTCTCGACAAGGATCCGGCTACTCGCCCTGGTCCGCAGGCCCTCCTCTCGCACGGCTGGATCCGGCGGAGCAGGGAGCGCCAGCCGCCTGCCGACCTGGCCAGCTGGGTCCGCGGCCTTGAGTCGTGACTACTCGGCTCACACGACCTCGATACCACTTCTCCCGCCGGCTGTCGCGCCCATACCCCCGCCCAAGACACGACTTGTCTCCGGCCCACGTGTATCCAGATACCCCCGTCTACGTAATGCACGCAACCGTTCCCGGGTTTATGCGCGGTCTGAGTGCAATGTCGCCCAGAGAGGGAGTTGGAGCGAGAAGAGCAGGAGGCGGGTTAGCGTGGCTGGCGACGCGAGACGAGCGGGCTTCGGCGTACTGGGGTCGTGTACGTCTCTGCAGAGCTCTGGGTGTCCACGCTGCACGCAAGGAAGAGAGAGCGCGCGTTGGTCGACGTCGCCTTCCGCTCGCCCCTTGTTTACGAGCGCGCCTTGTCCGCAGACGAATCGCCGTCCCTCGCTCTGGCCGCGCGATCTGCCCAGCTGCACTCTCATCTCGAGCTTGGAAGGACGTCACAACGTTTTCCCTGTCTCGCTGTGCCGCTGCTGTCGGTATCTTGGTCACCTCGCCCCGCCTACATCCACCCCTCGAGCGAGTCTCATCAGTGCGTGCATGCTGGCTTGGCTGGGACTGCTGCAGAGCATTCCAACTGACTATCAACCTCGCGTGCAGCTACTACACCCCGCCCACCCGTGGCTCTGCTCGCAGGAGATCCTCCGCTCGTGTGTGCGCTCGCTCATCTCGCCGTGATACTGCGCCGGAAGGGCTGCGCTTCACCTAATCCGATCCGCATGCTGACAAGCGTGCGCCGCACCGACAGCCGCCCTCTTGGCCCGCCGAACCCTTCCTCGCACCCGCGCCCCGCTCATCACGCATGAAGGGCATTCGTCGGTCCCTCAACAAGGACCGCATCGGCGCGCCCGCCTCGAGCGCACAAGGAGGCAAGACTGCCGTCCCGCCCCCGTCCGCCTACTCGCAGCGCCCCTCAGCCGCACCCGCGCCAGCACCGCCTAAGCGGGTCATCCGCGCGACAGCGGCGTACCGCGCCCAGTCGCCGCAAGAGCTGAGCTTCGAGTCGGGTGACTTCTTCCACGTCGTGAGCGACGAGGGCGGCGACGAGTGGTTCGATGCCGCGAACCCCATGACGGGCGCGAGGGGGCTCGTGCCGGCGTCGCACTTTCAGGTCCTCGGGCGCAACGTGCGCGAGACGGCGATGCAGGGGCAAGGGGGCCCGGGGAAGAAGACGTCGATTGGGAGCGCAGGCGGGAGCAGCGGGCCGTCGAGCCCGTACGGCGCGCCGGGTGCACCAGGGTGGAAGGCGGGCGCACCGGCACTGGCGGGCGCAGCGCGGCAGACGAGTGTGGACACGGGCCGGACGCCCAATTCGGCGTCGCCGTCGGGGAGCGCGAAGAGCGCGGGGCGCCCGCCGTCGCAGCCTGCGCCCAAACACCAGCCGCTGTACGGTGTCGTCCAATACGACTTTGTCGCCGAGCGGCCAGACGAGCTCGACGCCAAGCGCGGCGAGCCCATCATTGTCATTGCGCAGTCGAACCACGAGTGGTTCGTCGCCAAGCCGATTGGGCGGTTGGGAGGGCCGGGCCTCATCCCCGTCGCATTCGTCGAGATTCAGGACATGGCGACGGGCAAGCCGGTCGAGAACGTTGAGGAGCTCATTCGGAGTGCGGTCGTGCCCAAGGTCGAGGAGTGGAAGAAGATGACGGCCGACTACAAGCAGGCTTCGATCCCGCTCGGCCGCTTCGACTTTGGGCAGCCCTCCGACTCGACTGCCTCGTCCGCCTCGACCAGTGCAGCACCGACCTCCACTGTTTGCGCTGCCACTCCTTCTTCCTCCTCGGCGCAGCAGCAGCCAGCACGTTCGTCCTACGATAACCACCACCAGTACTCGCAGCAATATCAGTCGCCGACAGGCGAGACGATGAGTCCGCAAGGCGATGCCTACGACCCGCGCTACTCGTACTCGCGCGAGCGACGACAGTACGGGCTCGTCACGTCGGCGTCGGTCGAGTCGTTCCACCAGGAGGAGGGCTCATTCTGGTTCCACCTGCGCGCGTTCTTCTCGACGGGCGCATCGCTCGTCCTTTACCGCCTGTACCAGGACTTCTACGACTTCCAGATCGCGCTCATGGACGAGTTTCCCGTCGAGGCCGGGCGGCTACCAGGCGACGACGGCCGCACCGAGCGCATCCTGCCGATGATGCCCGGGCCGACCGAGTACGAGGACGAGGTCGTGTGCGCGCAGCGCGTGCACGACCTCTCGATCTACCTCTCGGACCTGTGCGCGCTGCCCGAGCGCATCCGCGGTTCGGGCCTCATGTACGAGTTTCTCGTCCCGCGCGCGGGCGACGTCGAGGTCTCGCCCGGGCACGCGCAGGTCGGCGACGAGCCGAGCCCCGTGCCGAGCCAGGGGATCGAGAACCAGTATGGCGAGCTTGTCGACTACCTCGACCAGCTCGACGGCGGCGGCGGCGGCGGGGCGGCGGGGCAGGCGAGGCAGTCGGGCGAGGACCAGCGCGGGTACGCGAACAACGTTGCGGAGCAGATGGGGCGGATGAGCCTGAATGGCTCGAGGGGGGACGGGCAGTATGGGCAGCAGGACGACTACCGGCGGCAGTCGGCGCAGCGAGGTTACGATGGCAAGTCTCGCGCGCCGCTTTCGAGGAAAGTTCCCCAGCTGACGCTGCTTCACTCGCGCAGACCGGCAACAACCGCAGCAAGATCCGTACTACAGCTCGGCGCCGGCGCCGCCGATGGGCAACGCCAACGTCGGCGTCCCTTTCATCAAGATCAAGATCTTCCACCGCAACACGGACGACCTGATTGCGATCCGCGTTCCGCCGACCGTGTCGCACGCTGCGCTGCTCGACAAGGTGCGCGAGCGCCTCGGGAGCGACGTCACGCAACTGCGCTTCCGCGAGGAGGCGGGCGCGGGCGGGGCGCAGTTTGTGAGCCTGCTCAACGATCTCGACCTTGAGCGGTGGGTGCGCAGCGGCGCAAAGCTCGTCTTGGTGCGTTCCATCTTTCCGCCCCATCTCCTTTTGAATTGAGGCTGACGACTCGCTCGTGAGCAGTATGCAGATTGATTTGCGAGAGGAGACGAGGGATGGGAGCCGGGGTCCGACTTGGCGTTTTCGCTGTTCGTATTTCTAGGGCGTATACAGGGTGTGCACCGTACTTCGCTGCAATTCGCGCTGAGCGTCGATTAGGGTGACGCCGGTGAATTGACTCGGAGAGGGTCATTGGTCAGCGAGGAGGTAGAGGTTGCGTTGTGGTGCTGAGTGGGAGAACTGCCCGGCCGGATGGAGCATACAAGGTGCAGGTAGCAGTACCGAGTCAATACGCCGCGGTAGTAATGGCCGTGGCAGCGGCCGAGAGAGCCGAGGCCCAAGTCAACGCAACGCCAGCGCCGAAGCGCAAGCTTTCGCCTGCGAGTCCTGCAATTCGCTCCTCCCGCCCTCTCCCAGTCCGAGCCAGACCACCATGTGCCCCTCTGCAGCTGCTGCGGCCGCCAACGACACCATCACGGTCCCCACGACCGAGGGCGCCGTCCCGCCCGAGTTCCAGGCCGTCGACTCGTCGGCTGCCACCAAGAACGGCGCCGCCGCCGCCAACCCGCAGCAGCGCAACCCGTATGCGTCCCGCGCATCCGACTTCCTCTCCAACGTGCGTCCCGCCCTGCACTCGAACCGCGCCCAGACGTCGAGATGCGCCCGCCCGACGTTTCCGCTGCCTCATCTTCCCGCAACCTTGATCTCACCGATGCTGACCCGCTGGGTGCTCGTGCTGCCCCCAGACCTCTAACTGGAAGATCATCGAGTCGACCCTCCGTGGTGCGCACCCCTCTCCTCGCTCTCGTCCCCCGGCTGCGGCGAGCGAGCGCCGTCATATCTCGGGCAACTGCATGCTGACCCCTTCGACGCCCGCAAACAGAGGGCGAGCAGTTCGCCAATGCCTTCTTCGATACCGAGACCAAGATGAAGATTGCGCAGGCGCTCTCCGACTTTGGTGTCGAGTACCTCGAGATCACGTCGCCTGCCGCGTCCGAGCAGTCGTACGAGGACTGCAAGCGCATCTGCCAGATGGGCCTCAAGTCCAAGATCCTTACCCACATTCGCTGCCACATGGACGACGCCCGCAAGGCCGTCGAGACTGGTGCGTCTCGGCTGTCGCCGCTTGCCTCCACTTTGCCAGTGCGAACTCACGCTCTCAATCTCCTACCCAGGTGTTGACGGTGTCGACATCGTCATCGGCACCTCGTCGTTCCTCCGCAAGTACTCGCACGGCAAGGACATCACCTACATCATCAAGTCGGCCATCGAGGTCATCGAGTTTGTCAAGAGCAAGGGCATCGAGGTCCGCTTCTCGTCCGAGGACTCGTTCCGCTCCGACCTCGTCGACCTCCTCTCGATTTACCGCGCCGTCGACAAGGTCGGCGTCAACCGCGTCGGCATCGCCGACACCGTCGGTTGCGCCAACCCGCGCCAGGTGTACGACCTCGTGCGCACGCTCCGCGGCGTCGTTTCGTGCGACATCGAGTGCCACTTCCACGACGACTCGGGCTGCGCCGTCGCCAACGCCTTCTGCGCCCTCGAGGCCGGCGCGACCCACATCGACACCTCGGTCCTCGGCATTGGCGAGCGCAACGGCATCACGACCCTCGGTGGCCTCATTGCCCGCATGTGTGCGTCCTTCTGTTCCACTCGGGTGCTTTCCGGTCGCGTGGGAACCGGCAGAAGGGCTGCTGTCGTGTCGGCGGGCGATGAGGCGTCTCACGCGCCCGGAGGAGCTTGTGTCAATTCGTGGGCTCTGTTCCCTGCTGACCTTCATCAATCCTCACAGACGTTGTCGACCCGGAGTACGTCAAGGGCAAGTACAACCTCGCCATGCTCCGCGAAGTCGGTGCGTTCACCTCCTCTCGCTCTTCTCGATGTCTCCCGAGCTGACGACGAACCCTCGCCGCTCGAATACACAAGAGAACCTCGTTGCGGATGCTGTGCAGGTTAGCGTCCCGTTCAATAACCCTATTACGGGTTTCTGCGCCTTCACGCACAAGGCCGGCATCCATGCCAAGGCCATCCTTGCCAACCCTTCTACCTACGAGATGTGCGATATTCTCTCTCTTCTGAGTCTCAGACGATTGGAAGAACGGTGCACTGACTCGATCCTTTCGCCTTGCCTGCCTGAAACAGTCTCAAGCCCGAAGTCAGCACTCTCTCTTGCCTGCGGTGGAGCTGAAGGAACAATCGCTAACCTCGCACTTGCCCTCTCAGGACTTCGGCATGTCGCGCTACATCGACATTGGCTCCCGACTTACGGGCTGGAACGCCGTCAAGTCGCGTGTTGAGCAGCTTGAGCTCGACATGACCGACGAGCAGGTCAAGGACGTAACGATGAAGATCAAGGAGTGCGTTCTCTCGCTTATGTTAAGACCGTAGCCGGGCTGCGTCGCGCGGGACAGCGTTGCGCATCGCGGTCACGGTCGTCATTGGAGTACCAAGTGAAACTGACCTTCGCCTGCTTCGCACCTTCTCACAGGCTCGCCGACGTCCGCACGCAGTCGATGGACGACGTGGACACCGTGCTCCGCGTGTACCACAAGCACGTCACGTCGGGCAAGCTCGGCCTGCGCCAGCCGGCCGTCTTTGACCAGCTCCTCGCCGAGCACAAGTCGGAGGCGGGCTCGGAGAAGGGCGACGACGAGCCGGTGGCCAAGAAGGCCAAGCTCGCATAAGGAGAGACAACGCCGTTGTGGTGCTCTCTCTCCTGCCTTGCGCGAGCAGGGGTTCCCGCCCCATCGTTCTCGCACAAAAGTACATTTTTCCCGCCGTCTGCGCCTGTCCCCTTGTCCCCTGTAGTGTCGGCTCTGGGACTTTCCCCAGGCCTTTGTAAGACCAGCTTCGTCGTTGCATGCCTTCTATCAGATCCTCGGAAAAAAAGGCGAGACAGCGATCTGCGAATCGGTGATGAGGGGAAGAAGAGTCGCCGGTCCTCAGTCTTCTCGCTCCCATCGTTCCGCTGCGCAGGGGCTGAGCTGCGTGAGTGGCTGTCCTGCTTAACTGGTCCTCACCGCCGCTTCAGAGGCATCGCCCAGTCCGTGTGCTCGCTGCTCTCTCCGTTTATCCTTCGCTCGCAACTGATCGCGCTTCGCTCGTCTGCAGCTTCGCACCCCGCCAACTGCTAGACCCGCTCATCCGTCGGAGAAGCCCTCCCCAGAGGTCCACAGCCCACCGGCGCGCCTTACCAGCCGTGCAGGATGCCCTCATTCCTTCCCGACCCGCCCCCCACTTCGTCGTCCTCGTTCGCAGACGAGGTCGAGCGCGACATGCGCACGCGCACTGCGGGACAGAGCCGTGCAGGGCCGTCCTCCGTCCTCTTTCCGCCCGCTGGGGCGTCTCGTCCTCCGCCTGGAGGACCTGCATCTGCGAAGGCTGGAGCACATGCTCGCACCGGCAGCGCAGGCTCGTTCCTTTTTCCTGCGGGCGGCGCGAGACCCCTCAGTCCGGCTTCGGGCGCACTGGCAAGCGAGCACGGCTCGACAGCGACGATGCTCCCCTACGACCGGCCACACGACCAGCCCGCCTCTGCCCATCTCTCCAACGGCGCCCTGCACCCGCACGCGAGCGGCCCGTCCCGCCCGCTGTCGCACAACAGCTTGCGCACCCGGGCTGGGCACCCTGCGCGGACGAATGGGACGAGCCGGGCGGGCGCGAGCCGGGCGGCGCAAGGGGAGCAGGCGGCTGCCGCGACGGACTACCTCTACGTCGACGAGCAGCGGCGCCGGGGCGACGCCGTGTACGACAGCGCAGACTCGAGAGCGTCGCAGGTGAACGGACGGCCACCACCCAGCGCTTGGCATGGCGAGCCCGCGCATGCGGGAGAGGAGGACGCGGAAGACGACGAACGGGCCGGCCCAATCGACTTCCGCGGGTTTGAAGCGGTCGACGGACAGGGGACGGACGAAGAAGAGGAGGGGCGCCAGAACGGCAACCTGAGCCCCGAGGAGGCATGGTACTTTTTGCGCGAGCTGGTCGGGCAGGAGATCCGGCATGAAGAGGGCTTGCTGTGGAAACTGCGCGACCTCGACATGCCGGAACACGGTGCTGGGTGCGTGATTCGGCCTTTGCTCGGCTCATAGCGATACTGACGCATCCTACGCAGATTCGACGAGAACCTCGACCCTCGCGAAGCACCGATCTTGCGTTATCTCATTCGCCACTTCCTCCTCACGCTCCCGCTCGTCCGCGATACCGTTTCCGATGGCGACATCCCGTCGTTTTGGACCGAGGGCCTGCATCCCGTCATCCGCGCGCTCCATGATGCCGACCTTTCGAAGGCGATTGACCGCGGCGCATCGGGCACGGCGGCGCATCCGTATGGCGCTGTCCGTAAAGCGCTCGAGCGCTTCGTCGCAGCCGGTCTCAAGCTTAGCAGCTCGACGTACGAAACGCAAGTACCCGAGCCCGCAGCCCCGCCCATGGTGCCGCAGCTGTCGACCTCGTCCCAGCGATACAACTTTCAACCGGCCGCGACGTCCAGCGAACGTGAGGCCGCTGCGGTGCACTCAGCCAGCAAATCTCGGCCTATGTCTGCCTCGACTTCTGGCTCATCGTCCTGGTCGCGCCGTTTCTCGTTGAACCGCCTCTTCGGCTCGACGAGCGGCGCGCCGGTCACGGCAGCGCCGGGCAGTCCACCACGCATCCCGCTGCCGATGCCATCCTCGCCTTTCAATCCGTCGGAACCGTCGTCGCTGCAGGACCCGGCCGACTCGCAACCCGACTCTCGTCGCACGTCTGCGGGACCGGCGCGGCCCGACTCATCCCTCCTGCCATACGCGCCCTCTTCCGCCGAGCCCATCGCCAGGGAGGACAGCGAGACTCTCGTACCGCTGGTGCCATCAAGCTACCCGCCTACGTCCGCGCCAGAGGAAGAAGCTGATGCGATGGAGGAGCTGAATCTGTCCCGCACGGCAACCAACATGACGTCTGCGCTCGACTCGCAGAGCTTCGTCACGGCCGCCGAGGCGGGTACGAGTCGTGCGGGGCACAGCGAGGCTGCCAGTCTCCTCGACGAGGAAGCCACAACTCGCTTCCCAGGCGCATTGCCTTTCCCGGCGCCAACAGCAGGGCTTCCACCCGTTCGCATCGACGAACCGCCGACGCCCTCCTCCAACTACGTGACTCCGGCTGCGAGCGCGGGTCTCGTACCGCCGGCTCCGCCTTTCAGCCGGACCAACAGTTCCGGACCGGCGACCGACACTGAGGGCTTCGAGTACTACCCGTCGGATGGCGCGCTGACGCCGACGCAGGACAAGGCGTCGTCCGTCGATGGTCAGCGTTCATCGGCCCCGGAGACCGAGTCCCCTTCAACACCGAAGGGCAATCAGCGCGAGCTTAATGTCGAGCCGTACGCGGTCGAAGACTCGGCGCCGCCGTCGAGCAAGTTGCCACCACCGGTGCCCGCAGTCGTTCCCCTCCCGTACCAGTCCGTCACGCCGCCCGAGCCCACCTCGGCGCGCACCAGCACCGACTCGGTGCCTGCGCATCTGCGCCAACCCGCTCGCCCGCGCACGCCGATTCAGATCCCCGCGGCTGGTGCTCGCAGCGCGCTGAACGAGAAGCGCAGCAAGCGCTTCGGGATCGGCAAAATCGTGCAGAACGTCCGGCAGCGCTCCTTCAGCGGTCCCAGCTCGTCGTCAGCGTCGACGGCAGCCCCGGCTTTGCCGTCTCCCAACGAGACTCCTGCTAGTCGCCGTGTTCCCGGTGCTTCAACGACCCCGACGACGTCACCCAAGGACGCCCGCAACGGGTTCGTTGCGCACATGGCTCTCCCGGCTGAGCTCTTCCAGCCTGACATGTACGCGGCTCCGGATGAGCCGTTCACGGACGAGGGCTACGAGCCGCGACTGGCCCTCCCGCCTGTCCTCGTGCCGAAGAATGGCGTTCAGTGGCCCTTCGATGCAAGTGTGCCATTCCTCCAGGGTCCCGACTTTGAGCAGCTCGCATGGGGAGGCTTCGAGGCCGACATTGTCGGCGTGCGCAAGTCGATGTTCTCGCATGTGGGTCTTTCTGCTGATCGCTGCTGTTGGGTAAACACTGATGCACTCTGTCCTGCAGAGCTACATCATTCGCGTTCGACGCCCGGCAAGGCTCGACGAGTTCGTGTTGCGTACGGAAGCGCAGTTCCTCAAGTTCTACCGCAACGTATGGACAAGCCTCCCTGAACTGGTCGTTTCTTTCACTCACCCCGTACCGTCGACTGCAGATCGACAAGGCGTTCCCGCAAGCTCACATCCGCCGCATACCGGCTGGTGACCCGAAGAATGACACCGTAATCCGCCCTCGCCCGACGCTGCAGACGATCGCCAGCGCAACCTCGCTGCATTCGGGTGTAGGTGCGAACGGCTACAACGACACAGCGCCGAGCATCGCGCCGTCGCGCAATCAGTCTCGCCTCCTGAGCGGCCTTCGCGCTGCCGCCGCAGACCCCCACGGCGCGCCGTCCATGTCGCGGACATCGAGTCGCGGGACCGTCGGATCCGCCTTCGCGCGCAGCCTCCGCGCGCAGTCGGTGCACACGCCGGGGGAGGCCAAGATCGTGCGGCAGCGTCGCTCGCGCCCGGCGAGCCTCTCCGTCTCGCACCTCGCGCGCCCTCAGTCGGCCGCAGGCAGCTACCGTTCGTATCCGACGAGCTTTGGCTCGCGCCTCGCATTTCCCGCCGAGATTGGCAAGAAGATGCCGCCGCATGACCCCCGCCGGCGGGCGCTGAGGGCGTGGCTGCGCGATGTTCTCAGCGTGCGCACGGTCGGGCACCACAAGGAAACGGCGGCTTTCCTTCTGCTCGGCTCGGTGATCCCGCGCGATTCGGAGTACGTGGCACGTCCTGTGCTCCTCTTCGCTGCGCTCAACTGACTTCGTCCCATCACAGCGTCATGGACATCGCCAAGCGCGAAGCAATCGACGACGCTCGCCGCAACGTCCGCTCCAATGACGCGCAGCAGTCGATCGAGCAGGTCCGCACGACGAGGAAACACTGGTCCGTCGTCGAGAAGGACATCATCCACGGCGAGGGACTCGGCGAGATCTCGGAGGCGATCAAAACAACGAGGGCAATCGACGGCCTTCCTGACAAGTATCAGAAGGTCCTCGAGAGCCTGCGCAATGAGTGCGTCCCAGTTCTTCTGTCGGCATCTCGAGCGTCGTTGACATGTCCCGCGCCCTCTCGCAGTCTCGCTCAGACGATCTACGAGATTCTCGTCGAATCCGAGTCGGCGAACTCGACGTTCAGCAAGCTCAAGGCACTGCACAACACGTTCCCCTGGTTCCTCGCCAAGCAAGCGCTGCGCATCAAGGGCTCCAACCTCATGACGCGGGCGCTGCAGGACCTCCTCATCTCGCGCCGCTTTGGCGGCAAGAGCTTGCTGCAAAAGTGCGTCTTCTCACGTAAAATATCAAGTGCTGCGGGCCGACCCGGTCTCTACGCAGGATCCTGTCCATCACGCTCGACGACGACCCGTCCCTCCTTGCCCGGGAGATGGACCGCATCCAGGCGCGCATCGGCAGCGCTGTCATGGTCGAGAAGCTCAATCTCTTCGTGCATGAGACGCGGGAGAAGAAGGCCATCATCCGACGCTATGCAGGTGCGTGCTCCTCGTTGCGGGTAGAAGGACACCGTCTAAGAGCTCTCCCTCCACAGAGGAGAACAACATCGAGCTTGTGCTCTGCATCGTCCGCGGCGCCGACGAGCCCCGCCTGCCCGGCTTCGAGCTGGAGCGCGTGACGGCAGCGAGCAAGGCGTATCGCAAATGGGCCAAGACAGGCCCAACGCCGCTCGCGAAAGTGCAGGTCAAGGACCCGGACGTCCGCCTCGTGCTCGACCTGCAGGCGTACCTCCGCCTCGCCTCACGCGACCGCGACTCAACCGTCTTCCGGCAGCTTCTCGCCCACGAGGAGTTTGCGTCCGCTATCGAGGTCGTGGCGCAGCCGTTCGTTGAGCTCCTTAAGCGGACCTACAAGGTCGGGCGCGGCGCCCAAGCGCTGTCGGACCTGCAGAAGTTCATCGACCAGCTCATCATCAGTGCGTCAATGCATCGCGTCTAGCCGTTGAGAATTTCATGCTCATGCGCTCGACTATCACAGTCATCGACGCGCTGCGGAGCCGTGTGCAGGACCCGCAAAAGAGTGTACGCGTAATCTCGCGGTTGCTCCAACGGCACCAGCAGAACCTTTATTCCTTTGTGCGCTCTGTGCATCGCGGCGAAACCATCGTTGAAGAGTTCCTTCAGTGGGCTTGGTGCGTTCCGCTCCCCCCGTTTGCCGGCATTCAGCTAGAGCTGATCGTACATTGCGGTCGTGTAGGACCGCCTCCGTCTTCCTCCGCCGCGGTCTTGCCCAGCCGATTGACCTGGACGAGCTCATTCCGGCCGAGCGGTCCGAAGACAGGTCGTACCTGTTCGAGGAGCTCGAGGATCTCGTCGCCTTTGAGCGCGTCAAGCGCCTCGACGCCTTCCAGGCTGCGTGCAGGCGTCAGGCCGGCGACGTCGATGCAGACGACCCCATCCTCGTCGAGGGTGACGGCAAAGGCCGCAGTCGGGTCGAGCCTTTCATCGACCCCAAGCCTCGCAAGCCCGCCCTCTCGGAGGTACCCTTGTATGCGGCAGCGTTCCGCGAGCAGCTCAAGAACGTCTTCTCGGTTTGAGGATGTGTATCATGTCGGATGGAGCGCAGTTCCCCATTCGTTTCGTTTTGATACCCCAATGTCTTGCTACCCTTATCACTCCCTCTCGCTCGTAGTGCTCACATTCTAATCCAGATCTGCAATCTCTCGAGATTGAAGAATACTGGTAGAGAAGGACTGCAGCAGGTAACGGCGAGTCTACTTCTTCCGCCCCTTGCCCTCAAAGCCAGGGCGCCCCTTCGACCGCGCCTTGCCGCTGCTGCTCGACACCTTCTTGCCCTGCTGCTTCTTCGGCTTGATGCCAGCCTTCTTGTCTTTCGCCTGCTGCTTGCGCGCCGCGAGGTTGGCGTTTCGCTTAGCCACCTTGTCCGAGATCGTCTTCTCCACCGTCGCCTTGCGGTCGTTCCTGCGGGAGCCGAGTCCGTCAGCGCGGGGTCAAGTAAGAAGAGAGGGAACTCTACGCACCAGGCCTTAGCGCTCTTGCGCTTCTCGCGCTCCTGCCGCTTTGCCATCTTCTTGAGCCTCGTCTCGTCGTCGCGCACCTTCTCGCCCTCTGCCTTGAGCAGCACCTTCTCCCACCGCTCCTTCTCCTCCTTCTTCTCACGCTGCTCGGGCTCGAGCGCGTCGAGGCGCTCCTTGCGCTTCGAGAGGATCTCGAGCGCCTGGTTCGCATCCTTCGGCAGCGCGTGGCGGTTCTTCTTGAGCGTGCCCGACGCCGCCTGCAGCTTCTTGAGCGCTTTCGGCGCCATGCCGGCAATGTTAGCGCGCTCCGACTGCGAAGTGAAGTCGAGGTTCGAGAAGGCGATCGAGCTGGGGTTCGACGTCGAGGCGGAGGAGGAAGCGGCGGCGGAGGCGTCGTAGGGAACAAGCGAGTGCGAGTCATCCATGTCGTCGCCCTGCTCAGCGTGAGGAGCGTGAGCACAAGAAAAGTAGCTGAGCAGCCGAAGCGAGACGCACCTTGGCTTTCTTCCGCGGCCGCTCGTCGTCCTGCTGCGCGTTCGCCTTCCCACCGCCCTTGCGCCCATTGCTCGGCTCCGTCGCGCGCTTCTTCGCCCCATCGCTCTTCTCCTGCAGCCGGCGCTCCTTGAGCTTTTTGCGCCGGTTGTCGCGCAGTGCCGCGCGGCGCCTCCGCTCCGCAAGCAGGTCGTCCTTGCTTGTCACCGTGCCCTCGTCATCCTCCTCCTCCTCGTCGTCGTCGCCTGCCTCCTCGTCCTCGTCGTCACTGCCAGCAGCAACGGCGCGCGAAGCAGGCGCCGCCGCGCCGCGCTTCTTCGCTTGGATCTCGGCAATCCTCCGCTGCAGCTTGGCGCGCAGGTCCGTGATCGTCGGTGCCGCGCCGTCGTCGGCGGCATTTGCCAACGACTTCTTGAGAACGCCGCGCTCGTCAAGCTCGAGCAGCTCGCCGTCCTCGTCGTCCGAGTCGGCGAAGCCCTCCTCGTTGGGCGAGTCGGCGTCCTCCCACTCGCCCTCGCTAGCGCCGTTCATCTCGCCGTCCGACGACGCAGCATCGTCCGCCGAAGCAGCGTCCGAGTCGTCCGAGTCGGCAGCACGCTTCTTGCCCTTGGCCGTGGCGGAGAGCTTGGCCGCCTGGATCTCGGCGATTGTCTTCGGCTCGTCCGGGTCGTACTGCGTGCGCGACTCATCGTCAGCGCTTCCACGCAGTCAGGAAAGCGCATCAGATGAACGGACCCTCGCCAGCCGAGCCTCGCGCTTGGCCTCGTTCTTCGCGGCACGGACCGACTCGTCCTGCTTCGCCTTGCGCAGCGCCTTCTTCTGCGCCTTTGTGAGCTTGCCCTGTGCAACTCAAACGCGTCAGCGGAGCCCTGGGAGCGGCATGAGGGAGCGAGGCGGACCTGCGGGACCTTCGGGTGGTCGTCCTCGTCGTCCGAGTCGGGGCGGATGTAGTACTTTGCCGGGACGTGCTTCAGGAGCTCGTCGAAAGAAGCATTGTGCGCCTCCAGGCTCGCCTAAAACAGCGAGAGCACGGCAAGTAGCGCCGAGGCGGGGTCAGTCTGAGCTCGGCCGGCGCAGCGGCGAGAGCGCGGCGGGAGAGCGCACCTTGAGCTCGGCTGGAGCCTTGGTGCTCTGCTGTGCACTCGCCGGAGCCATCGTTGCTGCTCGAGAGTCGAGACGCGAGCGAAGAGAATCAACGCTTCCGCCTCCGCGCTGATGAGAATCGTCGCGTCGCCGACTCGTCCTGGGATAGCGCGAAGGAGCGTCCTAAGGTCGTCACAAGATGACAGCAGACGTTGCTTAAGGGCGGAAGCAAACGAGGCGATGTGTACTCTCCGTCTCTTCAGCAGCAGTGCCGAATCGGCGAATTAAGGTGATGCAAGAGGCGTGGTCCGCTAGATATTCGGTACAAACAGGTCGATACGTGATAGAAGGAGAGGAAGCCCGCGCCTACTTCTTGCCCTTGCCCAAGACCTTGGCGACGGCACTCTTGACGACGCCGCCGGCCTTCTCGATCTCCTTCTTCGAGAGGGCCGACGTGACGCAGATGCGGATCGACGGGCGGTGCTCGACGAGCTCCTGCGCCCAGTTGCGCTTGGTCGTCGTGAGGAGCACGCCGTTCTCGGCCGCGGCGTCGACAATCTCCTGCAGGAGGCGCTCCTGCTCGTCGCGCGCCGACTCGGCCTCGATCCGCGCCTGCGCGTCCGCGAGCGCGTTCTTGCCCCCGCTCCCGCCCCGCAGCGACGGGTACCCGACCGCGCCCGGTGCGGGCTGCACGATGATGGGCTGCGGCGGCGGGTGCGACACGTTCGAGTGGCTCCGCCCGCGACCTGTCACGCCCCCGTCGGCTTTCGCCTGCGCCTTGTGCAGCGCGTCGAGCGCGCTCGGCTTGACCGTGAGGTGGATCAACGGCGACAGCTCGGCGGAGAAGATCTCGATCGTCGGGATCTGGTCGAGGATGTTGCGCAGCGTGCGGACGTTGGCGGGAAGCGTTGCGAGCGGGTGGGTCGGGTTGGTCGAGGCGAGCGGAGTCGACAGGAGCGCGATTGCTTCGGAAGCGGAGACGGCGAGAAGCGGAGGGAGCGAAGCGGAGAAGACGTTGGCAGGCGAGTTGATGCGCTGTAGTCACGACCAAACGTGTCAGTCGGTGATCTGCACCTCCACGTGGGTGCCAAGGAGCCGCACCTGGTGCATGACAACGTCGTGACTGCCGCCGCAGAAGCCACCGCCCGACGCAATCGAGTTCGACAAGGTACCCATCAGGATGTCGACGCTGGAAGCCTGCGAATGCAACCAATCAATCATGCGACGCGCGGAAAACTGTAAGCTGGGAACGCACGGGGATGTCAAAGACTTCGGTCACGCCGCGGCCAGACTTGCCGACCGCGCCGAAGGACCATGTCTCATCGAGGATGAGGCGGTACTTGTACTTGTACTTGAGCTCCATCTAATCGACAGCCCGGATGAGCATATGTGCTTATAGAGGGATGGGACTGTACGCACCACTTTCGGCAGGTCCACCATGCTGCCGTCGCACTCAAAGATGCCCTCGGTGATGATGAAGCGGCGGCTCGAAGTCGGGTTGCGCTTGTACTTCTTGTCGTCCTTCTTGATGCTCTCGAGGATGCGCTCGAGCCCCTCGTAGTCGCCGTGATCGTACCAGCGCACGGTTGAGCGCGAGATCTGGATGCCCTTCTGGATCGCGAACGACACGCCGCGGTCGGCGACGATGATGTCTCCGCGCTTGCAGAACGAGGGAATTACGGAGGACGAGCAGCTGAATCCGGCGGGGTAGACGATGGTGGCGGGAATGTTGAGGAACGCAGCAATGTCGCGCTCGAGTTCGAGGTGGACGTCTGTGTGCAGTACGGTCAGCGCGGTATCGCGGTCCCGCCGACCGTGCGAGACGCACCAAAAGTGCCGTAGAAGCCGGAAGGGCCGCAACTGCCGACGCCGTACCGCCTGAGCGCTTGCACCGCCTTATCCTTGATCCGCTCGTGTCCGGCGAGGCCGGCAAAGTTGGCCGACGCGAGGTTGATCACCTGCTTGCCCGGCTGATCGAGCGCGAGCGGGTGCGCCGGGTCGTGCGGGTCCTGCCCCGGCTGCGGGAAGATGACTTTGGGACGCGGGCCAGTCGAGCCGACGAGGATGGGAGGGTGGAGAGGCGTCTCTTGGTTGGGCGGGAGGAGCGGCTCGGGCGCCCACTCGGCGACGAGCTCGTTGATCTCCTGCACGTGCGGGACAACCAGAGTCAGGCGATCTTCTCTGGCTACGATCTGCCGCTGCCGAGGTGCGGCGCAGCAACAACAGCTCGTCGCATTGTCATACTCGCCCGAGACGCGTCGGCGCACCTTTTCGCTGAGTTTGACAAAGTTCTTGCCCGAGTCCTCGCCCTTTGTGCGGGCCATGAGGTACGTGCGGACGATGAAGAAGACGAGGAGGACCTCGAGGACGGTGCGGAACGGGTCGTCCTGGTGGCTCGCCTTGAGATAGCGCCACACGATGGCGCTGCCCGGCACGCGCGACGAAACCTCGCTCAGGCGCGCGAGCGACGACGAGAGCGCGGCGACGAGGTCGGCACCGGGCAGCGCCGAGGGCGACGCGGGCACGGGCGTCGCGAACGCCGCGGGCGTGACGAGCGGAGAGGCCATCGTGGAGGTGCAGCACTGGCACGCACGCTCGCTCACTCGGTGGGCGGGCGAGGCGGAGCAAGTTCGGCGATGAGCAAGCCGGAGCGCGCGAAGACGAGACGCGACCTCCGGACTCGACCCGCTCACCTCGCGCTGCTCGAGCGGAAACGACTTCTACTGCAATGCGAGTGCATACAAAGTACAGGGAAAATATACAACAGGCGCGAAGAGCGCACTTCCTCAATCCGTCCGCAGCAAGAAACCCACGCCCGTCGTCTTCAGCTTGCGCTCGAATTCCCTGCCAGAGAAATCGAGTCAGTTCAGCCGAGTCACATCAGGCGCACGATCGGGAGACGCACCGGTACCATCGGTCGAACGCCTGCGTCGGGATCCACGACCCGGACCCGTCTGGCAGCGGCTGTGCAAAGCCCGACACGGCGTTGACCAGGTTCTTGCCGACGAGGCCCGCGAGGAGGACCGGGTCTGGCGGCGCGGCGGCGGACTGTGCGGGGACGAGGGCGGTGGACGACGAGGGGTTGGCGGCGGCGCCTGCGGTCGTCTGCCCGACGGCGGCTACTTGCGCCTCGACGGCTGCGAGCGGTTCGCACGAGATGCCGAGAGTGTAGGTCGTCGAGGCAGTTGCTGTTGCGCCAAATGTCGTAGCTTGCGCTGCCGACGAGGGGATGAAGGTGCCGCGCAAGCGGAAGATGGCGGATGGCTTCTGATTCGTCAGCCTGTCGGAGCCTCGAAGGTCAGCCAGCGCTCGAATATGGCAATAGAGTACATTCAAGGATAACGAGACGCACCCGCCGATAACGGCCCACCCTTTACCGCTGCAGAAGCGCAGAGCAAGGGGAACATTGGGGACGTTAGCTGACGCACAGGCCTTCGAGAGATCGCGCTCGAGCTCACGGCATGTCAAGGTGGACTGTAGCACCGTATCCGTCGGGGAAAGCAACCTGGCCAGTCATGAAGACCGAGATGTGGTTGAGGCTGGGTGCGTCCGGGATGGTGACGGCGAACTTGTCGCCCGCTCCCGGCACTGCCTCGATGGGCTGTCTGGAATGAGAGTTCTCAGGTCAGCTCTGGCTCGCTGCGGGGCTACGGCGAGGCGACGCACACCATTCGGCCTGAGCGAGAGAAGGTCGGCGAGAGTGAGCGGGGGGAAGAGCGAGAAGGAGACGCGGGAAGACAGTGCGTACCTGGCACGATCAGAGCAAACATCTTAGAGTGATGGCACGGAGCACAGACGACAGGAGCGCGAGCGAAGGCAGCAACGACGAGGGAAAGCACCGCCTCGTGCGTTCGTTCCGCGCCCCGTCTTCGACCCGAGCGACACGTCATTTCCTCGCGGGCATGATCCGCGGCTGCGTGACTGGATCTTGTGGTTATGCTGCAGCTCACACAGTATGCCACATGCGGGTTTAGAGTGCGCCATCACATGACGTTGCAGCGCACGACACTGACTGCACGAGGTCGAGAGTAGAGACGGTCCCGTACGAGTCAAGCACGTCCAGACTGCAACTATACGTCTGTCACGACGCGCAGAAAAAGGCGGCTGCCTCTGGCGGAGCTCCCCGTCGAGGTTGCGCGGGCTCTCGATCACTCTGTAGCGGTCCCTCTGCCACGGCTCGTTCTCGGTGTGCTTGCTGTGAACGCGAGTCCTCGCCGTGCAGCTAATCGTCACGGCGTCTAGACACCCGCGCACCACGTTCCCCGCCGGCGACGAGCAGCGCCAGCACCGCCCGTTCTCCTCAACGTGTCGACCGCGCCTCTGCACAGCTCGCACGAGGGCATGCAGCAGCGCCAGAGCTTCAGGGCTGTCCCCAACACGCCCAACTTTACCCTCGCAACTCCAGACGCGCCCTTCCGTGACCTCGCCAACCCCTCTCCCGATCCGCTCCCCGCCGCCAGCGGCTCGGCTGCTGCACCAGCGACCCCGCCAGCCTCGGCAGAGCGTGCAAGCTCGCACGACTACTTCGCCAACGCGGGCACGGGACCTTCGAGCGGCGAAAAGTATCCGCCTGGGAGGCAGGCGAACGGACACACGGCCAACTCTTCCGTCCACCTCCCGCTCCTCGGCATGGACGACGACGCAGACGCACCCTTTGCGGGCTTGCCTCGCGCGTCGGCGGCGCGGCGAAGAAGAAGCGCGAGTGTCGCAGGCCTCGGCGGCTTCCTGCACTCGCGCGCGCGGCTGCATCCTGTCGCGCTCCTCCCGGCCTTCTTCGTCGGGATCCTCGTCGCCATGACGGGCGTACTGGGGCCGGGCTGGCGCAGTGCTCCGCAGACTTCTATGGTCATCGTGCGTCTTTTTCTTTTGTCTCGCGCACCGGAGGCGCACTCGTCTGATCCGTCTCGTCTGCGTGCAGGCACCCACTTCACACGCACCAGCACACGACCGGACAGGACGCAACTACACCCTTCACAACAATGGCCACCTCTACGTCCTGCCCTCGGCGCTCCACCCATCGAGCGACTCGTCGCCCTACTCGGCGCTCGAAGCGTCGCGACTCTTGCCGCATACGATGCAGCACCCGATCTACGATCTGATCGAGAACGCAACGGAGCGGTGGCAGAAAAAGCTCTCGCGACAGAGCAAGACGCTCGAGCAGGCGGTGCGCGAGTACAAGCGGCGGTACGGGCGGAAACCGCCCAAGGGGTTCGACGACTGGTGCGTCCCTTTCCTCCCTCGCCGTGTCAGCCCTTTCGCTCACGCTGTGACGTGTAGGTTCCGCTTTGCGAAGGCCAACGACGTGATCTTGATCGACGAGTTCGACAAGACGTACACCGACATCCTCCCCTTCTGGGCGCTGAGCCCCAAGCTCATCGCGTCGCGCTCGGCGCGGCTGCAGGTCGACCCCTCGACCTTCACGATGGTGATCCAGGGCGGCGAGGTGGCCATCACGGGCGAGCACGCCAAGGACGGCCGCGCAAAGGACCAGGCGGCGCTCATGAAGCGCTGGGTCAAGTGGGTGCCCGACGTCAACGTCACCATGTCGGCGCACGACGGGCCGAGCATCATGATGAACCACGAGGTTCTGCAGAAGCATGTCGAGCTGGGCAAGAAGGGCAAGCGTGCGTTGCGCGTCCTTCTTTTCCTTCGCTTGCCTCCACTGAAACATATCGCTTCACGCAGTGCTCTCGGACGACGAGGCCGACGATGTCGGCGAAGATGCAGGGTGCGCCATGACCCAGACGCTCGTCAGGCGCGAGACTGACGTTCACCTGTCGCAGGTTGTGGGGCTTCCCGCTTGCGTGCCCGCCCAACTCGCGCCTGCGGCGGTGGTACGAGGGCCTCGAGACGGACACGCTTCCGCGCGGCCCGTCGTACATCTCGGACCACCTGCAGACGATGAACATGTGCGAGAACCCGGAGTGGCAGTACCTCCACGGCAGGTCTCGGTCCTTTCGAATCCCCAGGTTCTCGGCTCACGCTCGACATGCGCAGGCTTCACCTCCTGGCCCGGCATCCGCCCGCAGGAGCTGCGCCCGCTCTTCTCGTTCGCCAAGACGACGATGCACTCGGACATCCTCCTCACGCCGCTCGAGCAGTACTGGGACCAGGAGCCGTGGGATCCCGAGTGGGAGAAGAAGGCGCACTCGCAGGCCGTCTGGCGCGGCTCGACGACGGGCGTGTGGTTCGACCGCGGGACGTGGTGGCGCTCGTCGCAGCGCGTGCGCATCTGGTTCATGGGCAAGGACCAGACGGGCTCGTCGCGCGTGCGCTTCTCGGGCGAGGGGCTCGAGACGCCCCAGGGCGTGCCGAGCCTCGTCGAGAAGAACGTGAGCACGCGCGCGCTCATGCAGAAGTACGTCGACTTTGCGTTCACGGGGCGCGAGGGCCAGTGCGACGAGGAGGACGGGTCGTGCGAGGCCGTGCGCCAGCTGTTCGACTTTCAGCGCCAGTTTGGCTGGAACGAGGCCAACGAGTACAAGTTCTTGCTCGACCTCGATGGCAATGCGTGGTCTGGCCGCTTCCACCGCCTGCTGTCGAGCAACAGTGCCGTGCTCAAGTCGACCATCTTCCCCGAATGGTTCGTTTCTTCGCTCCCATCAGGTGATCCGTACACTTGCTGACACTGCCCATCGGTAGGTACGCGGACTGGATCGAGCCGTGGGTGCAGTACGTCCTGCTTGACCCGCCCTGACCCGTCTTCCATCTCGAGCTCATCCATGTTTCGCTCCCTACCCAGCTACATCCCGCTCAAAGTTGACTACACCGACCTGTTCGACATCATGGCCTTCTTCACTGGCGACCTCGACGGGCGCAACGCGCACGATGAGCTCGCCAAGCAGATCGCCGACAACGGCAAAGACTATGCGACGCGCTTCTGGCGATACGCCGACATGGAAGCTTGTGCGTCCCTCGAGCTCTTTGTCTGCACAGAGGCACGGTACCGATCTTCAGCGCGCAACAGATTTCTTCCGCCTTGCGCTGGAATGGGCCCGCGTCAGCTGTGCGTCTCGCCCGTTTTCCCTCGCGTCCACCTCACTCACCCGTCTTCCCCGCAGCACCTGATCGAAGCAAGATGGACTACAACGGTCCCGGCGCTTAGCCCACTCCGTGTCCTCATCTAAAACACGCACTGTACCTTAGACCCTCCTCACCTCATCGCATCCACCCCGCTTTCAACCGCGTCGTCTGCAAGCTTGCATCCCTCTCGCGCACTCGTGTGTATACCCCGCCGCATCCGCCTATCGTCTCATGGGCAAATCCGTTTGCAGTATCTAAGTAATGGGCACAACAGGGGCGAATGCGAGGTCTACGAGAGCGATTCAGCGAGCCAATTGGCCTTTCAGGGGTGCGGAAGAGTCAAAGCGCCGCTTCTGCAAACATAGAACTGGATCAGCGAGCTGCGCGAGTCCCGCGCACGATAGGAAGCGCACCGCTTGAGCTCGAAGTATTCTCGGTACGCCGGCGCGGTCGGCGCTTGCAGCGGTTCGGGCGCGATGTTGTCGGACAGGAGCGGGTAGTGCGTCTCAGAATCGAAGCCACTGTAGACACATAAGGTGAGTTATGTCCCCCGGGAAAAACAGGACCAGCGCAAGGACGCACCTGAGATCGCCGCATGCGACAAAGGGCGCGATGAAGCGCATTGCGCCCTTGACATCGTTTGCCGCACCGCTTGGCGTGGCGGGCGCATCGGCCGTCGAGTAGGAGAAGTCGAGGAGCGGCTTGGTCAGGTCGGGCGAGAAGCCTTCGCGGAAGCCCTCGCACACAACGAAGGCCTCTGTGTCGAGAAGCGGCGCACTCTATTCAGCGCATGCACAGTGACGAGCGCAGACAGCCGCAACCCGACACGCACCCATGCTGCTGTTGCGGGAACTGCGCGGCTTTGCGCAGGTGACGCGGTCGAAGAAGCACCGCAGCTGGTCGTACAGGAGCGTGACGTCGCGGCCGCGGAAAATCTTCGCAACAAAGGTGCCTCCGGGGCGGAGGACGTGCAGCGTGATGTTCAGAGCCTGCGAGGGGGCGAGTTAGCGGGGACGAGATTGAGCCGTTTCAAAAGCACGCACAGCAAGGAGCAGCTGCGCCTGGACAAACTCGTCCAGGTCGTGCAAGCCCGTCACGTCGGGTGCGCCGTCGCAGACGACAAGATCGGCTAGCCTGCCCTTGAAGTGCGAGATGATCTGCTCGGCCGTGCTCGTCTTGGTGATGTCGCCTTCGATCTGCACGACTCCTGGCAGCGGAGCCTGTACACGGGCATGTTCAGCGCGACGACTCGTTCGGGGGAGAGAGCAGGGAGGTGCGCACCATGGGTTGCAGGTCAACAGCGACGATGCGAGCGCTGCCATCGGGTGCTGGAGTTGCCGCACTGCGGATCAAGGACATCAGCGTTGTTCGCGTGTGTAAACACTTCTGGAGCGTACTCAAGCTTCTTCGACAGCACCTGAGACCAAGAGCCTGTGTCACCCGCAAAATCAGTCTGCACCGCCTCGACGAGGAGGACACAGGGAGAGGGACGCACCGGGAGCCGCACAAAGGTCGACACAGCGCTCTACCTGGTCAAAGAGCTGGAACTGCTCGTCCAGTTGCAGCAGCTTGTATGCAGAGCGGGCGCGGTAGCCTGCAGAGGATTCGAGCGATGAGGACGGCGAGCGGGACGAAGAGGAGCAGGACGGGAGTGCAGACCTTCTTCCTTTGCGCTACGGAACCAGATGTCGCGCCGCACGGCCGTGCTTTTGCCCATCGTGCGTCGAGACGGCGGCAGACTTGCGGAGAGATGGAGTTCGTCCGGGTCTCCCTCGAGGATGTTGCTATCACTGCTCGAGCGGTGGCGAGGCGGTGCTTTGCCTGCCACAGTGCAGCTCCTTAGCTACCTGTCTGTGCTCTCCTGGCGTCCCGCCGACGAGTGTCTGCCATACTCTTGTCCTCGTTCTCCCGTTTTCGTCTCTTGCTGCACTCGCTCCTGGCGACTTGCGCCGATGCGAGTATCGCACAGAGAAGCACTGATCGCGTGGGTTGATGCGCTGAGATCCGCGTGCTTGATTTGTGGCTGTGCTCTGTCGAGCCCTGTCAGATCCCGCCGCTTTCGCAAGGCTGTAGAAGACACCATGCGGAAAGATGGTTTCCCATGTTGTGGACGACATGTGCAGCTCGTGGCCATTGCATGAGAGATGGAGTCGCGTTGTGCATGGTCGAGGTGCGTGGCAGCTTCCACACGGCACGGACGACTGCTGCACCTGGAAATGGTCTTCGACATCAACGACACGCGGTGCCAACGCGGTGCTCCTGCGTGATCGACCGCCGAGACCCTCTGCAGTTGCATGGCCCGCGAACGTGCGCTTCGTCGCATGCCGCGAGGCGTTGCCCGCTGTCCGCCAAGTATATCTGGCTGCCCTGGCCCACCCACGCTCGCGAGCGGACAACGTGCTCGAAGATCGACGTCAAGCGCGGGAATAGCGCCTTAAGCACCAATCCTAGCGTCGATGTCGAGATGAACACGGACGTGACATTTCACCTGTCCAGGAGGCGGGCGCGGGACCGGGGTCGAGACTCGCAGCACGGGAAGCGCACGTTCTGCTGTGTTGGCACGTTCTTGCATCTTTCTGCTTCCCCTGAGGTCGCGTGAGGCGCTTAAAGGACTTGTAACGATCTAATAGGTGCGCACAGAGATACGAGGAGTCCTTGTCAGCGCTCTGCTTCCTGATTCTCCTCCGAACGAGCGGGTTCTTGGCAGACTGGGGAGGAGGAGGCACGCTACAGCGATAGAGAACGTGCGCACGCTTTGCAAACACCTCCGACTTTACGGCCTCGATCACCGCCTTTTTTGAAGGTGGTCTGTCGCCGAATTTGGCACGGGCCGCGCCTCGTCCGGCCTTTCGCGTGAATCTGTCGCAACTCTCTCTTCTTCGCCCTCTGTGCGCATACACACCCGCTCAACATGTCGTACGAGACAAAGGAGGCCATCGCGTCCGATTCGTCGCTGCAGCACGGCGCTGCCGCTGCCGCCGTCGACCTCAATGCCCGCCGCCGCGCTGCTCTCGCTGAAATCGACAATGCCAAGTTCTCGTTCTTCCATGTCAAGGTGTGTACTCTGTTGCGTGCCACGTCGTTCAGCCGGTCGCTTTATCTGCCGCCGATGACGAATCTTATGTTGACCTTCTTCGCCTCCTCCTCCTCGTCCTCGTCGTCGGTTTCCTGCTCGTCCTCCGCCTCTCCAGGCTTGCGCTGTTGCCGGCGTTGGCTTCTTTACGGACGCCTATGACATCTTCGCGATCAACCTCGCTGTCGGGGCCATTGGCTACGTCTACAACATGGAGTCGCACAAGGGTGCTTTGACGGCCAACCAGGATTTGGGCCTCAAAATCGCTACGCCTGTCGGCACCCTCATCGGTCAGGTTCTCTTCGGCTACCTCGCCGACGTCGTCGGTCGCAAGCGCATGTACGGACTCGAACTCATCATCATCATCATTGCGACGCTCGGCCAGGCCGTCGCTGGACATGCCCCAGCTATCTCGATCATCGGCGTCCTTGTTATGTGGCGTTTTGTGATGGGCGTGGGCATCGGTGGCGACTACCCGCTCAGCGCGGTCATCACCAGCGAGTTTGCGGCGACTCGCATTCGTGGTCGCATGATGACGGCAACGTGCGTCCCCCTTCCAATGCCTTGGCACTGTGCTTCCTTGCGTCAAGTGGCACCATAGCTGACACGGAATCTTCGCAAACCCCAGCTTCTGGTCGCAGGGATGGGGTCAACTTGGCGCCGCCATCGTCGCGATCGTCTCTCTCTCCGCCTTCAAGACGCAGATTCTCAACGATCCTGTGAATGACGCTCGCCATCTGGACTTCGTCTGGCGGCTCATCATTGGCTGTGGCGCTGTTCCGGGTGCCGTTGCTCTCTACTTCCGTCTCACCTTGCCGGAAACGCCTCGTTTCACCATGGACGTCGAGCGGAACATCAAACAGGCTGCTACGGACGTCGACGCCTTCCTCCAGACCGGTGGTTACGTGCAGGACTCGACGCCGGTCGTCCAGCGCCTCGAGGCACCCAAGGCGTCGTGGCGCGACTTCTGCAACCACTTCGGCCAGTGGAAGCACGGCAAGGTCCTCTTCGGCGCTGCTTACTCGTGGTTCGCCCTCGACGTTGCCTTCTACGGTCTCGGCTTGAACACCTCGATCATCCTCGGCGCCATCGGCTACGGCTCGGTCACGACCGGCACGAAGCAGGAGCAGCGCTACCACACTTTGTTCAACAACGCTGTCGGTAATATCATCCTTGTTGTTGCTGGTCTCATCCCCGGCTTCTGGGCTGCCTTTGCGACCATTGATTGGTGGTGCGTATCTTTCCTCCTCGGACTGAGGTCGTTTCGTCGATTGCGGCTGAGCTCACGTTCCCTTCGTTCACAGGGGCCGCAAGCCTATCCAGCTCATGGGCTTCACCATGCTCACGATCCTTCTCTCCTGCATGGGCTTCGGTGCGTCGCTTCCATAGCCTCTGTTGCTCTCCTCCATCTCGCTTACCGCACCTTGTCTCTTTTTTGCCCCGCCCCCTATTTCCTACCTCTCTGACTCAGGCTACGACAAGCTCAAGGAGAACGCTGTTGGCGCTTTCGTGGCCCTGTATTGCCTGAGTGCGTGACGCCGTGCCGTTACCCACTTGAGAAGGCCGTACTGACTTTCTCTGCATTGCGCTTCTCTCTTACAGCCAACTTCTTCCAGAATTGTGCGTAACTCTGCTCGAAAGGTGAAAGGACCGGGCGGCGGAAGGCTCAACTTGCCGCCGACACACCGGAGGCGAGACCTCTTTCACCGTCCGCTGACCTTCTCGTTCCCAACTCCAATTTGAACAGTCGGTCCCAACACTACTACTTTTGTCATCCCTGGCGAGGTTTTCCCTACGCGTTACCGTTCGACTGCGCACGGTATCTCGGCCGGTACGCCCTGCTCCTTTCTCTCGACCCGTCGAGCTCTTTCCTGATCTCCTGCACTTTCGTTCAGGCTCGGGCAAGCTTGGCGCCATCATTGCGCAAGTGATGGCATTCAAGCTGAAGGACCGTGGCGGCAAGAACGCCTGGGTCAAGCACATCCTGGAGATCTTTGTGCGTTTCGCTTCCGTTCCGAAATTTCATGAAGCGTCCTCGTGCATGACTTCAGACGTTCTGAAGCTGACCATTTCGCATCGTGTAGGCTCTGTTTATGCTTACGGGCATCTTCTCGACCCTCCTTCTTCCCGAGACCAAGGGCAAGAGCCTCGAGGAGCTTTCTGGCGAAGACCGTGCGTTGTGTTCCTGTTTGCCCTCCCAATTTCCAGCACTCACACGGTCGCCAAACGCAGAGGACAACTTCGTTGGCGCCCACCAGCAGGTCAAGGGCGAGCAGCATGCTTGATGCCCGGTTCCAAAAGTGCTAGATCTCACTTCCATTTCCCGTTGTCCACGCTCCACTGCCCACGCTCTCGCTCCTACTCTTCCCCTCTAGCAGCGCCCTATACGAGCGCTTCCTCTGAGGGCGCTTCCTCAGACTTTCCGGGCGGACGCACTTATTTCTTGCGCTCCTTTGTCGGTCCCTTCCCCTCCTCTGTCGTTCACTGGTCTACTATGCAGTCTCCGTCCTCTTGTCATTCATCAATCTTCGTCCTTTCTCCTTGTCGTCGTGTCGAGAGTGAGAGGCGCCCATGCCGACGGGACCGCACGAGTCGCGACGCGTGCGTTCTGTCGCTGCGCAAGGGGCAGCGCTGCTGACATCTTGCCGAGGTGGCCGCGCGATCACATCAACAGTGAAGAATCGGCGCTGTCAAGCTCCGACAAGCAGTTTTAAGCTGGTTCACCAGACGCAACGCGAGCGAGCAAGTATGTAAAGAAAGGTGGCCCTGCTTGCACTGAACTAGCACACTTCGTCACGCTGCTCGGAATATGCCAGTCAGCGACCGAACGTGGTGGAAAAGGCGTGCAGCACGCACCGTCGTCTGTGCCGCCCGCGCCCTCCTCTCGCGCAACTCTTCCTCGGCACTGTCCCCCTCGCTCTCGCTCGACCACGTCTCCCTCCCGCTTCTCCTCTGCCGCTTCTCCAGCGAGAACGCCTGCTCCTCACTTTCGGCGCCGAGACGCCCGGCGGGTACGCCGCTCGCTGCGTAAAGCGCAGCACGGCGGCGACGACCGGGTGGAGGGAGCGGGTGCTTCTCGAGGGAGAAGTAGCGGGCGTTGCCCGGACCGTGCGTGTTGTAGTGCTGTGTGCTCGCAAAGTTAGCGTCCTGGCCTGTCTCGATGTCGTACGCTGGCGCACGGCAACGATGGCGATAACGGCAACTGTTCCGCGCGCAGCGATGACGAGGTCAGCACTCTTGCGTGAGGAGCGGAAGAGCAGCGAGACGTACTGATGACTGCCAGGCCGTACCACGAACCGAGTCCTGCGCCGACAGAGACGTACCACCCCTGTCCGACGGCAGCTCGAAGCGCAGCCAGAAGGCCTACGCCGATGAGGACGCAGGCGGTGACACTGTACGTCTAGCCTCAACAGCAGACCGAGCTTCAAGTAACGAGGTCGACTCACGCGATGCACCAGCAGTCGGCTCCGCGCAGGCAGAGCACCGAGAGCGGCGCGCCGATGGGCGCGATGAAGCACGCGGCTACACGGATGAGACAGCCGCAACCGACGTACATCTGAAGGCAGCCAGCACAAGCGCAAGAGGAAGCAGGGCCGAGAGGAGAGAGGAGAGGCGGCGACGGAACGAACGCAGAGAGGAGAAGCCGCGGAAGGTCCGTCGGTTCGAGCGCATGTTGCAGCCAGGCTGCATGTCGCGGGCACGTCGTGCCCAACATCGAAATGCGTCGCCGAAGCGATCGAACGAGTGCGTTGCATTGTGACAGTCGAGTAACGTGTGCGAAGCTGCGATGACGAGAGAGGAGAGAGGAAACAAAGTGTCTATGCTTGAGCAGGCGTCTCCTTCGTCCCTCGCGCGTGTCCGTCTGATCCTCCACTCCAACCAACTTCCAGAGACTTTCACAAGCTTGCTTAGGCGAGTGCGACGAGACCCGCAACGCCGAGAAGCGCGCCGCCGGCCACCTTCCAGACGCCGGCGGTAGCAATCGACGCGCCGTTGAGCGGCTGACTCGTGACGTTGCTGTTGTTGGTCGAGTTGCCAGACGCCTCGCGCACCGAGTCGGGGACCTCGCCGTCGGTGAACGAGTCGCCGCAGTACGACGCGAGCGCGTCGGTAATGGTGCCGTTGTTGCTCGACACGGTCGAGTCGCTCTCGAGCGCCGACGAGAGCTTCGTGACGAGGCCGTGCGTGCAGTCGGTGCAGACGGCCGACGAAGGGACGCTGGTCAGGCTCGAGGTGTCGAGGTCGGTCAGGCTCGAGATCGAGAGGTCCTGGCCGAGCGCCGTCTGGAGGTTGGTGAGGAGGTCGGTGACACAGAAGGTCGAGTTGCTCGTGTACTGGAGGCACAGGCCCTCCTTGACCTGGTTGAAGTTGGCGACGACCGAGCGGCCCGTCGTCTGAATGGGACGCGGAAGGGGAGTGTGCAGACAAAGAGAGTCAGGCTCGAGTATCCGGGCCTAGGAGACAGGAGCTCGCGCAACGTACCACGATGGCGCTGGTCGAGTCGGCGCAGCCCTGGTTGATGACCGCCGTGGCGTTCTGGATCGCCGCGTCGCTGCAGTCCTCCTGCGAGCACAGGTTCTCGAGCCACGAGTTGATCTGCCGAGCATGGCGCGGAGGCACAGGGTCAGCAGAGCTCAAACACACGTCGTCGCCAGCGAAAGACGCGTCGAGAGGAGGACGCACGGGGTCGATCACGGAACCCGAAGTGGTCGCGAGGGTCAAGAGGGACGAGAAGGACGAGCACGTCGCAAAGTCGCTGCCGAGGGCGAGGCTGGACACGGCCTGGATGCACTGGTTGCTGACGCCGCTGAGCAAGTCGCCGGCCGAGGTCGACTGCGCCGAGACGGCGGTCGACGCAGCGAGGAGGGCGGTCGAGGCGAGGGCGGCGCGGGCGAGCATGGTGCGTTCGAGTGTGGGTGGTTTGTCTGTGCTAGGATAGGGCAGTATGCAGTGCACTACGAGCTGCAGTGCTTCGCAGGTGGCGAAAAGGACGAGGACAAGCGGAAGCGCCGAGCGACGCGCCGAGGCGGTGCACTCGAGGCAAGGGCCCTTCCGCAGCACAATGCCGTTGGTTCCGTGGGCTGCAAGCAATGTCCCCCTCTTTTACAGCAAACCGTCTACCGTCTATCTAGAACTTCCACCCGTCGAGCTCCCACGCGCACACGCGCACCCGCTCGCGCTTGCGGCCGCGAGACACAATCTTGACCTTGCGGATCGCGACCTCGCGCCCCTCTTCGTCGACCTCGTAGTTGCCCTCGTCCCGCAGCGCGTACGTCGTCGGCGTATGGATCGGGTCGAGCGAGAGCGTCACCGAGACGAGCGACGACGAGAGCGGGACGACGCGCGGGCGAGAGAGCAGCGAGCGCGGTTCCTGCGTCGCAGCACAAGCGACACATCAGCGTCTCGGTTCGGCTGGGCAGAGGGCGAGAGGCAGAGGCATCGCGCGCTTGACGCACCCATCCACCGGTCCCGTCTCCTCGCACAGTCAGGACCTCCCAGCTGTCGCCTCCTCCATTCAGGTCCTCCCACCCGCGAATGTTGGCGAGGTCAGGCGACCCAACGATGGTCAGCTGGCGCACGGCGCGAGGCTTGGCGAGGGTCAAGCCGAAATGATCATCCGCTTCGGGCGCTGCGAGAAGAGAAGGAAGCTGTCAACTGCCGTTTCGGCGGCGAGAACAAAGCCGACGATCCGCGGCGCACCTCGAAAGCTCTCCCAGCACGTGTCTGTCCCCCTTCCGTCAACAGCGAGGTGCCAGCTGCCGTTGCGCATCCACCACTCGTCCCCTGGCCAGGCGCTCTCCCTCCCTCCGCCGAGCCTCCCACCCTCCCTCTCCAGCTCGTTGAACCGCGCCTCATGCTCCCTGACCGTCCACCCCCTCCTCGTCGGGTCGAACCCGCGCTCGAGCCCCTCGGTGCTCTCGAGCTCCCTCTCGCGCTCGCGCAGCAACACGCGGTGGCTCCGCAGCTCGGCCCCGCCGTCCAGGTGCCAGACGTTGCCCCCGCCGCCGTGGCGCGAGACGGCGCGCCACGCCCTGCCCAGGACGCTCCCCGGGCCGGTGCGGCTCCCCGCGGGCGAGGCGGCGTAGCTGGTGCGGAGCGCAGAGGGCGGCGGGAAGGGCGTGAGCGACGTGACAAAGAGGCAGGCGTCGTTTGCGCACGGTGCGCGCGTGTGCGACTCGGGCGGCGGTGGGGCAGTGGAGAAAAGGGTCGGGACGAGAGAGGGCGAGGAGAGGGAGAGGATCGTGTAGAGCGTGCGGACGGCCGAGCGCTGCGACGCGGAGGGCGATGAGGACGACGGAGAACTGCAATGACGAGAAGGAGGGGAAGACGCACGATGTTGCCGTACACGACGGCCCATTGATCCACTCCTCTGCTCCACCCGACTTCGCCGCCCTCGACGTCGATCGGGACGAGGTCATTGGGCATCTGCTCGGGGTACGCGTTGGTCCACAGCGAGAAGAACATGTCGGCGACGAGTGACTGGTCGCGCGAGAGCGCGAGCGGCGTTGCCGCTTGCTGCTGCATGAAGCGGCGCGAGAGGTGCCGCGGCGCGAACGAGCCGGTGCCGAGCCAGGTGAAGCCCGTGTGCAGGTCGATGGCTGCGCAGTGGTACGAGCAAGGAGTCAATATGCGTCCTTGCGCGCCCGAGCACCGCGAAAGAGACGCACTCGGGTTGTCAAAGCGCCACCGGCGGTGCTCTAGGTGGATGATCGGCAGCGTGTTGCTCGCGATCCGCCCGCCACCTGCCGCACTGCCTCGCCCCGCGCAGCACTCGAGGTACTTGGTGTAGGTCGTGTCCATGTAGACGTTGAGCCAGTCGTCGTCGTTGAAGTAGCAGTGCTCGTGCGAGGCCATGCTGCATGCGAGATGCTTGCCCGCGTCGTGCACGTTGGACGGCGAGTTGACAATGCGCAGCTCGGCGGGAGGGAGGCGTGACCCGGGAGGGGTCGAGAGGGTGATGTTCTGCAGTGTGCGAGACAGAGTGAGCGTCGTGAGTATGACAAAAGCGGGGCATGCCGAGGGCCTACCTCGACGGAGAGGTCGACCCCGGGGCGGTTATTCCACACGATGACCTCGCGGATGAACGGGTAGCGCGTGATGTGCCGCAGGACGAGGTCGAGGCCCTTTCGCCGCTTCCAGTGGAGGATAACGGCCGTCACGCCGACGACGGGGCTCGACTCGGCGGCGAGAGCCGCTTCGGTGAAGAGCGCCGCAGGGTAGGCCGACCTGCGCGACTCGATGAGGGACGAGAGGCGCAGGTGGTTGGCGCGCTGCTGAGCGGTGGGGGGAGTCGGGACGTAGGCGGCTGCGAGTGCGTCGTCGAGCTCCCATTGCGGAACGGGTGGTATCCGAGGAGCATTGAGGGTAGATCGCAGTGCACTGAGCGCCTGCACGCCGAGGAAGAGGGCGACGAGGACGAGAACGAGGGCACCTCGTCGTCGGGTGGGAGAGGTGTGGGTGAGAGTGCCGAGGATATGATCGAGGACGACGACGGGCAGCGTGGCTGGCACGTGTGGAAGAATGTCCTGCGTGGTGTCAACATCCCGTCAGATTGCCCGTGTCAGCTCGGCGAGGCCCGATCACGTTGAGCGAGGAGAGCGGGGGCGGACCTGGTTCATCGCATCGTCGGGAGGGCGCGCCGATCAAGCAGAGCAGCACACAGCGGTTGCAGCAGATTCTATCGCAGCCCAGCCCACAGCCCCAAGCAGAGAGCGCAGAGTCGAGGGTCGAGGCTGCACCGCCTTCGAGCTTCGACGGGCGCACCGGCAGCCCCGCTTCCTCCGTCTCCATCCCAGCACAGCACGAGAGCAAGCGCTGCTAGCTGCATCTGCTCATCTCGAAGACAGCCCTAGAACCCACACGAGCACGCACCAACCAGTCCGCCACGATGGGGCGCGGAGGATCCTCGAGTGCCTCGCGAAAGACGCGCGCATTCGCCCAGACCAAGCGCATGCTCAACCCGAACGACATGCGACTGTGCGTCCTCCTGCTCTCTCGCCCGGCTCAGCCGGCCCGCGCCCTTCCCGCCGAGCGATGGCCCTCCGGACGACTCGCTCGTTCGCGACGAGGTCATGTCGTCCCGCTCTCGCTCACAGGCTGACCTTGTCGTGCCGCACACAGGAAGCAGAACCAGGAGAAGGCCCAGAAGAAGGAGCAGGAGAAGAAGGAAAAGGAGGTCAACCGCGTGTACGCCCGCCCCTCTCGCTCGTTCTGGTGGCGCTCCCCCTCCCGACCCTGACCCGCTCCCTCGACCGCAGTGACGCCATGCCCACCTCGCTCTTCTTCTCGCACAACGAGGCCCTCGTCCCGCCGTACCGCGTCATCGTCGACACCAACTTCATCAACCTCAGCCTCGAGAACCGCGTCGACATTGTCAAGGCCATGATGGACGTTCTCTACGCCAAGGGTTCGTCGCACGCCGGCTGCTGCCCTTCCGACATGTACTGATCTGGTCATCGTTGACAGCGATCCCTTGCATCTCTGACTGCGTCCTTGCCGAGCTCGAGAAGCTGGGTCACCAGTACCGCCTCGCATTGCGGTGCGTTAGCCACCGTCTCTCCAGTTTCTGCAGACGGTGCTGACGGTCTTACAATCTCTATCGCTTGATGACTCCACCTTCGCCATTCTCGCGCCCTCCCCGCTGCCCTCCACCCTTTCGCGCCATCTGCCTCGCCTCGTACCACCTTACAACAGCGTCGCGCGCGACCCGCGCTTCGAGCGCCTGCCCTGCTCGCACAAGGGAACGTACGCCGACGACTGCATCGTGAACCGTGTCACGCAGCACCGGTGCTACATCGTTGCGACGTGCGACCGGCAGTTGAGGCGGAGGTTGCGAAAGGTGCCCGGTGTCCCGGTGCGTCTACTTTTCGCTCGGTTGGGGGGCTGGATGGTGTTCTGCGGAGGTGTGCCGCCGTGCACACCTCTCGAGGGAGCTCCCGACTTCCGCGAAGAGCAGCGACTGACGTCCCAAGCGCGGCGCAGCTAATGTACATCTCCAAGAAGCGCTACGCGATCGAGCGCCTGCCCGACCAGGCCATCGGCTAGATCCCGTGTGCAGAAATACGTCCGCCGGCGCTCTCGGTCATGGAGGGCCGGGTTGGGCGAGAAGACGGGAGGCTGGAGAGGGTTGTTCCCGGTTGTTGCTCTCTCTCGTTGTTTTGCCGATCTTTCCTGTTTGTACTAGCACTGCAATCTTCGTAGCACACCGTTTCGAGTGGCGCAGGAGTAAGCATTGTGTCCGTGGAGATTGCGCGCTGCACCGCCGCCTCATCGCTCGAGCTTGGTCGGGTCTCCCCCACTTCTTCCTGCCTTGTCGCCCGGCTCGCTAGCGAAGCATGGCTACGCAGATTCCGCCTCGTCCCAAGCGCCAGCGCACCACCGCGCCAGGCGCAGTGGCCGCGCAGGCCATCTCGTCCGGACCCGTCCCGGCCGTGATCGTCCAGTTCCGCAACGCGCAGGACGGGACGCTCCTCGGGCCGGCTGTGTCGCTGCCTGCAGACACCGGGCGGGAGGGGCTCGAGCTGCTCGTCAACAACTTGCGCGGGACGGTGCGTTGCGACGAGCGACGCCTGCTCGACTCGCTCAGCGTACGAAGCGAGGCAAGCTAACCTTGCGACTCGTTGCAACAGGCCGAAGACCCCGTTCCGTTCTCGTTCCACCTCCAGCTGCCTTCAACTGCCGCTCCGCCTGCAGAGGGCGACGCACCCGCCGCGCCCGAAGAGGGCCTCAGGCTGCCCATCGCCCGCTCGATCCACTCGGACCTCCTGATCAACCCCAGGCACGCCAACAAGCTCAGCACCGAAGACGTCTTTGTCGTCGACTGCGAGCCCGAGGCCGTCTTCCGCGTGCGCGAGATCACGCGCTGCAGCAGCAGTCTCGATGGTGCGTTGCCTGGCCTTCCGTGTCGCCCACGACTTGATCTCTCCCTCTTTTCAGCCGACTGACCCACTCTCGCACAGGTCATGCCTCTCCCATCCTCTGCGCGTCCTTCTCCCCGACGGGCCGCTACCTCGCGACCGGCTCGGGCGACAACACCTGCCGGCTGTGGAACCTCGACTCGGAGACGCCCGCCGCGACGCTCGCGGGGCACACGGGCTGGCTCCTGTGCGTCGAGTGGGACGGGCTCGAGCGGCAGGTCGCGACGGGGAGCATGGACAACACGATCCGGCTGTGGGACCCCAAGAGCGGGAAACAGGTCGGCGAGCCGATGAGGGGCCACTCCAAGTGGATCACGAGCCTGGCGTGGGAGCCGATCCATGTGTGCGTTGCGCGTCCTCCCGGTTCTGCGAGCCCTTGACTAAGCCGTCGATTCGCCGGCGTGCAGCAACGCCTCGTCGCCCCGCCTCGCCTCGTCCTCCAAGGACGGCACCGTGCGCGTGTGGAACGCGAAAGCGCGCAAGCTCGACTTTTCGCTCGGAGGGCATACGGCGAGCGTCAACGTCGTGCGGTGGGGCGGCGAGGGCGTCATCTACACGGCGAGCAGCGACCGGACGGTCAAGCTGTGGGACGGGAAGGACGTGAGTCGGCGTCGTGCCTTGGACTGATTGCTCGAGGCGCCTCCCATGGCAGCATTGGCGTTACTCGTGCGAAGGGATCACAGACTCACGCTTCGCCAACCGCGTGCAGGGCAAGCTGATTCGCACGCTCAGCGAGCACGCGCACTGGGTCAACACGATGGCGCTCAACACCGACTTTCTCCTCCGCACCGGCCCCTTTGACCACCACGCCAAGGCGCCCACAAGCGACGAGGAGGGTGGGTCTGCTCTTTGCGCCGACCTTCTCATCTTGCCAGTACAACCTCGCTTACACTCTCTCTTCCCGACACAGCCAAGCAGCTCGCCCTCAAGCGCTACCAGGCCTTCACGTCGCGCAACCCGGAGCAGATGATTACGGGCTCGGACGACCACACGCTCTTCCTGTGGCCGCCCGTCAACGCCAACCCGCCCGCGGCCAACCCGAAGAAGCCCGTCGCGCGGCTCACGGGCCACCAGAAGCAGGTCAATCATGTCGCGTTCAGCCCCGACGGGAGGTTCATCGCGAGCGCTGGATTCGACAATGCCGTCAAGCTGTGGGACGGGCGGACGGGCAAGTGAGTCGGATGCCGTCCGCGGCTTGCTCCGTCTGCTCAGGGCCAGAAGCGCCTGTGTAGAGAGCTGGTCTATCGCGAGCATGTGTCTGACTCTGCTTGTTCCTCTGCCCAGGTTCATCGCATCGCTGCGAGGGCACGTCGCTGCCGTCTACCGCATCTCGTGGTCGTCCGACTCTCGCATGCTCGTCTCGGCGTCGAAGGACTCGACTCTGAAGGTGCGTTCCAACTCGTGGACTCATTCGACGTCCTCGATCGGACGCTCACGAGTTGTCATGGCGGGTCTGATCCGCACAGCTGTGGGACCTCAAGACGTACAAGATCCGTGTCGACCTCCCCGGGCACACGGACGAGGTGTACTGCGTCGACTTTGTCGCCGACAAGATTGCGAGCGGCGGGCGGGACAAGAAGGTCAAGATGTGCGTGCGCGCCCGACCCTCTTGTGTCCATGCTTGGCTCCGTCGGTCGTGGCCCGACACACCATGGCTGCCTTCAGTGGGTCGTCGCGCTGACTCGCTCTTCTTCGCACGCAGTTGGAGGCACTAGAGACGCATGCCGGGCTGTACGGGACTATCCGAGTTGTTGTAACGCTATCACATCAACAGCTCTCATGAATGTGGAAAGCGCCAGGAAAGAAACGGCGAGCCGTACAACAACATGTGCGAAAGCTACGAAAGCTACATAGAGAGTGCGCAGGAGGATCAGGCCGTTGCTTGCGCAGGTAGCGGCGGGACTTGGCAGATCGAAACGTCGAAGAGCTCGATGAACTGCGTCGTGCCGCCGGACATCGGCAGTCAGCCTCGGGTCCCAGGGTTGGCCATCACTGACACGATGAGAGGCACAGCGCACCTGCTCGTTCAGCACGCGGACTTTGGGCCCGGCGTACCGCCTGTACTCCTCGAGGATGCTCACGAGGTTCCACCTCTGCAGCTTGCGCAGCACGCCGCAGACGGTCCCCGTGCGGTGCCGCCCCTGGTTGCAGCACACGAGGAGCGGCGCGTTGTCCGGGTTGAGGATGAGGTCGAGCGCGTGCAGGACCGTGTCTTCGGTCAGCGGGTCGTACGTCGCTGCGTAGTCGTCGGCGCCGAGATGGTGCAGCGCGATCGAGTGCTCGCGGGCAAACTGCTGGCTGTGCAGGGCCACAGAAAAACCATTCAGGAGCCCACGGAGTCAGCTAGAGCTGCATCTGCATGAGCGGGCGTGACCGGCAGTGAACGCACAAGGGTTCGTTGGGCGCCTCGGGTGCGAGCCAGAGGACAGTTTTGAGCCCGACACGCTCGAGGAACGAGAAGTTGAGTTCGCCCGGCTGGCCCGAGCGGAAGAGGCCCTCCTCGACGAGGCCAAACTGGGGCGGGGGGATGAGGACGCGCTTCGAGGGGCGCACGCGGCACACGGCGACGCGCGAGCCGTCCGAGGCGGTCGTCGCGGGGAGGCAGGCGATGGTCTCGTCGCCGTCGCGCGGGATGGGCGCGGGGTCGTCGGCACGTGGGGAAGTCGAGGAGAAGGAGGAGGAGGGGCCAGCTTCGTCAGGGCGGGCTGGAGGCGCTCGCTCGATAGCCTGCGGGTCTAGCACAGGCATACTGGCAGCAGTAGAGTCACTCTGCACGAGTCTGGGCGGGGGGACAAAGCGGAAGGAGCCCGAGAGAGTCGCTCTTCGCTTTTCGGCCGCCGTGTGCTCGCGCGAGGCGATGTTCCCGACTGCGAGGCTATTTGGGCTGTGCCCCGACTGGAGCACGTGCAAGGTCCCCAACTGCCTCTTCAGCTCGCACGCTCCGCCCCGCTCCCGCCCGCCATCAGCCCAGAGTGCTTCTGCGCCTGCTCCCGCCCCGACGGTCCCCCAGAAACGTGCAGCTGCCAGCCCAGCAGGAGGAGTGACTGCTGCGAAGAAGGCTGCGCGCGCCGAGCAGACACAGGAGCGCGTCAAGCAGCTCGTCGGCCTCTCCAACCCCACCTCCCCTCCCTCGACCTCGTCTGCCAGCCGCCCTGGCCCCGCTGCGGCGACCAATGGAGGCGCTTCGCGTGCTTCGAGCTCCAAGGTGACGCTCGACGACTTGCCGAATGTGCGTGTGCTCGCTCGATCCTGCTCGAAACCCGCTCACTCCGGCCTTTCTCACTGTCAGGCGGGTCCGCCGCGTCTACCGATGCCAAAGGGCACGGCACACACGCCAACAGTCACCCGGCAAAAGATGGTCAACGCGCTGTACAACCAGTGGGCCCAATCAGATCGTTCCGCTCTCGCGACATTGCTAACCCTCGTTCCGCTCGCCGCAGGTTTCTCGAAATCTACACGCCCGGAATCCTCCCCTCGTCCCTCCGGCAGCAGCTCGCTTCGCAGCACTCGCTCGCACAGGAGGAGCACCTCTTCTCGCGCGCGACCAAGGCGACGTACCGCAACAGCGTCATCAGCGCCCTCGCGCGCCTCAAGAAGCGCCCGCCTGCGCGCTCGCTCGATGACACGGGCACGCTCGAGGACGAGGCGGCGCGCGCAGCCAAGCTTGCCGAGGAGGAGAAGGGGCGGCTGACGCGCGCGAGGGTCGCGAGATTCGTGCACGCCAAGGACCGGCTGCGCGAGTTTGACTACGTCGTCGAGCTCCCGCCAGGGCCGGGCGGAGACGCGTTGACGGAGGAGGGGAACCCGCGCAACTGCGACCGGTGCAAGAAGGAATTTGTGGTGCGCAGCGAGCTGGACGAGGTGCGTCTCTGGCTTGGACGGGACGGCGATTGAGAAGGTCGCTGTGACGACGGGTCTCGCTTCCCTCAGGACGACCGGCAGGCGTGCCACTACCACTTTGGACGTATGGTGACGGAAAAGATTGGAGGTACGTCTGCATTCACATTGTCTGGCCGAAATGCCTAGCTTACGGCTGACTTGCTCGTCACGAACAGGGACAAAGCAGCGAGTCTATTCTTGCTGTCCCGCAGTCGCTGCAGCACCTTGTCAAATCGGACCCCACGTCTTCAAGGTACGTCCTGCAATTGCTAGTTCTCACGGCAACGCTGATTCGCCATGCGCAGGACGAAGACCCCGCCGTCCTCCACTCTCGCGTCCCCTTCATCTCGTCCTCGAAGCTCCGCCCTCCCGCCTCTTCCGATCTCCCTCCGGCCGTCGACATCGTCGCACTCGACTGCGAGATGATCTACACTACGTCGGGCATGTCGCTCGCACGCGTCACGGTCCTCTCTTCTTCCGGCTCGGTCCTCCTCGACGAGCACGTCCGCCCTCCGCCCGGCGTCGCCGTACTCGACCTCAACACGCGCTTCAGCGGCGTGCAGGAGGGCGATCTGGACAAGGCGGCGCTCGACGTGCCCGGCGTGAGGAGGGCGCTCGCGCAGTTTGTCGACCAGGAGACGATCTTCGTCGGACATGGCGTCGAGAACGATCTCAAGGCGCTGAGACTGGTGCATGACAAGGTCATCGATACGGCGATAGTGCGCTTACTCGCTTTCATACCGATGAGTCGCTTTTTCAGCCGGCTGGTGTGCTCACCCTTGACATCGCGCACAGCTCTTCCCTCATCCTGCCGGTGGCACCGTCCGCCACTCCCTCCGCAACCTGGCCAAAGAAGTACTGCGCAAGGTCAGCCTGTCCCCCAACTGCACCTAGCCGCAAGCCCTCACCAAAGATCTCGCTTCCGCAGTTCGTACAAACGGGCGATCCCACGGTCGGGCACAGCGCACGCGAGGACGCCAATACGGCGCTCGAGCTAGTGAGGTACAAGGTCAAGCAGGAGGCGGCGGGGAAGAGCTCGTGAAGAGTGGGAATGCCAGCTTTGCCTCGCGAGTGTATTCGAACGCGGAAGTACGAGAGAAGAGGTCCGCGCTCCTTTCTGCTCCGACTGGAAACACTGCCCTGCTTATGGCCTTGCAAGCGTGCCATAATCGAACGGTTGAAAAGAACGACTTCGGCGAGTTGAACTCCGGTCGGCCGAGCCGGCACGAGGAGGCGGTCGTCCTTCGAGCTCGCGCTGCTCTCGTCGCCAGTAGCTTGCGAGACGACTGAGCCGCTTGAAGGGCTCACAGCCACTACCACTGCTTATCAGAGTCGCTTGCGTTGCGCCTGACTGTTTGCGCGATGGCACCATCCGCTCGACCCGATGAGCGTTCGCCGCTCCTCGCCGACCGCGCGCCTGTCTCTGCCGATGACGAGCTCGAGGACCCGACCAAGCTGCCCACGCGCAAGCGCAACGCCATCCTCGTGGCCGTCTGGCTCGGCGTCTTCGTGCGTTCCCCACTCCAGCTGATTGCACCGAGACGAGCTGACTTGGCGACCGGCTTGCAGCTGGGTGCACTGGACGGAACGATCGTACGCAGTCTAGCTCTTCTGAGCCGGGCTTGAGCTAACGTGTTGCGACACCCGCAGGTTGCGACCCTCATCTCGGACGTCTCTTCCTCTTTCAAGCGGTCCAACCAGGCCGGCCTGCTCGGTACCTCGTACCTCCTGAGCACTGCAACGTTCACGCCGCTGTATGGCCGCCTCGCCGACATCATTGGGCGCCGCACAGCGCTTCTCATCGCCTTGACACTCTTCACGAGCGGGACGGCACTGTGCGGGCTGGCGCCTTCGATGGTTTCCCTGCTCGTGGGCAGGCTTATTGCTGGCATGGGCGGTGCGTCTGAAGAGCGTCTCCTGGCCGAGTCGAGCTTAGCTGACCCAGCGTGCTGCAGGCGGAGGCTTGATGGCCGTCTCGTCGATTGTCGCGTCCGACCTCATCCCGCTCAAGCAGCGCGCCCTCTTCCAGGGTCTCGGTGCGTTGACGGCTTCTTCACTCACGCTTGCGAGGCTGACGGGTTCGTCGCCACAGCCAACTTGTGGTTCGGAGCTGGTTCGGGTCTCGGCGGTCCTCTCGGCGGATTCATTTCGGACCGGCTTGGATGGCGCACCGCTTTCCTCGGCGAGTTTCATCCCTCGGACAATTGCAGTTCGTCCTCTAACAGCAGGTTCTACAGGCCAGCTCCCGATCCTCTTTATCGCGGCGATCCTCGTCTTCCGCAACCTGCGCTATCGGATCCCTGGACAGGGCAAGAGCAAGCGCGAGATGATCCGCCGCATCGACTACCTGGGCTCGCTCACCCTTGTGCTGAGTGTGCGCAATCGATGCTCCGAAACGGCGCCTGATATGTCGAGCTGACTTGTGAACGGACCTTGCAGCTCGGCTCGCTCCTCTTCTCCCTCTCCTACAAGAACGACCGGAACCTGCCCTGGTCCAGCCCGTTCGTCTGGGTCCCGCTCATCACCTTCGTCGTCTTCGGTATCGCGTTCGTGTCGGTCGAGGCGTTCTGGTCCGCCGAGCCAGTCATGCCCTTGCGCATCCTTCGCGAGCGCAATGGCCTCTTCGTCGCTCTCGGAAACTTCACGACCTCGTTCGTGTCCTTTTCGGTGCGTTTCTTGCGTAGATCAAAATCAACTGGACTGCTTGCTAACAAGGGTATACTCGCCCAGATCCTGTACTTCTACCCGCAGTTCTTCGAAATCGTTAAGGGCAACACTGCCTCGGGCGCCGGCGCGCACCTGCTGCCGAACTCGGTTGCCCTCTCGGCAGGCTCGCTCTTCGCGGGCTTTGTACGTTCCTGCTGCACTCGCCCATTCGGAGCAATCGCTAAAGCGTCGGTCCGCAGATCATTCGGCGGACGGGCCGTTACTACTGGCTCATCGTCGCCTCGTCCATTCTCCCACTCATCTCGCTCGTCTCGTTCGTCTTCCTCACCGAGAAGAGCGGCTGGGTTCACTCGTGGCTCGCCATCCTACCGAGCGGCTTCGGTTTCGGGTCCTTCATCACCGCCACGCTGAGTGAGCTGGAGCGTTTTCAACAGTATTCCGAGCGTTTTCTAACTTTATCGGCACTGCAGTTGCTCTCATTGCCTCGGTTGATCGCGCGGACATGGCCACTGCGACGGGCTTGACCTACCTCTTCCGCTATGTCGGCCAGGTAAGCCATATCCTCGGGTCGAGCGCGGTCCCCGACTGACGCTGTCTCCAACAGGTCGTCGGCGTCGCTTCGAGTGCCTCTCTGCTCCAGTCCGTCCTCACCTCCGAGCTCTCACAACGCATCCGCGGTCCCGGCTCGGCAGAGATCATCGACAAGATCCGGCACGTGGCGACCTCGATCCGCTGGCTCCCGCCCGTGCTGCAGCTCGCCGCGCGCGAGTCGTACCGCCTCGCCCTGCGCGCCGTCTTCCTCCTCGGCCTCGGCGTCGGCTTCGCGTGCTTTTTGACGAGCCTGCCGTTGAAGGAGTATGCGCTGCCGGGAAGCTTTGCGGAAGAGGAGGAGTCGCGCAGGCAGAGGAGCGGGACCGCGACGCCGCGAGATGGGGCAGAGGAGGCCTAGTAGAAGAAGGAAGGAGGCGCATGCGCGTAATAGACTTTATCTACTCACTTCCGACCAGTGGGAACAAGCATGCGAACTTTGTATTCCGACGACAACAATCAAGAGCATAAACCGGAGCGAGGTGTTCTACAAGCACAAAGAGGGCCAGTCTGCGAGATCTACGCGCTAACCTTCCGTCTCAAGCGATACCCAAGCCCGTCTGCACAGCTTGCGGACCTGCCGCACCTTCGGCTGCTCCTCCCGCCGCGCTCGGTTTCGGGCGCGGCTTCGTCGCAAAAATGTCCCGCCGTATAGGAAAGGCTCCGCCGCTGCCGCTCGCCGGCGAAGCAATGTCGGCGACCGATCCCATCGACATGACGCTGTCCCGCCTCGCTACGCCGGCAGTACCGACTCCGCCACCTTGCTGATGCGCGCTGTTGCGCGCAAACGCCTCGGCGATCGCCGCCTGCGAGACGGGATCCTCGCCGCCGCCCCCCATCTGCGCGACGGCCCCTCCCGCTGCAGCAGCCGCAGCAGCCGCTTCCTCCTGCTGCCGCCGGACCTGGTGCGCGGGGCGGTAGCCCGCGGGCGGACCGAACGCGGGCATGCGGCTCTGCTCGCCGCGGTGCGCGGCCCACGTCTGCGACGTCGTGAGCGCCGCGTCGAGGATCAGCGCGCTCTTGCCCCGCCCTGCGGCCGCGGCGCTCTGGGTGGGCGCGGCACTCTTCTTCTTGCTCCCGCCGAAGAGGCTCGAAAGCTTCTTCTTCGGCAGGAGGTCTGAAAGAGGGCGTTGCTGCGGCGTCGGGTTGGCGAAGATCGAAGTAGGCCCGATGGGCTCGGCCGATGTCGCGTAGAAGGACTCGGCGTAGGAAGGCGCTTGAGAGGCAACGTAGGAGGGAACGAAGGGCTGCGAGGTCCTGCGCTTAGTTGCGGCCGTGCCACCCGAGCGGTTCGTTTGTGCGATCGAAGGTGCATAGGAAGAAGCGGGGGGAGATGTTGCGCGAGTTGGCGCGGATGAAGGCGTGCGAGCCGGCGCGGGAGAAACTGCTGAAGCGGAGCCGGACCAGGTCGACGCCGCATCTGAAGCGGGCGGGGTCGTTGTCGCTCCAGGCGACTTGACCAGCGGGAAGACGCTAGAGCTGGCGGAGCGGCTCGGCGCAATGGTAGGGAACACGGGCTGACGGGAAGGTGCGGTGGAGGAAGCGAGGGAGGACGACGACTGCTCGCGCGGCAGCTCAGATTGTGGGCCAATGGCTGGTACCGCGGGCGGAAGCGGCGCATCGTTCGGCGTTGGCGTTGATGATACAGGCGAAGATGTCGCTGCGTCTGCCTTGCGCTTCTTCGGATCGGAAACGAGCGGGAAGTAGCTCTTCGCCGTCGCGAAAGCGTGCGGTCGCGGAGCTGCCGAGCTGGACTTGCTCGACTTGCTGCGCAAGCTGCGCATACTCGCGCTACCGTCGACCGACGCACGCCGCGGGTCTTCGGCGGGCTTGGCCGACGGGAATAAGAGGTTCTCCTCGCTGGGAGTGAGCGAGCTCTGCCGCTCCCGGGGCTGCACTGACGCTCCCTCGGTGAGCGCCTCGATCTCGTTGTCGTCTGGCGTCTCCACGAGAGCAACAGTCTCACTCGTCCGCCGTGCAGGAGGAAGTGGACCCGCACGGGTAGTCGGAGTGTCGGCGAGAGAACTTGCGGCGAGCGTCGAGCTCAGGCTTTGCTGGCTTGAACGTGTCGATAGCTGTGACGTGACCGTCAGCGGGAGAGTCGCAAATTGCGCGGGGCGGGGAAGGCAAGCGCACCTTTGGTCGAGGTGCTTCAGCGGGAGCGTCCTTCTCAACATCGTTCGCTGCCGATCCGTTCCCCTCTGCATCGGCAAACTGCTCCTCCACACCCTCGTTGTCTGTACTGACGATATGCGTCGACTCGACAATAGCAGACGGGCTGTGCGGTGCTGCCGGCGAGTCTGTCACGGCGAAAGGTGGCGCGGCGGCCATGTCGAGCGCGAGGTGAGCGGATTCCTCGCCCGCGAGGAAGTGCGCTGGTGTGGCGTGCGGCGATAAGCTCCACCAAGCGGTTCCGGCGAGACGGTGCAAGCAAGAAGAACGAGAGGAGGGCGGTGCCGTAGCGGTTCCTCGCCGGGGAACGAGTGCAGACCAAGCAAGGCCGAGGCCCGCAGCTCGCGAAGAGGCTCCGACTTCATTTCGGCCCGGATGCGGCGGCCTTTCCCCGCCTCTCCTGAAGTCAACTCCGTCTCTCCAGCCAGTGCAGGTGCTTCCGCCTGCCTGGCGTCCAGACTCTCGCTTGCCGCTGTGGGCTCAAGTGCAGCTCCTCACAGCGTGCGCAATGTCTCGCTCTCCGACCAAGGGCTCGCGCGGCGCCCTCCTCGACTCGCCGTCCCGCCCGCTCGCATCACTCAACCTCAACGGACCCTCGCTCTCGCCTGCCCGCTCCCTCGGCGCTAAGGCTGCCAGCCGTGCACCCGCCAAGTCCATCTTTGCGCCCTCTGTCTCGACCACCCAGACGACCCGGAAAAAGACGAGCGCGAGCCCGTCAAAATCGACCCGCTCGCGCTACTCGGGCGACGACGACCACACGGGCAACCTCACGGGCACGCTCGACGTGCCGAGTCGGAGAGGCAGTCCGTCAAAGGCTAGCGGACTGGCTGCAGGCGGAGGAGTTGGCAGGAGTGGTGTCGTGAGCAACGACTGGGACCCGAGTGCGCTTGCGGGCGACTCGAAGCGTAGTCCCAGCAAGAAGGGCCGCCACGTACGTCCGAACTGCTACACGCAGACTGTGCATGCTGACTCGAGTGTCACACAGTACGACCGCTACATCCCTTCGCGGCAGACGAGCGGCAATGGCGACCACACGGGTCCGATCCTCCTGCACAATTCCTCGTCGTCGGGGTCCGATACCGCTCCGCAAAGCGCCGAAGACGCTCAGCACACGGCCGACCTGTCCAAGTCGCTCGGCATCAACTCGGACCAGCGCATCCTCTCCTTCTTCGCCGAGCCGCCGCCGCCCCAGACAGAGCACTCTTCCCTCCTCGCTCAGTATGCTCGCCTGCCTAACAAGGGGTCCGCCGCTTCCTCGTCCTCGGCTGCCAATGCCGCATCTAGACGGCGCATCCCTACGCAGCCAGACCGTGTGCTCGACGCGCCGGGCATGCTCGACGACTACTACCTCAACCTGATCGACTGGTCGTGGACCAATCTCCTCGCGATCGGTCTCGCCGAGAGCGTCTACGTCTGGAACGCCGCGACGGGCGACGTGACCGAGCTGTGCCAAGTCGGCGGGTCCAACGCCGACTCGAGCGTCCTGACCGAGGGCGACGAGTACGTGTGCTCGCTCAAGTTCACCGAGGACGGCTCGCACCTCGCCGTCGGGCTCGCGTCGGGTCCCGTACAGATCTACGACGTCTGCGCAGGCCAGCTCGTGCGCACGATGCAGGGCCATCCGAGCCGCGTGCCGAGCCTGAGCTGGTCCGGCGCCATCGTCGCGAGCGGGTGTCGCAGCGGCGAGATCTGGAACTCGGACGTCCGCATTGCGCAGCACTGCGTCGCGCAACTCAAGGGTCATCGAGGCGAGGTGTGTGGGCTCGAGTGGCGGCCAGAGATTGCCGGTGGGTTGTCGGGCGGCGGGCAAGGGGTGTGTTCGGCTTTGGCTCGTCTCGCCGAAATGCGTTGCTCACCAAAGAGTCATCACAGCTGCTTGCCTCGGGCGGGAACGACAACGTCGTCAACGTCTGGGATGGTCGCATGACCACCGCGCCTAAGATGAGCAAGACGAACCACACGGCGGCCGTGAAGGCGAGTCTCGAGTGTTTTCGGAATCGTTGACCCTTCGCTGACTTTTCGTCTGCACAGGCCCTCGCATGGTGCCCGTGGAACTCGTCGCTGCTTGCGTCCGGCGGCGGCTCGTCCGACCGCACGATCCACTTCTGGAACACCACGCAGTCTGCGCGGCTCAACAGCCTCGTCACGACGTCGCAAGTGACGTCGCTCAAGTGGAACCCGCACGCCAAGGAGCTCCTGTCGACGCACGGCGTGCCGGACCACCACCTCGCGCTGTGGTCGTACCCGTCCCTGACCAAGATCGCCGACGTCCCGCACGCGCACCGCACGCGCATTCTCCACTCGTGCATCAGCCCCGACGGGACGACGGTCGCGACCGCGAGCAGCGACGAGGACCTCAAATTCTGGAAGATCTTTGACTGCGCGGCGAAGAGCAAGGGCGGGATGGGCGGCGCCGGGCGCATGCTGTCGGGCAAGGAGGTCGACGAGAATGACGGGATCGGCCGCAAGGGCAAGACGGGCATCTCGGTCCGGTAGAAGGAAGGCGTCTCCTCCGTTGTACCTAGTTACGTGCCCTTTCCATCGCATTTCCCTCACCTTCGTATCAGCTGCATCCCTTACTTTGCGCTACACACTTTCGTTCGCCTGTCGCTATGCCACTCTCTCGTTTTACCGGCAACACGCGAGCATCCGAGTGAAACCAATGAAACTTGCGAAGAGCCGCCCCCGTCTAGACAAACGACCACTAGTGCTTCTTCTTCGCCGGCTTGGCCGCAGAGGTCGTGGGCAGATCCCGCACGTACGGGAGGAACTCGCGGCCCTGCATGTACTTGCGCATCGGCTCGGGGATGACGACACCCTGGAGGAACAGGCATTGTCAGTTAGGGCATGGCCTCGCTTCGACGATGAGAGCAACCATGTTGACGTACCTCGGCAGTCTGATAGTTCTCGACGATGCAGCACAGGGCGCGCTCGGTCGCGCAGAGCGTGCCGTTGAGCATGTGGACGTAGACCTTCTTCGTGTCGCCCTGCTTCTTGATGCCGCAGCGCACCTCGAGGCTGCGAGATTCTGTGCGAGCCGGATTGGAGGGCATCAGCATCTATCCGCGAGACAGGCGAAAGACAGCGGTGTCGAGGACCGGGACGCACGGTAGTCGGTGCAGTTCGAGACCGAGACGAGCTCCTTGTACTCGCCCTGGTGCGGGAACCACGCCTCGAGGTCGTACTTCTTGGCTGCGGCGTTGTTGAGCGCGCCCGAGACGATCGCGATGAGCTGGTACGGGAGGCCGAGCGCCTGGTAGAACTCCTCCGAGTTGGCGATCATCTGGTCAAACATCTCCCACGACGAGGACGGGTCGGTGATGCAGAACTGCGACGATCAACCAGTCAGTCAATCCATGCACCGTACGAGTCATGGGTAGACGCACCTGCTCGACCTTCTCGAACTGGTGGACACGGAAGACACCGAGGACATCACGGCCAGACGAGCCGGCCTCCTTGCGGAAGCAGGTCGAGTAGCCCGCGTACTTGATCGGGAGCTGCTCGTTGGGCTGGTCGAACCACTCGTCGGCGTGCATGGCCGAGATGGGCTGCTCCGACGTCGCGATGAGGTACTTCTCCGTGTCCTCGTTCGAGCCCTCGAGCTGTGAGAGCGCATTACAGACGAGTCAGCCATGGCGGCGTACAGTCCGGATCAGCAGACGCACCTTGTACAGCGCCTCGTCAAACTCCTCAAGCTGCGCCGTCTTGCCCATCATAGCCTTGTTCATGAAGAACGGCGGCTGGACCTTCTTGAAGTCTTTCGCCCGCAGGAAGTCGAGACCGCACGAAATGAGAGCCTGGTTTAGGTCGACACCATCGCCGACGAGGTAGTAGCCACGGTGACCCGCAACCTTCGTGCCTGTATGACCGCAATCGATGAGCCCAGGATCCGCGAATACACAGGATAGCGAGACGCACCGCGCTCCATCTCGAGCATGCCGAGGCGGTACATGACCTCGTGGTGCGAGAGGACGCCCTCCTTCATCGTGAGGCCCGCGCCCTTGACGGGCGGTGCCGAGTCGCCGTTCGCGTCCTTCGGGTAGAATGTCCGGACGACCTCGTTGTTGTCCTGGACACGGGAACGACAAAGGCAAGAGGGAAGGTCAGCGCGCCCAACGGTTAGACTTGCGCCAAGCCAGGAGGACCGCGCACCTCGTTGTCGCTGACGGGCACACTCGGGTGGACGATGTTGCCGATCGTGTTGCCCTTCTTGCGCATGGTCGTCTCGGTCTCCTGTGCCTTCGCGTCGAGGGCGGCAATCTGGGCGTCCAGCTCTGCCTTCTGCGCCTTGAGCTCGTCGGCGTTCTCCTTGTTCTGTTTGCGCACACGAGTTGAGCTTGCCGTTAGCGCTGAATACAGGTGGGGGGCAGCACATGCCGGCGTTGAGGGCGGGACGAACCTTCATCTTGAGGCCAATCTCCTTCTGCAGCTTGTTAACATCCTTCTTGAGCTGCTGCGCCTCGAACTGGGCTGTTACCGGTAGATGTTTGATCAGCCCAACACAGCGACAAGCACCAGGACTGCGAGGAAAGAGGCGCACTCTTGGTCCAGTCCTTGTACATGGCGAGGACATCGTGGACGAGCTCCTCGGAAGCAAAGCGCTTCTTCTGCGAGGCGCAGACGCCCTCAAAGTCGCCGCCCTTGTCGTTCTGGAGGAGCAGGAGGTCGATGCCCATGGTGGAGAGAGCTGCGAGCGAGAGTCGAAGGAGGGTTTCCGGGAGAGGGAGGAACGGAGCGGAGAAAGCAGCGGCGAGCTCCTAGAGGTAGCTAGAGTGCTTCTGTGCGCTCTGCGAGTGCCTGTGAGTCCTGCAAGGCGCGAAGACGACGTGGGGAGCGCTCAAGTCGCGGTGAGGATTCTCTTGCGCCGTCCACTTCCTCGTGCTCGCCCTCGCGCAGCCTGTGCAGACCGTGCAGCAGCGCAGACACGCTCAGATAGTGCCACGAGGTGACCCAGCTTGTCCCCACTGCTGCCCGTGTCGTTCTCCTTCTCCCCGCTCCTCCTTGCTCGAGACACCGCGATGAAGCTTTCGAAGCCGTGGAACCGCCTCCCGAGCGAGCTCAAGCTGCTCATCATCGAGATGGCCATCGACGACGGCCGCTGGGAAGATCTCACGAGGCTCGAGGCGATCCTTCAGGTCGACCGCGAGTGCCACCAGCTGGCAGCGCCCATCTTCTGGAAGGTCAGCGTTGCTGCCAGCCTTCACAGTCCCTGCGACCTGTACACAGCCGCTCCGACGACTGACTCATGCGCTCGCAGTCGATCACCCTTGACGAGCGCCGCTTCGACACCCTCTTCGACCTCTCGCCCGCGACCCGTCGCCATGTCCGCTTCGTCGAGACCGAGCAGCGCTATGCTTCGTCGCTGCGCCCAATAGTTGTGGAGCACATCGCTACGCGCGATGCTTTGTATCGCGTCCTCGCTCAGTTGCCTCCTCTCGAAGGCGTGGACGACCTCCTCGCTCACTTCCTCACGGCCGACGAATTGCCTTTCGACTACTTCGCGCACAAGGTTCTGTCGAAGTTGACGCGGATCCGCCTCCCGGTGGCGACACTCGGACTGCCGGTCCTCGTCCGCCTCAACCCCCTTCATTTGCGACATCTCGTCCTCAACCTTTCTCTTGTATTTCGGGTCGACCTCAGGCCGACGTTCCAAGCGTTAGCGAGTTTTCAGAGCCTGACGCACCTCGGTCTGTTCGGAAACCCAGGCCAATCGATCTTGCTCGAGCTGGCTCAGATCTCGCTTCCTCTCCGATCCTTGCGGCTTCTGCTCGACCGTATCCGGTCGGACGAAGTGCAACGCTCGCAGATTGGAGCGACCTTGACCCACTTTCCTACTCTGGAGTTCGTCGACCTCTGGCTCGAGGACAAAGGGCTTCCGCCGCCTCCCGTTCAGCTCCCCTGTCTCCGCCATCTCAAGCTTCTCAACCGCGACACGCTCCTGCTCCTCACCCTCTTCCACGACTGTCCGCTCGAGATTCTCGACGTTGACGGGCTCTACTGGCCGATGGATTTCGACCGCGCCGGGCTGATTAACCAAGTGGAGCACTTCGGCGAGACGCTCGAAGTCGTCATCCTCACCGACAGCTTCTTCGACGAGCTCAGCAGCAAGCTCCACGAGCGCATCATCCGCGTCCGCGACGAGTGCGGCTTCGCGCTGATCTGGAAGGGCGAAAGCCCGGACATCTGGTGGACCGACCTCGACGGGCTCGACGACTACCAGGTCGGGTGGAAGCGCGGCGGGTCGGGCATCATTTCGGACGAGGCGTGGCATGGGTAGTATCTGCGCGACATCGGGGACGGGAGGTGGGTCGAGGACGGCTGGTGAGCAGTGCGGCATGAAGGTGCTTGTACAAGACTATTCGCAATAATCGCTCTTCCCGATATGCGTGAATCGCTCGTTCACAACTCAAGAGACTATCTACACTTTCAGCTGATCAGGCGAGGGTCCAACCGCTCAGAAACGCAACAATCTATTCACAGTCAAGGACACGCGGCGGGAGGAAAGGCAGTCTACACGGCGGGAGAAGGAGCAAGCCAAGTCTACAAAGTCGGTCTACAAGCAGTGTCGAGGGGAAAGAGCGTGTCCTGACGTCTAGTCGTCCACCGCCGATTCGTCCCTCGTCTCGCGGATCGCGTCCATCTTGAAGTGCTCGCGGAGGTCGGCGCGCGTCTCGCCGGGCAGAGTGGCCGACTGCGACCGGCTGTTCTTGCGCTGGCGCACTTGGGTGAGGCGCGCGGCGCGGAAGACTTTGGGGAGGGAGACGGCGACGGCGGAACCTTCGAAGGTCGCGTCGATGCTGCGCCAGGAGAGGCGGTTAGCACTTTCGGCGTCTCGCCTCGGCAGGTGGTGCAGGAGACGTACCTTTCGAGAGTTTGGCCACGAACTGCGGCACGCCACAAGCCATGTGAGCGAGGTCTCGCGGGGGCAGTCACAGGGAAGTGCGCACCTTCGTGCATGTACAGGTATCCGAAGACGACGCCGATGGCGGTGCAGGCGCCGTAGAAGAAGTAGGGCGAGTACGAGCTTCGGTCGAGGAAGGCCGGACCCGAGACAGCAACCTGGCAACACGGCGAAAGTCAGCAAGGTCGGTTTGCAGCAAATCAGACTCCCGTTGCTGCGGAGGAGGTGAGCGCACAGCAAAGCTGCGAGGCAAAGGGTAAGCTCATCTGCATGTGAATTCGGGGCAGAATGTGACGCACTTTGCGAGCTGATTGGCGCCTTGGCCGAAAGAGGTTGCAGCAGCGCGCGTGCGGGTGGGCTGGACCTCGGCAGCATACCTGGCGGATGACTGTCAGCGTACGCTCGGATCCAAGGATACGCTGGGACGCACAGCCTAGTGACGATGCTCCACGAGCTCGTGAAGGAGACGGCAAAGAGCTCGATGAAGACAATGGTGGCGTACTTGCCCGCCTCGCTCAGGCGCGGCACGCCCGTCGCGTAGAAGATGCCGAGAACCATGTGACAGGTTGCGGTGCAGGTTCCGCCGACGATCCAGATCTTGCGACGGCCGATGCGGTCGATGTAAAAGGTGCCGGCGTACGTGCAGGCGACGAGGACGAGACCCGTGCATCCGGAAGCGATGAAAGAGCTGGTGCTCGGGTCCAGGCCGGCTTGGTTGAAGAGCAAGGGAGCAAAGAAGAGCACCTGCGCGAAGCGAAAGCAGAGTCAGTTGGCCTGTCTCGGCGAAAGCTGAAAGCCAGACGCACGAAGTCGATCCCGCTCAACTGCTGGAACACGTTCAGCGCCACGCCGAGCACCGTCCTCCCACGCACTCCGGGTTGCCAGATGTCCTTCATCGCCTCGAGCTGCGATTTGTTGCGCGCGGCCAGTTGCGCAGGCGGGACGGCCAGGAGCTCGCGCTTCTCATTGTCGTGGTCGGGCGCGACAAGCGAGTCGATGACCTGCTTCGCCTCGTCGATGCGGCCCTTCGAGATGAGCCAGCGTGGAGAATATGTCACGAAGGGCATGCCAATGGCGAGCATGGTGGCTGTGAAGGTCTGGATGATGAACGGCACTCGCCAGCCCATTGAATTGGGGATGTTGACGGTGCCGTAGCACACGAAGAAGCCCAGTGCGACTGGGGGAGGGTCAGGAAGAAGGACTTGTAGGAGGAGAGGTCAAGACGCACCGGCGCCAGTCGTGTACAGTTGCATGATGAGAACCGCCTGGCTCCGCAGGTGGCGCGGGCTGATCTCGGTGAGATACACTCCTGTGCAGCCCAAGAACAATCCTTCGCCAAGTCCAGCGATGCAACGACCGACGAGGAGCATGGCGAGCGAATCTCCCGTCGATGCTGCGCTAAGGGCCGATCCGACGGCGAAAATGGCCGCTCCTACCGAAATGCTGTACTTCCGGCTGATCTTGTCGGCGATGTTGCCTGCGAGCATGCCCGTGAAGGCAGAGGGAAGCAAGATAATCTGCGAGAGGCGGAGTCAGGTCAAGGGGAAGAAGGGAATCCGGAAGAGACAGGTGCTCACGGCGACGACAACTCCACGCATGGTCGGCGTCAATACGCCAAATTGCTCCTCGAATGAGTGCATTTCTGTGATGGCGCCGATGCTATAGCATTCTCGGAGGTTAGCTTGAAACGGAGGAAGAGGCGGTTTGGGAAGGACGTACGATCCGGTGTCGAAGCTGCAGGCCGAGGAGCGTGTCAGCTGGGAGCGGCTGCAAAGCACCCGTCAGAGAACGCACCCAAAGAGGCCACCTCCAAGAGAGGCGAGGCATGTCGTGAGGATCACGCGAACGGAGTATTTCGAGGGCTTGTGCCACTTGTGCAGCGCATTCGTGAGCACGGCTGGCAGCATCGTGGCCGTCCAGTAGCAGGCTCGTCGTAGCGTGCGAGAGCCTGTGTGACGTCCAGAAGAAAGAGGGGAGCTCAAGCTCAAGCGGTGATGAGGATGTTGCGCCAAAGTACCTAGGTACTTGCAACGCCGACCCCGCACAAAGCGCACTCGCGGCAATTGCCCGAGGGCCCCACTTGACGCGCTTGCTCGTACGGCCTGTACTTGTGTAGGTACATGCTCCGTGACTATGCGCTCTTGCGAAAAGAGAACAAGTCTAGGCGCCGCGTCCGCGGATCGTGCAGAAGCTATCGCGGACCGGGCACCACTTCGATGCAAAGGTTGCAGCGATCACAACGACAGAAGCTCCTGCTGACCTGCTGAGCGCTCGACGTGTAAAGAGAGCCATTGCAAGCTGTATGGCACGAGTCCGGACTACCGTCGCGGACGCGCCGCAACCCTCGGCCCGCCGATCTGCCGGTCGCGCTTTTGCCGCCTGTGGAATGAACAACCTCGTCAGTTTAGTGGCTCACAGCCGCGACTGACAACACGCGCGAGAGCGACGCACCTCGCCGCACGCTCGCGGTCCGCCTCGACGCGGTCGAGCTCGTCGAGGCTCATGCGCTCGACCTTTGGCCCAAACTTGTCGGCGTCGTTCCACTCGCGCCAGACGCCTTCGAGCGCTTTTGCGCCGCGGCGGTTGCGCGTCGCGTCGTCGGCGCTGAGGAGGCCAAGCTCGAGGCAGCTGCGCTTGAGACGGAAGAGCTCCTCGTGCAGAGCGTGCGCGATGAGGGGCGCGGCCGACGACGAGAGCGAGAGGTCTCGCACGAGCGTCGAGGCGAAGAGCTCGGGCGTGAGGGACGACGAGAGATCCCATTCAAGCTTGTCGGTCAGGTGAAGGGTGCCGATCTGGACGTCGAGCTGCGGGGAAAAGAGCATAAGCACGTCGGGCGGGCTCAATGACACGCGCAAGTACGCACGTTCACCACCACCCGCCAGTCTTTCTCGACCAACTCCTTTTCCTCCTCTTCGCTCCGGATCGGCAGCTGCGCGATCGCGGTGTAGTCGTCCACCTGCTCCTGGATCTGCCGCGCGATCTCGTTCGCGTGCGACACGTCGATGTCGAGGTCGTCGCAGAAGACACGCGCGAACGACATGGGCGAGATGAGTTTCTCTGCGAGTATGGAACGCATTGGCGAGTGTTCTGGCGGGAAAGAGGGAGAGCGGTGTCATACCGTTGACGTTCCAGACGAACGAATCTCGGATTTTGAACGTTTCGACGTCGATGTCGATCTGCACTGGAATGAAGGCCCCGGGCACGTCGGCGTGCTCCTCCAGCTGTTCCTCGGTACTGTGTCGAGCAGGAGAACAGAGTCAGCAACCGGAAGCCGCGAAAGCAGCATGGGTGACGAGGACATGTTGACGCACAATGCGCTGTGCTTGGTCGCCTTTGCGGGCTGCACCTGCACGAGGTTTCCTGGCGGGAGCACACCCAGGTAGCTCTTGCCGTCGCCCCAGACCTCCGGCTTCGGTTCCGCCTTGGGCGTCTCGACCTTTGCCTTCTTGGCCGCAACGCCGGGCGTGCCGCTCCCGCCGCGCTTGACCCTGCCTCCAGCACCGTGCTCCGCGTCCGAGTCGTCCTCCGGGTCGTCGAGGTTCTCGAGGTCGGCGTAGTTGACAGTGCTGCGCACGCGGCGCGACCCCGTGATGATGGGCGTGCTCGCGCCCGTCCCTGCACTCCCCGTCCCCGCTGCGTCCTTGCCAGCGGCGGGGCCGTCCTTGCCGAGCGCGCTGGGCTGCACGAGGCTCGAGGTGCCGAGGCGCATGCGGGCCGGGTAGGTGGTGAAGAGGGCCTGCTTGGCCTCGTTGCCGCGGCCGGTGATGCGCGTCAGGGGCGGCACTGCGCCCGTGCCGGCGCTCAGCGGGTGCCTCTGCGGCGGGAGCGGCGGGCCCGCGGCGGCAGCAGCAGCGAGGGCGGCAGCATGCGCGGCGGCGTTCTTGTGCGGGTTGAGGCTCGAGCGGGCGCGCGGGGGCTGTGCAGGCGCCGTGTATGGCTTTACGGGCTTGACCTGCCGCCCAGAGCGCGTCGAGCCGCCGATCGCAGGCGGTGCGGCCCCCGAAGACGTCGACGCGAACGCGCCGCCCTGCGCGCCGCCTGCAGCCGAGGAGTAGTCGTGGCCCGACATTGCCACGCGTGTGCTTCGTCAAACACCGTTTGACGCCGCGAGAGCGAGGTTCGAGACGGAACGAGAGCAGCGAGGACCACGAGGAAGAGGGGGAGGCGTCGAAAGTCACACTGGCACTACTGGGCGCGTGCTACACAGCACTGTCGCGTTCAGCGGTTGAAGCCACCCCGCCGAACGCCAGCCCGTAAGAAGCGACACCTTGTCGAGTATTCCGCCCTTCCCGAGCTTCCACTCAAGAACAAGCACGCGGAGCTCGCTGCAACAGGCGATACAGAATCCTGCAATTGCGAGAGAAAGGTGCGCCTGCTGCGCATACACCACCATCGACCGACCCTCATTCCGTCTCCCGCTCCGACACTCGACTCATGCGCCGAGACGCTTCCCGCGCTGCGACGCTGGCCGCTTGTCGCCCTTGCGCCCCATCGCCGTGTAGTACTCCTGCACGCCCCAATCTCGGTCAGTCTCTCGCCCTTCGCACGAAAGCACGCAGCCAAGAGCGCCCGACGCACCCACGCCAACCGCATGACCTCGCCGTCGGCCTCGTACGGGCTCGGCACCTCGCTCACGCCCGGCCGTGCCGTCGGATGCCGCAGGTACACGGCCGAGCACGTCGAAAAGGACGGCTCGAGGTACGGCGGGATGAAGAGGAACGGCGACGCAAAGTCCGGCAGGCGGAACGGGAGCGGCCGCGGGCCCGAGGGCGCGCCGGCGAGCACGGGGGCGGCGGGAGTCGAAGGGGCGGAGTCGGATTCGGATGCAGGGGTTTCGGAGGGAGCAGCGTCGGCGGGAGGAGCGGGCGAGTCGGAGGAGGAAGAGGGAGATTCAGACGAGGCGGCGGCGGCGCTGGACTTGCGCCCGCGGCTCTGCAGCGTGACGACGGCAGAGGGTTCGACAGAGATGAGGTCGCCGGGCTGGAGCTTCGTATTCGGGTCACGGGCCTGTTCAAGTAGATGTCAGCTCTACTAGTCCGCGACGAGATGAAAGGTGCGAGAGCGAGACGGACCACCTGCCCGTTGAGCGTCACCTTGCCGTGCAGGACCATCTGCCGCGCGGCGTAGACCGAGTAGGCAAAGCAGCACCGGAACACGACCGTGTCGAGGCGCTTCTCGACCTCTGCGAACATGAGGGACGCGAGGGGCACCTTGGGCTCGTTGGTGCCCTTGGTCCCGACAATGGGCGGGAGGCCGTCCGGGAGGTAGTACTTCTTGAACTTCTGCTCGGGGAGGAAGTCGCCGTGGTAGCCCCGCACGAGCTGCTTGGCCTTCCACTTCTGCTGGAACAGGGTCATGCTCGACTTGGTGAACCGCGTGTCGGCGGTCGGCGGGCCGTACGTGCGCTGGTACAGGTTGTACAGGTTCGCCGGCGACCACGACTGCAGTGCACGAAGGGCGTGGCGGTCAGCGCAGCTCGCGCGAAGGATCCGGACGAGAAGTGGGTGCAGGGCGACGCACCATGCGCGGCAGCGCCTTGGCAATGTGAGTCGGGTTCTTGGCCTTGTGCATGGCTGCTCAGCACACCAGCTCGGTCCGGCGCAGCGAGGGAGGCGCGGTGAGGACGGGAGAGCTTCGCGGCGCCAGGAAATCGCGGAGTCGGCTCGCGTGAAATGCACAACCCTCTCGAGCCGGAGCAGGGAGTTCGGACACTGCGTCTGATGTTATCAACAAGCGATCTATAGCCCATGCTCTATGCCCATGCGTCTAGCTTGCCCGCCTCGCTCACGTTCCTCCCGCGTCCACGGCCAAGGCCCCACACCTCGCGCCTCACCATGCCTTCGACGAGCTCGCCAATAGCTAACGAGGACGTCAAGCCGGGCGACTCGATGCCCTGCAGCGAGATGAAGCCCGGCTGCGGGTGCGTGATGGAGAAGTCGACAGCGGTCTCTCCCTTTCGCGAGAGCTTGGGGCGGATGCCAGAGTCTGCAAAGAGAGATTTTGAGTCAGCAAGTTGACGACCAGGTGAAGGGAGGAGCGACGCACAGTCTGGCGAAAAGCCGTCCGCCTTGACGGCGGGGAGGAACTTCTTAACCTCCTCAATGGCCAACTCCATGCGCTCGTCCGTGACAGCGAGTCGGCTCTCCCAGAAGTCGGGCACGTCCTCGCCTTCCTCGTCGACGGACGGAGAGAGCCACTCGACGTCAGGTCCAAAACGCACTTCGCCATCGAGGTCGAGCGTGAGGTGCGTGCCCAGGCCGGACAGAGATCTGCGGCGCGAGCGTCAGCAGGAGCTCGAATGACAAGCGATAGAAGCACGACGAACACGTTCTCCTCGGGACAAGGGTACAGAAGGTGCTTGACGCTTTCGACGCCCGGACCGCGGTCTGCCGAAGTCAAGCGTGAGCCATCGAGCTGGGCGGAAGGCGTGAAGGGGCGCACAGGAGAAGTACGAGCCCTTCGCAAAGTGCAGCTGCAGTCGCTGCGACTCTGGCAGGATCTGGTTCAGGATGTGGTGCGCGCTGCGAAGCGAAGGAGATGGTCAGGAAGTGTCGACTTGCCGAGCATGCGAAAAACGCACTTCAGCCCCGATGCATTGATGACCGACTTCGCCAGCACGGCCGTCCTGACACCCTCGCTGCCGGTCCCGTCATCCGTAAGCGTCTGAACGATCCACCCGTCCTCGCTCCCATCGCCGCGCTTGCCTCCCCCGCTCGGCTCGGCTCGGTCTATCCGCACGACGCGCGTGCCGCACACAAGTTCGCCCGTCTCGCTGTCGATAATCTCTGCGAGGGGTCGAGCCAGATCAACTGAGGAACGGGAGCGGGAAGAGTGGGCGGAGGCGCACCCTTCTCAAGGTGCTCCATCAGCTCGTGCGAGGACACGATGCCCGTCTTTGGGCTTCGAAGTGCGCCGACGACACGCTCGCCGACGTCCGGCTCGAGCGCGCGCACATCGTCGCCCGCGAGCCAGTCGAGCGGGACCTCTCCGACTCCCGCGTCCTTCAGCCTCTGCGCCTTGTCGTACAGGCCCCTGAGGTACCCGAGCTGGTCCTGGCTCGTCGCGAGGACAAGCTTGCCCGTGTTCTTGTAGCCGATGCCGTGCGCGTGGCAGCGATCGTAGAGCAAGTCGCGGCCGCGGATGCATAGGCGCGTCTTGAGCGAGTCGGGTGGGTAGTAGATGCCCGAGTGGATCACTTCGCTGTTACGGGAAGACGTCTCTTGGCCAACTTGGCCATGTCTGCGGGCGGAGGCCGGGAGCGTCAGCGGTTGACCGCTCCATATCCGCGAGGAGGCAAGGAACGAGCAGCGGGCGACTTGCCGCTCGACGACAAAGGTGGTCCGGTCTGGGAAGGCCTTGAGCAGGCGTTCGGCGACTGCCAGTCCCTACAGGAGAGGAGCGCGGTGAGCTGTGCGCCTGAGTTGAGTGCTCGGCCCGAGATAGCGGCCGAGTGGGGAGGAGAGCAGGAGCGGCGACGCACGACGACGCCCGCGCCGACGACGAGGTGGTCGACGGTGCCGTCTGGCGGCAAGAACGGGAAGCGCTTCCTCAGCAGCTTTGCCATGCGCTCTCGCGGACAAGGGCACAGTCGGGACAGCCGACCTCATCGCGCCGGTCGCGTCGCTGATGAACCTCTCGCGCTCTCCTCAATGGGTTTCGGGGGTTAGCAGGGCCGTGCAGTGCAGTGCAGCAGCGTGCGAGATGGCAGGCAGGCGGTGCAACACGCACGGGGCTGTGCTCAAGGCAGACCCGGTGACCTCGCGACCCCTGGCTCTGGGTCGTCCCGCTTCTCAGGCCCCTGCCGCGCCCTGCAGGGCTCAATCTGCGCGGGCCAGCAGGGTCAGCAAGGGCGCAATTGCGGCAGCAGATTGCCTCCCTCGCCCGAGGCACGCCGTGCTTCCGCTGCCCCCGCTTCCCGAAACCATGGGACCGTTCGCGAGGCGGTGCTAGCGCTGTTCCTCTTTCTTGGAGCCTCCGCCTCGAAGAAGATCCCGACTCGAGTCCGCTCCTTGTCCTCCTTTCCTGCGCCTGCGCACCCGCTCGTCTCGCCAGTCCTCGCGTTCGCGTTCGAGCGCCCAGTCCTTCCGCGTCCTTGCACGTGCCTCCGTTCTTCGCCCGCCTCGCTCCTCCCCAGACCGAAAGCGTACGCCGTCTCGCTGTATGTTTCCCACAGCTGTCGGCTGAGGCAGCCGCGACGTTCAGAGATGCCCGCTTGCTGAATCGCCGTCCTCCCTCTCGCTTTCACGCAGAACTATGGCCATCCTCTTGCTCCTTCGCACCATCGCCTACGGCGCCGTCGCCTTCACCTCGTTCCTTGCGTGGATCCTCGCGGCCGCCTTCATCGGCAGGACCTCGAACGACTTTGGCGTGTGGGTCTCGCCGTTCCGCTCCTGTCCCGCTCGAGCGAGGGTCATCTGATCTCACTTCGCCCGCAGGTACTACGAATCTGCGGTTGTTGTCCTCGTCGCCGGTCTCTTGACCAACTGCCTTCTCCCGCCGCTCCACTGGTTCTTCCACCGCCGCCAGTCTGCCTCGATCATCGCCTCGCTGCTCGTCGAGACCATCCTCGTCTTCCTGCTCTGGGTGCTCTTCCTCGGTGCGTCCCTGCTCAGATTGACCTGGTCTACTCCAAACAAGGCAGGCCCTGGAGCGCATCTGACCTCCTTGCTCTCGCACGTAGGCGGCGCCGCCGCGCTTTCGGACCGCCTCCCCGGCCTCCAGTATTGCAGCGGCAGCCTCTGCTCGCTCGGCCGCGCCGTGCAGGCCTTCGCGTGGCTCTCTTGGATCCTCCTCACGTTCCTCTTCGCCCTCCTCGTCGTCGTCGGCATCCTCCAGACGATGCGCAGCTCGTCGGGCGTCTGGATGGAGCCCTGGTCCGCCGAGCTTCCCGGCCGCACTCGCGCGTCAGGCGCGACCGAGAAGGGCGTCGGCAACACGGCCGTGCCGCAGCCTGCGGGCGCGTCGATGGCGACCGCCCCGGCGAATCAGCCTGCCGTCGAGATGCAGCGCGTCTAAGCGCTCGTCCGCTGTCCGGCGCTGCGCGACCGCCCCGGTCGTCGAGCAAGCTGCTGCACCCCTATAACGCCCTTTCGTCTTTCTCCCCTCCGTGACCTGGATTTGCTCGACACGCTGTGCCTTGCGTACATAGGTTCCCCGAGCTTTGCGCTTCCGATCCCCTTCCGCAACTCACGATCCGTAGTTGGCGTGCAGAACTATCGCACCCGTAATCTGATAACGCCGTTTGCTTTCTCTGCCATGTGGGCTGGGTTGTAGATGCTTTCGCGAGTGCCGTCTCGCGATCGTAGTTGACGAGAGAACCATAACTGCGTTGCGAGATTCGAAACAAAAGACATAACGAAGAAGACCGGCACAGCTGACGAAAAGTGGGGACAACTAGAGATGGCAAGGCGCTCAGAGGTGCGCGGAAATGGGCTGCGAGGCGTCCTCGTGCATGTCTTCGTCGATGAAGCGGGCGATGGAGTGCGAGAGCGCCATGTTCTGCGAGAGGACGGAGTCAGCACCGACGACCAAAGAAGCAAAAGATAGCAGGGAGCGCACCGTGATCATCGGGTTGACGCCGCTCGCGGTCGGGAACACGCTGGCGTCCGCGACGTACAGCTGCTCGGTGCCCCAAACCCTGCCGCGCGGGTCGACGACGCTCGTCGACGGCTTGCAGCCCATCTGACAGCTGCCCATCTGGTGCGCGCTTCCGATTGCGCAGCGGCTCGGGCGGATCCCGGCGCGCTCGACCTTGGCGACCCACTCTTGCCACGCCGGGTCCGAGCGGTACTTGTGCCCCGGCGCCGGGTAGTAGTCCTCGACGTCGACTTGGGTGGTCGAGATGCGCTTGGCGCCATTCACGAGGTGGATCTCGGCAGAGGCGATCGTGCCGCGCACGAGCGAGACACAGTCGTACGCGTTCGGGGTGTAGTCGAGTCGTGGCTTGTTCTCCGAGTCGAGAAAGACTCGCCCCGCTGCGACAGTGCAGATTTTGGTCAGCTTTGCGTTAGGTGAGCCACCGATAAAGCGGAAGAGGGCAGAAACGCACATCCGCGGTCACGGCAGATCGCGATGAACGTGAGTTGGTGCCCGTACTGCGCCATGGCGAGCTTGTGGTCGAAGCTCGACGTCCACGGCATGAAGGACGCGGCCTGCCCGCCCGGGAAAGACTGGATGACCTCGATCTTGACGCCGTGGTGCGAGCCGTCCCAGTTCTCCTGGACGTTCGAGACGGCCGTCATGATCGCACCCTCCCACGGCCTGACGGGCTCTTCGTAGAAGCCAGTAGTGAACTGTGCGTGCGGGAGACCGTCAGCTTGCCCTAGTGAGTCAGCAAAACGACTTGAGCAGACTCACCGAGACCGGGTGGAGACGGAGGTTGCGACCGATGCGCGGGTTCTTCAGCCCGCTGCGCATCAGCACCGCTGGGCTATGGATGGTGCCAGCAGACACAACGACAGCCTGCCTCGCGCGCACAATCGCGAACTCGCCCTCGCGCGACCTGACCAGCGCGCCGATGCAGTGCCGCCGGCTCGACGTGGGCGTGCAGCGGTCAAGATCCTGCTTCGTCGGTGTCGGCGCGTCGGGCGAGGACGCAAAGAGAAGGCGCTCGACCGTTGTCTCGATGAGGAACTGCGCGCCGTGCTCAGCGGCGTCGCGAAGCCAGGTGACGGTCCCGCCCTGCTTCTCTCCGTAGGTGCAGCCGAACCCGCAGTAGCCGCAGGAGTGTGCGTGTCCGCCGGTGTTTTGCTACGCGAAGCCACGACAGACCCGTGTCAGTCGCTAACCTTCCCAAACGGAAAAGCAGATGTGCACGCACGGGGATCTTCGAAATAGGGTAGCCGAGCTTCTTCGAACCGTCGACGAGGAGCTGGTTCGCCTTGCTGTGCTGCAAGTTTTCGTCCGACACGCCCATGCGGTCGCAGACGAACTCGATTGACTGGGCAAACTCTGTGGACAAGAAATAGGGGAGGCCGTGGTCCTTCGACCACTGCTCGCGGATGAAATGCTGAGGTCGAAGAGAGGCAGACCAGTTGACTGGGTCACAAGTTCGATCAGCCGCAAGACTCGGAAGCATCAGTGACTTGACACGCACTGGTCGTTCCGCCACCAAAGCCTGAGCCGGCGAGGATGTTCATCGAGCCGTCCTCGGTCGCCATGAGACCTTGGCCCTCGTACAGGTGCTTGAAGCCCTCGCGCTGCGTGCCGACCATATCTTCCGGCTTGACGTACTCGCCCTTCTCGACGACCAGGACCTTCCACCCCTTCTTGGCGAGCTCCGATGCGACGACGCCACCGCCAGCGCCAGAGCCGACGACGAGCATGTCCGTCTCGATGACCTTGTACGGCAGGTCGATCCGCTCAAAGACGTACGGGTAGTGCGGGCGAAGGCGGTTCGGGTCGAGGTACCGCTTCTCGTCGCCGAGAGCGGGATAGCCCGTCGCGAAGATGATCTCGTCGAACAGGTTATAGGCGACATAGAGGCTGATCGAGACGAGGCCGCGGAACGCCTGGCGGAGGAGAGGGAGACTCGAAACGCGCCAGCTCTGGAGGACGGCTTCGCGCTGTGCGACCGTGAGGTCGACGAACAAGCCGACGTGGCCGGTGAGGAGGAGCGTGCCGGGTCGGGTGGCCAGGAGGGAGAGGACCAGGCCGATCTTCTGCACGTTGTCCTTCGAGAGGGAGGTGACGAATTGCTGGGCGAGGGCGTCGATCGAGCCGGAGAGGTCGCTGAACTTCGTCGTGATGAAGGCTTCGACTGTGTCCAGGTCGGCCTGTCAGTGAGCGTGAAAGCGAAGACGGATTCGACGAGACTCACGTCGTTCGTTTTGCCAGTCTGGCGCCGAACTCGAGACGATCGCCCGCGTCTTGGCGACTTCAGACGGGCCATGCGCAGCAAAGCAAGCATCCGAAACAGCGGTCAAGACGGCCCGCTGGCCTGGCGAGAGCTCGAAACCGGACATGGTGGTTGCCGATGCGGGGAGGATGAGGGGAAGAAATGGCCGTCACAGCGCGATGCACCCTCAGGACAGTAGATGTCAGAGGCTGGAACAGACGCTGGAGAGTGTTCGAGCAGAGCAAAAGAGCGGCGAGCGGACAAGCCGGAACATTCGACGGGCTAAGGACGACGAGACCGCAAGGTCGCCGGCCTCGTGTCCGTGGAGCTCGTCGGACCTGCCGCTGTGGCAAACGTACCGAGCGACGCCTGGCAGACTAGATCCAGCTACCCCCGAGCACACTGGCCAATCCAGCTTTCACGGACGCGGAACAGCCGTGTGGAGAGGACGCGGAAGTTGCGCCGGAACGGAATTCGGAATATCGGCACAAGCTAGTTACAGACACAGGAGGTGTACAAGGCCTCAATGATAGGGCAGCAAGCCAGTGGGAATCGGCCTTCAAGCCGCCGCCGTCGCCCGCAGCTCCTCGCCGATCTGCTTCGCGCGGAGCAAACACTCCTCTCGGCACGTCTCGTATCCGCGCACCTCCCATTCGCCCTCGCTCTTCTCCTCGGACGCCGAAGGGTAGTTCCAGACCACCAGACCCTGCAAAGTACGCGGAACAGGGTTAGCTTCCGGTCTTTGACGCTGCCGTCGAGGAGTGAGAGGAAGGATGCACGCACATTCCCAACAATCTACTCCAAGGAAGTGCTCCATGCGTCAGCGCCACTCGAAAGCGGGGCAAGCAATTCGGAATACGCACATTGCCGTTCCGGTGGTAAGCCCCCCTCCCGCGGATGAACGGGTCGAGCTCGTGATATTGCGCTCGCATGCGGTCGACACACAGCTCTCGGCGCTTTGCGACGTTCTCATCATCCGAAGCGATCCACTCGCGCGTGAGGCCGACGTACTCGGAGATGAGCGCTTCGCGGGCTTTCTGATGCTTCTGCTCACGAGGAAAGGTCAGTCCTGCTGGAAGCGCGAACCCCGCTTCGGCGAAGTGCGCACCTTGCGGCCCGCGCCATCTCTGTTACAGAGCAATGCGAAAGCAGTCAGCGCAAGAAGCGAGATAGTAATGGTGCAGGAGAAAACGCACTGCTGAGGCGCGTTCTCGCCTGGCACGATGGGCGGATACTTCCAGCGCCACTCCGAGGACCCGCCGAGCTCCTTGACGAGATGCGCCTGAAGACAACCAAGACTGAGCCGCTCTGCTAATGCAAAAGCGAGGCGATTAGACCCTACCTTCGGAATATGCTGGCACAAGTCTTCCGTCGACTTGGTCATTTGCTGCGGAACCAAGATCCTCTGTGAGTGTGTCGTCCCTATCTCATCTCAGAGCTTGTGGCTGCCTGCGAACGATCCAGGTGCGGTCGCATCCGCAAGAGAAGAGAACGCACGATCTTGTTCCGCACGACCGGGTCGAGCATAGGTGCCAGGACCTTCCAGATACCCTGGAAGACCCACGGTGCTGCACACGATGAAGCATCAGCAACCGCCCTGTTGTACTGTGCCCGTGAGGGAGTGCATACCGTTGTGGACGAGCATGCAGTGGAGCGACTCAGGGTAGTAAGACTCGAGGCACTTGACGATGAACAAAATGCAGCGCCAGTCTGTCGGTAAATGTCAGTCAAAGTCCGTCAGCGGAGACAGGTCGGGGGTTGAGTCGCACCCATCTGCACGAAGAGACGCGTGTCAGCGAGCTCGCGAGACTGCTAGAGCGGAGAGACGCACGTTGCGAATGCCGAAGCCCGTCATGTCGAAAACGACTGTAGCGATATAGTATGAGCAACGCTTCTCCGCCGTGCAACAAGGGCACAGTGACATACTGACGACCTTGTCGACAGGCGGCGCGAACAAGCAGCGGATACTCTCCATCTGGAACAGCACGAAGTCCTCGAGCGCCTTGGCCGACTGGTCGTAGGTACGGTGCTTGGCGACATGGATGTAGCTGGGTGGTATGGCGTCAGCTTGGGAAAGCGAGGCGGAGGGAGCGGAACGCACGTGACAGGGCGACCGTAGTAATCTGTTCCTTGTGTGTAGGTCTTGCCAATCTCCTGCGTTGCGTACGATATCTCGTCAGGGTCAATCCATTCCGAGCGTGAAGAATGCAACGAGGAAAGAGAGCCCACCATCTGGCGGATGAACCCGTCGGCGTTCTGCATACCCTCCTCGCCCTTCTCGAAGATCTTCTCAACATCTGAACCCATGCGCCATTTGATGCACGCCGCCAGCTGCGTTCACGCCAAGTTAGCCAGTCGAGCCCGAATCGTCACAGGGCAGAAAGGACGCACCATTGCCACTCCAGCGCTGGGAGACCACTTGCGCGCGCGCAAGAAGCGCAGCATGATGCCGTCCGGGTCGTCCATGGCAATCTGCGCCAAGCATGCGGAGGAAGTCGTGCACGGTCAACTCAGGTATCGCAGTAGCCGACCGAAGCAGAAGCACAAGCAGGAGAAGCGAGACGCACGAATCGCCAGTACGCATCCATGAAGCGCTTGCTCCCGTCTGCTCGCGCCTAACAGATGTCAGCAGATTCAGAACGAGCTTGAGTCAGGGGAAAAGTGAGGATAGCGCACACTCGACAAAGGCAAGCTTCGCATCCCGCATCTCCTGCTCGGCCTTGAGCTTCTCCTTCGCCGCGTCGTCTTTGGGGATATCTTTTCCCGGCTTGTCGCCGGCGCTCTCCATAGCGGCCGAGTGGGCGCCGCTGCCCTCCTCGGGAGACTCGTCGACGAGGTTGAGGAACTCTTTCCAGAACGACTTGAGCGCCGCTTCTTGGTCGGGCTTGAGCTTGCCGATCACGCCGTCGCTGCGTGTGGGAGACGATCAGCTTTCGTTCATGCGTTGTTGCTTGAGGCGTCGCGACCGGACGTCAAGTCGGCGGGCTCAGGGAGCGAAGCGACAGGGGAGCTCAGCCGGCAGACGTACGTCGGCAGAGGAGTTCCGGGCATCGTCGCGGGTCGGTCTGTAGCAGGCAAGGGCGGACAAGGCAGCACAGAGGATGAACGAAGCGGAGGAGCGTTCGAGCTGCACCTCGCCGCCCAAGGTGGGGCCGACACGGCCGCGTCGGCGACCTCTCGAGTCTCAGCCGTTTCTCAATTTCGAGACGGGCGGCATTGGCGAGACGACCTACAGTCCTATGCAATTCAGTTCTTGAGCTCTGGCATGCCCCAAACAGCTAGTCAGCCAGCCGAAGTGATCGTCGAGCAGCAGCGCGGTCGGCGGTCGCTGAGCGGATGCTGTTCAGCGTGTTGACGACCGTTCACGGGCTCTACAGCAGCTTCAAGCCCAGGATCCTGCTCTACTTGGACTGCCCCGTCGGCTGAGCGACTGCTGGTCAGCCGTAACAGCAAAGGAGCCGGACACAGCCATGTCGCGCATCAGCGAGCAGCTGAGCAATGGTGCCGAGTCGAGGGGCATTGCCTGACCCTGTCGCTTGCTGCTGAGATGCTGGCCTTGTGGTCGTTGAGCGGGCGGGTTGAGCGATGAGGACGAGAGGGATGTGGGGAGGAAACCGACCGCACGGAGCCTGACGAAGACGAGCGGGTGGTGTGCAGCGCTGAGTTGTTATCTCCAACGCTAACCACCACGCTAGACCGGCCAAGAGAGCCGCTGTGGCTGCGCGGTGAACCCTCGCTCGTTGACACTTGGCTCGCTCGACGTCGATTCGCTCGCTCTCGCGCACACCGCCGCTTGCGAGGCTGAGCACAATGAGCCCACCCTCGCCAGCGAGGCCACACTACTACAAGCTCGCCTGGCTTGCTCCCGCCCTCGTCGCTGTACTCGTCGCCCTCGCCTCGCTCCCCACAGCGCACGCCGTCAAGCGCCACGACTTCAAGACGTGCGCGCAGTCGGGCTTCTGCAGGCGCAATCGCGCTCTCGCAGACCGCGCGGCAGAGCACGGCAAGGCGTGGAACTCGCCGTACGAGGTTGCAGCCTCTCCCGACTTCGCTCGCGGATCCCTTTCGGCGCCCGTGTCGAACGCTCTCTTCCCGGCCATCAAGTTCCGCCTCGACGTCGACTTCCACCAGGATGGCACCGCCCGTGTGCGCATGGACGAGGTCGATGGGCTGAGGCAGCGCTACAACGAGGCGGCCAAGTGGGCCCTCGAGGGCGAGCCGCAGCTCGACACGGCCGACGAGCGCTTTGACGTCCGTCGTACCGACGCTTCGACCAGCGTCAAGTACGCCGGCAAGCGAAACGAGCTCCGCATCGACCACAAGCCGCTCACGCTCACGTTCCTGCGTGACGGCGAGCCTCAAATGGTCCTCAACGACCGCAGGCTGTTCAACATGGAGCACTTCCGCGTCAAGACGGTCGGCGAGCAGCCCGACGAGCTCGTCGTGCAGGACCCGGAACATCCCGAGCAGCAGCGCGTCGTCGTGCCCGACGAGGCGTTCCCGGGGTTCCTCCCGCCTGACGAGGACGGCATGTGGGAGGAGACGTTTGCGGGCAAGAAGGACAGCAAGCCCAAGGGTACGTAGGTTCCATTCTGTCTTGCGAACATAGGCTCACCGATCGACTTGCAGGACCGGAATCGCTTAGCGTTGACATCTCTTTCCCCGGCTTTGAGCACGTCTACGGCATCCCCGAGCACGCTTCGTCACTTAGCCTGAAGGAGACGAGGTGCGTAGGTCTCCGTGACATTCGACGAATTGGGGAGCTGACTGTCTGACCGCACAGGGGTGGCGACGGTGCCTACTTGGATCCCTACCGACTGTACAACCTCGACGTCTTCGAGTATGAAGCCGACTCGGGAATGGCACTCGTGAGTAGTCCAGATTGCCGAGGTCCACCCAAACAGGCCTTTGCCCAGGCATCAAATGCCTTGTACAAGAGTCTCTGCTCACCCCTCCTTTCGCAGTACGGCTCGATCCCCTTCATGCAAGCGCACCGTCCTGGCTCTTCGGTCGGCGTATTCCTCGCGACCGGCTCAGAAGCCTGGATCGACATCACAAAGTCGTCCAAGCCGCGTCAGGTCTCGACGCACTGGATGGCCGAGTCGGGTATCCTCGACCTCTTCGTCTTCCTCGGCCCGACGCCTCAAGACGTCATCTCGTCCTACACGCGCCTGACGGGCCTGGCGCCCCTCCCGCGGCACGACGCGCTCGGGTATCACCAGTGCCGCTGGAACTACCTCGACGAGCGCGACGTGCAGACCGTCTCGCAGCGGTTCGACGACGCCGACATCCCGATGGACACGATGTGGCTCGACGTCGAGTACGCTATTGAGAAGCGCTACATGACGTGGGATCCGAACAACTTCCCGACGCCGGCGACAATGCAGGACAAGCTCGCGGAGCGTGGGCGCAACGTGCGTTTTTGCTCCCTTGTATTGCGCTTCGCTCGGCGTGTACAAGCCAGAGCACAGCGCGCTAACCCGGCATATCAACGCGCAACAGCTTGTCGCCATTGTCGACCCGCATCTCAAGCGCGACGACGACTACTACGTCTACAAGGAGGCCAAGGACCTCGACATCCTCTGCAAGCAGCCCGACGGTAAGACCGAGCTCGAGGGATGGTGCTGGCCCGGGTCGAGCTCCTGGGTCGACTGGTTTAACCCGACGAGCCACGACTGGTGGATCAAGATGTTCCGCTTCGACAAGTTCGAGGTGCTGCCTCGTCTCAGCTGTCCTTGCACACACTCGTAGCTGACATGGCGTGATGCACAGGGGACAAGGCCCAACCTCTTCATCTGGAACGACATGAACGAGGCAAGCTGACGGCGGCTCCCCGTGCGACCGTCCCAAGCTGACCCTCCCGCACCTGCAGCCATCCGTCTTCAACGGTCCCGAGATCACTATGCAGAAGGACGCCGTGCACTACGGCGGCTGGGAGCATCGCGACATCCACAACATCAACGGCATGATCTACGTATGCCGCCTGCTCCCTGCCCACTTCGCTATCGCTCACTCGACTCGAATTGCAGCAAAATCTGACGATGCAAGGTCTCATCGAGCGTGAAGACCCGCCGAAGCGTCCCTTCGTCCTTACGCGCGCCTACTATGCTGGCTCGCAGCGCTTCGGCGCAATGTGGACGGGCGACAACCTCGGCGACTGGGAGCACCTCAAGAGCACCGTGCCGATGCTGCTCAGCAACGCCATCGCGGGCATGTCCTTCACTGGCTGTACGTTCTAGCTTTCCCGCCCGCCCACAACCGCCAGCTGACTGTACTTGGCGCAGCCGACGTCGGCGGCTTCTTCGGCGACCCCACGCCCGAGATGATGGTCCGCTGGCATCAGATTGGCGTCTTCTCGCCCTTCTTCCGCGCGCACGGCCACATCGACACAAAGCGCCGCGAGGCGTACCTGTACGAGCAGCCGTACCAGGGTATGCTCCGCGACGCAATCCGCTTGCGCTACTCGCTCCTGCCGGCGTTCTACACCGCGTTTTACGAGTACAGCTTGACCGGCGCGCCTGTTATTCGGCACGTCTCCTTCGGACGATTTCTGTCGTCGGTGTGCTGATCTCTTACATGCTGTTCCAGTCCGCAATACGTCGTCTTCCCGAACGACCCGAAGGGCTTCGGTCTTGATCATCAGTTCTACCTCGGCTCGTCGGGCCTGCTCGTCAAGCCGGTCGAGGAAGAGGGCGCGACGACTCAGGAGGTCTACATCTCGGACGACCAGGTGTGTTCCGCCTCTTCACGTGCAGACGATCACCGCTGAAGCTCCTGCTCGCAGCCGTACTACCACTATCTCACCCACGACATCTACTTTGGCGCTTCGCACGGCGGCGCGAGCGTCAAGGTTCCGGCACCGCTTGAGTCCATCCCGATACTCCAACGCGGCGGTCACATCCTCCCGCGCCACGACCTCATCCGCCGCGCCTCGAAACTCGCCTGGAAAGACCCGATCACGCTCGTCGTTGCCGTCGACCTGTCTGGCACGAGTGCGAACGGCACACTGTACCTCGACGACGGCGAGACGTTCGACCACCAGCAGGGCGACTTCGTCCTCCGCTCGTTCTCCCTCTCGCCGCAGAGTCAGAAGAAGGGCGACAAGTCACTCGTGCTGCGCAACCGCGCGGGCGACAATTTGTCGCCTGCGTACGACGCATCGAACGCCTATGCGCGCAAGATTGCCGACGTGACTGTTCGCGAGATTGTCGTCCTCGGTCTTCCGTCCAAGCCGTCTTGCGCCAAGATCGCGGGCGAGTCAGTTGGACTCGAGTTCGAGTGGAAGGACGGCGCAAGCGCGACGGGCTCGCGCCGCTCGTCGGGCAAGGGCGCCAGCACGCTCGTCATCAAGGACGCCGCATCGGCCGTAATCAGTGACTGGGACCTCGTCTTTGACTTTGACGCCCGTGCAGCGTGCACTTCGGCCCCCGCCATCGACTACGACGCGCAGCTCGCATCGCCCGAGTGTCCAGCAGGCCAGTTCCTCTGCCGCAACGAAGGGCACCTGCCTTCGTGCATCTTGCGCTCACGCGTCAATGACGGCGTGTGCGACGCCGAGTGCTGCGACGGCTCGGACGAGACGGACGGTAAGGCGCTGTGTCCGAACCGGTGCAAGGCTGTCGGCGAACAGTACCGCAAGGACCAGGCCGAGGCCGAGCGCAAGCTCCGCGTCGGCGCGTCCATCCGCGCGGACTACATCAAGTACGGCGCGAAGGAGAAGCTCAAGCTCGAGCAGGAGGTCGAGCGCGTCCAGGCTGAGCTCGAGACGGTGCGCCGCAGGGAGGAGGCGGCGAAGGTTGCGCTCGAGGCGCTTGAGAACGCCGAGGCGGGCGAGATTGAGCGCAAGAAGAACAGCCAGCTCTACGAGCGCATTGTCGAGATGCAGAAGGCGATCAAGGCACTACGTCTGCACCGCCACAACCTCGAGGGCCACATCGACGATCTGAGCGGTATCATGACCGACCTTGCGGTGCGCAAAGCCCTCTTCTTCGTGAGCGCCCAGCCCTAATGGCTGACACGCTTCGACTCAAAAGCGCACCTTCAACCCGAATCATCAGGACATGGCCGTCCTCGGCGCCGTCCGCGCTCATCGCGACTGGCAGAAGGCGAACGGCATCGCGATCGACGACACCGTAAACTTTGGCGACGTCGATTCGTCTGACGAAGCCGAGGAGTCGTCCACGCCGCTCTCAAAGCCGTCCACTGAGGACGAGGAGAACGTGGTCGACTATGCGGACGATGAGCTGAAGAAGCTCGAGGACGAGGACCCGCTCTCGCTCATCGACTCGATCAACCTGCGCGTTGGCTCGCCCGTTACGTCTGGCGTTGCAAACAGTACGTCGATGGTCCGTTTCTCCGGTCGTGACTCGACTGACACGGCGCTCGCTTCTCCAGTCTTCAAGGTCGACGACTACATCCCGGACAAGTGGCGCCCTGCCTTCGACGGCTACAAAAAGCAGCTCCTCGACCTCCTCGTCCGCGCCGGTATCATCAACGTCCCGTCGTCGGGCGTCGACTCGAGCGCGCCAGAGCTGCTGCGCGCCCGCTCGACGCACTCGAGCCTCGTCGAAGAGGCACGTGGCGTCGAAGGCAAGCTCGCGTCGGCACAGCAGGCGCTCGAGAAGGACTGGGGGCGCGACTGGGAGTGGAAGAAGCTCGAGAACGAATGTGTGGAGAAGAACACGGGAGAGTGCGTTGCGACTGACTGCTTTGAGTATTTCATCTTGCTGACGAACGCGGACTTGCTCTCGCAGGTACACCTACAGCGTCTGCTTCCTCGGCGAGGCGACACAGAAGTCCAACAACAACGGACAGCGGACAAGTCTTGGGTAAGTTGCCGCGATACGCGATATTGGGATCGCGCACTGACCGCGCGCTCCCACAGTCGCTTCGAAAGCTGGGCGCCGAACGCCGAACCCGGCACGGACGCATTTTACTCGAAGCAGGTCTACGCCAACGGGCAGCGCTGCTGGAACGGCCCGCTACGGAGTGCAAAGGTACGTTTTGCTCCCTTTCAAGCGCACCTGAACTGCGGCTCATTGACTGCCTGTGCAGGTTGACCTCGTCTGCGGCACGTCGAACGCACTTCTTTCCGTCATTGAGCCGGAGAAGTGCGAGTACCTGTTCGAGGTGACGACGCCGGCAGTTTGCTTCCCGCCCGAGGACAAGGAGCAGAAGGAGGTCGTCAAGGACGAGCTGTAGTATTCTCCGTAGATCACCCTCTCACTCGTTCCCGGTTCTTGCAACTTTATAGCGCATTGTCTCCTTCAGTCTCGGAGGTGCGCTACAGACTAGAGTCCCACAAGTCTCCCTGCGCCCAGACGCCTGCAATCGCAGCGACGACCATCCAACAGCGGGCTCGCCCCTCCGCCTCCTCCTCGTCTTCCCTGCGCTCCTGCATGCTCCTGCCTCCAGCGGGCGCAACGCGCTTCGCCCGCGCCGCCTCGGACGCCTCGGCCATGCCCGCCAGCGTCTTGCCGAGCAGACGCAGCGTCGACAGATCGTCGCCGTCGAGCACCTGCTCAAGGCGCGTCAAGATTGAGAGGAGCCAGTGCGACTCGTGCGCGCTGGGTAAGGGCGGCGCAGGCGCAGGCGCGGCAGTCGTTCGAGCGGAAGGAGGCGGAGGCGCAGGCGCAGGCTTCGTCGCACCACCGGCTTTTCGGCGCAGTGCGGGCGGGGCAAAGATGGTCGAGGGGACATAGTTGATCTTGTCTTCGTAAGCGTCGATGCGCTCCATATACCACTCGTTGAAATGGGAAAGAAGGTGGATGAGGGCTGGCGGGGGGATCGCGACGAGGAGGGCAGGAGACGGCAGTTGGGGCAGACGCTCGTACTCGGGTTGTTGCGACGGGGTAGGAGGGGCTGCAGGTACAGGTGCAGGCGCGGGTGGTTCCGGCTCGGCATCGGGCGAGTCGAGGTCGAGAGAAGCGAGGATGGCGGCTTTCGCGGCCTCGAGGTCCGTCATCTCCGTGTCCTCGATTGACGATGTCCCTTTTGCGACAGCCTGGACGGGCTTGGCAGCCGGCGGAGCTGCCACCTTGACTGCCTTGGTCCGTTTCCCGTTGATGAAGACGCGCCAAGCGCTTTCGTCGCGGGCAGGAGGGATGTTGGCGGGGTCGACGGGGGGCAGGGAGTGGATAGGTGCTAGAAGCATTCGCTGCAGCCGTCAAAAGTCAGCCTGGCGAGCAGAATGTCAGACGCAACGTCACACACCTTGCGAGCAGCATCAAAGTTGCGGACAAAGGTCTCGCGCCATGCCTCGCTCGGCCGGCTGGCGGGTGTAGCAGTGTGTGCGCGCTGTACGGCAGCCTCGGCGACCTCGTACGGGTTGTCGACGCGGTGAATGCGAGCATGACTTGCTGCTTCTCGCCTGCGGGACTCGCTCGTCAGCTCGTTTCCGAATAGTCGAGCGCGATGTACACACCTGACGAGGTACAGGTACTGCGAGCCGTCCTCTGGATCGCCCGCAAAGTCGTCGTCGAGCTCTGCGACGGGGAGAACCTGCGAGCCGTTCCCTCCTCGCGGCGCCTGGTCCTGGTCGCGCGACGGCGCAGGCGGGTCGAAGTGGATCGTCATGCCGATGAGCGGATCCGCCATGCTTGCTGCTGCTCTCGGCGCGGAGACGAGCGGGATGCGAGAGGACAGACGAGCGGAAGGCGGCGGTGCAGCCAAGTCGTCGCAAGTACGGGGACAGCGTGCAATGCAGAGGAGTGCGAGCCAAGTACAAGCAGCCTAGATAACGAGGGAAAAAACAGACCGTCCGTCGGTACATGCACGCCCTCCAACTCGACCTCGACCGATCCTTCACTCGCCGTCCGATCCGCTCGGCTGCGACGAGTCGTCGTCGTCGTTGTCGTGTCCGACCACCGCAAACGCGCGATCCTGGCTCTTCTCAACGTCGCTGGCCGCGTTCCCGCTCTGCCTTCCCGCACCGCTCGAGCGAGACTTCGACAGACTCCTCCGCTCCTCGAGCGTCGCGCGCGAGCGGCTGCGGCTCCTCCCGCGCGATGGGACCGTGCAGTACCGCTCGGTGGGGTCGTCATGGATATCGATCGAGACGGAGGACGCGTTCGAAGCCAGGTCGGCGTGGTCGTGATTCGGGCTCGTCGGAGAGCGCAGAGGGCCGGGCAACGGTACGCCGAACGAGGGGCCGGGCGTGCGCGACTGAGTGCCCGCTGGGAGTGGCGGAATGTTTGCGTGATGCGGGTCGGTGGCGGCGATCGAGGGCGAAGAAGCGTTGGTCGTGTTCTCCGAGACGTCGTCGATGTCGTATTCCTCCTCCGTGTCCTCGCCTTCGTCCTCCTCCTCGTCTTCCTCTTCGTCCTCCTCCTCTTCCTCAACGACAGGATGCGGTGACGCCCGCCCCTGCACCGGGTCGACCGCGAACGTCGCCTGCTTCTTTCCCTCCTGCGGCGCCTTCGGCTCTGGTGCCCGCCGCTGCTCGCCCGATTGCCGCGGCTTGGAACGACCTTCCTCCTGCAATCGACGCGATCATCAGCGACCGCAGGCGAAGCGTGCTTACAGAGAAGAACGCACGAAAATGACAAAGCTCTTCTGCCGCTGGCGCTCGTTCCACTTGAGCGTGCGCGCGATCGAGTGGAACCAGTCGGTCGACTGCTTGTCGGCGCAGACGGTCGGGAACGGGTACGGCGACGCCGTCACCTTGATGTGGTCGCCCTCTACCAGCAGGATAGGCGAGGTCAGCAGGAGTGACGTGTGGCGAGGAGGATCGAGAAGAACGCACGGCGCAGCTCGACGCGCCCGCGCCCGTCAAAGCTCGCCCAGGCGGTGCTGCGCGAGTTGTACGGGACGCAGATACGCAGCTCCATGCTGTCGGGGAGGAGCATCGGGCGGAACGAGAGCGTGTGCGGGCAGATGGGGGTGATGAGGATCGCCGGGATCTCGGGGTGCACGAGCGACCCGCCGGCCGAGAGCGAGTAGGCGGTCGAGCCCGTCGGCGTCGAGACGGTCAGGCCGTCGGCCTGCACCGTCGTCATGTGGTGCTCGTCGCCGAAGAGCTCGAGCTGCGAGACGTATGGGCTTGGGCCGCGGTCGACGACGAGGTCGTTGAGCACCTCGAAGCTCTCGACGGCGCGCGTCGAAAAACACTTGATCTCCTTGTCGCGCCCGCCGGGCGTGCTGACCGGTGTCCCGCTCTCGATCGCGTCCCACCCTTCGCGCGTCAGGCTCTTCATGAAGATGCCGCCCGTCTTGCCGCTGCGCACCGCGCGCCGCTTGCACGTCTCGTCGTCGCCGTACGCGCGGTATACGGTGCACGTGAAGCGCATGCGCAAGTTGACCCGCACCCCGTTCTCGATCGCGGCGTCGAGCGTCTCGCGGAATTTGGCAATGTCGAAGTTGGTGAGGAACCCGAGGGAGCCGAGCGCAAAGGGGATGACGGGCGGGACGATCTGCTGGAAGAGCCACGAGGTGTAGAGGATCGTGCCATCTCCGCCGAGCTGTCAAGCACGTGAGTCGGTCAGCACAGCATGCGGATGAAGCTACCGCAATCTGCGCACCGTGATGACAAAGTCGAACAGGTGCGGGCTCTTGCGGCACATCTCGTTGTTCCAGTACCGCAGCTGGCCCTCCTCGCCCTCGTGCGCGCTGCGACGCATGGGATGCCCCTCGCCGCTCGTCGACGAGATCGAGTTGTTGCGTTTGAGGAGCGCCTCGCTCAAGTTGGTCATCGTGAGGGGCGTGATGGTCCCGCCGCCGCGCCCACCGACTCCCGGCGTGTGCGTTCCGTCTCGCCGTGAAGGACCCGAGTCGGTCGCGAGCGAGGCGGAGGACGAAGTGCGCGAGTAGCGACGATGTGGTAGCGGGCGGAAGAGCTCAGGGTGCTCCCGCTCGAGACCATCGGCATCGAAGCGCTTCGACTTGCGAAGCTGCGAGTCGACGTAGCTGCGGAAACCCGGTCAGCCCGTCATCTGGACTGGAGAAGAGTATTAGAACGCACACGATGAGCCCGCGGTCTCTCCCGTTCCTCGGCGTCTGCATGAGCCAGAGTGCCAACTCGCGGGTGACGCGAGTAAGCTGGTTGTCGCGCGCCTTCGTGACAATCATGACCGACTGGATGTGCGAGACGACTCTTGCACGGCCTGCAACAACGAAGAGTAAGTACCAGCGCTTGGCTGCGGAGCGAGAAAGGCGAAGCGCACCCAGCTGCCTGCTCATCTCCCTGACGCTGACAGCCGTCTCGGCAAGCTGCCTCGTCCACGTGTTCTTCTCGTCGTCGCTGCCCTCCTCATCGTCCGAGCCCGACAAGACGCCCGACTCGGGGATGGACGGCGGGACGAGATTGTCGAGCATCCCGCCGTCGAGATGTCGCTTGACCTGGGCATCGCTCGGCCCCTGATCCGACGGGCGGCTGCGCACCTTTTTACGCCCGCGCTGGCCCTCACTGCCCGTGGCACCGCCGCCAGATGCGCCACCCTTGGCCACATCGTGGAGGGTGTGGTCGAGGTGCGAGTGGACGAAGCAAGGGCTCGGGAGAGACTGGGCGTAGCCCGAAGTCGCGGCTGCTGCGGGCGCAGGAGGCGTCGACAGGGTCGAGTGATTGACGTGGGGCGGCGGAGTCGCCGCGTGCTCTCGCGGCGGGTGGTATTGCGAGTTCCCATGGGAGGGAGGCGGAGGAAAGGGGATGTGTCCGAGAGTGCGGTGCGTCTGAGCGCGGGCGGGGCTGGTCGGCGAGCGTGCGTGCGAGCTCACTTGTGGCACTGTGAGGTTCGTCGAGATGCTCAGAGGCGAGTGAGGTGCGCGGGAGGGGTGCATCCGGAGGTAAGGCGGAGACGCAGTTCCGGGGCTCGCTGGGGACGACGAGCGACTCGAACCTTGCCCAAGCGGCGACCGTGCGTGCTGGTATCCGACACTGCCCATCGTAGCGCTCGCTTCTGGTGCGTCGATCACGAGAACGGGACGAGAATCGGGGCAGGTGGAGCGGTCACGTCCGGGCCCGCGCTCCGGCGCTCGAGCGAGCGGGGACGGGCGAGGAGTCACAAGAGTGTCTGCAGTAGGTGTCTGGCCCTCGTCGAGATGCGGCCGGGCCGCCTCGCTGCCGTGTCCGCCGTGTTCGGCTGCTGAGTCGTCAAGCGAGACGAGTGGAGGGAGCTGGATCGCCAGAGCCGCCCGACAGTGGCTTGAGCGAGTGGGCTCCTTCTGCGAGTCGGCCTGGATGCTCGTCAGGCTCTATCCGGCTCGGTAGGCAGAGAGCGCGAGTGTGGGAAGAGCGGCCGACGCGGCCACTACCACTTCGTTGCTCGGAGAACAGACACGGGTGGGGCTTCTCTCCGAAAGCGCTCGGGGCCGTGTGAGCTCGGCAGACAGAGTCAGACAGAACGTACCTGCACTGGTCCCGAACAAGTGCAGATCGGAGCGAGTTGCGCTGCGACCGTCTCGTCAGTTTCGGTCTCCGCCATCGCTCTCCTGCTCGCTACCCACACACTTGCTCAGTACCGACGGCCATACCTCGAGCAGCAGACTCTTCAGTGCGACCGGTAGCGGTAGAATGAGAAAGAGCGCTGAAGCGAGCTCTCCTGGTCTCGTGTCGACGAAAGCTCCCTGTTCCGCGTGTCCAGCACCGGCTCGGAAGAACGGTCTGAGCGCTCCTCTGTAGCGAAGATGACGAGAGGGCCTGTTCATTATCGCACAGGGCGCATGCGAGCAATAGTACAACGGGGACACAGCGAGACACAGACACACACACACTCACACACGCAAGAATCCGAGCGTCGCCACACCCGCTAGCTCGCCCTCGACCCCTTCCTCCCCATGGCACGGCTCAGCAGCCCGCTGGCCTTGCCGCTACTCCCCTTGCTGCTGCTCCCCGCGTCGCTCTCGTCCTCCCTCGGCGACGCGGCCCCCGCTCCGCCCACACCGGCGCTCCCGCCCGTGCGGCGCCCGAACCCGCCGAGCGTGATGCCCGCCGAGCTCGCGCGCCTGCCTGCGACGGCGCCGAGGTGCGGTGCGCCCGCGGCCGCCGAGACCTCGGCCGAGATGCTCATGTTGCTCGCCGAGCTCGCGAGGCTGCGGCCCGATAGGACGCTCATGACGCTGTGCGTCGACGTCTGACTCGCCTGGGCGCGCATCAGCGGCGCAGAGAAGGCCGAGGCGCCGAACGACGACTCGTACGGCGTGCCATCCTCGTGCGACGTCGGCGAGAGCGAGAAATCCTCGTCGTACGTGCTTGGCGACTCCGCCGGATCCGCCATCGACGCTGTGACGGAGTCCGTCATATACGTCGTCGTGGTCGTCGTCTCCTGCGTGATGCGGATCCGGCTGGTCGTGGCAGGCGCGGCGCCCGTCGCGATCGGCGGGGGAACTTGGCCCGAACGGCCGGTCGATCCTGCCGAGCCCTTCGACGTAGACGTTGGTGGGCCGCGTACGATGGTGCGCGACTTGGCTGGCGGAAACGAGTACTCCTCGACGGGAGACGACTTGGCGGACGAGCGCGAAGAGAGGTACGTTGGGTACGCCGCCGTGGCTGCACCTGCCGCCTCGTCTGCCTCTTCTTCGTCGAGCGAGTTGCGTTCGGGCGCGTAGACCGGATAGCTCGACAGGCTCGCAAGGGTCTTGCTTGTCGGCAGCGGCGAGATGGCTTGCTCGCGCTCGCGCTCGAACTCGGATGCTTCGGACGTCTGGATCGACGCGAGCTTTGAAAGATCCTCATTCGAGAAGGAGCGGGGCGGGTATGAGCCCTGGCGCGCCAGCCCTGCACCGATACCGGAGCCATTAATCGTGAAGCTGCGGTGGGTGCGGCGCGAGGCGGAGCTGCCTCCCTCGACGCTGTCCTGGCGGAAGTGCGGCACAGGTGAGAAGTCGTCAACGATCTCGGTCTGCGGCGGCTGCATCGGGTGGCGCGGCATCGTCGCAGTCGTCGGCGTCGGGTTGCGGATGTGCAGCTCGTCCGTCCCGCTAGACGCGGTGCGGATGGGCGCAGGCATACCGAAGGATTTGCGGAGCCCGGCCGTTGGAGGGGCACCGGACGAAGTCGCCGCCCTGCCGACTAGCGAGCGCTTCGTCCGTGTCTTCGGGTCCGGCATGCGATTGCGCACGTCTTCGTAGTGCGGCAGCGAGACAAGCCCTCCGCCCCGCCGCCTGGATTCGACGTGTGCATCGATGCACGCGTCGGCGAGATCGACGAAGCGACGAGTGCGGCCGCCACGGGACGATGCGATGGACGGCGAGTCACGTCCGTCGTGCGTGCTCGCCGAGGCCGTCTCGACGATGGGACCCTTCTCGACCGAGAGACGCGCGACGCGAGTTGCAAGGAGACCGAGCTCGCGCGGCAAGTCGATGAGGTGCGGGAGGATCGGGACGCCCTCCTTGGCGAGACCAGGCAGCGAGCTGCGCAGTCGGTACGGCATGACATAGGCTGACGCATTCGGCGAAGTCCACTCTTGTCGGTAGGCGGTCGACGGTGCGGGCGTTGCAACATGCTCGATGAAGTCGACGAGTGCGGCCGTGTTTTCCTGGACGAAGGGGTTCATCGGGAGCATCCATGGCTCCTTCTGGCCGAACGAGGAAAAGTTGGCGAGACCTTGCAGCGTCTTAGCGACGAGCGTAAGCGTGCGCTGCGACTTCGGGTCGGGCGGGCCAGAGACGATGAAGAAGAGCTTCGGGTTGAGGACGGCGGGAACGAAGAAGCGGAGGAAGATAAAGGCGCTGACGCAGGTCCACCGCGTATTCTTCTGGTCCTCGCCTTGGCCGTACTTGTCGACGACGACGCGCTGAATGTGGCCGAAGATCTGGCGCAGGTCGCTGCAAGGAAGCGGAGGGTCAGTCGCCGTGCCTGCCATCATCGCTAGTGGGACGCACTAGGGGCACTTCTCGCGCGCGTCGTAGATCGAGTTCCACAGCGTGAGCGTCCACTCGTGCAGCGCATGGACGTTGGCCTGGAGCTCCTTGTCCTTGGTTCCGGGCTTGAGCTTCATCGGGTCTATCTCGATCTCGACCTTCTCGGCGCAGATGCGGCGAATGGGCTCGCCGATGGACGCGTCGAGGTACTCGGCGCCGATCAATCGCAGGTAGAGCTCCACCGACTTGGTCAAGATCGTGTTGCCTCGGAAGAGAATGGCGGCTGAGCGCTGACTGCGGGCATTGTTGTCGACTTCGATGTCGGCCAGGCGAAGGATCCGCGGAAGGAGGATGGACTCGGCTTGGTAGATGCGCATCAGCAGCTTGGTGACCTCCTCGAGGTCGGACGGAAACTCGTGCGCAACGTCCGTGGCGAGGTCGGCATCGGCATCGTCCTTGAGCAGCTGCAGTTCGTGGCGACAGGTCAGCAAGCGAGTCGCTGAGAGACAGACAAATGAGCACGCACGTCGAGCATTGCCTGGTAGTCTCGGCTCGGTAGGACGACCTCTTCGTTAATACGCATGCTCAGGCTGAGCTCGCCAACGACGTCCGACGACTTGGCAGCGAGGGCGGGCTTGACGGCCCACCAGTCCTCGACGAGCTGCTGCCGCGGCAAGTCGGGGATGCGAACGGTCGCCGAACCGATCAGGTGAGGCCTGGCGGAATGCTTCGAGGCCTGGAGGACTCGGATCGTGACAGGCGCGACGAACGGCGGTAGGTCCGTGAAGACGAATGTCTCGTTCCAGAAGGGCGACGAGCCCTTCCGGACAGACGTCTGCGCAACGACCTCGCCGCCCATCTCGATCTCGCAGAACGCCTCACTGCTCCCGCCGCCGTCGTCGCGCGTGTCGTTGGTCGCGCGCGACTGCAGCCGCGAGATGCCTAGCGAGGCGGAGGACTTGGCGGGTGAGGCTTCGGACCCGCCTGCGAGCGAGTACGAGTCGGTGCTGCCCAGACCGTCGCCCGCCTGGTCCTGCGCTGGCCGTTCCCACGACATCTTCGGTCCAGGACGGAAGACCTCGGTTGCAAGCTCGCCGAGCGCGCGGCCCTCGTTGATTGAGAGCTGCAAGCTGCGATAGATGCGGCAACTCGAGTCTTGCTCATCTGGTCGCAAGCCGTCCTCGCTCTCGGTCCCGCTGTCCGACGGAAGCGAGCCGTACGGCGCGGCGGTGCGTGCGAGTCGAGGCGTTGCTACACCAGAAGTGAGGTAGAACTCTGGCGGGGCGAAGCAGTGCGCCATGACGAGCCAAACTTGAGTGGCGACGACGGACGGGAAGCACAGGTAGACCGTCTCATCGGGCTTGGCGGGAAGGGGAGGCTGAGAGGGGTTGAAGGCTTGACGATGAGGTGTGGAGGGAGAGGTGGAATGTCGCGAGATCGAGATGCAATTGGGGCGACCGAAGAGGGAGTGGTCGACGATGCGGATGTCGGAGCGGTTGAGGGAGGGAAGGTGAACGGCGTGGACGACCGCCTTGTCGCTCTGCATCACGCAGACACAAGATTGCTGAGTGCAGAACAACTCGACGAACAAAGAAAGACCTTACATCGCCGAAGATGCGGAACTGCCCATCGTCCCGCAGCACACCAGTTGCTCTTCGCCAGCGCCCATCACGCGAAGCCGCGGCAGGGCCAAAGCCCTTGTCCCGATCCTTGCCCTTGTCCTTCGAGCTCGACTTGCTCCGCTTCTCGTCTTCAACGCCGAAGAGGAGAGCTTCTGCGGGCGAGAGCAGGTGGTGCGCCGACTCGCGCTTGCCGCTTTTTCGCTTGAGCGCGGCGGGGACCTGGGAACGAGCTGAGTGGGCCGAATGCTGTGCGGGTGAGACCAAGGAAGGACGCACATCTCGAATGAGCGGCGCTTTGCTGAACTTGCCGCCGCCCGACCCACTCCCGCCGCTCGGCTTCTCGCGCACCCACACCCAGCACGTCTGACTCCACTCCCTGCTTTCGCGTTGCCGCGGCCGCTCGCTCGCTCGCGCGCCATACTCAGTCCGCGCGGCGCCGAGCCCGCTCGCGACGCTCCCGCTCGCGCTCAAGACCGAAGCGTTCGAGGCGCCAGGGACGACATCCCCGTTTCGCATGCGCGATGTAGCCCAGGACGTTGAGCCCGAGCCCGTACTAAAGGAGCAGACCGATTGAGTGTCGTTGTTGATCGCGGGAGACGCAGGGACGGGCGCGCCGGGAAAGAGCGGAATCCCCGACATGCTGCCGCTGAACGACTTGCGCCGCGGCAAGTGCGCCGCCTCAGACGAGGAGTCGCCCAGCGGAGGCATCGTCGAGCTGGTTTCTGGCACCTCGTCTTCCCCCGTCGCGGGTCGAGGTGGCTCGGGGGTGACAGCGCGGTGGCCCGCGACGACGGCCGAAGCAGCGGCAGCGTTCTTGCGCATTTCCTCCATGCTCGCACGCTCGCGAATCCGCAGCGCCTCCTTCTCGATGTCCTCGCGTAGCCGGAGCGCGCGCAGACTCGATGTGCGCGGCGCGCTCGCTCCGCTCAGCACGCTGCTGTGCCCGCTGCGGATCGAATCCGAGTCGCCGACGTCGGCACCCGGCGTCGAACCCGACGGTCCGGCCCATCGTGCCTCCTCGGCGAGCGCGCCGACCTCGCGGAAGAAGGTGAGGTCCTCGAGGGGCGCGCGGTCGTTGAGGGGAGACCGCGGAAGCAGACGGAGCGGGCTGCCGGTGCGTTCGACGGTCGGGGTCGGCGACGGTGCAGTCCGCGGTCGCACGCGAGGCGAAGAGGGACGGGAGACGGAGCCGGCGAGGGTCGAGCGGTGCAAAGACGAGTCGTCTCCGGCGCGAGCGAGGCGCGACTGATAGCTGTACTCGCTGTCGGTGTCATCTCGGGGGGCGTTGCGACCCGAGTTGGGGGTTGTGCTCCGACTCGAGCTGAAGGCGCGGCGGGGCTGGGTGCTCCACTCTCCCTGCGACACGGACGGCGTAGTGTCGTTGTTGTCGAGGCTGGAGCGCGGGTCGATGCCGGAGAGCGGGAACATGCCCCGCCCGGCGCGCGAGTCGTACGAGGACCCTGGCGTGGCATGGGACGAGTGGAGCGACTGGAGCGAGCGGCTCGACGACTTGTTCGAGAGCCGCGACGACGACGATCCAGGTCTCGAGGGAAATGCACTCGTGGGCGGATTGGGCGAGGGGACGCGGTCGCGGTACTCCATGCGGTCGAGCATGGCCTCGAGGTTGTCTGCGGGTCACAGAACGCGCTCTCGCTCGTCAGCGCTCCCTTGTTCCCGCTCAGGACCTCCCCACCTCGCGAGCCGCAACTCGCGAGACAGGGCTTCGAGGCGTCCTTGAGCTCCAAGGGACTATGTTCACGCACCTAACTCGCCCTCGCTGGGCCCTGCACGCCGCTGCGACGGCATGGCGAGCCGTCGACGAGGCGGTGAGGCCGCGGGGTGGATGCAAGCGAGACGAGCACCGGCCGGTCTGAGCTAGCGAGGCGGTGTGACAGCACAGCCCAGTCCAGCCCGGTGCTTCCTGAGCCGCAAGAAGAGCTCGCGCGACAAGAGTCGGGTTGGTCGAGGCCGCCTTCCGTTCTCGCCGACATGCGACGCCGGAGGCGGGTCGGCTGGGGCATTGTCTGGCTGCGTCTTGAGAGCTGTCGTGCTCGCAGGGACTATCATGAGGTGCTCTGTCTCTTCATTGCAGCACCCGCAAGACTCCATTCGTATCCGTCACCTTTCTGCTTCCGCTCCGCTTGACTTCTACCTCGAGACACCAGGAAAGTAAGAGGAGGACAACCTACGATGCACAGGTATTCTTGTAAATTCTGTGCGCACGGCCGCCCCTCAAGCTGGCAGGAGAAAGTCTCATCCGTCTTGCCCGTCGCTCCGAAAGCAAGCAACGCGCGATTCCGTGGTGCTGCCAGATCCTAGCCTTGCGCGCAGCGAGCTTCTGGTGCGATACTGATGCACTCTGTAGTTGCTCGGCTGCACTGAGTGCGCAGCGCCTCCTAGCGTGACCGCAAGTAATGCAGAGCGCAAACGAATTGAATGCGCAAGAACCGTTGACAAGCGCCGTCCGATTCGCGATGAGCGGGCAAAGTTGGGCCCGCAAGCGAACGCCGCGTCATGAGCAGATCCATCTGAATCCGTCCACAAGAACAGGCGAGAGTCATGTCGCGTAGTAGCCGTCGAAAGTCATCGTCGATGTGAAGGAAAGCTGATCAACGGTGAGCCACAGCTGCTGCTCGACCGCCTCGTCTGCTCGAGCTGCTCCTCATCGTTCAACCCAGCGGGCAGAACAGGGGCAATGGAGTTCAGCGAAGGAGCCGATGCGGTGAACGACGAAGCGGCCAGGGGCACAGAAAGCGAGGGCTCAGACATCCGGGGCAAGAGGACAGCATCGGAGCCTCGAGTAGCGGAGCGTGGCAGCCTAGGCTTTGAGTCTGGTACCCGCCAGCCGACGACAGCGAGTGCAGCGGCGTGGGCGGAGAGGAAGAGGACTTCGTCTCGTTGCAGGCGGCCGCCTCCTCTCGCGAAATATGCGGATCAATTGCAAGGTGTAGGGCAATTTGTATTGCGCCTTCACCAGCAAGCACGCGGCTGCTGGTCATCTGAGGCGACCTCGACGACTTCATCAGTCTTTTAGCCTCTTCCACCTCGTCCGCTTCGACAACTCTGTACGATGGCCGCGAAAGAAGTCTCACGCGCGTGTACAAACTACAAGGATGGGCCGTGCAGGCTCAGCTCGTCGTCTAGACGTCTGGGAACTTCGCCTCGACCCCTTGCCTCGCCTGGGCCCTCTCGCTCTTGCTCGTAGCGCAACTCCGGCAAAGCCGCGCTTCGCGTAGTCTCGCACCTCTCTCTAGCGCGAGGGGACACCAATGCAGCGCTCAGTTCTGGCTCTTGCCGGCTCGGACCAGCCCGAACAGTCTCCGTGAGGGTCACCTTCCGGATCCGGGCTTGCTCTGCAGAACATATGCCTGCCGGATTCGACAAACAATCTCGCCCAACGCAGGCCTTCTGCGGGCTCGCGTGGCCTTCCGAGCGGTGCGCACAGGGAAGGACCGCCTGCATCATTCGCACCTTGCCCCACGGTGCTCGATTGTGTCCGGCCCGCTTCCTTGCCCGCCATGCCGCTGCTTCGTGCTCTGCGTCCGTCCGTTGCTTCGCTAGAGACGGCACCGCGCACGGCTGGCCCGTACGACCCGTCGCCGAGCCACGACGCCGCAATGCTCGCAATGCAGCAGCAGCCGTCACAGCCCCTCGAGCCGGGCATCCGGCGACTGCGCAAGAGCAACGACAAGGACAAGTCGAAGAACAGGGTGCGTGACGCTGCAGAGCTCTACACGTGCGCTGAGCTGACCCTGCGCATGAGCAGGTCTCGATGGCGTTCAAGAAGACGTTCTCGCTGTCGTCGTCGAAACCCAAGTCTCCCGAACCGGCGCAGCACAATCCCGTCTCGCCTCACCAGCCGCCAGCATACTCCATTGCGCCGCCAGTCTCGCACACGACTCGCCCGCAATCGGTAGCGGCGCCGGTGATGGTGCCCAGTCCGTTACGCCAGCCATCGAGTGGGGCGGCACGGCCGCAAAAATCGGCCCCGCCTGCGCAATCCAGCTCCATAAGCGGCGCGACCCGGCGTCCGAACGTTGGCATCAACGCGATTGGGTCGTCACCGCCTCTCCCGCCGCTCCCGCGCAACAACTCGATCGAGGAGACCGCAGACCCACGGAGTACAGCTCATCTGGGCAGCCACCTCGCCTCGCAGCTCGACCCGCTCCTGCCGCGCAATTCTTTCGGGCCGAGCTTCGAGGCGAGCGTCGATGGACTGGGCATCGGTATGGTGCCGGGTCAGGCGCACTCTCCGCCACCTCCCGCTCCTACCGGTGCGCGGATCCCAAGCCCGCCGCACACCAGTCACGGCGCGCCCGATTATCGTCGTCGCTCGCACAGTCCGCCCCAGCCTGCGCCGCACATGCCCGTCCCGCCCGCGCCTCAGCAGCAGCAGCAAGGTCCGCCTCCCGCGCTCGCTCGCCAGGTCATCGCGCCCGAAGGCGTGCACATCCGACGCCGGCAGTCGGCCCTCCGCGCCGACGGCGAGCTCACCGAGTCGAGCAAGCGCCTGTCAATGATGAAGCGCGGTCCGCCGGCGTTCCACTCCGACTCCGAAAACGGCTCGACTGACACGCACGATTCAAACGCGGCGAGTCTTTCGACCAGAGCGCCCTCGCCGCCTGCACCAGCGCCTGTACCGGTTGTGGAGGTCCGGCGCCTCTCACAGGACCCCGAAGCAATCGTCACTAGTCGCGACCGCATCGCTCTACTCAGGGGCGGCCGATCTAGCGTCTCGGCGGTCTCTGGCGAGGGCCTCAAGGCGCAGGCGGGCGGTGTCAGCGCGCTCCGGGGCGCGAACCGCCACGACAAAACCAAGAGCTACACGATCGGCGACACGCCCGCCGGGTTCGACGTCTCGCTCGTCGCGCCGCAACGGTCGACTTTCACGCCGCTGAAGCAGCTCCACCTGCCTTCCGTCCATGCGGTACCTTCTCGCTCTTCGCCGCTCAGCCAGAGCGCTCCCCCTTCTGCTGCTAAGCCGCAACCGCCTCCTATCGCTCCCGCGCCTGCCCCTCTTCCCGCGATCAAGCCAGCCGCACGTCGGAGCGACCTGTACTGTTTGCGCCCGACGGTTCACGTCTCGGTGCAGACGCCGCGCGAGTGGCAGCAGTCCGCCACGTCGGCACCGGCGCCGACGCACCAGGCCCGTCGGTTTTCAGCCTGGCAGGCGGCGACCACTCCGCCGCAGCCGTACGGCGCGTTCCCCGTTCCGCCTTCTTCCATCCCTCCTCCGGTACCGCCGCACGATTCTCCGCCCCAGAGGCACAACATCTCGCCTTCGATCTACTCGGTCGCCTCGTTTGATCCACGTTCGGGCATCGCGCGCGGCGGTGGTCACCGCCGCAATCGCTCATACTATGCGGGAGCCGGAGACGTCGACGAGGAGGACGAGCATCTGGATGGTCACGGAAGGGAGCCGCCATTGCCGGAAGAGTCGCTGCGTGCGATCCAGCAGTTCGAGGCGCTGGACGCGCAGGAGGCAGCGCAGAACCAGTCTTCGCCCGTCAACTACGACATTCCGTATCTTTCGCCACTGCCGTACGACGACCAGACGCAGCGGGGCTTCGACCTGCTTGCCACGCCGCTTCCGCCGACGCCGGCGCCGGCGGGGCGGAGCCTGGCTGTCTCGCCCGCGCTGACGACCATCGAAGACCGCACGCCTACGCCGACTCCTGTACAGCATATGGCGCCTACCTTCGCCGCCGCCGAGGAGCCGGCCTCGCTGTACGCGCCGCCGCACGAGTTCTCGCCCCGATCGCGCTCGCTTTCGCCGATCCCGGCTCTGTCGAACGGGCACTCGAGCGACGACGAGGATCTTTCGGCCGCCACAAGCAGCATCCGGCGCTCGAGCACGCCACTTTCGTCCGTGCGTCGTGGCTCAGCGGACGAGGAGCCGCTCACGCCACCAACCAGTGCCGTCTCGAGCACGTTTCCCGGCAGGCAGACCGTCGACGGTGCCGCGATTACCGACGACGAGTCCGAGGAGCCTGCGGTGGTCACCATCCGCAAGGCCTCACTCGTCACGTCGCAGGTGCGCAAGGCGTCGCTGGTCACGCCGCCTTCGTCCCGCCCGCAATCGACCGTCGCAACTCGCGCTCGCGCCGGGTCGAGTGGCTCGATCCACGCACAACTCGCCGCCGCAGAGGATGTCTCCTCTCGCCACTCGAGCGTGGCAAGCGTCGGCTCGGCGGGCGACAAGTCGCCGAAGCTGCAGCACGGCGAAAATGGCGGCTTCCACCTCAGTCTGCCTGGCCATGGCGACATTCCGCCAATTCCCGCCGTCCCGAGCCCCATCCGCCGCGAATACGGCGAGGCGGCATTCCCCTTTCCGGCCTCGGCGCCGCCTAAGCAGCCCGAGATCGTCGCACCGTCGCCTCAGCTCGCGACGCCAGAGAAGTTCGCGACTCCGCGTTGCGATGGCGGCGCTCCGCTCGGCGATTCGACGCTCGCAGCGCCGAAGGAGCTTTTCCGCTCTGCGTCTGCGCCTCCGGAGGAATCGGCTTCGCTGCCGCTGCGGCGGCAGAGCGAGTCGGACACTCCTGTTCTTCGTGCGCGCACGCCGGGCGGGATGAGCCGCGAGGAGCGCGCAGCCAAGGGTCGCAGCTTCTTCCTCGTGCAGGCGCTCATGGGCGAGTCGCAGCCCGAGGGGATGATCCGCGACTGGGCGCGCGGCGACGAGGAGAGCGATGACAGTCTCAGCATGGGTGATGCGGAGAGCAGCGCGGATGAGGACGAGTTCGAGGATGAGGCAGTTCGGGCGGTAGAGGCGCACTGATGAGATGGCACCCCATGTATCCGTTCTACACCTTTATCTCGCTCAATGAGCGCCCTTGTAGCCCTAGTGTTCCTTATGCACTGTTTGTAGCTGGTCTCTCCGCCGATGCGCAAGCCGAGCAAATCGGTCAATGAGAATACACGCTTGTGACTGCAAGAACGGATGTGCATAGGGTGCCGAAAGAGACGGGTGGACGAAAGACGAAAGGTAAGGGTATCCGGCAGAAGAGGCGCCTCAGACAATAGCGTGTGTCTTGCGACGAGGGCACGTCTGCGCGTGCAGTGTCTCGTACAAATCCCTGTGAAGTCGTATATGCTGGTGAGTCTTTGCAGTGTGAAGATACAAGCAACGAGACGCACTCGAGCGCATCGGCGTAGCGCTTGACTTCGCGCGCCTTGTCCTCGAGCACGTCAATGCTCTGCTTCAGGTGCTCGGCAAGGACTCGGCGCTTGCGCGTATCCGCCCGCGAAGTCATCGACTGATACTCGGCCGTCAGCTCGAGGTAGATCCTGCGGGAGGCAATCAGGTTAATCTGAATGGAGCAGGACGGAGGCCAGCTAAGCGACGCACTTCTTCTGCGTCGCAAACTCGTCCTCGAGGCGGTCGAGCACCTGCTCGAGCGTGACGCGGTGCTCCTCGCGCTCGCGCGCCTTCTTCTCCATCGCACGGCGCTCCTTGTCCTCCCTCTTGACTCTCGCGCGCTCGTCGCGTTCCTTCTCCGCCTTGGCCTCCATCTCGTGCACTTGCGCCTTCTTCTCGGCCTTGCGCGCCCTGCGCCTCCGCTCGCGCTCCTCCTCGCCCGGCGCAAGGTCCTCGTCATCCGCATCGGCGCCGTCGCTCCGTCGCGCCTTGGCGTGGTGCTTCTTCAAGCCCTCTTTGCGCCCGTGGCAGTTCGCGCACAGGTTCGCGCTCGGCTCGTCAACGAGTACGACGCGGTCCGTCCCGCGCTGCTGCGTCGACTTGCGCGTCTTGCGCGCGGCGGCGCCGCCCGCGGGGTCTGTCGAGCGGCGCGGCGAGACCGAAGCAAAGATGCGCTGGGCGCGCGCAAAGTCGGGCTCGTCGGCTGCAGGGAGCACGTCGGACGAGGCGAGGGAGGACGGGGTGGTCGCGGAGGTGGCGGAAACGAGCGAGGCAGAATCGGAAGCCGATGACGGAACGTAGGTCTCGTCGTACGAGGTCGTCGAATGCGCGACCGCCTTTTCGTACTGCAGTCGTCACAACTCAGTGCCAGTCCAACGCAGAAAAGGCGGAGAGGACGAACCTTGTGAGCGCGCTGCGCCTTGCGGCCTAGCTCTGCCCTGCCGTACTCCTCGACCGTCTCGTCCTCCGTCTGCGGCGTGCCCGGCAAGTCCATCGCGCCGAGGTTCTCCCTCTCGCGCTGCCTCCTACTCGGCCTCGGCGTCGCCTGGTCTTCCTCCTCGTCCCCCGCCAGGCTCCTCCGCCGCTCCTCCTCCTCAGCCTCCCACCTCCTGCCCGCCTCGCGCTCCTCCTTGTCCCGCAAGAGCTCCTCGACGACCGTGCGCACGCCGTCGACCTCGTAGCCGAGCGCCGCGAGCGCGTGCTTCAGGTCCTGCACCTCGCTCCGCAGAGCATACTGCTGCTGCCGCTGCGCCGCGGCGGCCGCGGGAGCGGGTGCAGCGGTCGCCGCAGGCGCGGCGCGACGGAGAGACGAGAGCGCCGCGTGCTGCGCCGAGAGGGTCGCGTCGAGGTGGGCGTTCTGCGCGCGGAGGGAAGAGACGACGCGCTCGAGTTCTGCAGGAAGGGCGCAAAACCCTGTCAGTTTGTCTCCGCAGCGCAGCAAACGCGAAGTGAAGAAGGCCGGATAGGTCGACTTGCCTGCACGCCGATCCCGCTCCTCCTGCAGCAATCCCTCGACCTCCTCCCTCAGCTCGCTCCGCTCCGCCCGTTCCCTCTCCCTCTCGCGCTGCGCGGCCCTCGAGCCCGCACTGGCGGCACCTTCGCGCAGGCGGTGCTCGAGCTCGGCAACGCGGGCGGACGAGGCGGCGTTCTCGCGCTCGAGGGACGCGAGCTGCGCGGTGAGGGATGCGAGGGCGTTCGAGACGAGGTTGGCTGCAGCGAGAGGATCAACCTATGTCAAGCGATGCTCGCACAGTGAGAACGCAGGGCAGACGAGACGTACCCTCGGCGCTCTTGGCGCTTCCGCTCCCGAGCGGGCTAGCGCGCTTGTTCTGCGCCTGAAGCGGGGCCTTCTTCTGCGCGACTGTCGGACTCCTCAAGAGGTCCGTCAGGCCCGTCTTGTCCGGCAATGCCGTCCGCGTCGTAGTCCTCGCCGTCCTGTCCGTCTCGTGCTCCTCCCTGTCTGCGTCGTCGTCGTCGTCCTCATAGTCGAGCTTGGCGCGGGAGAAGGCGGCCGGGTCGACCGAGCGCGAAAAGCTCGACGACGGACTCGCGAGCGAGCCGTTGAGCGGCGAGTTGAGCGCCGGGTTCAGCGGAGAATAGTGCCTCTGCTGCTGCGGCTGGGCGGCAGGGCGCGCGGCTGAAAAGGGCGAGCGGTGTAGGGCGGAGAAAGGCGCAGGAACGGTGCGCGGAGGTGGGACAGTCGGGTATGCCGAAGAGGCGGCGGGAGCGGAACGAGGCGGTTGCGCTTGCTGCGCCGGGGCGGACGAACGGGGGAAGGTTGCGGCCGAGCTGGGCGGCGGCTGATTCTCGTTTCCGCCTAGCGTCGGGCGAACGGACGTGAAGGGAGACGGGCGGGGCGAGCCAAAGAGTCCCGTCGAGGGTGCGAGCGCGGCAGGCGCACGCGAGGGCGAGGGCGCCGCAACCTTCTTGGCAGGCGAATGGAGGACGGACGACCGCTCGGTGACGTACGTCAGGTGGTCATCGTCAGTGTCGTCGGCGTCTTCGGGAACGTCTTCGATAGTGACGCCACGCGGACGAACGGGACCTGCGCGTGCGCCCGTCAAGCCGATGCGCAGGCTGCCGATGCTGTCTACGCTCGTGCGGCTCGCCGACGACCTAGTCGAGGCCGACTCGTCGTCAAAGCGACCCTGACGCGGGCTGCGCTCGCCGTCGTCGTTATCGGACGCAGACGAGAGCGAGAGGGCAGCGTTGGCGAGGCTGTCGAGCTGGCGCTGGAAGCTCGCCTCGACGCGGCGGCGGGCCATCTCGGTATTGTCGGCCTCGATGGCGTCTCCCAGACCGTCGTCAGGCAAGTCGGACGCCTTGCTGAGGCGAGAGTGGGGGCGGTTTGCTGCTGGGTCGAGAGTGTTTACGCTGGTGGTGCGGAGCCCTGCGGCGCCGCTGTTTGCGAAGCCCGAGAAGGACGTCATCTTTTTGCGAGCGTGCGAGAGGTTTGGGTTGGAGCGCTGGGGCTTGAGCGAGGTGAGCGGGTTGAGGGACGAGTGTTGCGACGAGGGCGCGCGGGTGGGCGTGTCGTCGAAGGGCGAGGGCTGGCGCGGGTAGGCGTGTCTGGCCGAGAGCGGGGTCGAGTGCGTCGAGGCCATTCCCCCGTGCGGCGCAGACAGACGGAGCGGGAGAGCGAGCGACGAGGGGCGGGATTGTTGTGCCCGCAAGCAAGTTGAGCGACGGCAGGCAAGAGGGAGGGCGACGAGAGAATGGTCCGGGCGGGGTGTAGTCTCAAGTGCAAGCGAGTGTGAGTGAGTGTGTGCTGCTCAGCGTGCGTCTCCCTGCGGAGGCGAGCGTGCCAGTACTGACGAGGCGCGCCAAACAAGCGAAACGCAGCCGCCGGCCGCCGGGCGCTTTCGCTGCACGTGCGCGCAAATGGCAGCGAGCGCTTCATCGCCTCGCACCGCTTCGCCGCCCCTTTCCACCCTCGTCACGCTCTCGAGATGGTCAAGTATGTCATCGGTGCGTCTCATTTGCTACTCGCTAGCGTTCAGAGAACCGTCGAGCTCATCCTGCGGCGCACAGAGCACATGGAGGAGGACGAGGCAGACTCGTCCTTCCCGCACTGGATCGCCCTCGAGTACGCCCAGATGCTCAAGTGGGCCGCCCCCAACCAGGTCATCTTCTCGTCGCTGTCGCCCGCATCCGTAAAGTCGCTCTGTCCGTCTCCCGCTCCTCCTTCTCTCCCGACCTTCTCTCCCTCTGACCTCGCTTTCTCACCGCACGCAGCCGAGCAGCTCCTCGCCCGCGGCGCACAGCCCGACAGCTTCCGCGCAGAGACCAAGAGCGTTCTCGAGCTCATGCAGCTCGAGGGTGTCCCGCTCGAGAAGGTCTGCCTCCTCGACCCGCGCGCAAAGGGCGAGATTGCCCCGAGCGACGGCAACGAGTACGAGTGGTTCTTGTGCGTACACATTCTTTCGCCCAACCTGGTCGTGTCCACGCGCTTGCGGGGGTAGTGTCGGATGCCTTCGCCTCAATGGCTTCTTCGTCGCATCACTTCAGCGGAACTGACTCTCCCTCTGCCGGCACAGGTTCGGCGGCATCCTCGGCGACGACCCTCCCCGGGGTGCGCACTGGCGTCGTTCCGAGGCGTGGAACAGTCCTGACTTCCGCTCGCTCGCAGACCGGACCGGCATCCTGCGCGCACACGGTTTCCCCGGACGGCATCTCGGGCCTGTGCAGATGACGACCGACACGGTACGCTCTTCTGCCTGGCTTACTCGTCTCGATTCAGGTGCTGACGCCCCCGCTCGTCGTCCCCTCAGGCCCTGGGTGTCACGTCGCTCTGCGTCCAGGGCGGCAAGACGCTCTCGACGATCCGCTTCGTCGACCACCCGACGATCCAGTTTGACGCGCACGAGGGCGTCGAGATGCCGTTCCGCTACGTCGTCGACGACAAGACGGGCGAGCCGATCCTCCCCGAGGGCATGAGGGAGCATCTCAAGTGCGTCTTCGCCCACCCAGCGGGTCCGCACTGCGTGCTGCTCTTGCCATTGACAAGAGCTCGTGTGTATGTGACGGACTCGGAGATAGATCGCAAGCTGACTGCACGCCTCTGCAGGGCCGACATGGACCGCAGCATGGACGACTTCTGATCGGTCCGCAAGGAGCGTGGCCATCACCGCTGTTCTCAAAGCGTGAGGCCCGCGGAGGAGTCCAAGTGACGGGGACGATGCACCTGTAGCAGCAGCATGTCGCGGTGTCCGCAGACGCGCGAACATCGTCGACCTTTGTATTTCTTTCCTTCCGTCCTCATTCCCAAATCTGCTCTCAAGATGACCGGAAACGAGGAAGACCGAGTCAGAGTGACACAACAGGAGAGAGAAAGGGCTGAAGATGCCTGCGGATGTACGAACGAGGGAGGCATGCGATGAGGAAGAAGCTATGTCCGCCCTGCTGAAACACGAAAGAAACGACGCTGCATTCTTTCCTCCACACTGCCCTCCTAGACCCGCAGCCCGACACACAGCACCTCCTCGCCCTTGTCGTTCTCGCCCTCGACCTGCGTCCATGCGCGCGAGAGCCCCGCCGTGCTCGGCGCCGGCCTCCGACCCGCCTTGGTCCGTCCTGCGGTCGTGCGCGCGGCCGAGCGGGGCGGGACGAGCGCGTGCTTGGCCGTGAGCGAGGTGAAGTCGGGGGAAGGAGATGCCGGCGCGGGTGAGGTGAGGAGGATGTTGGTCCCGTCGGCTGCGACGACGCGAAACGTCGTCTGCTTTGCCTCGGAAAGCGCCGAGCAGTCGGCGTTCGATTCCTTCGAAGGCATCGAGGCGAGCGAGGAGTAGGTCGAGACGAGCGAGTCGCCCGCGCTGCTGCTGCTCGAGCAGCTCGACTCGGACGAACGCCGGCTCGACGTGAAGGACGCCGAGGAGGCGACCGACGGCGACGACGACGGAGACGAGCGAGGGTAGCACGTCGTGCCACTGAGAGCGGATGAAGAGGGCGCGTTACCGACGAGGCGGATGGGCGTGGACGCAGATGGGAAGGTCGCCTTGGCGGTCGATGCTGGCGAGGAGAACGTCGGCGCGTACGAGGCGGGAGGCGACGACGCCGGGGACGTCATGAACGGGTCGACAATGGGCGTTCCGTCGGGGAACAGCGTCGGAAGCCACGGCAGCTCGAGGTCGGGCAGCTCGAACGAGGTCGCGCCCGCTGCCTCCATCGAAAGGCGCCGCCCCTGCGCTGCTCCACCGGCGATACTCTCGAGCGTGTTGGTGAAGGCGGCGAGACGGGCGAGGCGGGGCGACAGGGCGTCGTTTGCCGCAATCGCTGCCGGCGAGGGGATCGACGCGCGACGGCGGTACGAGGCGATGAGCATCGCGCATGTTGCCGCGTAGTCCTCTTCGACAGAAAGTGTAGATCCAGTTGATCCACGACGACCGGCGTTGAGCGGGAGCGGCGGAAGGTCGCGCCCGTCGCACGTTTCGGACCACAAGGTGCCGGCCGGACTGCCAGGAGGCGACGGCTGGCGAGATCTAGGCGTCCGCTGCGGGTCCTCAGCGAGAAGTGACGCCGCCGCACTGCGCGATTCGTGCTCGCTGAACGCCGGTACAGCCTTGCGCGGGATTCGGCGCGTCTTCGGCTTGTCCTTGACCACAGGCGCCGGCAGTTCCGGCGCGGCCTCCTGGGTTGGCGATGCGACGAGCTCCCAAGACTTGAGCGACTCAAGCGAGATCGACTTGGTTACGATGGGCGAGCCGACAAGGGTCGAGCTAGAGGAAGGCGCGCGCGACCTGCGCGAGAAGAGCTTCGACGCGCGCTGCTTGTTGGTCCGGGGCGCGTCCAGCGACATCGAGAGATATGCTGAGACAGCGTCGAGACTCGGCGAGGCCGTAGATACGAGAGTTGCTATGGAAGGCGTCGAGTTGAGCGACGTCGACGACGAAGACCAGCTGGAGCGCGCGCCGCGGCAGCTACGATGATGGGAGCGTCGATGCTCGTTCAGCGGCGACGGAAAGACGAGCTTGGAGCGGTCAAAGGAAGAGAAGCGGCGCCTGCAGTGGGTCGGGGTCGTCCGCTCATGTCGCTCGAGGGGTCGGGTCCCGCAAGTCGCGCGTCTTAGCCGGCTCCGAGCGGCCGCCTTGACGAAGCTCCGAGGCAGCTCCTACAGTGCATGACGGAAAGCGTCAGCTCTAGCTTAGTGCGCGAAGAACCGCGAGAGGGCGATCTGTGTCGGGCTCCGCGACGTCGGAACCCGGTGACAGCAAGGAAAGTGTCTCAAGGGCTTACATCGGTCGGCGAAGTCAGGCGCCAGCCTGGCGTCCATGGCCCTTCGAAAGCGCTGGGAGAAATGAAGGCCGGGGGTGAGACCTCATAGCGCGTTTCGTTCATGCAGGTGTGCAAGGGTCGGGTCGGCGAGCGCACGTCGTCGGTCGGCGCACGAACGGCGGACGGTCTGGAACGGGCCAACATCATCTCGGCGACGGCGCACAACCTTGGCCAGGTGTCACAGAAGGCACAGCGTCCTCGCAGGGAGAAGCTGGCAGATGAGGAGCAAGAGCAGCCTGAGGGTCGAGTCCAGCATGCCTGCACGTTGGTTGGCCTGCCCACTGCAAGCACGATGACCGAATGGCACAATCGCCGCGCTTTGGGGGCACCCCTGAGACGAGGCGACGCACTCCCGGTCCGGCAGGACAAGGTGGTGCCCGAGCGAGGTCAGCTCGGGCACGGCTATGCAGGGGTCTCCTCCTGACAGACAGATCGCCTGTTCTGGAGAATGCGCTGGGGCGCATTACGCTCGTTGCAGAAGGAGAGAACCGCCCCGCAGATCACGACCTCGATCCGGAAAGAGCAGACGCCATCCGCCTCCTGCGAATAACGCGGTGCGACGCCTTGATTGGCGTGCTGAGCCGCGTTCGCCAAGGCGCAGCTGGCACCCTTACGGCGCAGGAACGAGGGTGCAGTCGCTGCAGCTCGGAGGTTCGGGATTGTCGCCCGCTCCATTCGCTGAGCCAGGGCTGATGGCATCCTGCTAGTGAGCGGCTTCGCTGAGGCAGATGTTCTTTTGTGGTCGTCAACACGCCTGCGGTGCTCTCAGAGCCCATCGCGTGGATGAAGCGAAGGTTTGAGGCGACGCGGAAGCAGCGAGCGGACTGCTCTTCCCGGTGTCAGGCCGCCATCTCGTACAATGACAACGTTGATCGCTCGTTTGCTTCCAAATTGACAGCCGCTGCACACGGAGCGCAGGACTGTCAGGTAAGTAGCGAAAAAGCGCCGAAAAAGGCGACCAGCGCAACAGCAATTCTCGCTCGTCGCATGCTGGAGAACGCAACAATGAAAGTGGCAAACGGGCTAGCTACGGTATGCTACAGCATGGCAACAAAGGGTATCGAAGGGAGAAATCGGCTTCGAGAAGCCACTCAAGCCGGCGTCACGCTCTCGGCAAACGCCTCGGCAAAGACGTTGCCCTCGACGATGGTCATGCCCGTTTCGAGCGGCGACCTGCGCAACTCGACCGTGCTCGGCGTCGCCATGCCGTCGTGGTGGTCTGTGGAGCCGCGGTACGAGCTTGCCGCACTGAGGCGACGGCAGGGCACGCTGCCGACCGCGTTGGGGAAGAGGGTCGGCATGGCGGGGAAGGTGAGCTTGGAGAAGCTGTCCGCCGTGTAGGTGCGGCGCGAGTTTGAGAGGAAGGGTGGCGGGAAGGGCGAAGCAAAAGAAGGGACAACGCGGGTTGCGGCGGCAGAGCGTTCGAGCACCTCGGCGACGACCGAAGTCAGGTCTTCGTCGTCCTCGTCGTCCGAAGCGAGACTCTCTTCGCCATCGTCGTCATCGTCTTCGCAGTTGTGGAAGGCGTCCAAGGACGACAGACTCGCGAGCGAGTTCGTCGAACGAATCGAAGTCGGTCGAGACGGAAAGACCAGTGGATACGGCATGTTGACGCCCGAAGGCGACCTTATGGTGCCCTTGAGAGGCAGCGACGGCTCGGCAGTGCAGTCGCTTGCGATGGACACCCGTGGCGAGCGGGGCGCGAGAGAGTATGTGGAGCTGCGCGAGGATAGACTGCGGCATGCGGAGCCGAAGCTAGGTGCAGGCGACATAGGGGCGACAGGGGAGGACGGAGACGCAGGAGCGCTGGGGTACTCCAAAATTGGCGAGAAGGACTCGTCGGAGAAGGCGGCGCGACGCTCGGAAAGAGGGGACGTAACGGCGACGGGGAAGGGAAAATTGGGCGACGGGAAAGTGAGCGGGAAGGTAAGGCGAACGCCTCCCGGCGAGTCGATCGGAGTTGACGCGGCGAACTCGCTGTCTGTGAGCTCGTCGCCGAGGGCCGTGGTCCGGAAGAGCTGAGCGCGAGATGCGGCGGTCGGCCGACGGTTCAGCGGTGTGAGCGAAGACCTGCGGCGCTCAGCGACCGACGTTTTCTCCAGGCCTTCCGTCATGTCCTCAACATCGACAATGCTCTTGCGCCGCTTGCCCGTCGCTGTCTCGAGGGCGACGATGGCCTTGTAGCGATTGGCGGCGAGCGCTCGTTCCTCGCCTGAACCCCTTCGACGCCGCCGCACAGTCTCGACCTTCTTTGGCGGCAGAGGTACGGAGAACGGAGACGGATTGGTGAAAGGCGAGCGGAAGATGGGAATGTCGAGGGTGAGGGGCGCACGAGCCTGACGAGACAGAGGCTCGGCTTCGCGCTTCGTCGATACCGCCTCGGGTTCGACGATGTCCTCTGACGCCTTGGCCGCGCTGCTGGCCAGGTTGAAGGGAAGGCCGAGTCCCAAGCGGCGCGGGTTGAAGAGCTGCACCCGAACAACGGTGTCAGCCGACGCAGACGGGGTGGGCAGTGGAGATCGGACGCACCGCGGTGTAGTTGCGCCTCGAAGACGCGTCCTGCTCCGATTCGACGTTCCGCATAGCGAGAGAGGAGCGGATGAGGCGCAAGTGGTGTAGCGGGCGCACGCAAAAGCGGGGAGGAGGGAGATCAACAAACGAAGCGTCAACGGCGAGCGCCGTACTGGAGCGGTCAGCCATGAGTCCGGACACGAGGGTTCTTTCTGTGCTCTAGAGACAGTGTACCTGAAGATCTCAGATCCGTCGAACAGTGAGCGACCTTGCCACCCAGCCCTCGCGCCGGTTTGGGAAGGTCACGCGAAAGAGAAGCGGTCAGTAGCCGCCTGCCCTTCCCCTGTGTCCTCGCCTACTCAGACCTTCGCTTTCCGCGACCCTGCCTTGTCCGTGCACAATGAAGGCACCGGACGGGAACCAGCGCGGCGGAGTTGGCCGTCACCCACTCTCGTCCCGCCAAGCGCGGAAACAGCAGCCTTGACGCACACGCCGTATTCTGGGGACCGGCCAGATCAAGAATGTGCAGCAAGTAACGCTCGTCCATTCGGGTCACGGAGCGAAGGACGGGCAGTGGAGCTCTGACGAGCCTGCAAATGGAAGGACATGCAGGCTAGCACGCCGTGTTCCGCGATGCTGCTACCCAGCAGCCTCGTCGGGACTTAGAGTGTGAGCTGCAGGTCATGTCGCTGTGCGAGGCGGCGAAGGTGACTGCTTCGCAAGGTATGCGCTGTAGCAGAAGCGAGAGCCCGAGCGAGACTGACAGCACATGCGACCGCGACGCTCACGGCGCAAGGGAGTGAGGAATATCGCAAAGCACTGTGTCAGAGTGTGAACAGACGGTGTACTGGGCTGTGCTTCATCTGCGAACGCAGGAAAAGTTCCCGTAGTCCGGATGAGGGGAGGCGGAGATGGAGAGGAGGGGACCAGCATGACTCACTCGCTCGCCGGGACGCGTGCTTGCGAGGACTGCGACGTGCAGCTGCAGCAGTACAGCAGCTTGATCGACGCACTCTGCTCACCCGCTTGGGCTCCTGCGACGCGACTTGACACCGGTCAACCTCGAGTCCGGCTCGATCGCACCGCCTCGTCCGCACTCCCCGCGCTCGTCGCCCTTCCTGCGGCTCCAGCGCGTTGCGAGAACAGCCAAGGTGAGCTCGACACGCCAGCCCGGCCATTCCGACTGGCTACAACCGCGTCTCCCGCTCGGAGCTTGGGCCATCGGTGTTGGTGCACAGCGGGTCGCGCCTGCGTCGTCACAGCGGTCCAGCGGACGTTGTACGCCGTCGTGGCGTGCACAGAACCTCGTTGATCTTATCCGGGGCGTGAGTCGGCATCCGGACGCGCAGAAGCACTTCATCGCTTTCCAAAGACAACCCGTCGATGGCACCACAGCATCGCCTCGAGCCAGCTCCTTGTACCCGTGTGCTGACATGCAGATCTCTGCGAACAGGCTCGCATTACCCACGATCCGCCCAAACGAGGTCGCTGCCATGCTGGGAAGTCCAGCATCGGCTGCGACCGCCCTCCCCTCGTTCGCGCTGTACGAGGGCTCGACGCATGCTGTCGACGACCATGACTTTCTCCCGTCGTGGAGCAAGACCCTGTCGCCGTCACCGAGGCTCGGCCCGACGGCATTGAGCAGCGGCGCCCGCGCCGCGAAGGACACCCCGACCGGGTTGGACCTCTTTGGCGCCGACTTGACGGTCGGTAGGGTGGTCGAGGACGTCGTTATGTCGGAGGCAGCAAGTAAGAGCGGCGCGCCTAATGTCGGCACGGGTTTGAGTCCTGTGCTCGCTCCAACCCATCTCGCGACGTCGCCTCTGCCGCTCGCCAGCGGGGCCGATAACGAAGGCAGCCCCGTCTTCCCGGCGCAAGCACGCAGCGCGTTCGAGTCGTCCTTCAGCAAGTTCCATCAGTCGCCCTCGGCCGAAGCTTCGACCTCCCGCCAGTCCCCCCTCCTTCGCCGCAAATCCTCTCTCGCTGAAGCTCCGGCACCCCTCTCTTTCGCCAACGTCGCCAACCTGCCCTCCCTGTCGCCCGAGTTGCGAATGGCCGAACTCGACAAAGACCCCTTTGCGGCGGACAAGAAGTCTCCGGTTCGAGCAGCTCGCCAGCTCGATGGATCGGCCAGCTTCGCGCAGAGCCTGCCCGAGGGGCTGCAAAGACGTGCGACGCTGGGCGGAACGCAGGAGGCTCGCATCCAGGCGCATTTGCTCATTCGCTTTCCGTCATTGCGTTCCCGCTGACTGTCCTCCTCGCAGGCATACGCCAAGCTCGAGTTTCCTTCCTTCGACATCTACATTCAGAAATTGAGCGTCATCATTGGCCGACGCCCCGCCGCTCCACTTGCATCTCCTGCCTTCCCCGTCCTACCGCTCGAAGACGCACGAAGCGCCGGCATGTCGCTCGAGGACTACATCCTGAGCTTGACGAGCGAGACGCCGGCTGTGAAGAAGGAGGAGACGCTTGCGACGATCGACCCGAATACGCCTGCGCCTGCACTGTCGCCGAAGGGTAAGGAGAAGGCGGTCGACGACCCCTTCTCCGAGTTCGTGCGATCATCGCCTCCACCCGCCTCTTCCATCGCGGTGGAAGCTCCCATCCCTTCTGCTGCCCCTGCTCCGGCATCTACCGCCTCAGCCGTGCAACTCGCCGCGCCGCACCCCGCGCAGCCCAACGAGGCGCCCGCGCCGCTCCAAACCGACGTCGACCTGGGTCCGCTGCGCGCCGTTTCGCGGCAGCACGCGCGCCTGTACTTCGATTACGATGCTGGGTCATGGGCGATCGAGGTGCTCGGACGGAATGGGGTGGTGGTTGAAGGGAAGTGGCGCGCGAAGGGTCAGAAGGTGCTGCTCGTCAAGAAGTGCGTTCCCTCCTCTCCGTCCAAGATACGCAGTCTGACCCTCCCCTCACAGGACCAAAATTCAGATCGCCGAGCGCATATTCCACTTTGTCTTGCCCACTATCGACGTCGTCGCCGTCGGCGCGGACGGCAAGCCCGAGCCGGTCACCTCGCCCGAAAAGGCCAAAGCCAGGACCAAGCAGCGATCGTCGGGCAAGGTGTCTACGAAGAACAAGTCGGGTGCAGCAGACGACGAATTGTCATCGAGCCTGTCCGAGGTCTCGGATAGCGATGTCGAGGCTGTCCAGCCTACGAAGTCTTCCTCGACCAACGCCGCGGCTCCTGCGGCCGCTGCACCCTCCGCCGATGCTTCAATCGCCCATGCGTCCGCCCTTCCGCCTCTCCCTCCAGCTGGAAAAACCGCTTTTTGGTCGTCCGCCACGCCCAAACCGCGTCCTCCTCTCCCCTCAAAAGCTCCCGCTACGCGTTCTTCGAAGAAGCCGAAACCGCCGCTCAAGGAGCCCTCTCCGCCTGCACGCCACTCCGCGCTTGACCGGGATCCGCGCGCGTCGCCTGTCATTGACGCGGATGAGCTCGAAGCCGCTCGCCGCCGCGCCGCAATGGTTGCGCAACTACTCGGCGGCGCTGGCGGGCCGAACACGAACGCTGCCCTCGTGCGCGCGGCGGCTGAGGCACAGCGCCGCCTAGGCGGGAAGGGCAAGCCGCCGATGCGATCTGCAGGGAAGGGGCCAGGCAAGGGAAAGAGCCTGCCGCCACGCTCGCGCCGCCCTTCTTGGGACGCCGACGAGGAGGACAAGTCGAGCTCGTCCGACAGCGACGATGACGACGAGGAGCCAGATGCGGAGGGCACGCTGCTTGCGGCGCTCGACGCGGACTTGATGGACGTCGACGAGATCATCGACATGGTTGGCAGCGGCCACGGCGGTGGGAAACACCTCGTCAAGCGCAGTGGTTCCGTCTCTCTCGAGGATTCGCCTATTCCCGCGTCGGCTCCGGCCCCCGCGGTCCCAGCGAGCGCTGTCGAGCAGGTCTCGGCGCCGCCTCCTGCTCCCGCAACTACGCCGGCCGCTCCTGCGCCCTCTGCGCCAGCGCCACCCAAGACCGGCGGCAAAATGCCGGCCAAGCAGCCGCGGAAACGACGCGGCGCATCGCTTTCCGGCGCATCCGCCGCCAAACCGCCCGTCTCGACGCCAGCGGCGGCTCCCGCTCCCGCCACGGCCAATCTCTCCTCTGCACTCCCGCCTCTTTCTGCGCTGCCCGCGCTCCCGACTCTTTCGCCGGCGCCGCCGACCCCTGCGACGCTCTCGACATCGTCTCTTCCGCCTCTCCCGCCGCTCAAGGCCGCCGCTGCGAGTCCTGCGCCGGCTGGCCTTCCAGCGTTGCCGAAAACCACGGCCGCGCCTATCGCGCCCGCCGCGACTGCGAGCAAGTCGTCGACAGCATCCGCGGCGGTCAAGCCTGCGCCCGCCGCTGCCTCGCCCGCTCCAGGTGCCGCGCCCGTGCCGGCAAAGAAGCCCAAGTCGCACAAGAAGAAGCCGACGAAGGCCGAACTCGCCGCTGCAGCGGCGGCAGGCACGGGCGTCGCGCCCGACAAGGCGAACGGCGACAAAACGGCGGGCGACAAGGCCGCTGCCGGGGCGAAGGGCGCAGCCGCCGGCGAAGCTGGAGCGGCGCCGGTCAAGCCGCGTCCGTCCCCGTACGCGCCTGCACCGCTTCCGCCTGGTGTTCCACCGCCAGATGCTGCGCCCGCCGACAACCCGACGGCGAAGCCGCCGTACACGTACGCGTCGCTCATTGCGCAAGCGATCGCGACGTCCGAGGCGAAGAAGCTCACGCTGCACGAGGTGTACGACTGGATCGGCACGCGCTGGCCCTTCTTCCCCGAGGGGCAAAGCGGATGGCAGAACTCGATCCGGCACAACCTTACGCCGGCGAGGGGCTTCCTCAAGGTCGTGCGCCGCGCCGACGAGCCGGGCAAGGGCTCGTTCTGGGAGATCGACCCGACGCAGATGGGCAGCTTCGACGGGCACCACTTCCGCGTCAAGCGCGCCGAGGGCGCTCCGGCTGCGGGCGGCTCGTCGAGCTCAAAGGCCAAGGCGGCCGCTGCAGCCGCCGCAGCCGCAGCGTCGGGCGCCGCAGGAGCTTCGCCTTCACCTTCACCCGCCATCGCCGCCGCCGTCGACGCGAGCACGAGCACGACGGCCAAGGTGAGCGGTGCTGCGCCGCCTGCGCCCGCTCGTCCGTCTGCGTCTCCGGCTCCATCGGGCTCGTCGACAGCTGCGAACAACGCCGCCGCACTCGCCAAGCCGCTTCCCATCGTCGTCTCGCTCATCCCCGACTCGTACGTGCGCCCGACTCCGCCGCCCGAGAGCGCGTCAGCGGCGGCCAAGGACGACCTGACGGCGGCGCTGATGGAGAACCCGCCGATCGTGCTGCACGAGGGGACGCTCGTCATCTCGCCCGAGATCTTCGGCAACCTGACCAAGAGCCGGCTCGACGAGCTGCAGAAGATGCCGGCGAGCAAGGCGCTGCAGATCCTCCAGGCGCAGGTCGTGCAGCACTTCAAGGAGAAAATGCGCAAGAAGTCGAGCGGCGGGCACAAGGGTGCGTTCCCCTCTCTGCGCTCGTCTCTCCTTTGGACCGTCGCAACGTGAAGCTAACTCTTCTTGATGCACTGCAGGCGGGAGCAAGGCAAGCGCCAAGCGCGCGCGCGAGTCGGACGCCAGTCTCGCGGCATCTACGTCGTCTGCGCCGCCCAAGCCCGCCAAAGTCCCGAAAAAGGCGCCCAAGAAGGCGTCCTGAGCGAGTCGTTTTTGCACGGCGGATGGCGACCATCCGAGTTTGCGCTGGTGCGGAGCTGGAGCCTTGGTGGATGCGGTTGCTCGCGTGCGTTGTCGATTCGAGGCGGTGCCTTGGCGGCGTTTTGATCCTCGCAGTGATCTGCGATCTGCTGTCTGTTACTTGTTCCTCCCCTGTTGCTGTCATTGCGAGCCGTGGTTGTTTACATACTGTGTGTGTGCGGGAGGAGGGGGGCGGGGTGAGAGGTGTTTCGGCGCGTGTGAGGCCGGGACGGAGAAGCAAGCGGGGCACGAGCGGAGGTCGGAGCGGGCCGTCCCTGGGCCTGGGGAAGGCGCGGTCGAGGCCCCGTGTGCGGCGCGCGCGCGCCAACACCGAGAGCGGCGCTCACTGCCGCCTTCGCGCGTCCGCCGTGTCCGCACAAGGCGCTTCCAAGCAGCGCACACAGCGGCCATGACGACGTTCCAGTCGCTGGCGCTGCTGCAGCAGGCGCAGGCCCAGCAGCAGCAGCAGCACCACCACCACGCCCCGCAGCAGGCGCAGGCGCACCGCCCAGCCGCGACAGGCAGTGCGGGCGGTCCCAACGCGGGCACCGCCACCGCGAGCGGCTCGGCGGGGGGATCGAGCGGCCCGCCCGAGAAGAAGAAGCGGCGCAGGACGGCCGAGGACGGCAAGCGGTACCCGTGCGACTTTGAAGGCTGCGGCAAAGGTCCGTCCTCGCCGCTCTCGCTAAGCGACTCTGGCGCGACGCCCACTGACGGTGTGTGCCCTGGGCCGAGTGCAGCCTTCTCCCGGCCAGACCATCTCAGCCGCCACAAGCTCAACCACAACCCGACCCAGGTCTACGAGTGTTCGCGGTGCGCCTCGTCCTCGTCCGCCTCGGACGTCCGCCATCGTGCGCTGACCCTCGCCTGTTGCTTCTGTACCGCAGATGCCCAAAGACTTTCGTGCGCATGGACTTGCTCGTGCGTCATACCGAGCGCCACGAGCGCAAGGAGCGCGGGGAGGAGCCCGCCGACACGGCGCGGAAGGTGGACCGCAAGCGGGCAGGGTCTGTCTCCGGGCCAGGAGGGGCAGGCGCGGCGTCGGCGACGACGAGCATGAAGAAGTACGACATCCCCGCCATGCCCGCAGGACCGCCCTCGTCGGCTGCAGTCTATGCCGCCGACCAGAACACGGCGCTCCAGCAGAGCATCTTCAACGCCTTGCCCGGCTCGACCGTACACATCCCGCCCATGCCAGCCTTTCCGCACATCCCAAACCACGATTTGAACGTCCACACCCCGTCGTCCGCTACCTACTCGACCCTGTCCCCTCACGCCCTCTCCGCGCACTCGGGCTCACCCGCCGACAACGCCTTTTCGAACCCGCAAACTGCGCCTAGCTCACTTCCATCTGGTCCCTCGCCACCAGGAGGCGTGTTTGCGAGCTCGCTCGTCATCCCGACGGACTTTGCGGGCCACACGCCCGACGGCAGCACGATGTCCGCCCCGACGCCTCAGCCCGCCGCGGCGGCACATCAGCCGTCGCCGGGCGGTCTGTCACTCGTCGACCAGGCCCTCGCGGCGGGCCATGCGTTGGCGCAGGCGCAGCATCAGCATCACCAGCATCCGCCACCGCAGCACCACCCGACTCCTCCCCAGCCTCATCCCGTCACGCACCACTCGCCTTTCGCATTCAACGCCAACCCGCCGCTCCACCCCATGCCCTCGCATCACGACTTCGAGGAGCCCTTCAACTTCCTCTCGACTAACTACGGCGCGCCTTTTGCGTCCAACTCGGACTACTCGTGGCTGTTCGCGCCCGACCAGAGCTTCGACGTGCACTTTGCCGCGAGTCGCCCCGCGTCGCCCGGCGCAGGGAGTCACGACTTCCTCGCCGCGTTCGGGCAGGGCGGGTCGGGCATCCCGGGGACGCAGACGCCCGCGCGCCTTGCGGCGGTGGCGAACGCGCTCGGCGGGCACGGCAACATCAGCAGCCAGCTCGACAAGGTGTCGCAGCAGCTCGAGGCGACCGAGCAGCAGCAGCAACAGCAGCAGCAGCAGGCGCTCGACTTGCTCGGACTGCATGGCGGCGCGCCGGGGAGCCCTGTCAAGCTTGAGCCGGTCGAGGAGGAGTCGTCGATGGACCTCACCGAGTCGGTGCGTTGAACCCTTCGCTATCACTCGGATCAGAATCCTGATGAGATGACTCTGCAGATCCCGAACGGATACCACAACTCGCACGACGTGGTACCCGATCCAAACGATGCGACGACCTTCGTTGACGATGCAACGCGGACACGCGTGCTCGACTACCTTGGCGTACGCTTTAGTCTGCTGCTCTTCTACATGAGCACTTGGCTGACTTTGCCGTCTCGCAGTCGGACTGGTCGCACCTCCGCGACGACCCTCGTCTTGGCGTGCAGCAGATGGCCTACTATCTCGCCCTCTTCTGGGTCAAGGTGCACGAGACGCAGGCGCCTGCTGTACACCGCGCCTCGTTCCGCCCGGCAGCCGCGCCTACACCGCTGCTACTGTCGATGGTGCGTTTCCCAGCACTTGTCGTCCGCGAGCAGAACTGACCGTGCTGGTGGTACTTCGATGCAGATGCTCGTCGGCTCGTACTTCGCACCGGCAGAGTCGTATCAGCTTGCGGTCCAGCTGCATTCGTGGTTCCGCGGCAAAGTTCTTTGCGTGCGTTTCTTCCTCCGCTAGTTCATCCCGCGCCGGCTGACCTCCTTGTTCACACAGTCGCCTGACTTCCGTCCACGGTCCGAGGTTTGGCTTATGCAGACGATGTTGCTCATCGTCGTCTTCGGCAAGCTCTGCAGCAGTGCGTTGAGTCGTCTTTGAGGACCGAGTGTTCAGCGCTGAGCATTTTGTCCTGCAGCTCGTATGGACCACGAGATGGCGCACATCTTCCAGTCGTCCTTCATCCAGCTCGGGCGACGAAGCGGCCTGTTCTCGCAGCGTGCGATCGAGATTCCGCTTGACAAGGAGGACGACGTCGACTTCCTGTGGCACGCCTGGATCGAGGAGGAGGTGTCGAAGCGGTTGGCGCAGATCGTGTTCGCGCTGGACGTCGAGCGTGCGTTTCGTTCTTGCTGCGACATACTCGCTGAGCGAGCGACTGACCTTGCTCGATCGAGATAGACGCTGCGTTCTTCCGCCACGCGCACACCCTCTCCGCGTTCCAGATTCAGCTGCCTCTCCCGTGCGACGAGGATCAGTGGGAGGCGTCGACGGCGCACGAGTGGAAGCAGCTGCACGACCAGCAGCGCCAGCCGATCCAGTTCATCTCGGCGCTCAAGGCGAGCTTGACCGCTGTCAACGAGGCGACGTCGCTCAACCCGTTCTCGCGCATCGCTGTGCTGCATGGATTGCTTAGCGTCGCGCAGGATCTTCAGTGGTGCGTCACTCGTCGATCAGGTTGAGGAGTGGTGCCTGATCCCCTCCTCTGCAGGCGCGACCACGTTCTTGGTTTCTCGTCGCCCGAGCGGAGATCGCAGAACTGGCGTGACATGATGTGCGTCCGCTTCTGCCATATGTTTCAGCTCGCTCTGACATCTCGCGTACAGCTCGTCGGCGTACAACCTGTGGAAGCAACGACTCGATGAGGCGCTCGTGCACGCACCGCCAGCGACAACTCAGCTTCTCCGCGCAAGCATCAGTCTGTACGCGACGGCGCAGATCACATTCAGCATCGACATTCACGAGTGCGTCCTCTCCGTTACTGATTGTCACCTCGCCACTGATCCGCTTCGTCCCCTCAGGCTGCAGATCTACGCCGGTGCCGAGACCGCCGCGGGCCTGATCGTCTCCCCCGCCGTCTTCCACGCAACCGAGCAGCGCATCCGCATGTGGTCCGGCTCGCGCGAGGGCCGCGCGTCGACCTGGCACGCGGTGCACTTCCTCCGCAGCTGCCTGCAGCACTGGCGGCAGTCGACGGCCGACTTGGCGTGAGTTACGCTCGCTTCTGTGTTTTCCGCGATCGAATCTTGCGCCTGCGCGGAAATGCTTATGGAAGTAGCACTTGCTGACGCCATGCTCATCGCAGTGGCTGCTTGCACCACCGCTGGACGGTCTACCTCGCCTTCCTCGCGGTCTACGCCTTTGGTCGCTCAAGTACGTATCGGTGTGTTTCTTGTTGACGCAGTACTAACGAAGTCACCGCTCACAGCTTCGGGTCACCCCGCCCCGCCCTCGGCAAACCACCAGGAGGCGGCGATGCGCTACCTCGACGGCATGTGCACCGGCACGCCCGACGGCCTTCTCGCCGTGTCGAACAAGCACAACTGCCTTGACTTGTGCATGACGGTGCAGGAGTACATTCGCGACACGCGCTGGGAAGTCGGTGAGTGGCGGCGTTCCCGACTTGCTTCCGTGGTTCAGCAAGACTGACCCTTTCCGGTGCCTGATCACAGTGCAAGACGCTGCTCGCATCCTGCACAAGCTCATCAAGCAGCAGCCCGGCACTCCCGCAACCTGATCCCCTCTTGTCTATACCCGTCTCTCCGTATACATGTCTCGTGCGCTCCTCGCGGCCCCGATCGACCCCAACACAGCCTAGAAACTCCACTGCGCTCCCGCACAAGACCCTGTCCCTGTCTCGTGACTATCCCTTGCATGCCCCCCGATCGTTTGCGGTTGTTCTGGTTTCCGTGTACTGTTTCCTCACCCTCTTCTCGCCGTATTCTTCAGCTCCTCGCCTAATTACAATGCAGTGCTCTCGCCAAATTCGCCTCGGACGTCGAGAGACAGGAGAGCTCACGGTCGAGATGGTCGTCGGCTCTCGCAGATCACGCTGGCAAAACGAAAGCCACTGACGTCTTGGGTTTCAATTTTGTGTGCCACGCAGGACCACTCTGTACTGTAAGAGAAAGGCGAGAAGAGCCTAGACGATCCGCCAGGGGAAGAACCGGAACCGAGGGGAGGCGGGAACGGGGGACGAGGCGGTCGTTTACTGGAGCTTGGCCTTGAGGAGCGCCTTGAGCTCGTCGGCGTCCTCGGCGAACTTCTTGATGCCTGTTGTGTCACGCCAAACTCGTCAGCGGCCGCAGAAGCAAGTAAAGGCTCATGGAAAGTCGAAAAACGACGTTTCAGAGCCGAATCGAGGAGAATCACCCTCGTGGAGCTTGTCAAACGCCATCCGTTCCTCCTTGAGACTGGACTGGAACGCCGATTCGTCGTCAACGAAAGTGACCTTCTCCTGCGCCGGGCCGAGGTTGTCGACCGAGAGGCGCGGCTTGACCTCGACGTCCATGTCCTTGAGCTCCTGCAGCAACTTGGGCGCAATTGTGAGGAAGTCACAGCCCGCAAGCTCGAGGATCTCCGAGGTCTGCGTCGGGGAGGAAGCGGGAGTCAGCCCTGGGCGTCTGGGACCGTCTGGAAGCGCCCGGGAGCGCCAGAGACGGCTGGAAGGCCGCTGACGGCTCCACTGCCGCAGAAGGTACGGCCGGGTCACTTACGTTGCGGAACGAAGCGCCCATGACGATGGTCTTGTAGCCGTGGGTCTCTGTCGGGCGGAAAGAGGGCAAGAGAGGTGAGCAGGAGGTCCCGGTCGACATCGACGCCAAGTCGAACGGACGCACTGTAGTACTGGTAGATCTTGGTGACCGACTGGACACCGGGGTCGCTGGCGCCGTCGTAGTTGCCCTCCGGCTGGTTCCTGTAGGAGAAGGCAAGAAGAGAAGGTCAATACAAGGTTCGGTGGCGCTTCTTCCGGTCGTCCCCGGTGCGCGCCATTCTTCCAGTACAAGCTCAACCGAGTCATCTGCTCGAGCTGCACAGCGAAGCGACGAGAGACTCACTTCTTGTACCAGTCGAGGATGCGGCCGACGAAGGGCGAGATGAGCGTGACGCCCGCCTCGGCGCACGCGACGGCCTGCTGGAAGCCGAAGAGGAGCGTGAGGTTGCAGTGGATGTCGTCCTCCTTCTCGAGCTCGCGCGCGGCCTGGATGCCCTCCCACGTGGACGCGATCTTGATCAGGATGCGCTCCTTGGGGATGCCGAGCTCCTTGTAGAGCGCGATGAGGTGTTTGGCCTGCGAGCGGCGTGTTCGTCAGTCATTGTTTAAGCTATCGAGCGCATTAGAGAACCCGGCAGAGGGAAGGCGCGGCGGCGCCGACGCACCTTGGCCTTGGTCGCCTCCTTGTCGTACGAGAGGGCGGCGTCAACCTCGGTCGAAACACGGCCGGGAACGACGTTGAGGATCTCCTTGCCGAACTCGACGAGCTGAACGTCGCACAGTAAGAGCGTCAGCGGAACAGGCTCGACTACCGAGGTCGCGCCCGAGCGGCGCGGAAGGGACGCACGAGGCGGTCGGTGGTCGCGTCAACCTGGGCGTCGATGTCGCTGTGGACAAGAAAACATTCAGCACGACTCGAAGCCGAAGAAAGAGCCTCGCGAGCACGCACCCGCCCTTCTGCTTGCCGTACTGGACGGCAGTGTCGATGAGGCGAGCGTAGGCGGGCTGCTTGACGGCGGCGAGGATGAGCGACGGGTTGGTGGTCGCGTCCTGGGGCTTGTAGGCGGCGATCGCTGCAGATCAAGATGCAAAGGAACCGAAAGGAACGTGGTGGGCCCGGTGACGAGTTGGGGTATGTCGGAAGCCAGTCGTAGAAGCGTCCCGTGAGCAGCAGCGGATGTCGATTTACGTTGTGAGTGTGTCGAAAGCACGAGTGAGACGCAAAGAGTGGGCAAAGCGCGAGGAGAGAGCATCGGGGTCAGCGGTCCCCTCAACGACGACGACGGCGAGGGGAGGGCGTGGACGGACACTCGAAGTCGCCCGAGTCCGAGACGACGGTGGTGTACTTCTTGAGCTGCTCGAGGGCGTTGGACATGGTCTGCACGAGTTGCGCACGAGGGTCAGCATGGATGCGACTTTCTGACGATTGCCCGTCCTCAGCGAGGGACCGCGGGGTCATCGATTGTGCGCGCGCGAGCTCACGTGTGTTCTGCGAGGTGTACGGGTTAGCTCAGTCTGGGTACTCGTGTACTGCGTCTGCTGCTACGCACTTGTGAATGTGCGCGAGGCGTGAGGGGAGGGAACGAGCGAGGCCGAGGCGAGGGCCGGCCGTGAGCGCATCCGCTCGACAGCCTCTGTGCCCTCGGCTCGCTCTCGTCCGCAACGTTTTCTCTGCCTGGACGTGCTCACGTTCTTCACTCGTGCTACACTAAGACCGTGCTTGACGGGCCAGAGCCGTATCGCTCGAGTGACGTTCTCGCTCGTCCCGCTCATCCTGCTTCGTCCAGGCGTGCCGAGGGACCCCGCCCAACGCCACTCGACGCTAGACCCCCTGTCCGAGTGTGATACGGCTGTGTGTCGTCTCACTCTGAGCATTCCCTCGGCAGACCGCCAAGCCGGTCGCCTTTGCCTGATCGGGTACTTCCGATTTTCCGAAGCAACTCGACCGTGCGAGAACAGTGCAATCATTCAGCTCGATGTCAAGGCAATTGTCGGCGTGACATTGATCATATGTACATGGCCTGTGAAAGTCTGCGTTCAAGCGGGGGCTCATCCTCGACGTCCACCCCGTCAGAGCACCCCATCACTCCTCAATCATCCTCCTCAGCCTCTCCCACACTTTGGCGCCAACCTCTCCCTCGGCCCACTTTGGGCTCCCGAGGGGCTTCATCCGCTCGTTGCTGAATTCGAGGCCCTGGCCACGCGCGAGCGGGTTCGCAGCGACGTACACGGGCACCTCGGCGTACTGGTGCGCGAGGTTGCCGAACGGCATGCGCGCGAGGAGCGGGCCGCCGAGGTTGACGAGCGGGAGGATGAACGAGGGGAGGATGTTGGCAGGGGCGTTGCTGCGGGTCGTCGAGAGCGAGTCAGTGGAGTGAGAAGGTCAGGAGGGAGAGGAGGACGGACGTGAAGACGTAGCCAGGGAAGAGGTGCGCCGAGCGCAGCTTCGGGAAGTGCTTTGTGAATTGCTGTGCACCGCCAAGAAAAAGAACGCACGCCAATGCGAGTCAGTAAAAACTGCCTGCAGGAGCGAAAGGCTCTGCTTGAACGCACCACGGCCATCGCATCGCCCAGCGCGCCGTCCTGCTTCCCCTGCCCCATGATGCGGCCGAGCATCCACCTGTTGCGATGCTCAGGCTTCTCGAGCTCGATGTCGTCCGCGTCCGCCGGCGGGCCCTGGGCGCCCCCGGGCGCGCACACCGAGAGCCAGGTGTCCTTGAGCGTGCCCGACTGGGCGAGGAGGTACGCGAGGCCGAAGCGCGAGAGCGTCTGCACGGCAAAGTGCGCGTCGTGCGCGGGCGTCGAGGCCGTCAGCTCGTACTTGCCGGCGGGAGGGCCACCTGGAGGAGAGGGTGCATCCGGGTGAGCTCGACTTTCCAGGCCGAGTACTCGGACAAATCCGCGCAGCGCACAGTGCTATCACGAGACAGGAAGAAAGCCGAACACGCACCCTGCGTCGTGACGAGGTAGTCGATGCCGTTTGAGCCGGCCTTTGCCTTGATCTCCTCGGCTACGCGCTTGACCTCGTTCACCGAGCTGTATAGTACTGATAGTCAGCTCAGTTCTAGCGGATTCCGAATCGGCAAAACGCACGAAAGGTCGGCCTTGATGAACTCGAAGGTCCTGCCGTCTGCGTTCTTGCCCGCTTCGGCACGGCAGCGCTTGACCACGTCCTGCCCGAGCTGCTCGTTCCTGCCGATGATGAAGACACTAGCGCCTGCCTGTGCGAAACGAAGTCCGACGGCGGCGCCGATGCCCTGGGCTGCGTAGACAAAGAAAGCGTCAGCGGGATGATCTGCGCGGAAGCAGTGCGGGAAGAGGGTGGTCGAAGGACGTACTCCCGCCTGCGACTGCGGCGGTCTTGCCCGAGAGGTCGAGGCGGGCGTTGTGCTTTGCTGCGTCGGTGGACGAGGGCATTGTGGGAGTGACGATCGAGGAGGGACAAGAGATCCAGCCGAGTGGGGAGGAGAGCAAGCGAGGTGGGAGCAAGCGGGGCGGGGTTCAGGTGCGGGCAGCGGGGTCTGTACACGGCTATCTCGGGTGCTCGCAGCAGAGACTGGGCGCAGGAAGGAGAGAGCGGCGCACGCGAGGACGGATCGCACCTTGGAGCGACTCGCTCATCTCGGCCTCGCCTGCATCCGCTCACACGCGCGCACTTTGTGCGAAGCTACGGTTCAGTAGCTGATCAGGGCCCACCATGTCGGCCCAAGGTCCCGCCGCTGCTGCAAACCCAGCTGCCGAGGCCCCCGCTGCTCCTGGCTTCGCTGGAGCTGTCAAGCAGGCCGCCCTCGTCTGGATCGGCATCCAGGCAGTCCAGTACTTTGTCAGCGGTGCGTGCACCCTAAAAGTTACCCGTCAATCAATCTCACGAAGCTGCACGCGCAGGCAAGAAGCCCTTCTCCTCTCCGACTCCCCCTCCTCCTGCCGGCACCCCCGCAACTGCCCAGACGCCCGACGGTGTGGCGCCCGCTGGCCCGGCTGCTCCCGTACAGGCCAGCACAGAGCCGGGAACAGCGGCAAAGCAAGCCCCGCCGCAGCCGCTCGTCCCCGTCTGGCCGCCCAAGGCGTTCCTCGACATCTCGCTCAAGCTCTCGCCCGAGCAGGACCCGCTCGCAGTCGACCTCAACGACGAGTCGTACCCGGGCGTGACCTGGACCGGCGTCGAGTGGAGCAACACCAAGTGGTCGCACGTGTGGGAGACCGAGTGGGACGTGCCCGAAGCCGTCCAGCACAACGGCAGCTTCTACCTCGACGCGTTCGTCACCCGCGCGGGTCAGTCTCCTGTTCCGGGCGACGAGACATACCCGGGCGCGGGCGAGGTGCTGCATGTCCGCCGCCAGCTCAACCGCTACAACCGCCAGCGCCGCGTGCGCGCGACCAAGAACCTCCTCACGGGCAAGTCGGACGACGACGACGAGGAAGAGGACGAAGAGACCGAGGCTGAGAAGAACGCTCGCCCGATCGTCTCGTTCTACCACCCGAACGTGACGCTCGAGCTCGTGTGCGATTCGGGCGCGGTCAACTATGCGGGCCTCCCTCCGCCCGTCAAGCAGCACGTGCAGGTCGCGCGCGACGGCGCGCGCACGTACGACGGCAAGCAGGCCTACTTCCCGATCGTGTTCCCCAACACGTTCTGGGAGCTGTCGCACCAGCTCAACCCGCTCAACGCGTCGACGACGCGCCTGCCGCTCCGCGTCGAGCTCAAGCCGACGAGCCACTTCAAGTTCCAGCTGCTGAGTACCATGGACGACGCGTTCACCAAGCAGAGCACGGCGACCGGGGGCGGCGGGGGCGAGCTCGACGAGATCAAGCGCATCCTCATCGAGACGAACCCGCTCCTCCTCATTACAACCGTCGTCGTCTCGGTCCTCCACATGCTCTTCGAGGTGTGTTGCTTGCGTGCTGTGCCCGTCGCGTCTCGCGTTTTGACGCCGCCCCGTGCTCCTTGCAGTTCCTCGCTTTCACGTCGGACGTCAAGCACTGGCGCAACAAGAAGGAGCTCGTCGGTGTCTCGGTCAGGACGATTCTTGTCAACGTTTTCACGCAGACTGTCGTCTGTAAGTCTGCCTTCCCGCCTTTTCTGTCATCAATCCGGCGGGGTCACACCCCTTGCTGATTACGTTATCATCTTGTCCCTTGCGCCCCTGTCACCTGCTCACTTCAGTGCTCTACCTCATCGACCAGTCGGAAGAGACGAACTACATGATCATCCTGTCATCCGGCCTGGGTCTCGCCATTGAAGCTTGGAAGATCACCAAGTACGCATGCTTCGCTTGCCGGTCCTTCTTTCTATGGACAGTGAGCAGGAACTGACGCTTTGAACGTCTGCAGGGCCGTCGACATCCGCGTCGTCCCGCATCCTTCGCGACCGCTCCTCCCTTACCGCATCGACATCAAGGACAAGCACGTCCTGACCGAGGACGAGCTCAAGACGCAGGAATACGACCGCCTTGCGTTCAAGTGGGTCGCGTGGGGCACGACGCCGTTCTTGATCGGGTGCGTTTCCGCAGCCACTGTTTTATCCGCGGTCGGTCCCTGACTGGCCTTCTCGTGTGGTGCTCAGCTGGACCATCTACTCGATGCTGTACCAGAGCCACCGCTCGTGGTACTCGTTCGTCATCCAGACCCTCACAAGCTTTGTCCAGGTGCGTCGGACTCTCCCTTCGCTCGCCGTCTCGCACCCTGACCCCCTTCTCCCGCCAGATGTTTGGCTTCGTGCAGCTCGTTCCGCAGCTCATCATCAACTACGTGCGTCTCACCTCGCGCCCGCAAGCAGTGCAGGCCGTCGAATGCCACTCGCTGACTCTGCGCTCGTGACGCTCCCTGCAGAAACTCAAGAGCGTCGCGCATATCCCGATCAAGGCGATGGGCTACAAGGTGTTGAGCACGGTGATTGACGGTGAGTGATATCCACCGAGTCGGATCGGTCGTTCGTCAGACTGCGCGAAGAGCGTCTTCCCCTTGCCTCAGCCCGTGCTGACTTGTCCTTGTCCTCAACGCACAGACTTCTTCTCCTTCATCATCAAGGTGAGCGAAAGACGGAGTCCACGGGAAAGGGCAGCAGACTCATGCCTTTTGCGACCGCAGATGCCGCTCCTCCACCGCCTCGCGTGCTTCCGCGACGACGTCGTCTTCCTCATCCTCCTCTACCAGGTCCGTCCTTTGATCTCAGCACTTGCAAGTGACCACAACGCTCATGCGTCCCCGCCTGACGTGCACGCAGATGTACATCTACCGCGTCGATTACTCGCGCGAGAACGAGTACGGGCAGAAGCTCACGGACGACGAGGCCAAGCGGCTCGCGCTCGACAAGGACAAGGCGCGGCTTGGTAAGGAGGCCGAGGTCGAGAAGAGCGAGGTCGCGGGCAAGGGGAAGAAGGCTGTGGCCGAGAGCAGGAAGAACAAGTGAGGCGGGTGGGGAGCCGCGTTCCAGGCTTTGATTGGGGGCGGCGGCGTAAAAGGGTCACAGTGATACATTCGGCAAGATTCGGGTCATTTCTGTCTCTACGGCTCGAGAAGCGAGGTCACCGCATGTGAGCGCCACACATCGAAGCTCGCGAGCCGTCTCGCCTCAACCTCGCGTATCCACGTCTTCCCTCCCCACCCATCCAAGCTCTCCGGCGCTGCCGTCTTCGGCGCGGAGGCGCGCAACCTCGTCCCGCACCCACGGCGGGATGAAGAGGTCCTCGTGCAGGTCGGCGAAGGGCGTCGAGGGCATGGGAGAGTATTGCGCGAGCGCGGCCGAGGTAGCGCTGTTTGTTCGACAATTTCGGTTAGAGGAGCGGGAAAGGGATAATGTCACGGTGAGAAGAGTGAGGCAGGCCGCACCCGCACTTGTGACGCAGGACAAGCTCGTCAATCTCGAAGTTTCCGCTGTGTGGCAGCAGCGTTTCAGGTTTAGGCCGGGTCACTTGAGCAGAAGAACGACGCACCTGAAGCTCCGGCCGTCCTCCTCGAGCATGGCGAAAGCTGCGTCGGCAACGATGGACGGATGGCGGGAGTGCTGCTCGCGCCCTTCCTTGCCAATTAGAAGGCGGATCGCTTCGGTCGAGATGTAGGTGAGTGGCCACAGTGCTGCAAAACTCCCGACAAGATGAAGGAGCTGGAGGTCAGCTCGAGCGGGCGGTGACCTTCTCAGACTCCAAAGCAAGTCGAGCCGAGCCGCACCGTTTACTCCAACCTTTCCGCTGAGCTCTCCCGCCAGCCCGACCGTCGCAAGGCTCATGCCAAACTTGGCCATGGCATAGCCGGTGCACGACCCGAGCATCTCCGGCGTGAGGTTACCGCGCAATGGCGGTGCGAGGGTCAGGACGTGCGGGTTGCGGCCGGCCTCCGCCGACGCGAGGAGGTGCGGGACGGCAAACTTGGAGACGAGATAGGTGCCCCGGCCGTTGATGGCGTTCATGAGGTCGTACGTCTTGACACTCGTGTTCTGCGAGTCGGTGAGGGAGATGGCCGAGGCATTATTGACGACAATGTCGATGCCGCCAAACTTGCTGGCAGTCTCTTCGATAGCCTGTGGCTCGTCAAATCAGCACAGCGACTGAGCATGCGCCCGTGAGTGAACGGCGCGCCTGTTCGATCTGGTCAGCCTGGCGGATGTCGACGACGAGCGGGAGCGCGGTCCCGCCGGCCTCCTCGATCGCTTCTGCGGCCGTATAGATTGTACCAGGGAGCTTCGGGTGCGGTGTCACGCTGCAGACAGCTGCTTCAGCCTCGAGCATGCCCGGCCGTCCGGCAACCAAGAGAGCGAAAGTGCAGACGCACGTCTTCGCGGCGATGGTGACTTGTGCGCCGGCTTCTCTGGCGAGCTTGAGCGCGATAGCGAGGCCGATGCCTCGGGACCCGCCAGAGCTGGACACGGAAGGAGCGGAGTGAGCCGATGTGGGGGCAAACGACTGATGAGGACAAGGCGAGCGCACACGAAGACACGAGGCGCTGTAGCAAGGGGCATGGGGAGTGAAAAGCTCAATAGCTTCGACTCCGGAGCGTCACGGAGCTGCACGAGTCGTTGGACGAGATCGACCAAGCTGGCGACGGAAGTTCGGCGACTTGTGCTCCCGGCCTCCACCACGTCTGCGCAGGGCACAGTCCCCTGTAGAGAGCACAGTCAGCACAGTGACGTGCCGAGGAGCAACCCTTACCTCGACGAGCCGCTCGTACTCCGCCCTCCTTCGTCCTCCTCATGACGGCTAAATCTGGCCACGCGCCGTTCTACCCGTCGGGCCACTCTGCGACCGTGCTTCGCGCTCATCAGGCCCGTACGGCGGAGACCTGCGCCGCACGGCTGCTCCCGCTTCTTCAGCCGACAGACTCGCTCCTCGACATCGGCTGCGGCCCGGGCACCATCTCGTGCGGCTTCGCGGCATACGTCTCGAAGGTCGTCGGCGTAGAGCACCCGAGCGCATCGAGCGTGCTCTCACAAGCCCGTCAAGCAGCAGAGGCGCAAGGTGTCGCCGACAAAGTCACCTTTGCCGAAGCGGATGCACTCGCCCTCCCCTTCGACGACAACAGCTTCGACGTCGTCTACTGCAACCAAGTCTTGCAGCACGTGCCCGAGCCCGTCAGCGTTCTGCGCGAGATGCGCCGCGTCGCGCGCCGCCTCGTCTTTGCGCGCGAGGCCGACCGCGGCGCGTTTGTCCACTTCCCGCATACGCCGCTCATCCAGCGCTTCGACGAGCTGTGGACGCTCGTTGCGCGTGCCGGAGGCGGTGAGCCGGATGCCGCGAGGCACCTCCGCGCGTGGGCGCTCGAGGCCGGGTTCGACGAGGAAAAGGTCGAAGTCGCAGCTGGTGCCGAAGCGCCCGATGTCGCCGAGTGGAGTGCTTCATGCGCCTCGAGGCTCAGAAGCAGCGGCTTCAGGGACAAGGCGCTCGAGCTCGAGTATACAACGGAGGAGGAGGTCGAGGATATCGCGCTCGCATGGGAAACGTGGGCGAAGGACAAGGACGCGTGGTTTGGATATCTTCAAGGCGAGTTGCTGGCTCGGCCCTAGACCATCTCAAATATTGTGGTAGACTCTAGAGATAGACTGGATGGCTTACGCATACGCAGAGGAGCCGCACAGCCACTGTGACCGTCCTGAGCCTCCGGGCTGCCTGCTCCAGCGGACATGAAAGCGAAAATCGGCCGTCTGCGAAGGTCCCTCTTTCTTCCCCAGCATTTCGACCCACTACTCGCCACACGAGATATCTGCAAGCACGTTTTGCTTCGAATTTTGCGAGCGCAAGTGGGGGAGGCGGTGCTTCCGCTCAATCCTCTTGCTTTGACGGTGCGCTCGTCGCCGCCTGAGGGGGCGAGGCAGGGTCCACGGACCTCGACACAGACCTCAGGAGCTTCTGCTCTGCTGGCTTCGCCTGCCAAGAGGATTCTCGGTCGTCGTCCCGCTCGCTCCTCCTCATCAGTCCGCCGCGTGAGGGAGCGACAGACAAGGCTCCAGGCGACCTGAGCCTGCCCAGATCGGTCGAGGGTGACCCTGCGTAGGTGTCGGCTTCGCCCGAGCGGGCCATATTCACCCGACTGACCCCTTCATGCCACTCGACAGGTAGATCCCTCTAGCATATACCCCTTGACGACCTCTCACGCGCACATAGGACTTCGACGACACTGAAGGACATCCTGAGACTCTGCGAGTTACCTCTGATACCCATCATGAGTCACAACGAGACCTCGTCGACGGGGTGTCCCATCAGCGCCGTCCTCCCGCACGACCCGGTTCCCTTCTTCTCCAACGGCGACGTCAACTTCAAGGCGCACGACGTCGGGTGGCTCTGCTGTGGTATTATGGCCATCGTTGCGACGATCACGTCTCTCTGGCTTATCTCGAAACACCTCGTGCGCCCGCATTTCAGCTCTTGCGCCGTACTCCTGAATCGACCTTTCGCTCTCCAGGCATTCTTCTACCATCCGACCGAGCAACGCCACATTGTCCGCCTCCTCCTCATGCCCGTCATCTACGCCCTCTGTTCCTTCCTCTCGTACTACTTCTACAAGCAGGCGCTCTACTTCCAGCTCCTGCGCGACTGCTACGAGGCCTTCGTCATCGCAGCCTTCTTCTTCCTTCTACTCTCGTACCTTTCGAACCCGCCTCCAACGCCTGCAGACCCGTGCCCGCGTCCGTACGCGACCAAGGCGGAGCGAAACGCCAAGCTTCGGTCGGTCTTTCGCGACTTGCACCTCAAGAAGTGGAGGTGGCCGCTCGGGTGGCTCAGGTGGCGGCCAGCCGGTGGTGGCCCCGGTGAGGGAGAGGTCAGTACATTCGGGCGCTTCCAAGCCTACATGCTGAATCGTCAGATTGCCGCAATCTGGCGAGATGCTGCGATTTTGGTCTGGGTTCCCGAATGCTGACGCATGCGTTTACTAGGCCTTCCTGTGGTGAATGCGCGTCTGCATTGGGCAGTATGTCATCGTACGGCCCGTGTCGACCTTTGCTTCGGTTCTCGGCGAAGCGACGGGTGTGTCTCCCGCTGCTTCATATACTGTGCGCGAATGACGGATCTCTGATGGTTATCAGGCTATTACTGTCTTGTAAGTAGCCGATAGAGGGGCTACTGGGCCCATCAGCCAGATCTGGGCTGACCAGCCCGCCGGTCGGTTCGTTGCACGCAGGCCTCGTGGTCGCCCAAATTCGTACACGTGTGGTCTGCAGCCGCCATCACCATCTCCGTCACTGTCGCGATGTAGTGCGTCCACATTCTCTCTCGCCCCTCTCGCCCCTCCCCCTCGTTCTCGGCGAGATTGTCGGCTGAACCGTACCCACACGCGCAGTTGCGTTCTCCAGCTGTACTGGCCGCTTCGCGGACCTCTCAAACCCTACAAGCCGGTGCTCAAGGTGCGCTAACTCCGAACATCCCTCAACAGGAAGCCCAACTAACGTTCCCGAACGCTCCTCGCAGTTCCTGTGCATCAAGCTTGTTGTCTTCCTCACATTCTGGTGAGCCGAGCGCCCGCCCACGAGCCTTCCCGACCTCCGGATAAGGCTGACGTTACACGACTGGACAGGCAAGAAGCTAGTGAGGCGATGACCGCTCGGCGACGCATTCTGGCTCGGCTTGTTCCCCCAGCTAACGCTTAGACGCTGTCGCAGGCCTTCACTTCCTGATCACGCTCGGCTGGATCAAGGATAGCGAATACTGGACGGCCGAGGAGATCGTCGTCGGCCTCGCCGCTCTTCTCTCCTGCGCCGAAATGGTCCTCTTCTCCTTCCTGCACGTCCGGGCCTTCACCTACCTCACCTACCGCGCTCTCGCTCCGCCTGTCGCCTTCGACGCCGATGGCATACCTCTGACGCCCGACCTGCCTGGACTGACGAGCGGTCCCGACCTCGCGCCCGCCGCTGCATCGGAATGGTCCGCCCTTCCCGACCTCCCGTCCGCCCCGCGCGTCAGGCCGCACCCTTCACTGGCCAGTCCGAAGCTTGCGAAGGACTTCGACGCATCGCTCGGCTTCGCCCCGACTAAGGCGGACGGTCTCCCGCTCCTGCACCGCACCAGGCGCTGGCCGGCGCTCAAAACGTGCCTCAATCTTGGCGACCTCGTCTCCGAGCTGCGGAAGGAGACGCGCTTTGTTGCTCGTGGCGGGAAGGATTGACAGCATCACGCTGCTCGAGGTGACCAGGGCGGACGACCTTGAGAAGGTCATGGGTGCAGCGCGGCCGTCGGCAGGAAAACCCGACAGCCGAAACGGCGAGGACGACAGCGGCCGCGAATGGCGCGACGCGGAGATCGGCTCGGTAGCCAAGGATATGGAGAGGCCGGGCCAGCACCAGACGAGGCAGAGGGAGGGGCGGGGCGAACGGATAGATCCGCTTCGGCCTATCGGTGGGACTTTCGAGCAGCTGCCGCGAGCTTGCCAGTCGATGCAGTACGTCCCGTCGCCCTACGTGCTCGCTTGCACGACGGTGCACTCACCTAGTGGCTTCTCCAGTCAAATCAACTCGCAACATCCGCGCCGTCCGCCACGTCTCGCTGAGGCTCCTCTTGCGCCACCGCCGCCCGGCTCCACTCTCATACGCGTTCCTGCTCAATCTTTTGGTCGCCAAGAACATTCGAACGACTCGTCGGTGGCAGCATCGCACGATTCGGGAAATCACCTCCCGCAGACTTCTGTCCGGCCGACCTCGTATGTTCCGCCCCAGGACAACGACTTCACTCCCTCGCCACCGCCTTTTGCGCACTTCCCTCCGACTCTGCCGACTGTAACGTCCCATTCGGACACAGCTCCTCGACTCGACCGTCCGGCTCGCGGTGAACCTCCTCTGCGCAGACCAGCGCACCGCTACGTGCACAGCGAGACGACCGTGCGGCTTCTCGGCGAACTATCAGCCCCGTCACGACAAGACCCCGCTTGGACGATGGCCGCGCCGGCGTCGAGGAAGTCGCAAGGGCTTCCGCCTGGTGCAGCAGCTCCGTTCAGCTGAGGCGCCGACTGGTCTTTCCCTGTTTGCGCAATTATTGCTTTACTACCCGCTGTCCCCATATGAGCCCTAATCACCACGTTGTTGCATTCCTTCCGCACGCTCGCAAACCTCGCACTTTGCACCTTGTCACGCACGTCATAGCAATGCAACTCTTTCAGCGTTGCTGCACGACCTCTGTTCCGTCAATCGATCATCGAGTCGCCTTCGCCGGGCTCCTCGTCGTCCAGTACGAGCCAGAGAGCGCGCTTGACATACTCGAGTAGGCGGGACGGCGCCTTCTTCGCTCCTGCCTCCAACGAGTCTTGCGCCTGCGTCGAGGTCGAGTTCGGCGCTTGATCGTTCAACACTGTGCTCGTGCGCGACGAGGAGGAGGACAGAACCTGAATCTCGGCTTTCCTGCCCAGGTGAAGCATGTACTCGAGCTCGCGGCTACGAGTCGCCAGAAGGGGTTAGCGCTCGGTTCGACAGGCGTCGGAGTCAAAGTCCGACGCACCGCCACTCGTCCGGAAGGGTTGGCCTCCTGAGCATCGCCAGCGCCTTGGTGCGGTCCTTAGCGGTAAGCAGAAGCAGCTCGTCGCGGTCAATGCCAAGCGCGTCCCATTCGGAACCCTTGAGCCCGAGCCACTGGATCCGCGGTACGACGAGGTTGTCAGCATCATGCGACTGGAGGGATGAGCCGAAGCGATAAACGGAAAGGATGTCAAGACCGTGCGGGTCGGCGTCGACGAGGGCGAAAATCGGGACGCTGCACAAGCCTGTGTCAGCTCGACTATTCGGACGAGCGAACTTGAGAAAAGCTCACTCGGGAAGCTCTCGGGCGAGCCGATTGAGGAGCTCTCGCGTGGCGAGATCTGGATAACCTTTGCCGGTGAAGAGGATGCCTTCGCCCAAGTCGCTGTCTTGCAGGATTTCAGGCGTGACGAGCGACTGGAAGACAGACTGCAGGAGTAGATGGTGAGCGTCGATAGCGGTGTATAGAAGCGAGCCAAGCGCCGCACATCCTTCTCGACGACCAGGATCCACTTGACGTCTTGCGTCTCGATTCGCTCGATGCTTGCGCTCGTCGGCACGAGAACGCCCTGTTCGACAAAAGTATTAGTAATGGCGCGTATGCAAAGGTAAGAGGCAACGCACCGTGTCGCCGCCAGTCACCTCGGACCCATCGTTCAAGACGAGCTTCAAGGCGCCCGCGAACAGACCTTTGGCAGTTGCGGCTACGTTGAGATCGCTGCGCTTGACTTGCAGCGTGGCAGCGAGGTCGTCGACGAGCTGAAGAACGAGGTCGTCACGAGAGCTCGGGCCGCGGCAGCAACGAGGACGCACCGAGTCGACCACGGACTGCTTGCCGAAGAGACCAGCGTCGCGGTAGTACAAGTCGCGCTTGGTCGAGACTACACCCGTTTTGAGCCCTTCGAAGACTAGCTCGATGACCTTGAGCAGCGCAGCTGGCCCAGGCACCGAAGGTCAGCGCGAGCCGAGTGCCGAGTCCGGACGAACTCGCCGAGCTCGCGCCCACCCAGCCGCAGGTTCCCGCCGTGACCATAGCGACGAGGGAACACGAGACGCTGCGTCTTGCGCGCGGCGCTACCGGATGCGACGAGAGCCGTGTCAACTTGAGCGAGGTTGAGAAGGTGTCGACGAGAAGGCCAAACCCGTCTGTACCGCCGCGCTTGGCCAGCACGATCTTGACTTGCTGCCACGCGGACGTAGGAGCCTCTTCTCTCGTCTGCTGCGAAGCGGGTGGCTGGTGATCCGGCACAAGGGCGTCGACGACCTGCGACAGAACGGAAAGAGCCAATCGCTCGAGAGCTTCGATAATGGCGTGTCTGCGCTCGCCCCGTATGGGTTCAGCACACCAGATACAGAGTCCTCACCTGATCAAGGGTGTGTACGCACCGTTTCTCCGACTGGCTGAGCGGCAATCCGGTTGCCGACGAGACGGTCGGAATCGGCGCCAACTGGTAGTACCGCGCTCCATCGTCTTTATCGTCTTTGACGCCGCCCTTCTTCAACGCCTGGTGTCGCCCGTCGCCGGAAGCGGACAGGCTCGCGGTGGGCGATTCCTCCTCCTCCGCCTCCTGCTCAATCCCCACCCGCTGGTCGACTCGCTCCAAGTCCGCCCCCCTCTCGGCTGAAGCCTCGTGCTCCGTCCTGCGAACTGCCACAGGCTCCTTCCTGACGTCGGCGAGCGGGTCGACATAGCCGAAGAAGGCGTCCATCTCCGCCTGCGTCGGGCTCTTCGGGCGACCGGCGCAGCCGGCGGCTGCAGGACGCGCCTCAGCGGCCGGCCGCTCGGTGATCGCGTCATCGTCGAAAGGAGACGGCGAGCGTATCCCTGGATGCCTGTTGGCGTGGGAGGGCGAGCGCTCGGGCGAGTCAAGGTTGGTTGTCGAGCGAGAGACGATAGGGGAGTGCGCCGAGCGAGGCTTGCCGGCGTGCCAGAACGTCTCGTCACCTTCCTGCAGCTCTATCCAGTCGAGCGAGTGGTTTGAGACCGTCGCCTCGACGGGCATTGTCGAACGCGAGAGAATGAAGAGTGGCGAGTCGAGGAGATCGAAGTCGCCCAGATGCGGCGTGACGGGTTCGGGCACGGGCGTGCTCTGCTCGCAAGGTGACGAAAACGACAGCTCGGGCAGCTCGTCGCTCGCTGCACCGAGGTCGCCCGTCCGGCCGGCTGTGTCCTCGACGAACTCGTCGCCCTCGTCCTCCTGCGCGTCACCATCGCTTGCGAAGCCGCCGTACCCGTCCCGAGGCACTTGGTCGCCTTCTGTGAGCATGCTGAACGCCGTACTCGCGACCGAAGAGGTGCGCTCGCCGTGGAAACCGGAGCGAGCTGCTGCAGGCGGAACGGCAGCGCGCAGGCGCACAGCGTCGTGCGCTCGCGCGGGGGACAGCTGATCGTCCCAGTCAAGCAACTCAGACATGGCAGATGCAAGCGAGAACCGAGGAGAAGCGAGATGAGGCGAGCGAGCAGAGAAGGGAGGGCCGCGCCGTCCCGACTTTCGCAAAGAAACCCAGAAAAAAGCACTGCTAGCGAGAGACAGGCTCAGGCGAAAATCACAATACGGCGGTGCCATTGCGACCCTACCTTTGTGCGATTCGAGTCCCCTCACTTCGACGTTCCCGTCCCGCTCCCGCTCGCGCTGGGCTTGCCGATCCCGCCGCCCTTTTGCACGTGCGTGAATGCGCCCTCGGCAAACCACTTTGCATTCGCCTCGTCGACCTTGCTGCGCATCTTTGACGGGTCGACGAGCTCGAGTCCTGCAAGCCAAGCGAGTCAGCCGAATGTCTTCGACCACGGCAAGAGAGAGGCGACGGACCTTGCACGGGCGTAAACGCCAGAGATGTGGCGAGACCGGATGTCGCTGTTCCCGAAGTCGGCTTGATCGACGCGAGACGACCCTTCAACGACTTGGAGATTTTCGCTGCGCCGAGCCATGCACAGGTCAGTTGCGCTCATGAAAGAGTTCAAAGCGGGCAGCGACGTACCCTTGCTGCGCGCCTCGCCCATGTTGGCGCGTACTCGCCCGCTCGACGAGCCGACCATACCCATGCCCTGGACGTCGTCGTACGCCCCGACCTCCTCCTCGGCCTCGCCAAACCTGAGGCGATTCTGCTGTTTCCGCAGCTCGGTCTGCGCGTACGCCTCCTTCGCCTTGCGCGCACTGTAAGCCGTAACAAGAACGTTGAGTTAGGGAGGGTCGGCCACGCGAGCCGAATAGGCGAGACGACGCACCGCTTTCCACCGCGACGGTTCTTCTTCTTCTCGTCCGGAATGGGCAGTGCTTTAGTGACCTTTTTCGGTGGCGGCCTCGCGAGGCGCTCCATCTCGCTCTCGAGTTTCCCGCGCATCTCATCGCCGAAAGCGCCCGCGGGCGAGCTCTTGGCGATGTCGACGCGCGCGGCAAGCGCCACCTTGGCGCCGACCTTGCGCTGCGCCTTCATGCGGTCTTCGGCGCGCGTCTGCTGCACGAGCGGGCACTGGTAGATGAAGCCGGTGTGGAGGCGGTCTACCGAGTGGGATGCGGTCGAGAAGCCCGTGTTGGCCCGCTTGACGGCGCCGAGGAGCTGCAGAAAAGCCGCGTCAGCCTCTGCAACGGTCGAAAAGAGCGGCGGAATGCGTACGTAGATGTTGGAATGGGGAATGCGACTCAGGCCGTGAAGACCGCCGGCGATACCGAGAATCTTGGTCGCCGTCTGCGTGCCGACGATGGCCGAGATGTTGGGTGCGAGGAGGGTGATGCGCGATTCAACGTATTCGAGAATCTAGCACAGAAAGCAGCGGTCAGGCGGCGCAGAACAAGGCGGGAGATGAGAGACGCACTGTCCGCTTGGACTGGTCGAGCTTGAACATCATGTCGCACGCCCCCTGGACAACCTTCCACTCCGTGTCGCTCAACTGCTGACCTTTGGTCGTCGCGGCCGTGACCTTGACGGCCATGACGGAACCGGAAGGGAGGATGCCAGCAATGTCGCCCTGCAGTTCGGGGCCGTTGCCGAGCGCGAGGATGACGCGACAGTAAGGAAGGGGCGCAGAGACGAGGGTGTCGAGTTCGGGGAAACGGGGAAGGTAGTGGTCGCGGATGAACTGCAGAGTGAGGGTTAGTGAGCGGCGGAGACTGGCGAAATGGGGCGGGGAAGGCGCGCACCTTGTGCACGACGAGCATCTCGTTGTCGATCTCGACGCTCAGGTTGTTGGCCTGGACAATGAGGAGGTACTCGCTGCTGTCCTGGTCGCTGGCGAGGTTGTCGTCGGGGTGTTCACGGTAGTACTCGATCTTCTGCTCGACGGCAACACGACGAAAGTCAGCGCAAGTGGGTCGAAGGTAGCAGCGGGAGAGCGGTTCGGACCTGTAGGACGTCGCGCATGGTCCGGCTGCCCTGCAAGCGCGCCACCTTGCCCACCTCGCTCACGGCGGCGAGGTCCATGGCGTTGACCGTGTCCGGGTCGACCTCTTCGGCGGGGCGCACGCCGCCCTCGGGCACGTGCATGTCGCCGTCCTGCACGCCTTCGAGCGCCTGCGCTGCCTCGTCCGCCGTCGCGTCGCCCTCCATCGCCTCGTCGTCCGCGCCTGCACCGCCGCTCCCGCTCGGCCCGGCCACCGCGGCGTCGAGCTCGTCGTCCAGGTCAGAGCCGCCGTCGAGGTCGTCGAGGTCGTTCATCAGCTCGTCCGCAAGGCTCGCCATCGTGACAGAGGTGCAGAGTGTTGCGGACGAGGTCAAGCGATGAGCGGGGGAAGTCATTCTCATCAAACAATCGCAAGACCTGCCGAGAAGGACTCGCTGTATTCTAGATAATGTATGAATGCAGCACAACACGGGCACGAAGCACTACGAGCGGAGAGGGAACATGCAGAGTGGGTTCTGATCAGGCCGTTGCCCCCTCGGGGCGCGACACAAAGTTGCGGCGGTTCAGCAGGGCACCTGTGGAGACAACCCGTCAGTGCCGATGCCTGGCGGAGCGGACACAGCCGACACGCACCCTTGATGGAGCGAATCTCGGCCTTGAAATTGTGCGCCGACTCTTGAAGCGCCTTGCGCTCGCCCGTCGCCGTCGAGCTCCCCGCGCTCCCGTACGCGCCGTACGGCCTGTACGTGTGGAACGTCGACGCGGCATACGTCTCGGACTCGAGGTACTCGTTGAGCGTGACGAGCGAGCGCATGAGCGTGCCCTGCGGCTGGACGAGGTTGGACGGGTTCGTCGAGACGTGCGCAGAGGTCGACGCGGGCGAGGTCGGCGAAGCAGACTGCAGTTCCGTGCGAAGAGCGCCGAGCGAGGCATGCAGGGGCGCGAGGAGCTGAGGTGGCGGGGGCAGCTGCCGGTCTGCTCCTGCGGTTCCTTCGCCGGCGTCGCCCTCTCCCGCACTCGCCTCCTGCTCCTGAAGCAGCGGCTTCTCCTCCTCCTTCCCCTCGACCTGCTCAACCGAATCTACCTCTTGGGCTGATCGTGCAGCCGCCCGCTCCGCCTGCTCCTCCTTCAAGCGCCTGCGGTGCTCGATTGCCTCTGTCCCGCCTAACCGTGCAATCCCCGTCGAGATTGTGAAAGCGCGAAGAGCATCGAAGAGCTTGGCGTAGGCTGCCTCGTGCACGGCGAAGAGCCGAGAGCGCGCGCGGAGCGAGATAACGAGGCGCGGGTAGATGACATTCTGCGAGCCGGCGAGCGGTGAGCACAAGCAGGATAGCTCAAAGGCGAGCAAACGTACCTTGTACACCCACGCTACAGCTGCGCCGATGGTTCCGCCGACAAAGACGAGCGCGGCGACGGCTCGCAGGAAGCGCGGGACGGACGAGTTGGGAGCGTAGGCGGGCGGCGCGGGTATGTACACGGGCGTCTGAGTGTAGTTTCTCGGCGGCACAGGTGCCTGCACGCGTCTCTGGGTCAGCGACGAGCGCGTGCCGAGTAGCCGGGTCTGCGCACCGGCGAGTGGGGGCTCGGAGGCGGCGCAGAATCCGTCGACGAGGCGGGAGGAAGGGCCGCACTGGCCACGACACTCTCGGTGGGCTCTGCAGGCGGTTTCGGCGCGTCCGACATGACGACTGGTGAAAGCGCAGCAGAAGCAAGAGCGAGAAGAGAACCGACTCTCGACGGGGTCACGAAGCGAGAGATGCGAAATTCGACGGCTAGGAATACAGGGGAACGACAGTGTATCCGACAGAGGACCTCAAGGAACGACCGCAACGCCCGCCGACTTGCAGCTGCCGACGACGCTCCGTGCGATCGACTCGAGCGAAATGTGCCGCAGGTGCTCGTCGCGCTGCTTGATCTTGGCAATCTCGTACACGTGCTTCATGCTGAGCGTCCCTGCCGCTGCGGCGTTTGGCCGCCCCGCCTCGCCCGACGCCGTCTCGATTCCTGCCGCCTGCTTGATGAGGTGCATCGTCGGCGGCGTCTTGGTGACAAAGGTGAAGGTGCGGTCGGCTTGGATAGTGATCAGGACGGGCGTAGGAGTGCCGGGGACGAGATCGGCTGTTCGGGCTGCTCGCAGAAGACGCAGACAGATCAGCCGAAGCCACCTCGAGAGGATGAGGAGGAGCAAGGCGCACCGTTGAACTCCTTGACAAAGTCGATGCTCTTGACACCTCGCGCACCGAGCGCAGGACCCACAGGAGGGCTCGCCGTCGCCTTCCCCGCCGGAACCACGAGCCTGACACGGTGTGAGCCGAGTCGAGAGAGGCGAGGAGGAGATGAAGCGAACGGAGGTGCGTCAGCTCGTGCGCTGCTTCGGAGAAGGGCAGGGCAGCCTTACCGGACAATCTGTGCCGCTGCTTGTGCTGCCTGCTTCGACATTGTTGCGAGTCGGGGAGAAGGTCGATGTCAAGCTTCTTCGCGCTCCTCCCCTTCCGACCACCTTACGCCATCGCGTCGCACGGCTCGAAACTACTCGTTGGTAGCTGAGCTTGCTTGTGCACGACGTTCGCTGCAGCTGCCGTGCTCGCGTTCCGCTCCCATGCTTCCGCTCTCTCTGCTCAGCGTCCTGAGAAACGGAGCTGAACGCACTGCTATTACGGCCGCGCCGGGCAAGAAGAGGGCAACTAACACAGAAGGAAAAACGAAGGGGGCCTATAGAGGTACACATGCGGGTACAACCACGGATGGACTGCTTGGTACAGCTGATGGAACGGCACAAAACATGAGCGGGACCCGAGCCTTTTGGGCTGTACAGGTACAAAAGGATGGAGGAGGTCACGAGTACTGCGCGGCTCTGCGCGCCCAGTAGGCCTCGTAGCCGTCTGGCGGGAAGAAGGACCATGGCTCAGAAGAGCACGATCCTGCTGCTGCGCACGGCGGCGCGACGGCAGATGCGGTGTCGGCGCATGACGGTGATGGAGTGGCCGAACCAGGCGCTATAGACGACGCCGGCAGGTACGCTGGATCGTCGAACCGCTTGAACGGGCCGCCCAGGTATTGCGCGAGCTCGTCGATCGAGTCTACGTCGAGCAGCGAGCTCTCGACGACGTACTCGCGCTTAATGTGCGTAGGCAGGGGCTTAAGAGGGAGCGCGGGCGCGGGTGTAGGCGAACAGTCGGAGGGGTTATAGGCGGAGGGCGAGTCATGCAAGCTCGTGCGGGCGGACGGCGACGGAGGAGGCAGACATTCCGCCTTGACGGCCTGCAGCTTGGCAAACGGCTTGACTGTTGTTTTGTCAGGCGCTGTGTTAGCATAGGCGCTCGCAGCTTTTGGAGGACTCGGCTGAAGCGACGCACCATCCTCTTCTTCCTCCTCCAGCTTCGACTCGAAAGGGCCGACCGCGTGCTCCTTGACCGGCTGTTCCCAGTACGCGACGGCGTCGGTGATGGCGGCGAGCTTTGCGAGGAATAGTGGCTTCTCGAGGACCGGCGAGAACAGCTCGCGCTTGCGCTACAACTCGAAATCGTCCTCGTCGTTTCTGACGCTCTGCTCGCTTGTGGGCGGGGCTGGTGATGCCGAGCATGACGCCTGGGTCGTGTGCTGCGTCAGTGATCGTGTTGCTGTGCTGGCTGTAGGCCGAGCCGCCGCGTTTGAATGCAAACGAACCTCGACCTTCTTGCGCGCAGTCTGCGCCTCGAGACTAGCCCTCAACTTGGCTTCTTGGCGCACGGCTGATCCGCCGACGGCAACAAGCTGCACGTTTGCCAGCCCGGGCGACGGCTCGCGCTTGTACGACATGCGCGACTTGGAGTACCGCAAGGCGTTGGTGGCGGTGACAATCTTGCGAGGCGCCTTCGACCGGCCCGCCTTGCATGCAAGGCGTGTGGTGACCATACGAGATTCAGGCGAGAATATCTGGCGGCCACGAAGGAGAAGGTGAGCAATTTGCGAGACAATCGGAGAGGACGAGACTCGAGAGGCGAGGGCGAGGTGTCGGATTGGTGGACGGGGGACGGCGATGATTGCGGGAAATGCAAACTGCAGACTCACGCGTTCTGCGCCTGTACCGGTATCAAATGCAGCGGATACGTAGAGAGGTCGGAGGCGAGCGTCGAACGCCGATCTCCTTTTTTTGGGTGCTGCTGGAAGCGCGAGCCTGCAGATTCTGCACGACTGCTGCAGATTCTGCACGACGACCGCAATTTCTGCACGCCAAGCACGAAATCTGCACGCGGCCTCGGTCGATCTAGTCGGGTTCGCGACGTTTGGCACTCGTGACCGGAGATCGACGGGGAGGTGGTCGAGGCGAGGTCGACGGCCGGCCTCTTTACGATCGAAGGCGAACTTGCTCTGCGACGAGGCTCTCGAGCGCGACTTTCTGTCCTTTCAGCAGCCGTCTAGAGACAGCGCTCGAATGTACACAGTGCGACTACGCGGCGTCACAAGCTCGTAAAGAGCGAAGAGCGCGGGCGCTCTTGCTGCCAGCCCCGTCCTGGGGTTCGATAGGGCGCCTGATAGGCTCGCCCGGCGGGTTCGGGGATGCTTCTACACGGGCGGTGCAGTGGCGGAGGGTGCGCGGAACAGCACAGCGAGTGGGCTGGCTGGAGCGACCTCGGAAGGAGTGAGGGGAAGGAGGGAAAGAGGCGAAGCTCTCGCACGTTGCACAACCCCCGTGACTTCGCTTGGTCCTCTCGTCCCCCTTTGTTTGCCAGCTCCCATTGTCCTTCCCTTGTTCTCCACTAGTGCATTCAGTCTCGAATCTGCGTCTCCAGTGACCGGAGAAACAAAGGCTGGAAAGGGGGCGAATGCAGGACATGAGATGTGAGTTGGCGAGAAGGCACGGAAGTAAGCGGAGACAGCGTGCGACTGCGAGCCGGCTCCAGATCGCAAAGAATTGCGCATGCAAACCGAGCGGGGATGCCGCCGCCGGTGTGTCGCAGATTCAGAGCTGCGCGCCTTCTCGCCGCAAGCGACTCCTCGCCTTCTTCCCTGCGCCTGTGCACCGCTCGAGCTGCAGAGCCTGAGGGAAGTTGGACTCGCACGAGCACGCGCTCGAGAACTGCCAGGGCGTCACGCCTGTCAGCGCTGCGTCCAAGTGCTCGTCCTCGGCCCTCGGCTGCCGTCACTTTCGCTCTTCCCGCCGCCTCTTCCGCTCGCCCTGCCAGGCGGGTAGATCCGCTCCACCTCTCACTAGACCATCCAAAACGTGAACGCGCCCCTCAACGGGCCTCGGTTGGCGCCCTGCAGCTCCCGCCCTCGTTCCTCTCCCCATCGACTTCGCTCGACACGCAATCATGGCGTTCAACGGCATGCCCGACGTCCCGTCGGTCTCTCAGCGGTCCCTGTCCATCACGGCGAGCCAGTTCTCCAGCTTTGCGACCCCCGCCATCACCGTCCCCTTCCCCTCCGTCTACGCCGGGCAGACTCAGATCCCGTTCGCCTTCACGGATACGGCAACCTGGGCAGCCACGCGCGTACCGACGACGTACGGCGGTGTAGCAGCGACCGCAGGCGTGCACTCGATCAACTCGGTCGCGAGCGCGGCAGGGTATCGCACACACGACTACGGCAACCAGGGCGGCGGCGGAGGAGGGTGGCCGACCTGGGCGACGGCGGTGATCGCGGCCTGTGGAGGTGCTGCCGTCGTCCTCATCGTCGCCGGTTTGTTCTGCTGGCGGTGGAGGCGCAAGCAGAAGGCGCGGAAGCGCGCGCAGGCGGCCGCTCTCGGGCAGGCGGCGGGCACGGGACGCAAAGGGCGTCGGGCGGGGAAGTACGAGGACGCGCTCACGGAGAAGCCGAGCGGACTCGCAATGGGCGAGCGGAGGTCGAAGGCGTATCGGTCGGGAGCGGCGGGGGCAGCGGCGGCAGGGGTTGCAGCAGCCGGGGCTGGCGCGAGGTCTCGCTCGCGCGGACCGTCCACCTCGCCGAATCGGTCGCGCAAGAGCCAGCGCACCGGCGACAACTACGACTACCCGCCGCCTCCGTTTGTGGACGCGCCCGACTCTCCCTCTCACGTCCGCTCACGCGACCTCGCCGCGCTCGGCATCAACCGCCCCGTGACCGCCTCGCCTTCCCCGCACCGCCAGCGCGGTTACGAGGGCGTCGCGCCTCGCGACGGTCCGCAGTACCCGCAGTTTGCGGTTCCTCGGGAACGCCGAGCCCGCGAGGTCTCCGCTTCGTCGGACGACGGCCTGCTCGCTGGTCCAGCTGCGCCCTTCGCCTACCAGGAGGGCGACTCGCGAACGCGGGACGGGTATCAGACGCCCCCGCCGCGCGCGCCCAACACGCACTGGCGCGGCGAGTACAGCCCGCAGGAGGGTTCTCCCGCTCACCTGCTCACGCACCCCGACGGCTCGCGCTCGTTGGATCCGGACACTCCGCGCAGCAGCATGACCGTCTCGACGCGCGGGACCGGCGGCGCGCCGTACCGGTGGGACCAGGATCCGGACCTGAGCAGCCATATGCCGCACGCGGACGAGGTGAGCGCCGCGCTCGGGCGGGCGATGCTCGGCGGTGGTACTGCGGCTAGCGCGGCGTACGGTGCACGAGCTTCGCACGAGCCCGTTGGCCTCGCAGTCGGATCGCCTGAAGACGCGACGTGGTCGAACGAGGCCGGTGCGCCGCGCTCGACCACGCCAAGCTATCCGCCCGCCGCGTCCACCGGCGCGTCGTCTCACTCTTCCTCCCGCCGCGAGTCTCTGCGACCGTCGGCGCTCTCGGCAGGCTCTGGTGGGCAGACTCCACGGTCGACGACTCCGGTCGGCGAGCCCGGTGCGCACCCGTACAACGGCGGTCTGCCGGGCGGGCGCGGTGCGCCCGTCGGCATGGGACGGAGCGGCGTGCCGAGCCGTGAAGGGCGGCACAGTCGCGCGTCGACGTACGACACTGCGGCGGAGGACAACGACGACGAGTACGATGATGGGCGTGCGCCGAGTCGCACGTACGCGCGCTAGTCGCGGCCCGTCCTCTGGGTCTCCGCTCTTGTTGTTTCTCTCTTTTCCTTGCGCTACTTTCCCTCCGCCTAAAACGCCCTCCGTCGCTTGTACGCTCGCGTTCCGCTCGACCTTGTCATGACTATCCTCCCCTCTGCACACCCGCTCCCTTCGCGCCCGATCAGTATCTGTCGTAGAATTTGCAATACAGACACTCGCTAGTAACCGTCGCAGTTTGAATCTGTTGATGTCGAGAACTGCCCTGTCCGATGACAGAGCGAACGCCCGGCTCGTTTCCTCAGCATTCGACCTCGCCCTCCTCGAGCCGACATGGTGCGTGCACTGCAGAGCGTAGAGCTCCTTGCTGACCCCGCTGACGCTGCTCGCCTGCCGCGCAGTCGACTGCCTCGCGCCGCCGCCTTGGTTCGTCGGCATCCGCACTTCGGCTCGCTTCCACCGCGCTCTCTGCTCTTGCAGAGGCGCCATGGTCGACGCCGCAGTCATCCGATGCTGACCAGTCCTCCTGCGTCCCGCAGTCCGCGACTTCAAGAAGCTCTCGACGGATCCGCCCGGCGGCATCTCGGGCGCTCCCTGCCCGGACAACATCATGGTCTGGAACGCCGTCATTTTCGGGCCAGGTACGTCGAGTGGCCTTCATACTGCTCTCTCAAGCGGCAGCGCGATCGACGGGGGCGGGCGCGAGGTGTCGAGACGGTGGCTGTGCAGTGTCGCTGACTCTCCTCACGCGACGCGGTCACGTCTCCCGCTACGCAGGTACGCGAGACCTCTCCAGTCCTACTACAGAGTGCGCCGCGGTCGGTTGCGCGGGCTGACGCCTTTTATCGCCCGTCGCTCTCCTGTACATTGTCCGTCCATCCTTCGCAACCTGAACTCGCAACCATCTCTCGCGGCCCAGCCGAAACGCCATTTGAGGACGGCACCTTCCGTCTCGTCCTCACGTTCGATGAGTCGTACCCGAACAAGCCTCCTGTCGTCAAGTTCCTCTCGAAGATGTTCCACCCGAACGTCTACGCCAACGGCGAGCTCTGCCTCGACATCCTGCAGAACCGGTGGAGCCCGACGTACGACGTCGCTGCCATCTTGACGTCGATCCAGAGTCTTCTTCACGACCCCAACCCGAACAGGTGCGCATAATGCGAGAGATGACGGGCCACGAGGATTCGGCTGACCCCTTCCTATCGCGCCGGCTTCTCCACTCCTCTTCTCTTTGCTGCTGTTGCTACCTTTGGCTGCGTTTGTGCTACAACGCAGTCCCGCAAACGCGGAAGCGGCGCAGCTCTACCGCGACAACAACAAGGAGTACGTCAAGCGCGTGCGCGAGACGGTCGAGCGCAGCTGGGTCGACGAGGACATTTCGATCGGCGCTGAGTGACTGCTCAATCCTCGCGCATCGCGCTTTATGGACAGAGGAGATGATGGAGGAGGGCGGGGGAAGAGCATGTCCCCCGGTCCTCTGTAGCAATAGTCTCTCGGCGTTCTCGGTCCCCTTCTCTGGGTTTTCCCCGCATCTTCTTCGTTGTAACAGCTCGCACGCCGTCTCTCACCTTCATCCGGGCACGCTACGCCCGCGCACCCCGTCCCTTTGGCTCGTGGGATTTGACTTCTATTTCTTTGTGCCCCGGCTCTCTTGCGGGGCTGGAAGCACCTTCCTCGGGAATCAAAAGGTTGCGGGTTCGAGCCCCGCGTGGGGCTTTTGCTCGGCTGCCGTACGGGCGTGCGAGACTCCCACGCAGGTGCGACTTCCAAGTCGCCCGAGTCTCCCTCGCTGTGCCGCCTTTTTTGCCTGCTTCCTTGCGCCCTCCGCAGCTCACCTGATTAATCTGGCTCTCCCGGCTTGCGGGCCGTCCTTGCAGCTTCTGTTCGCTCGCCTAGTTGACCCCTGGAAATCCCCCCATTATGACCGTCCAAGTCCGACAGCCTGACCCTCCCGCTCGCCGTTCACGAGTGAGTTGCATTCTTGGTTTGCACTCGTGATCCCACGCCAACCGGAGAGAGCAGACTCAGGAGGTGCCTGCAGCGGGAGCGGCAAAAGCAGCGAGCGGAAGCGGCAAGGCACTGCGGACCCTGGAACGCTTGCCGTCAGATTAACATTCACAGAGTCAAAGCGCGAGAAGCGAGGCCCCGAGCCACCGGAAGATGGAAGGAAATGCGTAGTATGGCAACAAGGGTGAGAGACGGATGTCGAGAGCGGCGAGGGGTGCGTCGAGGTGCGTCGAGGTGCGTCGAGGTGGTCGGCGGATCGAAGCGCCTAGTACTGGATTCGGATGGCAATCGCGAGGACTGTCACCACGACCGAGTCCTGCAGAAGCTGGCATGAGACCACGGTCCACAGGCAGAGCGAGGGAGAGACGCACATTCTGGAAGACCTCGCTCACGCAGACATCGCTTGTCGGGTCCCAAAATGCCGACAGGAAGGCGCGACCTGCACCGCCGCCGCGCACTCCAGGTCCGCGCTCAGCCACTCTGTGAACCGGCAGCGTCAGCGCAGGTTCCGACGGGGGAGAAGGCGAGTGAGCGCGAGATGCGAGACGCACGAGACTTGGCAGAGGTATTTGTAGCCCGCTGGCTCCAGGTCTGCGTGGAGCCGAGGAGTCAGAAAGAACAGTTATAGAGAGGCTCAATCGGGCACAAGACGAGATAGGTGAGCGGAAGAGCAGGACGCACCGACCATCCTGCGCTTGACTTCGCCCGCCATCTCCTCCGCCCGCTTCCCCAGGACGTCTGCGTCACGCTCCCACACTGCGCTTGTGATCTGCGGCGCTCCGAGAAGCCGTTTGAGGTAGGGTCGCAGTAGTTCCGCGTTGAAGGCTCTGCGAAGAGGCGTGCAAGGTCAGCGCTCACGAGCGGGGGATAATGCTGCAGGTCTGTCGTACGCACCGGCGAGATTTCGGGGCTGCAGCTGCCGATGCAGCGGTGGGAGAGCTCGAGTTGTCCGACAGAGGTGGGGAGCGCGATCCAGACAGCATGGCGGCGAGGGAGCAAGACTGGCGGTACGGCCGGGCTAAGCAGAGCGTGCACAGACTCGCAGGATGCCCGCTGGAGCTGCAGGTGCGAGTGGGCAGAAGGCGAGACTTGGTCGACGGCGAGACGCTCGCGCCGTTGCCTCGTCGCCGTCCCGCGATTGTGCGCACGCTGCGAGGATGGAGCTGCGGTCACGAGCACGCGCACAGAACGGGCAGGCCACGGGCGAGGACAAGGCCGCCCAGCCCCACGTCAGCGAGCTCTCCGCCCGCGGCAACTCGGCGTCGTCCTCATCGCCCGAAGGAGCACGCGTCGACCGCGGCCGCTGGAGGTCTGGGTGCGTCCGGCGCCCTCTCCCGAGTCCCCGAGGTGCCTCCCAGACTGACTAGGACGCTCGCCCACAGCCTCGAGGTGCGCCGACGCGACTCTTCACGCGCTTCTCCTTCGCTCGCTCCTCGCCCACGCTGATCCCTGTCCGGCTGTGCAGATCCCGCGCAAGCTACTGCACTCGTCCATCGCCGGGCTCGTGCTCTGGCTCTGGACCTCGCATCAGGACGTCCCCTCGCTCCTCAAGTACCTCGGCCTCGCAACCCTCGTCGTCGGGACCGCAGACGTCCTCCGCTTCCGCTCGGCATGGTTCGAGCGCACTTACGAGGACGTCCTTGGCTACTTCATGGTGCGTGTCGTCGGCCGGACCTTGGCGCTGGCATTGTTCGCTGATCCTCGCTTGCTCCTGAATTCCAGAGGGAGTCGGAAAGGCGTGCGTCCAGCTTGTTCTCCTGCGTCTCGTCGTCGCGTCGAGACTGACTGAGGTCGCTTGCAGATGCTGTCAACGGCACAATCTACTACCTCGTCGGCGTTTTGTGGTGCCTCTCGCTGTACCCGCGAGGTGCGGATCTTTCTTTCGAGCGGGCCTTCACCTTTCTTGGCCTCGGTCACACGAGGACGTGATGCCTATGCGAGTGCTGAATTCGTGACTCACGCAACCGCCTCGCAGACATCGCCGTCCTGTCGATCATCATGCTCTCGCTCTGCGACACCTCGGCATCCGTCTTCGGGCGCCTCTTCGGGCGCTACACCCCGCGCCTGCCTTTCGCCGGCAGTCTCTTCGGCGCAAAAAAGTCGCTCGCAGGCACTCTCGCCGCCGTCGCCGTTGGCATGACCGCAAGCTACTACTTCTGGACCCGCTTCGCCGCAATCGGAGACGAGGGCGACGTGAGCTGGCTTCAGGCGCGCATGGCGAGCGCGTGGAGGGGCAGGCCGAACCCCGACCCGCTCGGCGCGTGGGGCATCAAGCGGTTGCCGAACCCGCAGAGGTGCGCTCGCTTTCTGTGCAACGACAGGCGGAGGGCGGTCAGCGTCGTGTTGGGCCGTAACTCCGCGAGAACGGCCGGCCTGACCACGCTCACCTTGGCAGTACGCTCGAGCTCCGTACGCTCGTCATCGTCAACGGCCTGACTGCGGGCCTTGCCGAGGTGAGCGCGCGTTCCCCCTCACCTTTACCCGCTCTGTCTGCGGGCGAATGGCAGGCATGCGGTGCGCCGTATATACATGCTGACTTCTCGTGCTTGTAGGCTATCGACTTCTTCGGCTACGACGACAACCTCAGCCTCCCCGTTCTCTTCGGTCTCTTCTGTTGGCTCTCCATGTACAGTGCGTCAGGCGCCGCTGCGCCATGGTATGGAGCTGCTCGCACTGACACTACGTCGATCACCGCAGTTCTCGGCTAAGCATCTTGCGCGCGCATTCGGCTCTCCCCTCCCTTCTCTCGCCCTCACCTCTCGCTCGACTTTGCCAGCTGCCCCCGTCTCCCGCACTAGATACCCCTCCGATCCCGGCCCCATACCCATATCGCCATCCGCCCGAAAAGCCGCGTCCCTGTTTGCCCTTCATTGCACTTCACGCCTGCGCCGGGCGCACGTTTCGCAAGCGAGTCGGCGTGCAGCCTTGGGCGCAACTTGCACCGAGCCTGCGCGTCTCTTCTCGGGCCTTCCGTAGCATCAATCTATCTGAGCGGCGCGTCTCTCGCAAAACGCAATGGCTTCAACTAACCAGCACCGTCAGTTTCTCCGGTCAAATGAACACTCCGTGCGGGTGCATCTCCGTTCACCGGCTCTGCTTTATGGGGTTCTACCTGTGCTGTTGCTACCGCTGCCTGTATTCCGCATTCGTCTCTCTCTCTCTTAGTTTCCGATCAAATCGCCACCTGATTTTCTGTCTTTTTCTTTGGGAGTCGGAGCAATGTGCCACACGTTGCGGATGCTTCTCAAGGCGCTGCACCTGCTCAGCTTGACTCGAGGAGTTGCGCCTTCCTGTTGGCATTCTGGGACCCGACCAGCGATGTCTGCGTGGGCGAGGTCTTCCAGAATGTGCGTCTCTCCCTGACTTTGCCGGAGGACCGTAGTCTCATGCAAGCTGCCGCAGGACTCGATTGTGGTGACGATTCTTGCAGTAGCCATCCGGATCCAGTACTAGGCGCCCCGACTTGCCGACCACCTCAACCACCTCGACGCACCTCTCGCCGTTCTCGGCACCCGCCTCTCACCCTTGTTGCCATACTACGCATTTCCCTCCACATTCCGGTGGCTCAAGGCTTCGCTTCTCTCCCTTTGGCTCTGTGATTGTTGATCTGACGGAGCGTTGCAGCGTCCGCATTGCCTTGCCGCTTCCGCTCGCTGCTTTTGCCGCTCCCGCTGCAGGCACCTCCTGACTCTGCTTCTCGCCGGTTGGCGTTGGATCATGGGTGCAACCAAAAAATGGGACTCGCTGATGAACGGCGAGCGGGAGGGTCAGGCTGTCGGACTTGGACGGTCATGATGGGGGGATTTCCAGGGGTCAACTAGGCGAGCGAACAGAAGCTGCAAGGACGGCCCGCAAGCCGGGAGAGCCAGACTAATCAGGTGAGCTGCGGAGGGCGCAAGGAAGCAGGCAAAAAAGGCGGCACAGCGAGGGAGACTCGGGCGACTTGGATGTCGCACCTGCGTGGGAGTCTCGCACGCCCGTACGGCAGCCGAGCAAAAGCCCCACGCGGGGCTCGAACCCGCAACCTTTTGATTCCCGAGGAAGGTGCTTCCAGCCCCGCAAGAGAGCCGGGGCACAAAGAAATAGAAGTCAAATGCGCTGCCGTTGCGCCAGCGGGGCCAAATGGAGGACAGCCGGACCAACCATGCAACCAGGAGGAGTCGAGGCAGAAGGTCACCAAAGGGACGCTCTTGCCTTTTTTTCCCCTCTCTTTTCAGCTGCTTTCTCTCTCGAGAGCTTGTGTATCAAGTAAGCATGCAGCTCAGCAGGTCTTGAACCAGTGCATGACGCAGCGAGATTGACAATCTTCTTGTTGCGCACCTCGGCCCGCTGGTCGAGATCACACTCGCCCTGCCGTGAGCGCTGCGCTGCCCTCGACTGTTGTGTCTCCTGCAGGGCGTCTCGCACTCCTGCTATTGCACCTGCACTAGCTGAGCTTCTGTCAGGCCTGTTGTACTGGTTGCGAGCCCTTCGAGTCTCATCCTGCGGCCATCAGGTTGAGCTGCACCAGTCGGCAACGTCTCTTTGCGTCTCCTGTTTTGCTCCAGTGTGGCTTTTGCTTTGCAAGGCAGTGCACTGAGCTGCTTGGTACTGGGAAAGGGCCATAGTCAGCCTGCAACACCTCAATGCTGTCCTCCAGTGTGCAGCCGTCCCTCTCTGAGCCTGCCGCTTGCTGGCTGTGCAACCTCATATGACATGGATAGAAGTGACCGTGTCCAAGCACAACTGCGGATCTGCCATGTTCTGTCAGCCTGTGTGAGGCGCTGGACCTGCTTGCCGTGGCTCTTCTGCGGCCCCTTGAACTCTTCTGAGCTGATTCTCTATATGCGGTAGGATAGTGTTACAGCGTAAGTTGTCAATTGTGGCCTGGTAGAGGGGCGTCTGCTTGGGAAACCTGGCTGAGATCCGTCGCCAGCGTTAAGAAGGCTCACCTCTTCCGCTTCCTTCGCGTGTGGGCCACCTCCGGTTCTCGCCCGGCGCTGACTCGTCGAGGCCTTTCAGCACTGACACAGACCGCCGAGGATGAGCACGAATAGACCTTCTTGGCGATTCCTTTTGGGTGAGGAGAGCTACTGATGGTACACTCCCCCCACAGCGGGGGGAAGAGAGCGATGCGGCGAACGACACGGGGTGAGGCGGGAATGCGATACGAGCGTGAAGGAAGGAAGGGAGGAGAGAGGCAGGCGGAGGAGTGGTGAATAGAACGGGAGAGGCGAATGCGATCTAAAAGGGTGAACCGACAGAGGCTGGAGCGCTTAGAACATGCCGCCCATGCCGCCGGGCATGCCGCCCGGCATGCCACCGGCGCCCGCGGGGCCCTTCTCCTCGGGCGCGTCGACGATCGACGCCTCGGTGGTGAAGAGGAGCGACGCGACGCCCGAAGCGTTGACGAGCGAGTTCTTGACGATCTTGAGCGGGTCAAGGATACCGGCTGTGCGGTTCGAGGACGCGGTCAGCACTTGCAGAAGAACGAAAGAGAGGAGAGGAGAGGAAACGCACCCTGAATCATGTTGACGTACTCGCCCTTGGACGCGTCAAAGCCCATCTCGAAGTCACCCGAGTACTTCTCGAGGAGCTGGCCGACGACGACCGAGCCCTCCTCGCCGGCGTTCTCGGCGATGGTGCGCGCGGGCTTGGTAAGCGCCTGGCGGATAATGTTGATGCCGAGCTTGCGGTCAAAGAGGTTGTCGTGCGGGACGTCCGACAGGATCTGCGACGCCTTGAGGAGCGCCGTGCCACCGCCGGGAACGATGCCCTCCTCGACGGCGGCGCGCGTCGCGTTGAGCGCGTCGTCGTAGCGGTCCTTCTTCTCGCCGACCTCGACCTCGGACGAGCCGCCGACGCGGATGACGGCGACGCCGCCCGAGAGCTTGGCGAGGCGCTCCTGGAGCTTGGTGCGGTCGTAGTCGGACGTGGCCGGGTCGTTCATGGCCGAGCGGATCTGCTCGCAGCGCTCCTGGATGAGCGTCTTCTCGCCGGCGCCGTTGAGGAGGATCGTGTCCTCCTTGGTGACGGTGACCGAGCCCGTCGTGCCGAGCATGTCGGGCGAGAGCTTCTCGAGCTTGATGTCGAGCTCGTCGGTGAAGACGGTCGAGCCGGTGAGAATAGCGAGGTCGCCGAGGATCGACTTGCGGTTGTCGCCAAAGCCGGGCGCCTTGACGGCCGCGACCTGGAGCTGGCCGCGGAGCTTGTTGAGGATGCAGGCAGCGAGGGCCTCGCCGTCAATGTCCTCGGCGATGATGAGGAGCGGGCGGCGGGCCTGGGCGGCGGTCTCGAGGGCGGGGAGGATGTCCTGGATGAGCGAGATCTTCTTCTCCGAGAGGAGGATGAGGGGCTTCTCGAACTCGACGCGCTGCGACTTGACGTCGGTGACAAAGTACGGCGAGATGTAGCCGCGGTCGAAGCGCATGCCCTCGGTGACCTCGATCTCGTCCTCGATCGTCTTGCCCTCCTTGACGGTGATGACACCCTCCTTGCCGACCTTCTCCATGGCCTGCGCGATCAGGTTGCCGACGTGCTCGTCGCCGTTGGCCGAGATGGTCGCGACCTGGGCGATCTCTGCCGAGGTGGTGATGGCGCGCTTGTTGGCCTCGAGGAACTTGAGGACGGCCTCGACGGCGGCCTGCGAGCCACGGCGGAGGTCCATGGGGTTGCAGCCGGCGGCGACGTTCTTGACACCCTCGGAGTAGATGGCGCGGGCGAGGACGGTGGCGGTGGTGGTGCCATCGCCGGCCTCCTCGTTCGCCTTGCTCGCGACGTCCTGGATGAGACTGTCGGTGCACTGTCAGTCTACGTGCACTATTGATCGAGCAAAGGAGCGAGAGCGGTACCGCGCGCCGAGGTTCTCGAACTTGTCCTGGAGGGTGATGCTCTTCGCAACCGTGACACCGTCCTTGGTGATCTGCGAGCGGGTCAGAAAGTCGTGTGAGCGTGTGCACAAGCTCGTGAGCGGCGACCGAGCGCACCTTGGGGCCGCCGAAGGGCTGCTCGATGATCACGTTGCGGCCCTTGGGTCCGAGGGTGACGGAAACGGCCTTTGCGAGGACGTCGACGCCGGCGAGGAGCGCCTGGCGACCCTCGTTGCCGAAGCGGAGCTCCTGCGGGTGGGCAGCGGTGTCAGGAGGAATGCCGCGGGCTGACGGTCGCGGGTGGAGGGACGGACCTTGTGCGCAAAGCGGCGCGCCGAGACCTGGGTGTGAGCGCCGGGGATGGCGCGGCGGGCGGCAGAGGAGGACGAGCGGAGCATGGCTGCAAGCGTCTGAGCGGGGCGGAGCGGGAGAGAGGCGCAGAAGAGAGAGCAGAGGGCGAGAGCGGCGAGCCGGGGCGGGAACGCGCTGGAAAAGTGTCTGGCGCTTACTCGCGCGCGGGGCTGCGGCCGTGGCAGCTTGGAGCAGATCCGGCCTCGACCGCTCCCCGACCGCCGCGCCGCCCTCTCTCTCGCTCCCTGCCACCGCCCAGCGTTCACGAGCCATGGTGAGTCTGTCCCCCCCTCGCTCTCCCGCCCCGCCGCCCATCCCCATCCCGTTCTCTCTCCCCCCGCTCACCTCCTCCTCACCTCTCCTCGTCTCCCCTACAGTCCCTCTCGATCAAGTCGATCAAGTCGCTCGCCCCTCTCCTCGACCGCGTCCTCGTCCAGCGCGCAAAGGTCGTCGAGGTACGCTCCCGTTCCTCTCCTTCCTGCGATCCGTCGCCGCTCACTTACCCTGCTGCTTCTTCCTCGTCGAGCAGAAGACCGCCTCGGGCCTCTACCTCCCCTCGGCGGCCTCGCAGGGCCCCCCGCCCGAGGGTACCGTCCTTGCGGTCGGCCCCGGTGCGCCGGGCAAGGACGGCAAGCTTCTGCCCCTGAGCGTCAAGGAGGGCGACCGCGTCGTCCTCCCCGGCTTTGGCGGCATCCCCGTCAAGGTTGGCGAGGAGGTACGTGCTACCCTGCGATGCTTGCACGTGCGCGAGATGCTGACCGGAGTGAACGCCGCGCAGGAGTACCACATCTTCCGTGATGCCGAGATCATCGCGAAGCTTTCGGAGTAGACGAATCCGCTCGGTTCTGCGCTTTCCTGTGAAGGCGTAGATCGGCGGGTCGTGCGTATAGGAGTACAAGGCGGGGCCGCACCATATGAGCTTCCTTCGCCACATCAAAAGTAGCATCGTTCCCGGGCCTTTTTCCCTCGTTCTTTCCTCTTTCTTCATTCTCTTTCTTCTGTCGTGCATCCTTAGGGAAACCAGCAATACTCGCAACTCATCGTCACCATTCAGCGTCCTCTCGCGTTGTCGGTGAGGCGGGATCGAGCCAGGGGAAAGCCATGCGTCTTCTCTGAGATTTCTGTCTCGGAAAATCTGCTGCGGAGCCGAACGACAGTCTTGCATGCAAGTCACAACAAGAAAGCAAGAAGGCCGTGTGGCCGAGGAATAGCGGGCGTGTGAGCCGGGTCGACGACTACTTTGCGAACGCCTTTGTCGCGCGCTCGATCTCGCCCAAGAGCATGTTGGCAAACTGTGAGAGACGGCCACGGTCAGTTCCGCGCTCGCAAGCGCTTCAAGCGGCGCACAACAGAAAGAGACGCACATCGCTCATGACCTTCTGCTTCTCCATGATCTCGACGAGCCTCGCCGCCTCGACGACCCGCCTCTGCCGCGCGCGGTCCCGCTCGGCCTCGCGCTCGCGCTTGCTCATCCCCTCGCGGAACTTGGCGCCCGCGACGTTGCGGCGGTGCGGCGCGAGCTTTTCCAGCAGCCGCTGCTTGGTCGTGTACGGCCAGTGCCGCAGCTCGTGGTATACTCCGGCGCGCCCGGCACAGTGTCGACCCACTGTGCGATTCAATCGACGTCAGCGCGAAGGGGGCGGGAAGGAGGGCAGGCGAGCAGACGCACGGCGGAACGTGTACTCCTTGTCCTTGGCGTCCTTTGCCGGGCCGTCGTCGTCCTCGTCCGACTCGTCCGAGTCGCTGTTGTCGTCGTCCGACGAGTCGTCCTCGGCTTTGATCGGGAGCAGCGTCTTGCGGTCGTACTTCTTGCCCTGCACGCTCGCACCCCCTCAAGTCAGCTGTCCTGTCGCCCCGAGACGATGCGCAGCATGCAAACGGAAGTGAGAAGGAACGCACACTGAGGACGGCGAGAAAGACGGAGTAGCGCGTGGCGCCCATCGTGCACGCGTCGCACCCGGCGCCGACCTCGTCCCCGTCGAGGTCCTGCAACTCCCACTCGGGCCGGCGGTCGACGGCGCGCTGGAAAGCGGGCTGCGAGCGAGCGAGCACGTGCGTGGGCACTCACGGTAGAGCTAACAGGAAGTCGCCGAAAACGCACCTTCCACGCCGAGCTGCCGATGAGCGACCCGAGCATGCCCTTCAGGTGTCCATGCACGCGCCCGTGCGCCGTCTTGAAGTCGGGATCGATCTCGAGCCAGTCGCGGTGCGGGTCGATGATGACGTGCACGAGGTACAGGAGGTAAGTCTTGAGGTAGAAGACGAGGCCCTGCGACTGCCCGCGCACCGTCTCGCGGAAAGAGTCGACCGTCCGCCGCGCTTCTTCGTCGCCCTCCTCGTCGATGATGAAATTGTCGATCGAGCTCTCCGACTCGTCTCCGTCGGAGCTGCCGGAGGAGGACAAGTCGGAGCCCGAGTCGTCAGAGCTGGACGGACCCGTCCGCCCGAGGTAGCGTGGCGACACGCGCTGTGTCTGCGACGGCTTGCGCGGCGACGTCGGCGCTTCGTCATCCGAGTCGAGCACGACCTTGTTGCGGTTCGAGCGCGCTGGACCGCGATCGGGAGCGTGAGCATCCAGCGGCACGCTTCGCACAAAGCAGGCCGTAAAGAAGCGAACGTACCCTCCCTCGCCGCACGCAGCGCCGCAAACTTGCCCGAGTTGTCCTTGATCGTGCGGTACCGGTCCTCGAGCACCGTCTCCTCGTCGAGGATCTCGAGGTCGTCCGGCTCGTCGTCGACGCTGTCGTCGCTGCGCGCGCGGCGTGCGCGCTTGCGCTTGCGCTCCCGGTCCTGGTCGTGCTTCTTCTTGCGCGACGAGGACGACGTCTCTTTGCGCTTGCGCTTGCTGCGCTGCTTGGGCAGTCCGAGCCGGTCGGACTCGTCGCCCTCCGAGTCGGTCGCGAGCAGGCCGCGCTGCACCTCGTCACGCGATGCGCTCGCCGCCTTGCCCTTGCCCTTGCGCCTTGTATTTGCGCGGCGGCGCTCCTTTTCCTCGTCCTCGTCGGCGGCGTCTTCCTCTGCGTCGTCGCGCTCAGAAGCAGTCGTCTCCTCGCGCTCCTTCCCCTTCCTCCGCTTCGACGGCACCCTCGGCGCATCGTCCTCCTCCGACGGCGTGTCCCACACGATTTCTTCGTCGTCGCCGACGACAAACTCGGCGTCGCTGCCCTCATCCGCCGAGCGGCGGTCCCTCCTCCCCTGGCTCAGCGCCGCGAGCCGCTTCTTCGTCGCGACCTTGCGCTGCCCCGTGCGCCTCTTCGCCTTGTTCTGGCCAGACGCGGCGGCGGAGGGCGAGGCGGACGGCGACGAGCGCGCGAGCCGCTCGGCGCGCTTGGTCGCGCGGCGCTGGTTGTCGGCGAGGACCGAAGCGGGGATGGGCAAGGCACCATCGTCGTCGTCGTCGTCATCTTCGTCGCTGCTGTTGGACGAGGCGGAGGACGGCGACAAGGCGCGCTTCTTGCCCTTGTTAGATTTGCCCGCCGACGCTGGCGCCGCCCTCGCCGGCTTGCGCGCCGAGCTGCCGTAGCGGACAGGCTCGTCGCTCTCGTCTCCCCCTTCGCTGCTGCCATCATCGACCTGCATCACCTCGACCGCCTTGCTCGCCGCGTCCGCGCGCCTCTGCAGCGTCGACGGCCCGGGACCCGGCGTCGCCGACGCGGAGACGCCGCGAGCGCCGAGAGCGGCCGGTGCGCGGCGCGGCGAGAGGGGGATCTCGACGCCGTCGAAGATCATGCGCGAGCGGGAGCGCGGCGCGGCGGAAGTGGGCCGAGTGGGTGCGAGAGAAGGCGGCTTCGAGGGGGACTTGGGAGCAAGAGTGCCCTTCTGCAGCCCGAGACGATGTCAGCGCACCTTGAAATGGCACGCAGGTGACAGCGGGAAGCTCACAGAAGTAGATTCGACGGGCTGCTCGTTGCCATCGCTGTCGCTGGCAGGAGCGATGCGGCGGCGGGCCGAAGAAGCGGGCATGACGACGAGTTCATCGCCGCTGTCCGTCTCGGACTGCGCTCCACGCTGGTCTTTGCCGCCCTGACCTTGGCCGGCGTCGTCCGAGTCGCTGTCTGTAAGGGTGAGGGCCTCCTGAGGCTCGAGTGCGGGCTGCTCATCGTCGGCGCTGACATCCTCGCCGTCCGAGCGGGCGCCGTCGAGGTCCTGCTGCTTGTTGCGGTCGACGTAGGCCTCTCTGACGGGGGCCCTGCGGCGATGCGAGCGCGGTGGGGAAGGCGAGCGGAGATGGGACGAGGAAGGGGCTGCGCGAGTGGGGCTGACTGTGACTGCGCCCTGAGTGCCGTAGCGGAGCGTAGACTGCTTCAGCCTGGCCTTGCGCGGCATCCTTCGAGTGGCAAGACAGAGAGAAACCAGCGAAGAAGCGACAAAGGGCGATCCGAACAAGACGCAGCCGAGTCCAAAGCCGACCGCACACTCGCGCGCAGTCTGCGGCCGTGAGAGCCCGAGTCAGGCCTCGAAATGTCTGCGAGCCCCGTCAGCCAGCTCAAAGAGAGCGCTCCTGCCCACCCTTCGCGTGCGTCGCTGTCTTCCCCACTCGGAGACGCATGACAGCCCGAACACTTGCTCACACCCGCTCGTGCGTACTGCAGACGAGTCCCAGAGCGAGTCTCACAGGGTACGGCAGCAGCCCATTCCACTCTGAGTCTTCAGACGCGACGAGTGCCGCTGACCGACGTCGTTCTGCTCGACATTCGGCCACAGCTGTACCGTGCTGGTATGTCCTTCCTTTCGTCCGTGCGAGCGGGCCTACTTATGAGAGGAACGCTCGAGTATCGTTAAAGCTTCATGCGCTTCTCCCCGCCTCCGTGCAGTGCCGGGACATGGGCACCACTCCGAGGGAAAGTCGCCGCACGACGTCGTCGGCGTCGTCCCGCCCGGCTCGACGGGCGTCATGTACGTGAGCGAGAGGGCGGCAGCAAACGGATGGAAGCAGGGTCACGCCGAGGTGCGGATGCGCATTATGTCGTCGTCGGCTTCGTTCGAGAGTTGACCTTGATCATCTTCGTAATTGCAGTGGGCCAACTTTGTACGATGGTCCTCTGTCTCGTCCCGTACTTCCACGACGTCACTAACGACGCGCTCACGCAGGGCCAAGGCGCGCCCGAGGTCCACCACATCCCCGGCTCGTCCGCTCGTCCCGACACCATCAATCTCTCCGACCTGTCGGCAAGCATCGGCGCCGACGTCAACGAGTATGCACCGACGACGGGCGTGTACGAGCTCAGGGAGGCTGTTGCCAAGTACTACAACGAGACATACCGCAAGGGCAAGGAGAGCCAGTAGTGCGTTTGCGCATTCCTGACGTCGAGCTGAACACTGATTTCGCTCGTCTGCAGCACCGCTGCCAACGTATGCATTGTGCCAGGAGGGTGAGTACGCAACCCTGACAAAGACCAAAACGGGCAAAGTCGCTGATCTGGTCTTACTTGTCGGTGCCCGGCCTTGCAGGAGGGCTGGACTGACGCGCATCGCTAGCGTCATGGGCGATGTCTTCGTCTCGTACACGTGAGTTCGCCCCAACCTCTCGCTCCTGCCTTCTCCGCTGAGTCGCTCGCCACGCAGGATTCCCGAATACACGAGGTGCGCTTTCGCCGAGCGCGTTTCCTCTCCGCTCGCTCATCCGCATTCCACAGCTACGACCAGCTGCTGTCGTCGTTCAGGCGTCTCGTCCCTATCCCTACCATGCTGCGCGCCGAAGACCACTACCGCCTCAACGTCGACCGCCTCGCCGACCTGATCAAAGAGCAAGGCCTCTCGGCGCTCGTCCTGTCGAACCCGCACAACCCGACCGGCCAGGTCATCCACGGCAACGAGCTCAAGAAGATGGTCGAGCTTGCGAGGCAGGGCACGACGATGGTCCTCGACGAGGTGCGAAAACTGGCTTACCTCACCTTGGCACGCGGATCTGACCATGCACGCATATTCCGTTGCCCCTATTCTTGACACCAGTTCTACGAGCAGTACATCTACGACCTCGGGGAAGGCGCGCAGGTCTCGGCTGCCGAGTTCATCGAGGATGTCAACGAGGACAACGTGAGCTTCCCGATTGATCCTCCCACGTCCAGCGCGCATCCAAATAAGCGCAGCCAACGCGCTGAATGTAACGCTGCTGGAACTCACAGGTCATCCTCGTCAACGGCCTCACCAAGTGCTGGCGCTTGCCCGGCTGGCGCGTCTGCTGGGTCGTCGGCCCCGAATCGCTCGTCAAGGCGCTCGGGCAGAGCGGCGGCTTCCTCGACGGCGGTGGTGCGTCCGATTCTCCCCCTTTGCTCCAGTACGTCGCGCGTCCACTCACGGATCCGCGCCAGCTTCGCACGTCCTCCAAGTCGCCGCAATCCCGCTGCTCGACCCGGCCCGCGTCGCGCAAGACCGTCTCGCGTTGCAGCGCCACTTCCGCGAGAAGCGCGACCACGTCGTGCGCCGCCTCGAGGCGATGGGGTTCGACGTGTGGAACAAGCCCGAGGCGACGTTCTACCACTGGCTCGACCTGCGGCAGCTGCCGAAGCCGCTCGACAGCGGGCTCGTCTTCTTTGAGGAGGCGCTCAAGGAGAAGGTCATTGTTGTTCCGGGACAGTTTTTCGACCTCAGTGCGTCACTTCGGGTCTGACGCGCTCTTCAGGCAAGACTGACGACCGCTCTCTGCTGCAGATCCCTCGCATCGGTTCGATCCGTTCGCTTAACCTCATGCTTCCTGTCGCTCACACCCAGCTTCCGTGCAGCCGCAACCTCCTCGAGACGCCCTGCGACCACTTTGTCCGCCTCTCCTTTGGCCCGCCGCTGGAAGAGATTGACCGCGGTGCGTCGCTCCTTCCCTCTTCCTTCGACGTGCGCTGATGCTTCGCGCCATCCCGCTTGTAGGCCTCGACGGCATTGAGCGCCTCATCAAGCGCGCGAACGAGCTGGTCAAGGAGGGCAAAGACCTCACCGAGGTGTTTGGGAAGGACCTCAAGGTCTAGGCGTTGTTTCGCTTCCTTCGTTTCGCGACAGACACTTTGTGAAGGGCAATGAGAGCTCTAGTTGCGACGTATAGGAGCTTCTACCAGAGAGAGAGTGCGAAGCGAGACGTCTAATAGACCTGTTGAGCGGGAAGAAAGCCGAGTGAGCGGCCATCTCGCACCGAGATCGGGCACATGCTCCACTCACCTCGAGAACGTAGCGCTCCTCCTCCTTGAGGTGCTCGATGTGCTGGGCAGCCTCATCGGCGGTCTTGCCAGCACCGACAAAGGCCTTGACGAGCGCCTCGTAGACGTCGGGGACGGGCCACGTCGGACCGCAGCTGTGTACGGGCCATCGCGTCAGCTCTGTCCTGTTCTTGGTGAATGCGCGGGTAGACGCACAGGTAGAAGGCGCCGTTGTCGAGCATCTTGGCGAGGAGCTCCGAGTCCTCGTTCATCTTGTGCTGGATGTAGACCTTCTTGTCCGAGTCACGCGAGAAGGCGAGACCCATGTGCGAAACGACGCCCTCCTGGAAGTAGGCCTCGAGCTCCTCGCTGCGGGAGAGGGAAGAAGGGAGGTCAATGTCTGGTACGGGAGGACAGAGAAGCGGAAGAGGCGCACCCGTAGAGGTACTCCTGCGCGCGGTGGCGACTGCCGAAGTAGTACAGGAGCGGGCCAACCTCCTTGCCCTGGGCACGCTGCCACGCGCGCTCCTGGATGAAGGCGCGGAAGGGTGCGGCACCGGTACCGAGACCGGCCATGACGACCGGCTGGGTGTCGAGGGGCGGGAGCTGCGATGGTGTGGACGGGTCAGCCTCGAGCGCAGAACACACAGTCGACGAGAGCGCGGTGCACCTTCATGACCGACGGCTTGACCGACGCCATGACCTTGTCGCCCGGCTTGAGGCCGGCGAGGTAGCGCGTGCACTGGCCGTAGCGGGGCGAGCCCTTGGGCGTCTGCCACTCGACGGTGACGATGAGGAGGTGGACGCTGTCGCCGACAAAGTTCTGGCTCGACGCGATCGAGTAGTGGCGCGGCTTGATCTCCTCGATCTCGCGCACGAGGTCCTCGACGGGCGGGCGCGCCGACGGGAACTGGCGCATGATGTCGGCGTACGTGACCGTGTCCATCTCGCTCATCTTCTTGAACGTGGCGTTGCCGTCGGGGCACGCGATGAAGCGCAGCGCGCGCTCCTCCTGCTTGTTCGTCGCGTAGCGCGACAGCGTCTCGTAGAACGACTTGCCCGGCTTGCCGAAGATGTCGAGGTTCTGCTGGAACACCTGGAAGATGGTGCGCTGCTCGACGCGCTGCGAGTCGACGCGCGAGGGGATCGAGACGATCGCCTCCGGGTCGAGGCCGTACCACTTAAGGAAGTCGAGCACCTCGTCGGCATCGTTCCAGCCGTGAATGCCAAGCGCCTCGCCGATGGCGTACTTGAGGCCGGTGCCGCGCGTGTCAAACTCGATGTGGAAGACGTTGCGGTCGTACGTGTTGGGCGTCAGGCGGCGGTTCTCCGACACGGTGATGAGGAAGTTGCGCTCGGGCAGGTCCGGCCGGAGCTTCTCCTCGAACGCGCCCTCGAGCGCGAACGCCTTGGGGAAGAGGAGGCGCTGGGCAGCGTGGTGCCACGACTTCTTCTGGTCGCCGCCGGCGATGGTCGCGACCGGGTCGGCAAACGTGCGGTCCGGGTTGGGCGCAGCGGCGGTCGCGACGAGCTGCGACGGGAGCGGCGCGGGCTGCTCGACCTTCTTGCCCTCGTCGTCGACGGGCTCGTCGGCCCACGACGGGAGGACATCGATCGGGGTCAGGGCGTTGCGGACAGCGCCGTTGACCTCGACGAGCTTGTTCGCGGCCCAGGTGGCGAACGTGGGTGTCTGCGCGAGAAGCCCGACGAGCTCCTTGGCCGAGATGGTCGCCGGGAGGTAGAGCGTCCAGAAAACGATCTCAGCGACAGCCGAGGCGCTGATGCCGTGAGCCTTGGCGACCTTGTCGGCGTCAATGGCAAAGAGATGGCCCTTGCCGCCAGCAGCGATCTCGACGAGCGCCTTGCGCTGCGCGTACGGAAGCTTCTTGGCAAAGTCATCCTGCGTCCAGTTGCCGGCAACGACGATGCGCGTGTTGGCGTCGACCGTCTCGGTCGAGATGGGCGCGTACGCCTTGAAGACGCTCTGCGGAGCACCGACAAAGAGGAGCGACGGCGCGGAGGTCGCGGCGATGGCCGAGACGGTCGCGTCCTTGGTGGCCTGGCCGGCGTTCTCGAGGAGGAGCGCGGCGTGCTGGAGGCCACCCTGGCGGTAGTTGTCGTACTTGACCTCGAGCTTGGCCGAGACGCCCGTGTTGGCGCCGGCAAAGGTGCGCGCGAGCGTCGACGGAACCTGCTCCGTCTTGGCGTTCGACGCGTCGAGGTCCCAGAAGACGGCGAGCTTGGCCTGCGCAGGGAGGAGCGACGCGAGCTTGGCGGGCGCGGCGGTGCCAGCGAGCTTGGCGAGGCGAGCGGCCCAGTCCTGCACAGTCGGGACCGACGAGGTGGCGATGGGGAGGGCGCGGACCTTGAGCGACGAGCCGGCCGAGAGAACCGACGACAGAACCTCATCAAAGAGCGGGCCCGAGGACGCGGCCTCCTCGGTGTAGACGTAGAGGGACTTGGCCGAAGCAGGAACAGCCTTGAGGAGCGCCTCGGCGTTCCACGGCTGGAGGACGCGAACCGAGAGGACGCCGACATCCTTGATGCCTGCAAGGAGGAGAGTCGTCAGCCTCTATCTCTAACATCAAGATACTGTCTACAAACCGGCAGCGGCAATAGCAGCCTTGGCAGCGGCGGAGTACGTCGAGGCGGGAAGGACGAGGACCTTGGTCGCCGACGCATCGCCGGTGTACGAGAAGAACGGCAGGGCCGCCTCGAGAGTCGCGTCGAGCGACTTGGCGGTAGCAACGGCAGGCGCAGCGGCGAGGGGCGCAAGCTGGCGACCGGCGGTGAGGCCGTCAAAGACGTTGACGAGGTCGGCACCGCTGGCGGTGACGCCCTTGGCGAGACCCGTGCCGACGAAGGCGGCCTCTTCCGGGGTCTCGGAGAACACGACAGCGCCGGTCCAGCCGCCCTCGCGGAGCTGCTGGGCGCCCTCGAGGACGGCACCGAGGTCGGGAACCTGGGTAAACGTCGGCTCGCCCTCGACATCGGCGGGGAGGGACGACGTCTGCGCCGAGACGTGGAGGCTGAGCGCGGGGCGCTTCGAGTTGTCGGGGAGGGCGAGGAGCGACGGCACGAGGCTCAGGAACGAGCTGCTCGAGCCGAGGACGGCGACGGCCTTGTTGCCCGCGGCGGCGGCGGCACCCTTGGACGTGAAGGCGGCCGACTCGACGAAGCCGACGAGCGACGAGCCCGCACCGGCACGGACCTGCATGGGGAAGACGCGCGCATCGCCCGGCTGGACCTTGGCAGCGGCGAGCGACTGGCCAAACGGAGCAGACGGAGTCGAGTCGTAGGTGAAGACGGCGGCGGACGAGCGGAGCACGTCCTGCTCGATGAGCTCGTGGACCGACTGGATACCGGCCATCGCAGCGGACTCTTCGCCTCTGAAAAGGAGCGGGAGGGGAGCGAGGACGAGAGGCAAAAGCGGCGAAGCGAGCACGCGATGGCGACGGGGCCAGAATCAAATGTCTGCCACCACCGTCGGGTGCGGTGCGCGGGGCAGCAGAGGGCCCTGAGTACTTTTGTAAGCCTTTTTCACAGAGCACGGCTGCACCGGAAGCTGCGGGCGAGGGAGCGAGAAAAGGGAGGCTCGAGCGAGACACACCCCGACTCTCGCTCTGCACGGCAAGCACGGGGCTATCCAGGGCAGCCAGTGCTAGTTGTTTTCGGGCTCACAGGAACACCAGAACGCCGCCTCGAGGGACGAGGAAGAAAGGGGTCGGGCGCCCCCCGCAGTCGTCGCTCGTCTCGTCTCGACACGCGCTGCGCTCGCTCAAGAGGCTTGCAGAGAAGCCCAGCCAGCAGCACGGTGCACGCAGGGCCCGGGCCAGACCCCTGCAGCTCTCTTCGCAGCGATGGACCCGACCTCGTCCCCCTCGCTCGCCCACAGCCACCACGCGCTTCCCTCGCCAGGCGCGAGCCCCTGGAAGCGCTTGACCGGCAGGCTCTCGCGCAAGAACTCGCACGCCCACTCGGGCACCGACTCGCCCTCTGCGCCCGCTTCCCCTGCCATTGGGGCCGGCCCAGACGCCTCCTCCGACATCTTCACCGTCGCAGCACACGCCTCGCCAGCGTTTCACGGCGCGCTGTACTCGAGCAGTGCCAACGGGTCGACACCGGGCGTCACTCCCTCTCCGAGCGGGTACGCCAGCTCGACCGCCGCCTCCGCCAAGGACGGATACTTTGGCTCGCAAGGTGCCGCCGCTGCATCCGCCGGCCCTGTTGGGACGCCCGGAACGACCTCGGGAGGTATGCCCTCGCCAGCCGCGAGCGCGCGAAGCAGTAAGGGCGCGGCAGGCGGCGGCAAGGAGAATGTCCGCACGACCAAGGTGGGGCACAAGGCCGAAAAGTACCGCTCGCTGTCGCGCTCGCAGCGCGGGAGGCAGCGCAGTGGCTCGCCGTCAGACCCGGGACGCTCGCCGCACACCGCGGGGGCGACGCAGAGCAGCTTTCGCATCGCGAGCAACCCTGCGGGCCACTCGTCCTCATCCAGCAGCGGCGGCGCTGGCTCGAGTGCCGCACGCTTCCTTCGCCGAGTAGCATCTGCGCCCAACACCAAGGCGCTTTTCAGCGGCGGGCTTTTTGGCTCGTCTTCGTCGTCGGCGACTTCCGGCCAGGCGCACCCGTACCCGTCCACCAAAAACTCCTTCATCCCCTCTGCGAGTCAGGCGTCCGACGTCCCGCCTTTACCGACCGGCGTTATCCCTGTCGGTGACTTGCACGACTCGGGCGTCTCGTTCGGCACTTCGACGCCCAAGTCGACCGCTTCGGCGCGGCCAAAGACGACCACCTCGTCGGACCGGGGCAAGTCGACGTCGAGCTCTGGCGGCTCCTCGGCGGGTATCCCCGTCGGGCAGCCCAACACGGCTCCCCTCCCGCAGTCAAGCAAGATGGCGCGGGACCTCTCGCAGGGCTCGCCGACGCGCTCGCGCTCGTCGCCGCAGATCAGCGACGCGAAGCAGCCCGGCGGCGCGCCGACTCTGGCCGCGTCTGCCTCGCTCCTTGCGCCGCCTTCTCCCGCGCCGGGCGTCGGCCTCTCGCTCAACAACGGCGGCCTCGCCGGCTCGCCGCGCGCCGCGTTTCGGCGCACGTACTCGAGCTCGTCGATCCGCGTGCGCAACCTCGAGGTCGGGCCGTCGAGCTTCCAGAAGATCCGCATGCTCGGCAAGGGCGACGTTGGCAAGGTCTACCTCGTGCGCGAGAAGCAGACGCAGAAGCTCTACGCAATGAAGGTGCTCAGCAAGAAAGAGATGATCAAGCGCAACAAGGTCAAGCGCGCGCTGGCCGAGGAGGTACGTGACCGCGCATGCTTTTGCAGTGCTCGAATGCTGATCGACCGTGTGACGAGCAGGAGATTTTGGCCGGCTCGAATCACCCCTTCATCGTGACGCTCTACCACTCTTTCCAGTCGGACGACTACCTCTACCTCTGTAGGTCACTGTTTCTCAGCGCGCATTTGCCGCTTACTGACCCGTGCTCGTCCAGGCATGGAGTACTGCCTCGGAGGCGAGTTCTTCCGGACTCTGCAGACACGGCCGGGCAAGTGCTTGCCGGAGGAAGACGCCAAGTTCTACGCCGCCGAGGTTGTCGCCGCGCTCGAGTACCTGCACCTCATGGGCTTCATCTACCGGGACCTCAAGCCCGAGAGTGCGTCTCGTTGCGCCTGTCTCCTACTTTCCTGCGCTGACCACTCCCGCTCGCAGACATCCTTCTCCACGAGACGGGCCACATCATGCTGTCCGACTTTGACCTCTCAAAATGCTCCGACCCCCACGGCTTTGGCGGCGCGCCCGCCGGCATCAAGCTCATCACGCCGAACGGCGTCCCGCTCGTCGACACCAAGAGCTGCATCGCCGACTTCCGCACTAACTCGTTCGTCGGCACTGAGGGTGTGTTTATTCTGCACTCGTTCTTGTCAGGCGTCAAAACTGACTACGTCGCTCCGCAGAGTACATCTGCCCCGAGGTCATCAACGGTCGCGGGCACAGCTCGGCCGTCGACTGGTGTGTTCGACTCACAGGACCTGATGAAGAGCCGCCGCTGACCCAACTGATTTGCAGGTGGACGGTCGGCATCCTTATTTACGAGATGCTCTTTGGCTGCACTCCGTTCAAGGGCTCGAACCGCCACGCGACTTTCTCGAACGTCCTGCGCAACGAGGTCGCATTCCCGGACCACCCGGCGACGACTACGCTGTGCAAGAGCATGATCAAAAAGCTCCTGTGTAAGGACGAGCACCGCCGGCTCGGCAGCCAGTCGGGCGCGAGCGAGGTCAAGCAGCACAAGTGGTTCGCGAGCATCAGCTGGGGTCTCTTGCGGCATCAGAAGCCGCCAATCGTCCCGCAGGTTACGTACGTCTGCGACCAACTGCATCACTCTCGCGGATTGAGGCTGACCTTGGTGCGCTTTCCCGCCTGCAGCAACGCCGAGAATGCCAACTTCCGCTCCATGCGCGAGTCCAAGTCGCTCGACCTCGAAGGCCAGGCCGTCTGGCTTCCCTGGCCCGAAGCCGAGGACGGCTTTGCGCACACGCCGAGCGCGTCGCCCCTCCCGACGCCGAGCATCACGCCCGCGGTTACGCCCGGCGTCGGGACGCCTAAGGCCTCAGGCGGGAGCAGCGGCGGCGAGGGTGCGTCGTCGAAGGGCGTCATGCGACACAAGCGCCAGCGCGCGCAGACGCATGAGCGCGAGGAGACGGGCGCGGACGGCAGCGCGCAGGAAACGCCCGTCCCCTCGACCGCGGCTTTCGCTACCTGATCCGCGTGTCGCCCGCTGCGCTGGCGCTACAAGCGCGCGACTTTTAACTACGTGCACCTTTTCTCAACGTCTGTACTCGGCTTTTTCGTCTTCGTGTATCCCTTTCTCCTCTCGCGGCACGCCAAACCACGGCCCACCGCCGTTCGCTACTCGCAAACTCCCGCAATCTCCCGCAACGCTCGCAACGAATCCCTACCGCACCAACGCAACGTCACTCTTCCGCACGCCGCCTCGTTGTCTCATCGTGGCACCACCAACTTTCACGTTCTTCCCCACTTCGTCCGCCCGCGTACCATCCCTTGCCCCCTACGTTCCTCGTTGTTGCCACATCATCATCTCCTACGCCGCGCACCCAGCAACGCTCGTACAGACCCTTGACGTTCTACCGCCCGCCTGGAGACTTCCCCCGCGGCCAATGGCTTGTCTACGCCCTGTTCTCCTTCCTCCAGCCGTACCGATGTTTAGATTCCTTCCTTGCAATCGACATATGCCCTCGAGTCTGAAGCGATGTCGAAAGTGTGCTCGTCCGGCCTGCAAGCGATTTAGCGAGCAAAAGGCGTCGTCTGCGCCCGCGCCGAATCGAATTTGCTTCGGCTGGGCGAAGATCCAAAACGCGCAGTAGGCCCTTGCGTACCTAGTCGGCTCTCCTGAAGCCGGTTCGAGTTTGTGAGACTTTGCCTCTGCGACGAGGCGATCTGCCTGCCTTTTTGTTTCCCTTGACGCCCCATCTCAGCTCCTCGCCCGTACGATACCCGAGATCTCAGCAGCCCCGGATGAGCTCTCCCCTTCGCGTGTCAGACCTCGTCGAGCGCCACAACGAGCAGATCCGCCGCGCCTCGCCCAGCCTGTCCCCGCCGACAACACGCCGCTCGCTGCCCGGCGTCAGCCCGACGCGCGAAGGGTCCAGCGCCGACGCGCCGACGTCTCCCTCGCCGCAGAGCAAGGAGCTCCCGCCTGCAGGCGAGCTGCAGGCCAAGGCGGCACCCGAGGACAAGGAGGATGCCGGGACGAGCTTGAATGCGGACAACAGCGCGGACGGCGCACAGGACGGGAAGAGCGAGGCTGCGGCTCCTGCGCAGGCGCAGGGGCTCGAGGGCATCCAGGAGGACGACGCCGCTTCGCTTGAGGAGGGCGAGATCCGCGACGACGAGGGTGCGGCACGCGAGGACCGGAAGGCGGACGGCGAAGTCAACGCGGACGAGCCGGTGGACGACAAGCCCCTCGAGCGCATTACCGAGTCGCTCCAGGCGCTCCCGACCGAGAAGCAGGAGGCTGTCAAGGCGGCGCTGGCACGACTCGCCGAGTACCCGCCTGAACTCCCTCTCACTCATTCTTGGAGTGCGTTCTGGCGTTTCTTCTCTCCTTGCTGTGCGTAGACATGCTGACGAGCTCGCGCACGCAGCGCTCCACTTCTCCGACACCTCGGGCGCGTCCAAGTCGTCTTCGGCTGCTGCGACGAAGGATGCCTACACCGAAGGCATCACGCCCGTCTTCACTGCTACCACCGTCCCCCAGCTCTGCGGCCAGCTCAAGGCGTTCAAGCAGGCGCCCAAGTCGCGGCGGGCAAAGCTCGGCGACCAGGACTCGCTTGGCCTGAGCCGGCCTGGCATGAACCTTCATTTCTTCCGCACCGGCATCAGCCCGACGTGGGAGGACCCGTACAACGAGAAGGTGCGTTATCATTCGACGAGAGCCGTTAGCAGTCGCGAAGAGCTGTTCGAGCACTTCGTCGCGCTTGCAGCGGTTCGGCTCCAGCTCCTGCGCGAGATTACTGACGATCGTCATCACACAGGGCGGCCGCATCACCATCTCTCCCTCTGGCGCCCTCTTCGACTCGATCTACGAGCGCCTCGTCCTCCTCTGCGGCGGCGCGTCTCTCGAAATCATCACCTCCGACCTGCTGCAAACCGAAGGCCCGGCGCCCGGGTCGAAGCGCACGCCGACGCCTGGTCCGCTGCTCGAGGGGCAGATCAACGGTGTCGTCGCGTCGAGGCGTGCACGAGGAGACCGCATCGAGGTGTGGCTCGGCGGCAAGAACAAGAAGGAGCCTGTCCCCGGCGAGTGGCTCGACCGGTTGAAGGGCGTCCTCGCGCAGGAGCTGGAGATGCCCGAGCTGGCGGGGAGCAAGTACAAGAAGCATTTCTAGTGTCTTGCAAGCAATGCTGCATTTCTTTTGGATGCTCGAGCGAATTTACGGTTGGAGAGGCGCTTCTGTCACTTTAGTCTGACTCAGTACCTACCTTCATATCTGTGATCATTCAGGACGACTGATTGCACCTTTCACGCGCAACTCGACATCCTGCCTCACGAAAGGGTCGCCACCTGTCGCCCGAAACCTTGCTCGTGGCCCCGCTCCGCACTTGACGCAGCTGGTTTCCCTCTTTCTCCTCCACCCTTTCACCTTCCCCAGCTGCATTCCCCCGTTCCCTTTGCGCTAGAGCTTGTCCAGCGGGTCTCTTTTTGCACGCTTTGACGTCTGCCCGCTCCTGCTTCCTGCCTGTGCTCGCGCTCCCTTTCGTCTCTTCTGCTACCTGTCGCTCGTCCGTCACGCCCACGAGACTCGGATTGACATGGCTCCCCCGTCCCTCCAAGAGCTACGCGAGCTCGATCTGCGCTTTCCCCCTCAGGATCCGCCTCTCGTCCCCCTCCTGCCCCCTTCAGCCGCGAAGCATCCACGAATCCTGCCTTCTCTCGACCTGCGCGACTCGTCTTCGTTCCGCGACGGATGGCGCTGCGATACGTACATCGTACCGGCGGCGTTCCCGCGCATGCAGCGCAGCGCGTCGCGGCACCCGGGCGAGCCCTCGCCCGTCGCGCACCACCCCGCCTCGCGCGAGCGGCCGTGCTACTACTCGATGCTGGGCGAAATGCTGCGCGTACAGGCGACGGAGCCGATTGCCGATCCAGAGGCGGAGCGGGAGACGGTCGAGGAGCAGGAGCAGCTGTACCTCGCGGTGAACCGCTACGTTCCGGTCGAGCCGCCGCGCAGGGAGGGCGCGCTGTCGCTGGTCATGTCGCACGGGAACGGGATGCACAAGGAGACGTGGGAGCCGGTGCTCGACGCACTGCTGAGCGATCTCGAGGGGTCGAGCGTCGAGGTTGCGGAGGCTTGGGCACTCGATTGCGTCTGCAGCGGCGACTCGGCGCTGCTGAACGAGGAGGTCGTGGGGCGAGGCTGTAGGTCGCGTTTCCCTCCCTTCGAACGCTGGATCGGCAGTCCTTCGGATGGGACCACAGCAGCTCACGCTCTGCGCCGATGACAGCGAATTGGCTCGACTACTCTCGCGACCTGCTCAACTTCCTTGTCTCGTACATCGACTCGCCGTCCCTCGGACGGTCTGATGCCGTTGCTGCACCCCTCATCCTCCGGCCCAGCACCCTCGACCCGGCTCTTTTGTCCCTCGACTCGCGTTCCGAGCCGCCCGCCGGGCACTCGCTCGCACGACACCGCACGTTTCGCCGCAAGACCATCGTTGGCGTCGGTCATTCGTTCGGCGCAAGCACGCTCGCGCTCGCGGCGACAGCCATGCCATTCGTCTTCTCGTCACTGTGGATCTTCGACCCGTGGATCCTCCCGCGCGCCTACAACCTCTCGATCGTCGACGGCCGGTTCTTCAAGAGCGTCGCGATGCGCAAGGACAGCTGGACATCGCGCAAGGAGGCGTGCGAGACGCTCACGCAAAAGGGCTTCTTCAAGGTGTGGGACCGCAGGATCGTCGAACTGTTCTTGCGGCATGGACTGCGCGACCTGCCGGACGGACGCGTTGGGCTCAGGACAACTGCCAAGACCGAGGCGGTGAGCGCATTTCCTGAACTAGCAATGACGGGGACCGTCTCATTGACGCAGTCCTCGCTCCTCAGCTCGTCTACGCCAATCCTTTCGGCTGGCAAGGACACACACTCTTCACCCGCCTGCGCCGACTCGACCCCTCGCTGCCGATTCGCTACGTCGTCCCGTCGCGCGGACAGTCGATCGTAGACGACGAGCTGCTCGACGAGGCGCTCGACCTCCTGCCGTGGCTCGACGTGCAGCGCCTCAGTAAGGCATCGCACCTCCTGCCGCAGATCCAGCCGGACCGTGCGGGTACGCTAGTGGGTGAGTGGCTCAAGGAGACGTATGGACGCGAAGCAGCGGCAAGGCCGAAGCTGTGAGTGGCAAGGAGGGCTGTCTTGCGGAACCCAGCAGGCTTTCCAGATTCCTCGACGCGTCTCCAGGTCGAGTATGTGTGCTCAGCGCGGATTACAGCCAGAACTCGGCTTCAAGCAAGGAATTGCAGTCTCAAGCCGTTGCGTGTCATCAAAGGAGAGGTGAGCGGAGAGACCAGCCACGAGCGAGAGAGCAGTAGTGGGCGGGAGTAGGCGGTTTGTTGGACTCGTACAAGCAAGCCAGGCACCCTGCAGCACGTCTCGGGCGTGGGCACAGGCCGCGACGAGATGCGCGTGCGCCGAGCGAGCCGAGCGAGCTTTGGCCAGCGCGGCCGAGCGAGACTTCCGCGCGGCGCGATTGCTCTGCGCGCCTCTCGCCCCGTCTCGCTCTCCTTCGAGCGCCTGGCCTGGTCTGCGGCCCATAGACGCGCACTGCACTGCTCCAGCCCGCTCTAGAGCATCAGCCGCGCCCGCTCCGCTTGTCGTCGCCCCCCGTCCCACACGTGCCGCTTCGATCCGCCATGGTGTACGCCGATCCCGCTCTTGTCCTGCGCTCCGGTTGGGCGTGTCAGAGCTCACACAGCGTGCCCGCAGTGACTTCACGCCGCCCCCCTCGGCTCTCCTCCAGTCGCTTTACGGCGCGACCACCCGCTCGGCCCGGACCAGCGCCGCTTCGTCGCTCGCGGGCCATGTCGTCAGCACCGGCGTGCGGTCTCTCGTCGCCGACAACATCCTCGACGACCTCACGCGCGCTGCAAAGGGCAAGAGCCCGCAGGAAAAGGAGGGCGCAATGGTCGCATTCGACGAGATCTTCCGCAAGGCCGGCCTCTCGCTCGGCGCCGTCGACCCCTACTTTGTGCCGCTCCTCCCCGTCATCCTCGACCAGTACCAGGAGTCGGGCAAGACCGGCAGCATCAAGGACGCCGCCGAAAAGGCCGCCAAGCAGCTCCAGCGCCTCCCGCCGCCCGAGTTGGCGCCGCGCATGATCGAGGAGCTCTTCACCTACCTCGAGAGCAACGCCAAGTGGCGCAGCAAGGTTGGTGCGCTCGAGCTCCTCGGCATGTTCGCCGTCACCGCTAAGGACCAGGTTGCGGAGCGTCTCGGTGACTACGTTCCCCGCCTGGTCCCCTCCATGCGGGATACCAAGAGCGAGGTACGTCTGCTGGACCTCTCGCCGTTGCTGACAACAACTCACAGTCGCTTCCGTAGATCTCGTCTACTGCCGAGAAGATCGGCGTCGCCCTTTGTCAGGTCCTCACCAACCCCGACATCCAGCCTTTCGTTACCGACCTTGTCCGCTGTATGGCCGACCCGACCACCGTCCCCGCTGCGATCAAGCGTCTCTCGTCGACCGTCTGGGTCCGCGAAATCGACGGCCCGACCCTCGCCGTCGTTTCGCCTCTTCTCACCCGTGCCCTCGCCGAGAAGGGCAACATCGTCCAGCGTCAGACGGTCGTTCTCACCACCAACCTGTTCAAGCTTGTCCGCTCGCCCGACCTCGCAGCGAGTCACGCCGACGCCGTCCTCCCTGGCATCGAGCGCATCATCGAGTCCGCCGCGTTCCCCGAAATTCGCGCCTTCGCCGAGGAGGCCAAGCGCGCGGTGCAGAAGTCGGTGCAGGGCGCGTCGATCCCTGCCATCGACCACCTCACCGAGGCGCTCGGCGACGAGCGCACGGCGTACGCGCAGCTCATGGAGGCCGTCGAGCAGCAGACGGGCGACAAGGTCGACGCGTTCGCCGAGCAGTCGATCAAGAGCGCCGCGTTCGCCATTGCGCAGCTCGTGCGCAAGCGCCAGCTGTCGGAGAAGGAGTGGAAGGACCAGTACGTTGCGCCGTACGTTGCGCACTTTGTCGGCCAGGAGGCGTCCGAGAAGATCGCGCTCGACCTCCTCGCCAAGTGGGTCGCGGTCGACAAGGAGCGCAACCGTGTCGAGGGTGCCGACGATGACGACGACGAGGAGGGCGAGATCCTCATCGACCTCCCCTTCTCGCTCGCATACGGCGGTCTCCTCCTCCTCAACCACACGGCGCTCAAGCTCCGCAAGGGCCACCGCTACGGTATCTGCGGTGCCAACGGTTGCGGCAAGTCGACGCTCCTCAAGGCCATCAACCGCAAGCAGATCGACAACTTCCCGACCGACATCAAGGCCGCGTACGTCGAGCACGACATCGAGGGCGACGAGACGGGCATCACCGTCTGCCAGCTCATGATTGACGAGCCGCGCATCTCGGCCACCGAGGCCGAGATCCGCAGCATGCTCGAGGAGATGGGCTTCGCTCCCGAGCGCCAGGACGTCGCCATCAACTCGCTGTCCGGTGGCTGGAAGATGCGGTGCGTTTGGCTTTGCCGCGAGATTGCATCGTCGCGAGCTGCGTTCTGACCTTTTCGTGCACACAGCGTCGCTTTGTGCCGTGCCATGCTCATGAAGGTCGACCTCCTCCTCCTCGACGAGCCGACCAACCACTTGGACGTCCAGTCGGTTGCGTGGCTCCAGGACTGTGCGTCCCTATATCTGCTGTGAGCTCGGCGGGCCGTAGCTGACCAGACCGTCCGCCCGCAGACCTCAACTCGCAGGACCGCGTCACGTCGATGATCATCTCGCACGACTCTGGCTTCCTCGACGCCGTGTGCAGCAACATCATCCACTACCACAAGAAGCAGCTCGTCTACTACCGCGGCAACCTCGCCAAGTTCGTCGAGAAGTACCCGCCCGGCAAGACGTACTACACCCTCTCGGACGAGGTCGTCAAGTTCACCTTCCCCCCGCCCGGCTCGCTCATGGGCGTCCGCTCGCGCACCCGCGCCATCCTCAAGATGAGCGACTGCACCTTCACCTACCCTGGCGCAAGCAAGCCGCAGCTCTACAACGCGAGCTGCGCCATCTCGCTCTCGTCGCGTGTCGGTGTCGGTGCGTCGCGTCCCTCTCCCGCTTTCTACTGTCGAGGCTGACCTCACCGCACACTCGCAGTCGGCCCCAACGGTGCCGGTAAGTCGACGCTCATCAAGCTCCTCACGGGCGAGACCCTCCCCGACTCGGGCCGCGTCGAGAAGCACCCCAACCTCCGTATCGCCTACGTCGCGCAGCACGCCTTCCACCACATTGAGCAGCACCTCGAGAAGTCGGCAGTGCAGTACATCATGTGGCGTTACCAGGAGGGTGTCGACAAGGAGCAGGCGCACAAGGCAACGCGCGCCCTGACCGAGGCCGAGCAGGCCCAGCTCAAGGTGCCGTTCGTCGCCAAGACGGGCGAGTCGCGCTTCCTCGAGCAGATCGTCGGTCGCCAGAAGCTCAAGAAGAGCTACGCGTACGAGATCAAGTGGCAGGGCATGCAGCACAAGGTGCGCTTTCCTGCGCCTGGTCGATCCTTGCCGCTTCCAGCTCACCGTCTTGCTCTCCGCAGCACAACACCTTCGTTCCCCGCGAGCGCCTCATCGAGCTCGGCTTCTCCAAGCTGGTGCAGGAGTTCGACGACTTCGAGGCGTCGCGCGAGGGTGCCGGTTCGCGCGAGATGTCGGTCAAGCTCGTCCGCCAGCATCTCGAGGGCGTCGGTCTCGACGGCGACATCGCCGAGTACAACGAGATGCGCGGGTATGTTCCTGCAATACGCACTTGCTACGCCCTCGTGCTGATCCTCGTGCCGCCTCGCAGTCTCTCCGGTGGCCAGAAGGTCAAGGTCGTCATCGCCGCCGCCATGTGGTCGAAGCCCCAGGCGCTCGTGCTCGACGAGCCGACCAACTTCTTGGACCGTGACGCGCTCGGCGGTCTCGCCGTCGGCATCCGCGAGTGGACGGGTGCCTTCATTTGTATCTCGCACAACCAGGAGTTTGTCGGCGCGCTCTGCGGCGAGATCTGGAACGTCGAGGCCGGCCGCCTCACCATCAAGGGCAAGGCCGCTGTCGACGACAATGCATTCGAGTCGAACCCGAACTCGGCGCGCGAAACGCCCGCCGCTACGCCGGGCGCGGCGACGCCGGCGTCGGCCGAGACGCCCGTCGGCTCTGGCGACGAGGCGCGCGCGGCTGCGACGATTGAGGGCGCCGACCAGGAGCTCAAGTTCAAGGCGGCCAAGGGTCGCAAGAAGCTCACGCGCAAGCAGCTCAAGGAGCGCGAGGACCGCCGCCGTGCTCGTACCCGTGCGTTCTTGCCCGCGCCATTTCGGATCCGATTGCGTCGCTGACACACTCGCTCGCAGTTGCCTTCCTCTCGAACACGACGCCTGGCGCGGTGCGCGAGCCGGACACGGAGGACGAGGACGAGGAGCACGAGAAGCAGGTTCTCGTGCGTTGGCCCCTATTCACAAGTCTCCCCCGCTTGCCACTGACCTTCTCTCCTTAAACAGAAAATCCCGTCGAAGAGGGCCAAGAGTGGTACCACGTGAGTTGCGCTCGTTGTCGTCGCACACTTCGGTCCAGCCGAAGATAGCGGTCTTTGCCCGTTCCTTCTCGGCTCTTCTACTGACCCATGCGCTTATCCACAGCACGCCCACTATTGCTGGCGTCAAGAAGGCGGGCACCGTCACCCCAGCATAGACGACGGCGCCCACTGCGACGATACCCCTCCTTGCTTCCCTGATCTCCCGGCCTCTCCTTTGGTTGTGTGCGGTACACCCCGTGTTATACCTCTAGACGTCTTCTCTTCCTCTCGCTCTCTCCGTTGGTCTCCTGTTCTCACTCCTTCCCACTGGCTGTAGCGGCATCGCACTCCCGTCTCGCCGCCTCCCGGTAATGCGCATATCATAGAGATTCATTCGGGTGCGCTGCTCGGCCCTCACCTTGAGAGCTACCTGCACCTCGTGGACCAGTCCTCTTGCCGTTCAAGCGCTACTTGCAAACCGCCGTCATCGCTCGCTCCGCCAAGCTCGCTCTCCGCACTTCTTCACCCGCCGTCACCTCGCAGATTCAAGTGCAGTGCGAGCATGGCAGACTCGAGTGCGACCGCAGCCGCACACCACGCGCGCAACACCGCCACCATCGTCGAGGCCGCCGCCGCTACCTCGCCCAAAGTCCCCGCGCTGAATCCGCTCCTCGCGCGCGGCAAGCTCAAGAAGGCGAACAAGGGCGGCAGCAGTGGCTCCAAGAGCAAGACCAAGCTCGTCAAGGAGGTCTACAAGGCCAAGCAGGACGAGCTGCAGGTCGTCAGCGCCGGCGGGCCCGACCCCGTCGAGGAGGGCGAGGTGCTCGACCTCGCAGACCAGCTCCTCGAGCAGCTCGGCGGGCAGCTCGAGGAGGATCACGCGAAGGAGGCCGTGGGCGCGCCGAGCGTCGGCTCGTCCGTCGCGCCTTCGTCGCGGAACGGGACGCTCAGCCCTGGGTCGACGACGAGCGCGCACAGCCACGGCAGCAGCGGATCTACGCGGGACAGGCTGCAAGGATTTAAGGACGACTTGAAGGATGCGTTCATGCCGAACCGAAACTCGGACGGCGGGAGCGGCGAGAAGAAGGTGAACCGGCAACAGGCGCGGAAGGTGCGCTCTCGTCCTTCCCCGTGCTTCCAGTCGCTCGTACAGTCCCCAGATACCGTGCTGACTTTTCTCCGTGGCAGCTGCGCAAGGCGGACCACTTCGAGCAGCAGCGACGACAGGCCGAAGCCGAGGTTGCGGCAGAGAACGACCGCTCTGTCGAGCTGGAGAAGGAGGCGATCGACTCGCAGTGCAAGAAGCTGGGCGTCATGGTCAAAGAGATTGAGCCGGACGGCCACTGGTGCGCGCTGCCTCGTTACTGCTGTTTCGCTGCTCGCTGACATTCGGTCCGCCGCGCAGCATGTTCTCGGCGATTGCAGACCAGGTCAACTTCCTCAAGCTTTCCGTACGTTGCTTGCTACCGGTGGCGTCTGGCTACAATGCGTTGCGGAATGTAGACCAGTCGCCTGCGATGCGGGAAGACGGTGCTGACATCCTAGCCTCGCGTCGCAGCCGAACAAGGAGACGTACCAAGTCGCACGAGCAAACGCAGCGGCATACATGCGCGCGCACCCCGACGACTTCCTGCCATTCCTGCCCAGCGACCTCGACCCGGAGAACATGATGAGCCAATGTAAGCGAGACCGTGCCTTTTGCCCACTCGAGCGCGCAGTACTGACCTGGCCACTATCGGCTCACGTTCTTTACAGCCGAGTTTGCACGGTATTGCGACACGGTCGAGAAGACGGCAGAATGGGGCGGCGAGCCGGAGGTACGTCGCCGCTTGTCCTTGGCTGCAGAGGTCCGTTAGCTCACCTCCGAGACTCGCAGATTCGCGCACTATCCCTGCATTACCAGTCGCCGATCATCGTGATCCAGGCCGGAACCGAAATGGTCGAGCATGGCTCGGACCTGCCGCGCGAGCGGGCAATGCTTATCTCGTGCGTCGCATTCCCCTTGCCGGGCTCTACCTGTCTCTGAATATCGTGCCTTCTGATGTGCAAACTGACGGGTCTGCTGCAGATATCACCGCAAGATGTACGGGCTTGGCGAGGTCAGTCTGCATCTTCAGCTTTCGGATGGCAGGCCATGAGACCGCATGCCGCTCGTACGGCACATGCACAGCTGACATTCCTTGCACATGTCCAGCACTACAACTCGCTGCGCCCAACGAAGCACGGCGCACCACACGTCTTGCCGTCCGCCCCGTCCGCCGACACGCCCATAAGCCACTCCGCCTAGTCTGTGCCGCTCGCTCAATCGAAACGATTTCCCAGTATGTTTGTGCCCTCGCATTCAGTCGCATCCGCCCACCCCTAGACTGTACTACTCGGTTCCCATGGCTGCCCGTCGTCATTCTGGAATACATGCGCGTGATCGGGACACAGCTTTCTCGAAGCGTTTGCCTGAACTCCGATGGCCCGGGCTTGCCAATAGTGCTACTTCCTAGTGCTTGTGTCGACAGCGAGAAATGTGGCCAAGCTGAGACCCTGTCGAAAATGGCACGTGCGCGAGCGAGCGGACGATGACGGCGCGGAAGGCGAGGCGGACCCACAGCTTCGGCCTCGACGGTCGTCTCCAGCCTTTGGACTCCTGCGCTGCCAAGGAGCTGGCAGCAGTCTCGGCTGCCTCTGTCTCTGCCTCCTCTCGCCGCGCCCCACCACTCTGTCCGAGGCGAGATGGTGCCCGACTCGCAAGAGGCTGCCGCGTCGCCGAGCGAGCGGCCGGCGCACCACGTCCTGCACCCGCTGACGGGCACGCTCAGCTTCAAGAACCCGTGGCCGAGTGCGAGCGCACCCACCGCGTCCGAGCTGCTCTTCGGCGGGGCGTGGCTCGGATGGCCCAAACTGCACCTCAACAAGCACCCCAAGGCCCGAGAGCTCCAGGTGCTCGACCCGGGCGACTGGGGCCGTGCAAAGGTCCGTGAGCTGCGGCGCGCGGCCGAGCAGAGCGGCAACGGCGCAAAGACGGCGTTTGTCCGCTCGACCTGGCTCGGACATGCGACCGTCTACGTCCAGCTCCCGCTCGACCTCCCGCCCGACCCGCTCTCGAGCCTCCGCAGGAAGAGCGTAGACAACACCCCGGACGACGCCAAGATCCGCCGCGGCCGCGCAGGGTCGGTGCACGGCGCTGTCGACGAGGAGGACCAGTACGCCGAGGGAGAGGGCACGACCCTCAAGCTCCTGTTCGACCCCATCTTCAGCGAGCGGGCCGGCCCTACCAATTACACGGGGCCCGGGAGGCTGCGCCCTGCGCCGTGCAAGGTCGAGGACTTGCCCGGAGTCGACGCCGTCCTCATTAGCCACAACCAGTTGCGTACCCTCGCTCGCTTGTAAGCTTCCGATATTGCGGAGCTGACTTCGAGTCCCGCAGCTACGACCACCTGGACGTCAATAGCGTCAAGCAGGTTCTCGACAAGTGGCCGCGAACCAAGTTCTTCGTCCCGCTCGGTGCATCCCGTTCTCGCGCAGGTCCGCTTGCACTAGGCTGATTAGCCTCGACATTCCACAGGCAACAAGACTTGGTTCTTCGCCAGCGGTGTTCCGCCTTCACAGATCATCGAGCTCGATTGGTGGGAGGATGCCGAGCTCACCCCGTCCGACTTTGGCCTCTGCGCCCCGCCGCTCGCAGCGCCGAGTCCGCCTCTGTCCCACGCTGGCGATGGGCTCGAGAGCGGGCGCTCGAGCCGCTCGAAGATGGTCAGAAGCGAGCCGCCGCGGGAGAAGGAGCGCATCCGCTTCTCGTGTGTGCCGGCACAGCACAACTCTGGTGCGCACGTCGAGTCTGTCCGAACGTCATTCAGCGCTCACCTGGCTTGTGTCTGTAGGCCGATCACCCGGAGACCAGGGCTCGACGCTGTGGTGCGGCTGGGTCGTCGAACACCTCATCGAGTCGGACCCGCCCGACCCCTACCCTTTCTTCCACCACGGCGAAGCTCGTCGCTCGTCCGCGACTGTCTCGACAAACGAGTCGTTCGTTTCGGCGCAGGAAGCCGAGCTGCGTGACGCCATGCAGACGGGTCACACGGTGCTCGTCGAGGAGCCCGAGGACATCGCGGTCGAGGAGGACGACGCAGACGAGGCGAGTGGCCCGAGAGCACGGCGAACGGACCTGCTGAATCCGCCTTCGACGGGCACTACGCCTTTCCTTACCCCGCAACACTCGGCAAACGACCTCTCACCGCAGACGACGGCAAGCAGTACCTCCACCACCGACTCGGCCTCTCTCTCGGTCGCCAAGCGCGGCGACGTCTCGCCTTCCTCCCTCGCATCCTCCCCACGCCGCCGCAGCTCAGTCTCGCAGCTCCTGCAGCGCTCGTCGTCCTTCTCCAAATCGCTCACCCGGCGCCTCTCGAACGCCTCGCGCTCGTCGAGCCCCGACGGCTCGCGCGCGCGGTCCGGCTCCGTCTCGGCCGCGCACAGCCCGTCGCCGCTCTCGCGCGCGAGCAGCATTCGCGCGGCGCGCGAGCGACAGACCGAGCGCGAGGCGGCGGCCGCTGCAGCTGCGACGGGAGCAGAGGGCGGCGACGGCGAGGCGGTGCCGGACCCGTCCGAGGCGACGACGCAGCACGATGCGCTTACTCTCCCCGCTTCGCCCGCGCCGGAATCGCCGCCCGACGAGGTCGACGAGGAGAAGCTTGCGCAGGAGGAGAAGGAGCGCGAGAGCGCGGCCAAGGCCAAGCGCGCCGAGCACGAGGTCGGCCGTGCGGTCAAGGAGGGGAGGTGGACCAGGAGTATCATGCGGAAGGGAGTCATCTACCACGCGGGGTACGTCGTTTGTTTCGTGTCAAGCTCGCTTCAGGAAGATGAGCTGACGTGACTTGTGCGGACGCAGCGACACGGGCTACCGCCGTCATCGTCGCTCACCGCACCCGGTGTGCCCCGCGTTCGACGAGATTGGCCTCAAGTTTGGGCCGCTCGACGTTGCGTTTGTGCCCATCTGGCGCGGCGGGAGTCTCGGTTTCGTCAGCGCCATCGGCTTGCGGGTGCGTCTCATCCTGTCGTTGTTGCAGCCATCCGAGCTCAGGCGTTTGCGTTGTCCGGTAGCTGCACCACGAGAACATCTCGAGCGCGGTGCACGGCTCGCCCGCTGACGCTGTCGACATCCACCTCGACGTCCGGAGCCGCAACACTATCGGTGCGTGATTTCCAGCTCGCAGCCCACCTCTCGCAGCAGCTCACACTCCCCACATACACGCAGGTATGCACTTTGGCACGTTTATCGGGAGCGAGTCCGAGTCGCTCGAGGCCATTATCGAGCTGCAAGACGCAATCGAGGAGGCGGGCGTCGGGGTGCTCGACGACCCGAACGAGGACGAGATGGGCCGCATGGGCGTCACCGACATTGGCGAGACATGGTGCACGGAGAGTACGTGATTCTCTGGCTCGTCCGGGTCAAGGACGACGGCCTCACTGTATTCCTCTCTCCGTCCGCAGTTCAGAACCTCCTGATCGTCTCGTAAAGTCCCGGCCTCCAAACGGTTCTCCGGCGGACAAACGCTGTGGTTCGTTTCCGTGTGCACAGAGTGCGTTGCGCGTGTCATACCGCGCTGTCTGTGCCCTCCTCACCCTTGTGATCCGCTCTTCCCGCAGGTAGACAAGGCTCCGTTCCCCTTTCAATACAGGTTCTCCAGGCTCGTCTGGACAGGTTCTAGCTCTCTTTTCTTCCTCATTTACGGTAGTTCAATAGACGGTCTTTGTTGTACTTGGACTCTCTTCTGCTGCGGATCCGCATGATGATCCGCGAGGGGGAAGGGCGCGAGAGCACTGCGCTCGCCCTGTGCTTCGGGATAGCCGTGCGACGCTCTGGCAGTGTCGGCGAGTCTGCTCCTGCTGCTCTCTGCGCCGGTGTGAGCCAAGTGCGCAGTCGCTGCTGCCTCCGCCTCCGGTGCCCGCGCCGGTCGCTTCGTCGCCGTCGCCGTCGACTCTTTCGCACCTTTGCTTCTCGCTGAAAGCATTCGAGAAGGTGCGCGGCATGGCGGACGCAGGGCAGGCTGCACCCGCTGCCCCTCCCGCTCCTCCCGCTCCCGGTCCTCCTCGCGCAACGCCCACCCGCAAGGAGAGTGCGCCCGCCCAGCTCGTCGCGCTGGCCAAGCCGCCGCCGTTCCCGCCGCTCGAGTTGATGCACGACCGCACACACACCGTCACTCACGCCCTCGCAGAGTCGGTGCGCGCGGCGTCATCTCACAAGTCCAAGAACACCGCCTCGTCGTCCTCGGCCTCGACGACCCACGACCGCCGCTGGAAGGCCGGCTTGAAGCCCGGCCAGGCCGCAAAGAAGCTCTTCCCGAAACCCAACTTCTTCCAGCGGGCGCACCGCCGCTTCTTCATCAAGCGCGACCTGAAATACGTCCGTCTGCCTCATCTCGCCTTGGCTCCGCTCGGCTTGTTGTCCTTCCCGAAGACTCGCATCGCTTGCTGACGTCTCTCGATTGAGCAGGGACGCGAATGGAAGGCGGAAGAGCTCGAAGAGGCCGCTAAGCGCGGCAACTTTGCCTCCCGTCCGAGCGACCTCTTCCTCAAAGTGAGCCCTGGTGGAGTCGATGCCGCGGGGCCTGAGCGTCGTCCGTGCCTCTCTCACCTTCCAGCTGACGCCCATCCACCCGCAGATGTACTCGGACGTCCTCACCTGCTTGACGCGGGATCCGCTCGCCGGCAATGTCTCGCCTGCTCTCATCGGCACGCAGGGAACCATCCCGCTCAGCATCGTCTCGACCATCCCTGACATCATGCAGCACTATAAGGACTGCAGTGCGTCGAAGCTACTCCGTGCCCTTGCGCACAACGAGCGCCATCGCTGAACACCGTTCGATGCTGTGCAGTCGTTCTCGCGGAGAAGGAGGTCTTCCTTGTCACGAGTGCGTCCGCCGACCTGTCCATATCCTGTCATCTCGCTCACTCATTCCTGCCTGCGCGCGCAGACTACTGGCAGTACGGTGTGACTTGACCTTCCCGCCCGCTCGCCTACTAACATGCGCCTCTCGCAGGCCCTCAGATTCTGTCAACACGGTGGCATCCGGACTACGCGAGCTCGACAAGCTCGTTGGAGAGCGCAAGGGTGACAAGATCGTCGTCAAGGTTATGTGGGACCGCGGTGCTATCGAGCAGCTATGGCAGTACGTAATCTTCAGGATTACTGATTTCGACCCAGAACTAATGGCTCCCGTACCCAGCAACCATGTCACGGTCGAGCCCAAGACCTGGGCGCCGCTCGGCCTCCCGCACCCGGACGAGGTGCCCAACCTCTCGATCCAGGTCATCAACTTCCATCGCCCGCTTCTCGGGACGTTCCACCAGAAAGCAATGGTAGTCGACCGCAAAGTCGCGCTGCTCAACTCGAACAACATCCAGGATCGCCCCAACCTCGAGGTGCGTTCTCGACCCGTTCAGCGCTTCACCAGGCGAGTTCCTCGTGACTAAGCGTGATCCACCCGTCGGCTCCGCAGATGATGGTCCACCTTGAAGGGCCAATCGTCGACTCACTGTACGACAACATGCTCATCTCGTGGGATGAAGGTCTCGCTCCCGCTCTACCCTGCCTCACCGCCCCATCGCCCTCGTCCGACCCCTCCCTCTTCCCCTATACCTTCACCGACTCGAACCCGTACCTCGCCAATATCGACGTCGCAAAAGCGGCCAAGGCTGCACGCAAGCTCCTCAATCGCCAGGACGAGCAGGCCGAGCACGGCGAGCAGACCCACTCACTCAGCCCGCCCGACTGGTGGCGCCGCGACAGCGCCGCGCCCGGCGCGGGCGGCGGCGGGCACGCCTCGCCGTGGCACTTTGGTGGGCACCAGCACAACCACGCGCAGGCCGCCGGCTCGCCTGGCGCGGTGCCGCAGCATGGCGAGGGCGCGGGCGCAGACGGGCACGGGCACCCGTACGGCGGCGCCGGGACGGGCAAATTCGCCACGCTTGTGATGCAGCTCGTCGAAAAGGCGCGCGAGGAGAAGGCGAGGCTCGCGATGGGGTTGTCGAGCGTCATGGACGGAGGCGGGAACGCGCAGGCGCAGGAGGCTGGAACTACGGGTGCCGCAGGCGCGAGGACCGGGGCAGATGGTACGGCCGGCGAGTCTGTCGTTGGCGGTGCCGACAGTGGCGTCGACAGCGGCGTCGACACGGGCTCGAAGCGGAGCGGAGACGAGGCAACGTTGTCGAACGGCAAGGCGAATGGGACGGAAGGGACGCCCCGGACGGCGAACGAGTCGCTCGCCGTGCAAACGCACGGTGGGTGTCGCCTAATGGGCTGTTGACCCCTCTGGAGGATTCCGCTGATGCCCTGTTCGCGCGCAGATCTGCATCCCGCCTCGTCTGCCCGATCAGCCCCGCAGCCGCCCGGCCTCGTCGACCCGTCCGCGCCTGAGCCTACTGGTCTCGCGACTGAGCGTGATATCCCGCCTGGGGTTGGAGGGGATGCAAAGGAGCCGCCGCCTTCTTCGCCGGCGAGCCCTGGCGGCACGAAGGGCACGTCATCAAGCGCCCGTCTTGCTGCCCTGTCCAAGGCGCTCAACGCTGGCGCACTCGCCAAGGTCGACGCAGCGATCGACGACGAGAAGCTCATCCACGACTTCAAGCCGCACATGCTGCATCGGCGGCACGAACCTTTCCGTACGTCCCGGCGCCCGCATACCCTTCTAATTCGTTCCTAGTCGCTCACATCTCGGTGCTCCCAGCCATTGCGCTCGTCAATCGCCGTCCGCATGGCTCGCCGGGTCACAACGACATCCGCTGTCCCCAGGCCGCAGCTTGGCTCGCCGCGCTCAAGTACGCCGAGAAGAACGTCTTTATGTAGGTTCTTCAGTTGTCTCGGGAGTGCAGCGGCTGCTGACTCGCTCGGCTACAGCCAAACACCCACACTGAATGCCGCACCGATCGTCCGAGGCGTCGTCGAGGCGTGCTCCCGCGGCGGCAAAGCCGGGCAGGGCATCCCCGTCACGCTCTTCCTCGACCTTGGCTTCAACGACAAGGGCGAGAGTATTCCGTTCCAGGGTGGCACGAACGAGGAGGTCGTCTTCCGCCTGTACGGCCAGCTGCGCAAGCTTGGCAAGGAGGACAACCTGCACGTGTACTGGTATACTGGTACGTTCCGCGCTCCTATCCAGGTCAGGACGCTTGACTGACTTGCGTCAAAATCCAGGCAAGGACCAGATCCGTCCTCTCAACGCGTATGTCCGCCTCCTTGCTCTGTAATACACCGGCTCACCCGCTTTCTCGCATGTCCGCAGTGTCCACAAGTCCCGCAACTGCCACGTGAGTCACGCCCGCCTCGTTTGCACTTGCATGCAGTTGCTGAGCCTGACCGCGCTACACAGATCAAGTTCATGTCGGTCGACGGGCAGTGCGCCATCGTTGGCAACGGCAACCTCGACTCGCAGTCGTTCTGGCATTCGCAAGAGGCCAACATCCTGATCGACAACCCGCAGATCGTCGCCGACTGGATGGACCAGCTGCGGACGAACCAGTCGACGCACAAGTACGGCCGCGTCGACACGGACGGTATCTGGCGCGACCCGTCGACGGGCGAGGAGCTCGAAAAGCCCAAGTCGATCGGGTGCTTCACGGCGCTCCGTGCCGTCATCTAGAGGCGCATTCAACAGACACTCGCCTCGCAACCTTCGTCCCTCCTTAGTCCTGGTTTTTTTCGTGCTCCTCCTCCGTGCGGTTGCTCTACTTAATACCCTCTCGTCCATCCGTTGTGGTGTCTGTTGTGTACAATGCTCTTTTGTGTCATACTATGGTCTGCAGCATCTTCTGCGCGTTCGACGTGGGCGGGAGGAAAAGGTGAGCACTTCGGCCCTCGGAAGCCGAGAGCGAGCGCCGGGACGAGGCGAAGGCCAGCGGCGGCCGCGTTCTCCCTCGTCTTCCTCGCACTTTCTGCTCTTCGTGCTTCACTGGAATCATGCTCAACCCTGGATCGCAAGGACGCACTCGCCACGGCGTCGAGGACGAGGACATCGCTTGTGCGTCCGCCTCGCCCTCATCATCGGCACAGCGAGCAACGTTGCCGCACCGCCCTGCAGCGCGGTCGGCCATGTTTAGGCTTGAGAAGTGTCGATGCTGACGCATGGTACCCTTCTCAGACCGCCTGCAGGTTATGGGCGCTCGCGAGGGTGCGATCAAGGCGAGCCGACTTCGCACGAACAGGTCGTGTGCCTCCCGAGCTGACCGTTCTTCCTCGTGCAGGGTACTTTGGTCGGCGTGACGCTCGTGGCACTGTACGTCCGAGTTCCTGAAGTTGCGCTGTCGAGTCGTAGCTGACGCCGCCACCTTTCCGCAGGGCAAACTGGCGGTTCGCTTGCACTCGCCCTGCTTCTTTTCTCTGTTGGACAAGCATGCTGACCACGGTCATCGTGTAGATTTCCTTGGGTGCAGCGGCAGACGCTGGCGGGCAAGGCGTGCGTTTCTCTCCTCCATCCCGCAGCGACGAGGATTCCGCTCGCTGGTCGGCGGTGTGCTGACATACTGTGACAATTTGCAGCTTCCTCGCCAGTTGGTTCTCCATCTTCGGCGTGCGCTCCTGCCCAAGTGCCCAGACCAAACTCCTGTAAAGCTGACTTTGCTTTCATCTTGATGCCTTCAGATGGTCACGCACGCAGGTACGTTCCGCTTGGTCTCGGCGGCTACCTTGTTCAGCGGCTGACGGTTACTCTGCGCGCCGCAGACCACTACCTGCTGAAGTGGGAGCAGGAGCACCGCATCGTCTCGGAGCGCTGGCGCAACCAGGCGCGGAATGGTAGGTCCAGCTGCCAGTTGCCAACAAGCTTGTTTGTACGCGAGACCATGTTGTTGACTGTTGTGACCCAATCCTGCAGAGCTCGCTGCAAAGGGAACCGTGCCGTGCGTTCTCACCCGTCGCCCATTCCTTCTCCACGGCCCACCTGTGCCTCTTTACATATTCACACTCATTTCCACTCAGGTCGGAGACGGCAATGCGCCGGTGGAAGGCCGACTACGACGCCAAGCTGCGAGCGACGGTCAGCGCGCCTGCAGACGCACCCTCTGCACCGGCACCAACGGCAGGAGACGCTGCGAGTCGGAGCACGGTGATGCAGGAGCTCGAGCTGGCGAAGCACGAGAAGGAGGGCGGCGTCGATGCGCCGAGGGCATGAGACGGACCAAAATTGAGCAAGTGGCAGGAGGAAGCTTGTAGCGGACTTGCGTGGCGCCGGCGCTCTCTTCGCATTAGACTCTCATTCGCCTCTCAAGCTTCCATTCACCTCTCAGTGCTTTCGAGATTCGCGCAGAGCCCGCGGGTTGCATGACCAGCCTCCACTTTGCTATGTCTGCCTCCCGCATGATACAGCATGCTTGTGATGATCGTCTCTGCGTTCCTCACGATGCAGCGATAGTCTACCTACACCTCCCTCCTGAGGATAGCGAGCCCCTCGGCATGGTGCGTCTGCGAGAAGAGGTCGGCGGCGCGGACGCTCTCGATCCAGTAGCCCTTCTTGCCGCTCTGCGCGCGCTCCTCCTCGGCCGCAGAGTGCTTGACGAGCCACCCGATGTCGCGCGCCTGCGTGCGCGGGTTGCAGCTCACGTAGACGATCGTCGCGGGTTTGAGCGCGAGGAGTTGCCTGTCGTAAAGGGCAGAGGGTCAGGGTCCGGTTCGGGGAGTCTGGTCGGCGCCTCGTTCTTGAGGACCGGCATAACTCACTTCAGGAACTGCTCGTCGCAACCCTTGCGTGGCGGGTCGATGAGGACGCTCGTCTGGTCGGGCGGGAAATCGATTGACTGTGCAGCGATCGGGCGTCAGCGATAGGACTGTGACGAGTCTGCAGGAGAGGCGAACGCACGCCAAAGATGTCCTCGGCCTTGCCGTCGCGAAACCCGACCTCTGCGCGGCCCGGGCCGGCATTGAACTCTGCGTTGCGCTTGGCCCACTTGATGCTCGCCTTGTCAATCTCGATGCCCTCGACGCGGTCAAACAGGTCGGCAAGCGAGATGGCAAAGAGGCCGCTGCCGCAGTACGCGTCGACGAGGTACCGCTTGGCGCCGTCGCCCGACCCGGACGGGCGCGGGCCGACGGCCGCCTTGACGGCGTCGAGGAGCGAGGGGAGGATCGAGTTGTTGTTCTGGAAGAACGAGCCCGCCTGCTGCTCAAACTCGACCGTGCCGACCTGCTCGCGCACCGTCGCGTGGTGGTCCGTGATGCACACGTGCGGCTCGGTCGAGGGCGCGTAGTCTACGGGCTTGGTCGTCTGCTCGGCGGGTCGCGGCGGGAGCGAGTCGCGCAGGAGAATGGTCGCGCCGCGCTTGTAGGCCGAGATGTTGCTGTGGGAAAGCAAAGCGCGGAAGCGTGAGCGAAGCGGTTCTGCTTGAGAAGCGAATATCCGCGAGCCGGCCATCCTGACGCACCTCTTGACCTTCTCACGCTCGCCGACGAGCGCGTCGTTGATGACCTTGGTCGCGATCACGCACTCCTCGATGTCGACGATGCGTTTGCGTCCCTTCTGCTCGAACCCGATCGTGATCTCCCACTCCTTCTGCGCCTGCTCCGCCTCGGCGTCGCCGTCCGCCTTGCCCTTGCCCTTTGCCTTGCGCCGGTTCTTCTGATTGTGGCCCGAGGGCGGGACCTGGAAGTGCGGTGTGAGCTTGGTACGGTAGGCATAGTGCAGCGGCGAGGCGAGCGTGGGGCCGGGCGCGGGCACGAGCGCCGGGTCGAGCCCGGAGAAGTTGGCGAACGAGCGGCGGATCACGTCGCGCTTGAGCTCGAGCTGCTCCTCGTACGACAGCGGCTGGTACTGTGGGTGTCCTTTTGTGGTCGGTGGACGAGCGAGAGAGCAGGAGACGATGCGGGACGAACCTGGCATCCCGAGCACTGCCCGTAGTACTCGCACTGCACGCGGTTTCCAAACTTGGCGCGCACCGCCGCCAGCTTCTCCTTCATCTCGTCGGTGAGGACCCGTCCCGGGAGCTCCTCGACCTCGGCCTGGCGGCGCGGGCTCGGCTCGAGGATGTCGAGGAGGTCGGCGTGCGACATGAAGTAGTCGGGCTCGTGGCGGTGGATGTGGATCTTGACGAGCTCGTCGGGGAGCGCAAAGGGGATGCTGACGAGGCGCGTCGGGGCACTCGCGCCGGCAGGAGTGAGCGCCGCGAGCCCTTCGCCTAGTTCGCGTTTCACGCGGAAGCAAGCGCGTCAGTTCCCTCGTCCGGATGCGGCCCGCGGGACACACGCACCGTGGTCATTGAGCGCGAGCACGCGAACCTTGACGTCCTTGCCCTCTGCGCCCTTGCCCCACTCGCGCTCAGCCTCTGCGACCCAGTCGCGGCCCTCGTCGTCCTGCAGCCGCACGAGCTCGTCGACGCGCTCCTTGCCCAGCAGCTCTAGCACGTCGAACGCGCCCGCCTCTTCGACGCCGCCCGGCTTGGGCGGCTTGACCTTGCGCGCGCGGGCCTTGCGCGGCTGCTTGGCCTTGGTGTCCTTGGCCTTGGACGGCTGCGAGGTCGAGGTCGAAGGGAGCGGGTGCTCGACAAGGACGGGCGGGACCGAGACGGGGTCCTCGACGGTGAGCTTTACGCGCTTGGTCTGCGGGTCGGCGGCTGCTGCCTGGGCCGCGGCGGGCGCGGCAGGGTCGAGTGCGCTCGAGCGAGGAGGCGGAGTCGGCGAGTGGGCGCGCTTCTCGGCGGGGAGCGACATGGCGCGATGCAGCGGGCGGGCGAGGACGGAACGGCTGCAGGTGCGGGCTGCGCGCACGAGCATGCAGCGGCCAGACGGAAGCGAGCGCGATCGAGCTCGTCCTCGTCTCGTGAATCCGCGACGCGCTCATTGCACAGCCCCGCTTCCCTCGGCGCATCGTTGTAGACCGGGATGCCTAGCCGTCTTTCTGCTCGGCGGGTGCCTGGACACTTTGTGCAATCCCGTGCGTAGAGAGGAAGCAGGTCCCGCGACATGCGCCGAAGCATCCGCGTAGAAGGTCGCTTCGTGGTAGAGCCTGGCTCGGACACCGTAACAGTCTCCCGACTCGAAAGCAGCCCTTGCTCCACATCCTCCACCCGCGCGAGCATAGATTCCGCACCGAACTCGACGAGAAACCGCAGTTTGCACCTCTCGGGGACCACCAGCCAGAAACGCCAAAGTCAAAACCGGATCATTACGACACACTGGACAATGCGCGTATTGATCAGAATTGAAGTGCGGCACCCTGCATTGGTCGCAAACAAGGGCGGCACCCTCTGGGAGTCAGCTGCTGAGCCTAAGGGAACGGACGAGGCGAAAGAGCGACGCACCTTCTGCTTCTTGTCACCGCCGAGCTCAAAGTGCTTGCAGCGCTTGAGCGCGAGCTGCATCTTGTACTTGCAGACGGTGCACTCGAGGCGGAGGACGACCTTCTTGGTCGTCTTGGCCTTCTTGTGGAAGACGGGCTTGGTCTGACCACCGTAGCCTGCGCGGCGCCGAGAGCACGATCAGCGGTCGCACACACACACACAGCACGCGCAAGCCGAACGCACCCGACTGCTTCCTGTCGTAACGGCGCTTGCCCTGAGCGAAGAGCGAGGCCTTGCCCGTCTTGTACTGGGTGACCTTGTGGGGCGTGTGCTTGCGGCACTGCTTGCCCTTGCAGTAGGTACGGCGGGTCTTGGGAACGTTGACCATCTGTGTGCGTGCGCGTGGGCGGGGGCAGTCAGCGCCTGCAGCTGGCGGGAGAGACGGTGGTGGGGAGGCGGGATGTACCTTGCTCGAGTCCTGCGAGCGCGACACGAGCGGCACAAGCGCACAAGAGCAACGCAAAGATCAGCTCTGCCGTCCGGTAGAGCGAGAGACGCGCCTGCAATCTGCTGCCACCGCCCGCACGCCGGCGACGAGCGCGGACCGCGACCGCCCCGCCAGCCTTCCCTGCGCCTCGCCAGACCCTGCCAGTGCCACCGTGACGACCCTGCATCCCAGCAGACACGCAGGACGGGCGCCGCGCACGCCGGACGCGCCTCCCTCCCCCCTGGCACTGCCCGAGTGCGCCTGCTCCATCTCGCAGGGCCTGCCCAGCTCGCCGGCGACTCGCTCCGGTCCGCCCGAACGGCGCGCAAGGTGCACGAGAGCACGAGGGATGCGCTCGTGGCGTAGGTAGGGCGCGGGCGGGGGTAGTCGAGGGTGCCGGGGCGGTGGTAAGGCTTTGCGAGGCGGAGGGGGGCGCGGCTTTCGCGGCGGCGGGCGGGGGGTTGGCGGGTGCGGCGGGTTGCGGGTAGAGTGCAGCTGCGTGGCTCGAAGGACTCGGTCTCGGCAGTACTCACCTTGAAGCCGGCGGGAAGATCCAGAGAGCAAGAGCGACGCCGCGCCGACGAGCTCACGCGCCGCATCCCTCGCCCCGCCTCGCCCGCGCTCGAGACCCACGCTGCTGGGGAGTAGCCTGGGGCACACACGCTCACCTGGCTTACCACCACAGCCAGCCCTGCTTCAGCCCCGCTCGAAGCGCGCGAGTCGGTCCTGCTCTCGCCCCGCCCCGTGCCACCTCGTCGCTCCTCGTCGCTTGCACCGCACCGCCAGGCTCATCTGTAGCACGCGGGAGCACGGCATGGGCGCACTCTCCTCCCGCATCGCTGCTCCCGTGCAAGCGGCGACCGAGTGGGCTGTTGCCGCCGCTACTGCTCCGCGCACTGCCCAGGGCGACTTCTCGCCAGACTACGACGACGTGCACGAGGTCCTGCGCATCTTGCAACTGGACCTCGACCTCCCTGCTGAGCTTGCGGTCGACATCCTCGAAGCCGCGTGCGCTTCCCTCCTCCTCGTTGCTTTCCCCGTGCTGGACCCCTCTGGTCTGACGCTTTTGCGCCCTCCTGCTGCGACAGCGAGTACTGGCCGTGGCTGTCGAAAGCTTGGACAGGCGACCAGATAGTCGCTGCCGGGCCACAGGGCCATCTCTCCGCGCAGACGCTCGTCGTCACGCCCCCCTTGCCCGCTCTCCCAGGTGCCCCGGAGCACTTCCTGCGGCGCGTGTCGGTCTGGACAGACTCGAAGGATCAGGGTGCGCCGCTGCTTGACGACGACGTTCGTTTCCAGATCTGACGTGAAGGTGCTCGTTGCAGGCTTTTCCGGGCAGCCGGAACACCACGGCACGCGCGAGGCCTCGTCGTCCTGGTTCGAGCTCGTCCTCCTGCGACCCGCGTCTTCTCGATCCGATGCTGCGCACTCCAACGCCCCCGACAACTCCTCTCCCGCGCCGCCGCGACCCCCTCTACCAGGCGACTCGACCCCGCTGTCGTACCGCCCCGTCCTCACGATCCGCCTACACTCGAATATCCACGCCTCGCGCACCTTCACCTCCTACACGCTCATCCTCCCACCCGCGCTTCCCAAGCCCACCTCCCCGGACCTAGACCTCGATCCTGACCCCGCCGGTGCCATCCCGGGCAACTCGTCCCTCCTCCCTCAAGCGCACGCTCTGCTGCGCGAGGCCCGCGCGGGCGACACGCTCGCAGTGAGGGCGTGCGCGCAGTACCCGGCGTGGGTGAACCGCGTCAGGGGCGCCGCACTCAGGGTCGAGGTTGCGGTCGTGTGAAGGGCGGACGGGGGAGGGGGTCGTCGCGAGCGGTCCGTGGCTAGTAGGCCCACGCTTGTACCGCTCGCGCGCCCGCGTGGGTGGTTGTATGACTCTTTTTGTGCAGTCTTCCGTGGTAGACACGCTTCGATTCGTTCATGTTGTCCTGGTATCTCAACTTGCATCGCAACTCCTGTCTGCTCGGACTCAACACTCGGGTCGACCGAGGATACGCTCGAGAAAGTCGTTGAGATTGCACAGATACGAGGCGCGAGAGGCAGAGACTCAGGCAGACGGTACGACAGAGGAGAGGGAGACGAGACGAGACGAGACGAGACGAAACGAGACGAGACGGGGATCTACCGAAAGACGGCCCGAGGGCGAGAGACGAGACGTGACTAGATATTGAGGGCAACAAGGGTGCGCACACGGACTAGCAGACGAGATGGACGATCACGGAGAGAGCGAGAGGGCGCTGCGTAGTAGGTGACAGGTAGGAGGCCCAGAAGTGAGCGCGAGAAGATACTGCAGGGAGACGAGATGAGAGGAAGAAAGCACTGCGGAGGGAAGCTCGGAGAGGTACTGCAAGGACGGTCCAGAAGAAGGGGCGGAGTGGCCCGGACGGAGAGGAAGAAAGAGAGATTCGGAGGGCCTTCTCAACCCGGACGAGGTGATCAAGCGCGCGGCATCACGCACCCCTCGCGGGGAAGCGTGTGTACGCAGGCGGTGAGTCAGCGCGCACAGGCTCGCTCGGCGCAGGCGGCGCAGGCGCCGCGGCGGCGGGCGGGCGCACCGCGAGCTCGTGCGCAAGAAGGCCAAAGGCGTTTGCCGGCCCGACAAAGGCGGCGAAAGGGTTCGAGCTGGACGACGCAGCAGGCGGCGAAAGTGCGACGCGGATGGCGCCAGACGAGGAAGGGCCGGCCTGAGGCGCTGCGTCGATGTTGTCGAGGGACGGCGAGCGGATGGCAACGGGCGCGCGGCCGCTCTCACCGGCGGCGACACTGCTCTGGGCGTTCTGCTGCGGCGCGGCCGCGACGTCCTCTTCGACGCCACTGTCGGCGCCGTCGCTGTCGGGAAGCTCCTCGAAGCGACCCGTCTCGCTGTACCGCACAGAAAGGCGGGCACTGTCGACATCACCGTCGCTGTCGTCGTCGCTGACGTCGTCGCCGAGGCGGTGCCTAGCGACAAACGGCCCGTCAGGCTCGCCCGCCTCATAGTTGCGCTGGATGTCGCGCGCGGCGGCGGCGAACTCGGCGGCCAAGGCGGTCGAAGCGGGCGGCGCGTTGTCGTCGACGTAGGCCCTCATGTACGAACGCTCGTCCTCGTCGTCGTCCGAGCTCCTGTTCAGCGCCTTCGACGTGCGGACCGAGCTGTCCCAGACGGCCTGAAAGCGCGGGTCTGAAGGCCTGCCGGAAGTCCACACCGTCTCGTGAATCACGCGCGGACCCTGCCTCCTCGGGACAGGTGCGTGTGCAGGGCCCGGAGCCGGCGCGGGGACCTCCGGCGAACTGTCGCGGCTGCGCGCGGGCGACTCGCCAGTCGAGTAGCACCTGTGCGACGAGGCGCAAGAGTCAGGTCAAGCCAGGGAGGATACGCTGCGAAGCGGGACGCACTCGTCGTTCTCCTCGTCTTCGTCATCTGCGTCCGAGGCCCCATCGATGACAGCCTCATCGACGACGTGCTCCTCCGGGGCGACAGCATTGATCGGCTCTTCGTGCTCGACGGCCGGCTCGCCGACGCTGCTGCCAGTCCCACTCGGGCTCGTCGCGGGCGGGCTCGAGGTGCTGTGACGGCTCACGATTACGCACTCAGCCGACCTGCAGTGCGTGTATTGTCAGTCGCGAAAGCTGCGAGACAGTCGAGGAGTAACGCACGGGCTGTGGCCATCATGCTCGTCGCCCGGAACCGTGCCGCGGACGATAGCCTCGCGGCAGACGTGGCAGGAGATGGCGGGCTTGAGGTGCTTAAGAAGCGTGCGGTAGTAGTCGTTGACCTGGTAGGACGCACACAGAGCGTCAAGTCCAGCTTGAGAAAGGCAAAAAAGAGCGCGGGAGTGGAGAGGTGGACGCACCTCAGTGAGCTGCGTGTTGCTCCACTGCGCCTTCCAGAGCTCGCTGTAGAGGACGGCCTCGTCCTCGCTCGGGGGCAGCTCCTTGCCCTTGCCCTTGTCAACAATGTGCGGTGCATCGAACTCGACGAACTCGTCGTCGGACGCGAAGCAGGTTTCCTGCGAGTCGGTCTGGACGGCTGATTCGACCAAGACATTTTTGATGGTACGCCTGAGCGAAGCCGACGACGACGCTGGCGTGACCAGGCCCGAGTCGCGAGCAGTGAGGGCGTCAGGCTTGCAAGGCTGGGAAGGGGCTGCCGGAACCTTGGACGAGCGAGACCGCAGGTCATACGAGCCCGTAAGCGAGGACGAAGAGCCGGCAGGACTAGCAACGGGCGTGAGCGGCGTGTCGAGGGAGGCGGCGTGAGCGACCTTCGAGCGCTTCGGGATGGAAGGACCGTCCTGCTTGTCACTACTGCCGGTCGCAGGGGTTTTGACGGGCGCGAGAAGCTGGCCACTTGAGGCGTCGATGAGGCGAGCTCGGACGCGCGTGTTTGACCTCGTCGGACGAGACGGTGAGAAGGGCGAGGGCGCGATGGGAGCGTCCAGAGCGTTGGCGGCGGAGTGGGCGCGCTTGACGGGCATGGCCGACGTGCTGACAGTCGAACCGGGTGCCTCCAACTTGGCCTGGACCTTGACGGCGCGGGGAGAGCGCCTGGCGGTCTTGACGGCGGGGCTGAGAGGAGGGGAAGAGGGGCGGGTGTAGGGCGTACCGGTCCTTGCAGACCTCCGAGTAACGCAGGGCATTTTGCTCGGCTCTATCGAGGAGAGTGAGCTGGGTGGAGTGAGGGGAAGGGAGGAGAGGGGAGAGGGCGCGGGAGACGCCTATTTTATGCAGCATCGCGGAACCGCCCAGGACTCGCAAGTTAAGCGTGTTCGCGCACGCAATTCGCACTCTTCTCGGGCGGCTAGCTGGAAGCGAGAAAGCAGGTCTAGTGGCCGTTCACACCGTCAGAGAGGACCACAAGCTAAGCACACCGGCAAGTGGTGTGAAAGCGATGAAAGCGAGCAGGAGCACCTGTCTTCGACGTCGTGGATTCAGGGACCGCAGCCGTCGCAGCGCCTCGAGAGCATATGTTCGAGCGTAGGGAACCCTGCGATTGCTTCACAGAGGCGAGGATGCGCAGCTCAGGGAGGGTGGTCGCCCCAACTGATGAAGCCGAGAGACGGGGTTGCGGCAGCCTCCGAAGCGATGTGACTACCTCAGGCCCTCATGTAAGCTGTAGCGTTAGCACCCAAGCTACAGTCGTAGCCCGCTGAGAGAAGCGAAGGGTGGTGACGGGCTGCGTCGGCACGAGAAGGTGCGGAAGCCGACGACCGTCGCTCTCCCTCTTTCCTCTAAACTCCTTACAAACGAAACTACCGCCGAAATGCAGTCTGCAGCACCGCGTGTCCTCCGCACTAGCCTCCTGCGCCAGGCCCCTCGCGCGCACCAACTCTCCTCGTCGCCGTACGCCACCGCCTCAACCTCGTTCTCGCCGTACCAGTCGAGCCACCCCGCCTGGGCCCCGTCTCCGTCCTCGTCCTCGTCGACCTACACCCCCTCGCTCCGCTTCCCGACGAGCCACGTCCGCAGCTTCTCGTCCTCGGCCCCGGCTCCGGCGCGCGAGGCCGACCAGAACCCGTTCGAGGACCCAAAGTTCCACGAGCACGCGCCGCTCTTTGAGCGCATCCAGCAGTCGCCCGAGGTGCTCGCCGCGATCGAGCGTGCGTTCCGCGCGCGCATCGTCTGTTGTCAGGAGGAGGTATTTACTGACTCTCCCTTGTCTCGGCGCTACGCAGACATGGCAAAGCTGACGGCGGAGAAGACGGGCGTCGACCTCGCTGCGGGACACAAGCCGAGCTTGTCGATGATGATGAGCCTCGCACGGTGCGTTTCCTCTACGCTGACCGCACTCTACTCGCCCTCGCTGACTCCGCTCCCCTCGCCTCGCAGAGACCCGGATCTCCGCGCCGCAGCCGAGCGTCTCATGGCCGCGCTCCGCTCCGCAGGCGTCGAGGTCGACCCGAAGCAGGCGTTCCAGGCGCTGCAGATGATGGGCGGCGAGGGGTTCGAGCAGCTCAAGAACGGGCTCGACGGGTACCACGAGAAGGCGCGCCGGGGCGACGAGGGCGACGACGAGGGCGGGAAGAAGTGAGCGAGGAGGAACGGTGGCCCTACTCTGTATTCGTGTAACTCTAGCGCAGCCCCTTTCCCCTTCTCTTTCTTGGGCAATTCGTTGCGACACTGGCGAGGGCGGCCAAGGACACGCGATAGCAAAACCTGCGCATGCGCGCTCTACTTCCTCGCATCGTCGTACCCTTCTATCCTCACGCTCCCCTCCCACGCGCCCACCCCGAGCACCCGCGCCAGCCCGCGATGGACCTCGACCTGGAACGGCTCGTACGGGACGCGCTCGCCGTCGATCGAGACGTGGCCCTCCTTGCCCGCTGCCGGCGCGGGGAACGAGAGGCGGTACGACGAGGCTTTGAGGTAGGTCACGGCCGGGTGGGCAAAGAGGCCGCCGCTGGCGGCGTTGTCCATGGCCTGGCGGGTGCGCAGGCGAGTCAGCCAGAGCGTCGACAGTAAGAGAGAGCGAGTCGAGCGCACCGTGAGGGCCTCGATGGGACCCATCGGGCCGACGAGCACGAGGTCGAGCAAGCCGTCGTTCGGATCTGCCGCAGGGAAGAGCATGACCTGCGCAAACGCATCTCTTCCGACATCAGAATCGGCGTCTCAGGAAAATATCCTGACGCAAAGCGTCAAAGGAATGCAGGACGCACGTCCTTTGCGATGAACGGGACCTTTCCGCCGTAGAAGAAGAAGACGCCGTCGCGCGTCAGGTCGAATTCGTACCACCCCTCCTCGAGCTGGTCGAGCTCTTCCTGGCTCGGGAGCGCCTCGAACCGGCGCTTGACCGGCCCTGGCAGCGCGTCTGCGACTCGGGGCAACCCGAGCGGGGGCACGTCGTCATCTTCGAGCAGCTCGCCGCTCGCGCCGCGCGCCTTGCCGAGCGCGGCATTGTGCCGCGCGGCGATGCGCGCCTTCGAGCCCGAGACGAGGTGCACCGCGAGGGTGAGCGGGTACGTGCGCCGTGCGAGCGCGCCGTGGATGTAGCCGAGCGTGAAGCGCAGGTCGCCCATCCACCGCAGGTGCTCGGTGCCGAGATCTGCGCCGCGCGTCGGTCAGCGTGTGTAGGACGAGAGGAGAGGGAAGGGAGGAGAGGGGGCGCACCGAGGTCGGCCATGAGCCCGAAGGCTTGGGTGAGGAAGGTGAAGAGACGGGTCGAGCTGCCCGGCTGGGTCAGCGACGACAAGTCGAGCGGCATCGGGCGACCTGTGGGCTTCGTGAGTCAGAACAAAGTAGAACGGAGGGTCTCGGGGCGGAGGAACGACGAACCCTTGAGCGCGACCAGCGCAGCCCACCTCGGGTCGCCGACCTTGTCCGGGCCGTACAGGCTCGACGCGAGCGCGTTCCCGCTCCCGCACGGGACATGCACGATGGGCGTCTCGCGGAGCGCGCGCGCGCCGTGCCCCGCGCGGTGCTTCGCGAGGCCGTTCAGGAGCTCGTGCACGATGCCGTCGCCCGAGAAGGCGACGAGGGCGTCGTACGCGCGCGGGTCGTGCTGCTGCCCGAGCGCGGTCGCGTTCGTCGGAGAGGCAGGTGGACCGGTGTCTGCAGGCACTGGCGTGAATATGGAGGACAGGGAGGGCGAGAGGGGAGGGCGACACGCACAGGAAACGTCGTAGCTGCACCCGGCAGCGTCAAAGACGGGCCGCACCACGTCGGACCACACCTCTTTGGCCTTGCCCTTCCCGCCTGCGGGATTGACAATGCAGTGCAGCCGTCGGCGCCGCTCGAGTCCTGCGGGTCGGCGCGAGGTCGTCAGCGCGGGCAGTGCGAGCGCGAGAGGGAGCGGCCGAGCGCACCTGCATAGGCCCTGTCTTCCGCCTCTTTGCACCAGTCGTCTACAGCGCATTTCCTGCCCTCTCCGCCCTGTGCGTGCCCGTCTGTCCCGCCGACCTCGTACACGGTTCCGTCGAGGGTCCAGAGCTTGAGCGGGCTCTTTGGGTCGCCCTTGATTCGCGGGACGAGGGCGGCGATGGAGATGTTGCTGAGATGCGAGGCAGCGTCGGCCGAGGCGGAAGGGGAGGGGAGGGCGCGGTGCGAGACCGAGACGGCGAGGAGGTTGAGGTACGGGACGACGAGGGTCGACGACGAGGCTGAGCGAGCAGGACGCGTCAGTGCGGCGCTTGTACGAGTCTTTGGCTGCTTTGGGCCGTACCTTTGGCGAGCCTGAGCGAGTGGAGGGTCCCTGGGTGCGAGTTCGGCAAAGTGGGGGTTCGATGTCAACGAGCCCGGGCAAGAGAAGGCGTCTGGCGCGTGTAGGCGCACGCCAGCGCGTGTGCATGCGACTGACCAGACTTTTCCTTGACCACGGCGAGGCCATGCTCGGTGAGGGCGAGGTGGACGGGGCGGTGGGAGCGCGCATCGACGGCGAGCAGCTCGCGGGCGAGGAGGGCGGACGCGGGCGAGGATGCGTGCATGGGCAGAGGCTCGTACGCGGCACCCTCGGGCGAGTCGCGCGCCAAGCAGCAGCACGCGAGCATGTGAGCAGAGAGTAGTCGACTGCAACCGTTGAATACAAAGTGAGTTTGTATTCGCGTTGTATTGGCGCGAGGGACGTGGAGCGGGGGTGGGTTGCCCTTGTGCGCGTGCATTTCCAGAGATGGCGACGCACAACTCGCTGGCTGCGCTCGTCAAGAGCGTCCTCTCGGGCGACACGGTCCGTCCCTCGCCCGCTTCCCTCCCTCTCGCGGGCCCTTCCTCTCTCGTTGCCTCGCCTTGTCGTCGTCGTCGCCTGCCGCGTCGACGTGCAGCCTCGCCCCCAGCGAGCTCCTTCCGTGCGAGCGCATAGCTGACGAGCTTACACACCCTTGCAGCTCGTCCTCCGTGGCAAGGTCGTCCAGGCAGATGCCCTCCCGAGGTGCGCTCCCGCTCGTCGTCGCGTCGAAAGATCCGCGACCACACCTCTACGAGCGCAATCTGACCCGCCTCTGTGCACCCTGCAGGGAAAAGGTGCTCCACCTTGCCGACCTCACCGCCCCGCGCATCGGCTCGCGCGACCGCGACGACGAGCCGTGGGCGTTCGAGTCGCGCGACTTCCTCCGCTCGCTCGTCGTCGGCAAGGAGGTCTCGTTCTCCGTCTCGTACACCCTCCCGACCACCACGCCCCCGCTCGAATTTGGCATCGTCTACGCCGCCAACCCCGACGGCACCGAACTCGACGTCGCTGCCGAGCTGGTCCGCGCAGGCTGGGCAAAGGTCCGCGACTCGGCTCGCCGCGACCAGGCCAACGGCGACGACGAAGAGGGCGCGGCGACCGCCTCGCGGCGCGCCTTCCTCCGCGACCTCGAGGAGGAGGCGCGCATCGTCGGGCGCGGCCTGTGGTCGTCTGACCGCCCGCCGCAGCGCCGCATCGACTACCTCATGCCCGAGGACCCCGTCGCCTTCCTCGCCGAGCACAAAGGCAAGCCCATCGATGCCATCGTCGAGGGCGTCACCAACGGCTCGCAGGTCCGCGCCCGCCTCCTCCTCTCGCCCGAGCACCACCAGATGATCAACCTCGGCATCGCTGGCGTCCGCGCGCCGCGCTCGGGCAACCTCTCGGGCCGTGAGGATGTCCAGGGCGAGGAGTTTGGCGACGAGGCCCGCTTCTTCGTCGAGAGCCGTCTGCTCCAGCGCCTGATCAAGATCACGCTCCTCTCGCTGCCCACGCCCACGCCCGCCCCCGGTTCTGCCCAGTCTGCCGCCCCTCAGCAAGTCAACCTCTTCCTCGGCACCGTGCACCACCCGGCCGGCAACATTGCCGCGCTCCTCATGTCGGTCGGCCTCGCGCGCATCGTCGACTGGCACGCCGGCTTCCTCGCGTCGTCGCCGACGCCGACCATGATGTCCGAGCTGCGCCGCGGCGAGGCCGAGGCCCGCGCGAACCGCCGCGGGCTGTACAAGGACGCGCAGCCGGCGGGCCCGTCGGCCGCCGCGCTCAAGGGCTTCAACGCGACGTGCGTGCGCGTGTGGGGCGCCGACATGCTCAGCATCGTCAAGGACGGCGACCCGGCCGAGCGGCGCGTGCAGCTCGCGTCGGTGCGCCAGCCGCGCCCGACCGACCCCAAGGTCGCGGGCCTGCAGCTCGAGGGCAAGGAGGCGCTGCGCAAGCGCCTCGTCGGCAAGCCCGTCAACGTCGTCATCGACTATGTCAAGCCCGCCGAGGGCGAGTACGAGGCGCGCGAGTGCGCGACCGTGCGCCTCCCCAACGGGACCAACGTCGCAGAGTACCTCGTCGAGCGCGGCCTCCTCGGCGTCCTGCGCCACAAGCAGGGCGACGCCAACCGCTCGAGCGACTATGACCGCCTGATGGCTGCCGAGGCGCGCGCAATCGAGGATGGCAAGGGCATCCACAGCGGCAAGGACGTGCCTGCGCCCCGCATCGTCGACGCGAGCGAGTCGGCGCACAAGGCCGCGCCATTCTTGAGCCAGTTCAAGCGCCAGGGCCGCATCCCCGCCGTCGTCGACTATGTCGCGTCGGGCTCGCGCTTCAAGGTGAGCCGGCCTTGCCTCTGAAACCTCGCCGCCCGCCGAGCTTCCCGACTGACCTCTCTTTCTGCCCGTGTCGCAAAGATCTGGATTCCGAAGCAGGACACCAAGCTCACGCTCGTCCTGTCGCAAATCCGCGCGCCGCGCACGGCCCGCAACGCCAACGAGAAGAGCGAGCCGTACGGCCAGGAGGCCGCGACCCTCTCGAGCCGCCGCCTCTTGCAGCGCGACGTCGAGTTCCAGGTCGACGCGACCGACAAGAGCGGCGGGTTCATCGGTCGCGTGCGTTCCGCTGCTTTTGCCCATCTACCCTGCCCTCCCTGTTCGTGGATGGCCGAGACTGATACAGCTACAATACGGACGACAGCTCTTCTACAATGGCCAGGACGTCGCGACCATGCTTGTGCGCGAGGGCCTCGCCAAGGTCGACGAGTACTCGAACGCCAAGGAGCTCTGGGCCGCGCAGGAGGCGGCGCAGAAGGAGCGCAAGAACGTGTGTACTCCTCACACCTCTCGAGCTCTTTCTGCCTGTCCGCAACGCCCCTTTACTCAGCGTGCGACAAGCTGGAGCGGAGATGAGGGCGTGCTGACGATGCTCGTGGTCCCGCAGCTCTGGTCCAACTACGACCCGGCACAGGAGGCGGCTGCGAGCAGCGCGGCGCTCCAGCCTGCGCAGGCGCGCAAAGAGTATGTCGACGTGGTCGTGTCCGAGGTCCGCGGCGGGACCGAGACGGTGCCGTTCTCGTTCTCGGTGCAGCTCCTCCAGAACGGCAGTGCGTCACAGCTCCTTCCACGGTCGTCGTCTCCGAAGAGTATGGCGACGTGTAGTGCTGACCGCGAGTTGCTGGACGCCGCAGGCATCCCTGAACTGGAGAAGCTCATGTTGGAGCTCACCGTGTTCCACAAGGAGGCGGATGTCACCCCGGCGGGCTTTGCGCCCCGGTCTGGCGAGCTCGTCAGCGCGCAGTTCTCGGTCGACAACGCCTGGTACCGCGCCAAGGTCCGCCGCAGCAGCCCGGCGAAGAAGGAAGCCGAGGTTGTCTACATCGACTGTGCGCTGCTCGATTCTTCCCTCTTGACCTGGCGCAGTCCGCTGACGATCTTCTCTCTCTCATGGACTTCCCCCCTGCACAGACGGCAACACTGAGACGCTGCCCTTCTCCCGCCTCCGCCCGCTCGCTGCCCAGTTCAAGACCCTCGAGGGCCAGGCCAAGGACGCGACGCTGAGTTTCGTGTCGCTCCTCGACTGGCGCACCGAGTACGGCGCCGACGCCATGGACCGGTTCCGCGAGCTGTGCGAGGGGCAGCAGCTCGTCGCCAACATTGACGCGCGCGAGCCCAACGGCACGCTCAGCCTGTCGCTCTTCGACCCGAACGACCCGAACGCGCTCGCGTCGCACGAAAACTCGCTCAACTGCCAGCTCGTCGGCGAGGGCCTCGCGCGCATCGACCGCCGCTCGCGCCTCCGCCCTGCGTACCCCGACGTGTGCAAGCGCCTCGAGGAGATGAAGAGGGAGGCATCGCGTGGGCGCTACGGCGCCTACGAGATGGGCGACGTACGTTCATTCTCCCTGCTGCCGAGTCTGCGCAAGCATGCACGCCGGCTCGGGCGCGCGGGCGTCGAGACCCACCTCATCTTTGCGTTCCTCCGCTGATGTCCTCACGCTTTGCAGATCCTCGAGGACGACTAGAGCGCCTCTGCCCGCCTCACCAAACCCAGCCGATCCGCCTTGCAGCTACGCCAAAACATCATCCTCGCATTCCGCATCGTTCCACCTCAAGCCCCTTCCCCCTCTTTCTCACTCTCTGGTCTCGTCGTCAAAATGTCGCACTCGCCGCAGTGTCGTCTCTCTCTTGCTCCTAGCCGTTGTCGCAGTGCATCCACACCTTGCATCGAGCATCGTTCTTGTCTGGTCCATCTGCGGGGCGAAGCGAGGTTGCCGTCTCGAGAGCGTCATGGCGATCCCACTCTTGCCTTCACACACTCGCAACCTCTGGCAGAGAGCTTGCTGCAGCTCCAATGCCTCCGCCGCTGTCGTCGAGCACGCTGCGGCGGCTGTCGTACCTCTCGCTGGCGTTTGCCTCGTCGTCGTCGGCCCCGACACCCGCCGCCGCGCTGCCGCTCCCTCGCCTCGCGCGCGGATCCGCCGACGTGTGGGCGGACGGGGCGCTCGCAGGCTCAGACGAGCCAGCCGCGCCGTTCACTCCGGCAAGGCGGGCGCTGAAGCGGCCGCGGACTCGCTCGGACGACGGCGACGAGAAGCGGGTCTCGCCGCGCCCGTCGCTCCGCCTGAGCGTGCGGGCGAACACGCAGAAAGTCTTTGCAGATTCGCGCGCACTCCCTGCCTCGCTCCCGCGCCAGCCCGTGCGGGTGCCGGCGCGCGAGAGCCGTGTTCGGCCGCGGGCGTCTCCCCAACTCGCACGTTCTCTCGCTTCTCTCCCGCCCAACACCGCCCGGACCCGATCTACTCCGCCCAGTCGCCCTCTACATGCCGCTGCGATGCGCCCGGCAAGCGCACCACGCTCGCTGAGCGCGCCTCGACCCTTCTCCACGTGCCGCATCGCCCGCCGGCCCGCTCTCGACAGCCACGTGCGGCCCGATGACGCGCATGCCGCCTTTTCGAGCGGCACACAGGGGAGGGAGCGGGGTGTGGGAGACATCCTGCGGGACGAGGCGGCTGCCGTTGTCGGCGAACAGGGGAAACCCGCTGCGCCTGCGCCTGAGAAGGTCGAACCGGCACATTCACCTTCTGCTGCCCCTCCCGCAACGAGCGCACCGCCGAAGAAGCGCAAATCCGCATGTACTCCGAGACCACCTTCGCCGTACGGAGAAATCAACGAGCTGGTCCGGCACCCGACGCTGTACGACCCGGTGCTCAGACCGCGATTTCCCATCGTTCTGTGTCACGGTGCGCTGGACTGTCGCTCCTCATGGCGCACACAGCTAAGCTGATCTTTCCGCGTGCAGGACTGTATGGCTTCGACGTCAAGGGTCCCGGCTTCTTCCGCTTGCACTACTGGGGCGACTTGCTCAAGATTCTGCGCGGCAAGATCGGCGCGGAGGTCTTTGTAACCGCTGTACCTGGGTCTGTCTTCGCCTTCCAGTCTTATGTCAGACTGCCGCGGCTGACGAGGGTGCACTCGCAGCACCGGCTCCGTCAAGAACCGTGCGCACGTCCTGCACAAGTCCCTCGAAGACACGCAAAGTCTCCTCAATCGCGACCTCAACTTTGTTGCGCACTCCATGGTGCGTGTAAGCGGTCCTGGGCCTTTGCGCGTCGCTAACCTGCCGCGTTTCCGCAGGGCGGTCTCGACGCTCGCTACCTCATCTCGAATATCCGCCCCACCCTCTACCGCCCGCGCTCTCTCACAACGCTCTGCACGCCGCATCGCGGCTCAGAGTTCATGGCCTGGTGTCGCGCCAACATTGGCATCGGTACCGAGTTCGAGCCGAACGAGGTGCTCAACCTGCGCCCTTCAACCTCTTCCTCGCTCGACGAGCCCGACGACGCCTCGATCCCGCTCCCTTACTCGCTCAAGTCGCCGATCCTCTCGCGCGAGCAGGTCGAGGCGGCGAAGAAGGCAGCCGAAGCCGCAAAAAAGGCTGAGGCGGCGGCACAGAAGGTCAAGGACGCCGCGAGCCACTTCCCCGGCCTGCCGTTCAACCTCTCGACGAGCGTCACGTCATACCTGCTCGACTTGCTCGACTCGCCGGCCTACGCCAACCTCACGCCCTCGTTCCTCCGCGACGCCTTCAACCCCTCCACGCCTGACCGCGCCGACGTCAAGTACTACTCGATCGCCGCACGGACCGAAAAGATACCGATCTGGCACCCGCTGTGGCTGCCCAAGCTCGTCCTCGACGGCGCCGAGCAGGCGCGCGTCTCGCAGGGATGCGCCGCACCGCCCGAGTGGCGCGGCAACGACGGCCTCGTGAGCATCGACAGCGCGCGGTGGGGCGAATTCCTCGGGACGTTTGACGCGTGCGACCACTGGGAGATGCGCGGGTCGAGCGGGCTCAGCAGCGCCGAGGCGAGCAAGCACGCCGTCGAGCAGGTGACGCGGTCCGAGATCCGCGACTCGCGCGAGCCGCGAGAGGGCGAAGAGGCGACGCAGGTCAAGGGCAGGGGCGGCGCCGAGAACGGCTGGCAGTGGCAAGACGTGTATGCCCTCGTCGGCAAGCTCGTCGGTGTCAGCACGAACGGGTCGAGCAAGAAGAAGGACCAGCCGCAGACGAGCCCTTCGCCTTCGGCGCCGCAGGCGTCAAGTCCGAGCAAGGCTCCTTCCGAAGCAGCCCCGCAGCCCGGCGCAAAGAAGGAACACATGGACTCGGACGACGCGCAGGGGCTCGCGTCGGCTGCGGGCTGGATAATCCGCCAGCTCCCGGGCTCGTCGATCGGGTCCAACGCACCCGCCTCGTCGTCGAAGGACGCCTCGCCTGCGCCGACCGCACCCGCCAAGCTCGCCGACGACTCGCCCTCGCGCCTCTCTGCCGTTTCGTCGAGCGTGTCATCGACTGTTTCCTCTGCGGCGTCGACCGTCGCCGACTCGGTCGTCAACAACAAGGCGGCGAAGCTGCTGTACGGCGCGCCGGGCCTCTCGTCGTCGGCGTCCGAAACTGAGGCCAAGGCGAGCAAGGCGCCGCCCGAGAAGCAGAAGTTCTCGCTCGAGAAGATGGCTGTCGCGCTCTGTCGCAAGCTGCACAACGAGGGGTTCTGAACGGCCCTATTGTACTCTGTTCCCCTCTCCTCCTTCGTCTTTCTCCTCCGTCAGATAGATTCGCATCAGCAGGATCCCTTTTCCGCACCTTGTAGGAACGCCCCGAACGCAGACTCACGAAAGTCGCAACGTGCACATTGTCCTCGTTGCTTCTGTTGCGCAAGCTTGTGCTTCCTCTCATGTCGATCGTCTGGAACAGCGAAGACGAGGAGACGACCTTTTGTTGCACGACGACAAGGGAGAGGGCGGCGAGGGTACGAGGAGCGGGAGAAAGAGACATACACTGAGTGCGAGAGAAACACAGGAGATAGTCAGTGTACACGCCCCCCTCGCACCGTCGTTACACGGCGCGGAAGGAGGGCGGAAGGTAGCGGTGGTCGTGCAAGGGGAAAGGGCGGGCAGCACAGAGAGGCTGTACAACGAATGAACGAGCGGAACGAACAGAAGAGAGGAAAGGAAAAGAACAGCGGAAAAGAGGACGACGACCCGTATGTGCAATCCTCGAGGCACTCCCTTCAGACCAGAACACACGCGAAGCCTCAGTGCGCCCTGACGGCCTCGATCCCGCGCCCGAGCATCTCGACGCCCTCCATCGCGCTCGCGCCGGCAGTCCAGGTCGCAGGGACGAACGACTGCTGCTGCTGCTGCACCTGCGCGAGGTGCGCGCGGCGCGTCGGAAGCCCGCGGACCTTGCGCGGCGCAGCGGCTGCCGCCGAGGACGAAGCCGTCGTCGCGACCGAGTAGTCGGACGCGCCTGACGACGACGAGTCGTCGTCGTCGACGAGATGATCGACGGCGTGCGCTGGCTGGCGGTATTGCTGCTGGATGGGCTGCGCGACGGGGAAGCCGCGCTCGCGCGCCGAGGTCGACGAGACGCCGCCGCCGAGGACGGCAGCGCTGCTCTGGCCCCTGCTGAGCGCCGTGCGGGCGCCCTGCGTGACCGGGCCGAGCGCGCGCGACCCCGCAGCGAGCGGCGTGGCGGCAGACCCGTCAAGGAGAACGTGCTCAGATGACGAACGCGCAAGACCGTGGCGAGCGAGGAGCGAGGGCGAGACAGTGATCGAGGTCGAGAGCGGCTGCTGCGGAGCCTGCGGCTGCGACTGCTGCGCAGCCGCCGACGACGACGAGGCCGATGCCGATGCCGTGAGGGTCGAGAGACGGGCCGTCCAGCGTTCAAAGTCCTCCTTGCGGAGGTGCAGCTGGAACGCGACGACCTGAAGGAACGCGCGCTCATTCTTGTTGACCTCCTGCACGGGCAGGCCCGAGATCTTGGCCCACGCGCGGTTCGAGTAGTTGCGGTCCTGGAGGTACTTGCTCGCCGAGATGAGCGCCGCGAGGAACATGCGGCGGCCGCACAGGACGGGCGAGTTCTGCGCCTCGACGAGCTGCGAGAAGCGCTCGCCGAGCTCGCTCGCGAGCGCCGACGCGTGCACCGCGTGCGCCGCGTCGAGCGCGTCCTGCGGCGAGTGCGGCGGAGACGGGTACGACGCGGTCGGCGCGGCGCGCTTGCACGCCTTGAGCTCCTGCTCGAGGCGGACAATCTCGCCGCGGCTGGCGTCGGCGCGCGCGACGGCGTCGCGGATCTCGCGGCGCGACTTGTGTAGGTAGTAAAGCGCGAGCTGGAGGGTCGAGCACGACGTGCGCGAGCGGCGCAGGACCTCCTTGACAAACCACTGGAGAGGGAGGACTCCGTTGGCGGCGGTGGCGGCGGAACTCGCCGAAGGCGAGCCGGTCGGGCACGAGGTCGAAGCGGCAGGACCCCAGATCGACTCGATGGCGAGAACAGACGCTCCTGAAAGAAGCAAGCGCAACAAGGAGACGAAAGCGACGTGAGCGAGAAGGCCAAACGAGCGAGTGGCGACTCTCGCCAGAGGGGCAAAAGGAGCGAAGGAGGGTGCGGAGAAAGCTCACCAACGAGGCCATTCACGAACCGGTCCTTGTCGTTGCCCGGCTGCTGCAGCTGCGCGGGGGCCGACAAGCTCGACTCGGTGTACCGGCGCTCGAGCGGCTGGTGTTGCTGTGAGCCCGACGCGAGCGACGCCGCGCGCGCGACCGCCTTGGCGGTGAGATCGTCGCGCTTGACGAAAGACGACCTGCCCGAAAGCGAGGGGACAGTCGCAGCGCGCGCGAGGCCCTCGGTGACGCTGGTGGCGGCGGCGGTGGCGAGCGAGGGGAGAACCTCGTCCTCATCCGGCGTAAGCACCGGCGTCGGGCAGTGTGCGTCTGGCGCGTCGAGCGCGGGCGCAGGCGGCGGCGCGGTCGACGCGTGGTCCCAGGTGCAGGGCTGCATCGCCGGAGTCGGCGGGAGACGGGCGCCCATCCAGTCGTGCACCGACGAGGGGACGGCGCACGGCCGGGAGGCCATCGACGGAGCGGTAGAGGTGGTCGTAGAAGCGTGCGAAAGAGAAGGGCGGCGCGAAGCCGAAGGGCGGGAGCGCTTCGGTTCGGGAAGGCCGCGGTTTTGCGAGGTGTGAGAGCGGGAGCGGGCGAGGGACGCGACAAACGCGGCGGCTTCGTCTGAGGCGGAGGGAAGGCCCGAGGAGGACTCGGGCGAGGAAGAGGGGGGAGTGAGGAGGGAAGTCATGGCGGAGTAGGGTGACGCTGACGGGGCGGTGCTGGAGAGCGGTGGCGAAAGGTGCTGACGGTACGGCGTGTACTGACAACCTGTCAACGATGAGCATGGCAGTGGAGCGGGAGAAGGCAAGAGGTCAGTACGTCACTCGAGGGATGACCCGGACGAAACGAAGACAAGGTCCGTGTCGAGAAGGACAAGGGCGTGGACTAAGGGGCGAGCGAGAAACGGCGGCACCGACGCACAACAGGTTTCGACAGGCTCCCGAGCAGAATGATCCCGTGGTGCGTCTTGGTAGAGGCGGATAGTGCCCTCGGTGGCGTTCGAGGGGCGGACAGGAGAGGCGACGGCGGCGTGACCAGAGTGCGAGGGGTGACCGTGACGTTACAGGCTAGAGCGGGGTGTAGCCTGCAAGAGGTTTCGAGTGCGCGAGAGGCTGCTGAGCGCGGGCGAGAATGGTGGCGGATGGTTTGGTTGCGGTTGAGGTGGGTGGTGGTGGCGGTGGAGACGGGAAGAGGGCGCTCAGCAGAGGGCGCGTGCAATGTGCTTGACGGTGAACATGATGGGCGAGTGTGTGTGTGTGAGTTGGAAAAGTGACTGGGCGAGGGCCGACGACGACGACGCGGGTGCGAGGCGGTGAGTGCGACGAGTGACTCGCAGCAACCCGAAGCGGCGGTGGCGAGAGCGAGCGAGAGTCGAGGGGCCGAGCAGTCACTGGCTCGTCAGACGAGCGAGAGCAGCTGCAGGGGCAGGAGGCGCGGGACGTGAGCACGCCACTGTGCGCGAGTCGAGTGTGCTTCCCTCCGACTTGAGTCGAGAGGCGGCGGCAGAGTCAGGCGAGGCGGGGAGACGCACCGGCGCGCGGGGGACGGCGGTCTCGGCCGCGATTGCGCTCGACTCGGCACTGGGGCACTCAGGGCACGAGTCAGTACCTGCACTGCAGACTCGAGTGCACCCGCTCAAGCAACGCACAGATCGCTTGGCGGGTCGACGCGAGAGCAAGCGCGAGTCGGGGGTCACGCCGGTCAAACGCAACCCGCGTGTCGAGCGGAACGGCAAGCCGCGCGAGAACGAGGGCGCTCGGTTGGGGGGCGTAGGGCTGCTTGTGTCTGTGGGTGGGTGCTGGCGAGTCTGCTGCTGTGTGTGTTCTGTGTAGTGACGAGCGAGGGAGCGGGAGGCGCAATCGGGAGCGGGCGACCCGCGATCACCCCTCGGCACCGCCTCGACTCTCGCATCTCACAGGAGTCAGACGCACGCCACTGCAATGCAAATGTTTGCTTTACAGGATCGCCTTGCTGCCCTGCTGCACCTCCTTCTTCCATTCTTGGATCCACTCCTCGCCCTTGGCGCCCTTGGGCACCCCGACCATCTCGAACGCCCACCCTTCGCGCAGTTCCCACCCGTCGACCGGCTCGCCCTCCTTGACCTTGCCCGCCGCAGCGAGCACCTTGCCGAGCGTGAGCTTGGCTCCGATCTTGAGCACCCGCCCGCGCTTCGTCGCGAGGTACAGCTGCGTCTCGCTCGCGTCCTGGTCCATCGACGCGAGCGCGTCCCCAAACGTCGCCTCTTCGGGGAAGGCCATGATGAGGTCGCGCGTCGGGGGCGACGCGAGCGGGAGGAGGAGGAAGACGGGGAAGATGAGCGGCGTTTCGGGCGGCGCGGGCTGCCACGGCGTATAGTCGGACGACGACGAGGCGGGCGGGAGGAGCGGGATCGAGGGCAGCGACGTGACGGGCATGATGTCCGGGTCAAAGTGCGGCGGCGTGACATCGGTTGGGCAGTCGGAGAACAGGGGCTTCTTGGCTGTCGGTTTCGGGAAGACGACACCTCGTTGCTGCAACGTCGCCTTGTGTCAGCATCTGTTGTGGTGAGTGGGGAGAAGAGGCCGCGAGCACGCACCGCCAGCGCAAGCACGAGTGCCGCATCGCCCTCGCGTTTCCTCCGTTCCCGCTCGGCCTTCTCGGCCTCCTTCCTCTCCTTGTCCCGCACCTTGCGCTCGACCTCGTCGCGCCACTTCTTGCCCGAGTCTTTGTCCTTCTCGCCTAGCTCCTCCTCGAGCATCGCAAGCCGCCGCAGCGCGTCGAGCGCCTCGGGGAGCTTGTCGAGCGCCGAGAGCGCGCGCGCGCTGCGCAGGAGCGCCTTGGCCGTCGTGCGGTGCGACGCCTCGGACGGCGGGTTCGGGTAGTCGCCGTTCGTCTGCTGCAGGACGAGAGAGCAGTCGCGCAGCGTCGCGCCGTAGTTGCCTGCGGACGGGGCGACGGTGAGCAAACAGAACCGAGAAAGAGAGCGGGTAGAGTGGGAGCAAAGCGGCAACGCACCGAGTTCGAGGTTCGCCGCCGCACGGTTGCCCAGCAGCGTGCGGCGCTCCTCGATGGGGAGCTCCTTGCCAACCTCGTCGAGCGCGCGGGTGTAAAAGCCGAGCGCGTCGCGGAACTTTCGCCGCTTGAACAGGTCGTTGCCCTGCTCGCGGAAGCCGGCCGCGATCTCTGCGTAGTTCGAGCCAACTTGTCAGCATCTCTGAGTTTATGCGGTGACGCGGAGGGCGGCAAAAGAGACGGACCAGACGGGTCTCCATCGTAAGCCAGAGCCTGAAGAGCAGCGAGGGTGTCGGAGGGGTTGGTCTCGCCCTCCTTGAGGTCCTTGGTCTTGGTCGTGCCACCGAGCTCCTCCGGGAGAGACTGCATGAAGAGTGGGACGGCGTCAAAGTTGCCCCAGATGTCGCCGTCGGGGCGTGCACCGCCTGCGGCTGATGAGGACCTGCCCGAGGAGAAGAGAGGTGAGCACAGCTCTGCCTGGGCAGGACCGGCTGGAGAAAGTCCCTACGCACACTGCCAGCTTCTCCAGTGCTTCTTCCATCGCAATCTGCGCAAGTCGTAAGCCGCAGACGAGACGGTCGAGGGAAAAGGAGCGAAGTCGCGGCTCGTCTCTGCTCCTCTCGCCCCGCCTGCAGCCAGCGCCGAGCTGTGGATGGCCGCGAGCAGGATACGCGCCGCCTTGCTGCGCCTGCCGTGCTCCTGCCTGCCCCGCGCGCCGCACGCCGCCTACTCGTCCTTCGCCTCGTCGTCGCGCCTCACTCTCGACGATCCGCTTCCAGGCTTCGACGAGCTCGCTGGCAGGAGTCCGAACGGTGTCGACGAGGAGCAGGTTCCTCCGGCGCCGCTCGTACGCGCGCAGGAGACGGATGGCGGCTCGGCGCAAGGGCGGCGGCGCCGGTTCCTCCCTGCGTGGCTTTCATCGGGCTCGGAGGAGCTGCAAACGAGGCAGCACCGAGTGCGGAGACCGCCAAACGACCGCTTGCAGCTCTCGCCGTACCTCCCGCTCTTCACTCGCGAGCGCAACTTCCTCCTCGCCAATCTCCGCCAGGCGCTCGACGTTCGCCCCGTCTCGTCACCTCGCTCAAAGCGCAGTGTAGAGCGCGGTAGCGTTGCGCAAAGGCGTGCACAGTCACAAGACGCGGCATGGCTTGCGCTCGCGCGCGTTCTACGCTATCCGAGCGACGTCCCTTCCCTGCCACACAGCAACTACCCCAGCTCCACGCGTGCCCCTTCCGCCGACTCGCCTCACGACGAGTCAACGTCGTCTCCCTCCGGCTTCTTCACCTCCTCGCATGCCGTTGCTGCCCCGATCACCTCGCACGACCCGGAGCAGGACACCTCCGGTCGTCGCAAGATCGCGCTCTCCATCCGCGAACTGCGCGCCGCGTTCGACCTCTTCGCCTCGGCCCGGCCTCGCACTCGAAACGGCCTCGACCGTCTACTCGTCGTCGCCGAGCTGATCGCGCAGGTCTCGCCCGCCGCACCCGACGCATCGGCGGAGAGCATCCCAAGCGGTGCGGGTATCGACCCGCTCCTGCGCGGCGCCGGCGCCGGGCTGCGCGACCGCGACTGGCGCGCGTTGATCCTCTTTGTCGGTTCGTGCATGCGCTCGCCGCGCGAAGACCCCGAGATCAAGCGCGTCGTCGAGCTCTTCGTGCAGTGGCTTCGCCTGCCGCGCCCGACTCTCGCGTCCACCGATCGCCCGAAGACCTTGGCTCAGGCGCGCTCGAAACGCCGTCGCGATGCGGAGCGCAGAGAGGTGTACGACGCGCTCCTCTTCGTCGCCGGCCGCGCACAGCGCTGGCAGCTGTTCGAGCAGGTTCTTGCGCGCATGCAGGACGACGGCGTGCCCGTCAGCGGGCGCGCGCTCATCGAGCTGCTGCGACGCGAGTCGCAGCGCGGCGCGGACGTCGCGGCGTGCTGGCGCATCTTTGAGCAGGCGCTCGGGGCGGAGGACGGGACGGCGCAGGTGCAGTCGGCGTGGGCGGCGATGCTATGGGCCTTGGCGCGCAGGGGAGACCTCGACGACGCGGTGCGGCTGTACGAGGCGATGCAGGCTGGCGGATCGGTCGCGCTCGACTCGTTGCGGCCCTCGAGCGTGCCGGCAAGCGCGGCGGTGTCGCCCGCAGAGCGCGTCGTCGTTCCGCCGCCACTCGGCGACAACGTCTACACGGCGTTGCTGCAGGCGTCAGCGCACTGGGCCGACTTTGCAGGCGCGCTACGCGTCTTGCGCGACGTTGCCGAGGGTGGCGGGGCAGTCCAGCCCGCCGTGCACCACTACATTCCGCTCTTCCGCGCATTTGTGCGCTTCGGCGCCGCCCCGTTCGCCGCAAACGGTGAAGGCGCGGACTTTGACGGCGGGCAGAGCCTACTCAACTTCGACGCGACGACGCTCAGCGGCGCACGGATCCGCGCTCAAGCCCTGCGGCGCGACTCGGCACCTCTCGCTGCGCTCACGCGCTCGTCGGCCCGGCCCGCTCGCACGGCTCCGTCCTCGAGCCTGTTCACTCTCCCCGCGCTTCAAGCCGTCCTCGCATCGTTTCTCGCCCTGCCCCCTCCCCCGGCTTCCTCGCTCGCGTCTCTCCCGCACAACGGCGCACGCACGGCCCCTTCGTCCAAGCACCTCTTCTGGGTTCTCGCCGCGTTCGACAAGGTCACGGCGGGCGACAGCGACGTGATTGTCGAGGTCTGGAGCGAGCTTGAGCGCAAGTTTGCCGGGCCGAGGAGCGGGTGGAGCGGGTGGAGGGTCGACAAGCGCGTCCAGAAGCTCGTCAGACGGCATGCAGAGGCTATTGAGGTGCGCAGGAGGAGGCTTGAGGAGCTGTTGTAGATCCGTCCTCATTGCACGCGCATCTTCTCCTCCGTCGTGCGCACCTGTGTCCCCACCTCGGCGTACATCTGCTGTGCGCGGCAGCTCGTGATAGCTTGATGGCATTAGCAGCGATCCTCCGATGCACGATCGCGCATCCACTGCACTAGCGCAGCTGCGGTAGCCTTCCTCCGCTCATCATCGCAACTTGCCCTCACGCTCACCGCTCGTTGCCTACGCTCGCCCCTCGCGCAAGCTACGGGTCGGCGGTTGGAGATGCAGACTCCGCATGCTGCTCAACGACTGGGCCCCGTGCCACCTGTGGCCGGCGTGCGGCTCCTTGTCTCAGCACTGATCCTCTTGCTCGCGCGGGATCGCGTCGGGTCCGCAGACCGTTGAGACTGCGAGTGCGGAGGGAATGGCCAAATCTGGGGTGTGAGCTGTGCCATGCGCACGGAGTGCACGCAGGGGTCTTCCTGATAGCTCACCCCGCACGCCGGTTTAGTGCCAGATCACCTGGAGGAAGGGTCGTCTGCACTCGCGCAAAAGCTCGCCCGCTTGCTGCAGCTCGTTCTCTGCTCCTTGCTCGACGTGCTGAACGCTTGCGAGCAGCTCAAAGCACATCGTCGCTTGACGAAGAGGCTCTCAACCTTCCCATTGTCCCTTCGCGAGGTGGTGCTCCGCTCCAGCTGCCCCTTTCATTCGTGCACGACCCTCTTCTGCACGGTTCTCTTGTCGCTCAGTACTTCGGCAACGGCCCGGGTCCCAGACGTGGCAAATACGCGCCGCCACTCTTGCCTTCTTGTTGCCTTCCGCTCACCGCCGCGAGTGTCCTCCTTCCTTTCCTTCGTCCTCCTACGGCCACCTTTGCACTTCCTCACCCGACATGGGTCTCTTCCATCGCCGTAACACTGGCGCCGACCAGCCACGCGCCCCTTTCTCGGTCAAACTTCCTCGCCAGCCCTCGTCGCTGTGAGCGCGGCCCGCGCACCTCGAGCGTCCTTTCCGTGTGGCTGACCTTGCCGACATGCAGCGCGCCCGAGGACGTCTACACGAACGCGGACCTTGACCCGACTGTCGACCCGGCGCAGAGGACCTGGGGTTATGGCACCTGGGTGCGGTGGTTCTCGCGCAGTCTCCTGCAGCAAAACGCTGATCGTCTCGTCGCCCGTCCCGCCTGCAGTTCTCTTTCTGGATCGCTGCTTCGCTCGATCCCGCCTTCTGGTCGACGGGCGCCAGTCTTATCCCGCTCGGACTCACCGTTTCGAATGCGATCGGTGCGTCGGAAGCGGGTGCACTCAAAGCAATCTTGCGCCATCCAGGCTGACCTCCTGTCGTTGCTTTGCGCTCTGCGCAGGTATCGTCGTGCTCGGCAACGTCGTCATCTCGATCCCAATCCTTCTGAACGCCCAGCCTGGCGCGAACCTCCGGATTCCCTTCCCCGTCGCCGCCCGCGCATCCATGGGCTACTACTTTTCCTACTTCGCCATCATCTCTCGCGCCTTCCTCTCGCTGATCTGGTTCGGCGTCGAGACCTACAACGGCGGTCTCGCCATGACCCAGTTCCTTCGCGCCATCTGGCCCTCATACGCCGACATTCCGAACCGGCTCGCCGAGTCCGCCGGTATCACCACGCGCGACATGTGCTCGTATTTCCTCTTCTGGCTCGTCCAGGTAAGCTCTCGAGCCGGTTCAAACCACCGTGCAGTTGCGGATGTGCTGACCTGCCGGGCCGCCCAGCTTCCGTTCTTCTTCCTCAACCCGAACCAGCTGCGCTGGGCTTTCCTTCTCAAAACTGTCGTCGTCCCGGCGACCATGCTTGCGACCATGGGTGCCCTCATCCACTCGGCCGGCGGCTCGGGCCCGCTCTTCTCGCAGCCCAACACGGTCCACGGCAAAGACTTCAGCCTGGCGTGGCTCACGGGCTTTGCCGCGCTCCAGGGCAACTGGTCGACGCTCTCGGTCAACTCAAGCGACTTCTCGCGCTACAGCAAGTCGCCTCGTGCAGTATGGTCGCAGGGCCTTGCCATTCCGATCTCGGTGCGTTTCCTTGATTCTCTCGACTGTTGCGACAATCAGCATTTCTGACTCTTCCGCTTGCAGGCCCTCTTCGTCACGATCTGCGGTATTCTCGCCGCTTCGGCGAGTATTCCTGTCTACGGCCTCGCCGTCGAGGATGCTTACTGGATGCCGTTCGACATCATGTGGCAATGGAACAACCGTGCTGCTGTCGCCTTTGCCGCGCTCGCCTGGATGCTGGCCGGTATCGCCGCGAACATCACCGTGCGTTTCCTGGTCTCGCTTCGATAGCAGCCTGTGGCTGCTACTCCTCCTCAGCGCCACTAACTCTCGCTTCGATCCAGGCGAACTCGATCTCGTCAGCGAACGACTTTGTCTCGCTCGCGCCTCGCTACATCAACCTCACGCGCGGGCAGCTCCTCACCGCCGTTCTCGGCGGCTGGGCTTGCGCTCCGTGGAAGATCCTCGCATCGAGCGGCACCTTCCTCACCTTCGTTTCCGGCTACGCCAGTTCGTTAACTTTCGAGCGACTGTCACAAGGCCGTTAGAACTGACTTCCTGCCATCACGCAGTCTTCCTCGGACCATTTGCCGGCATCCTCACCGCCGACTATTTCCTCGTCAAACGCAAGGCATACCACGGTAAGCTTTGCTGCCCTACATTTTGGCTGCTCCGGCACCTCGCGTTTCGCCATAGCCTGGATGCATGCTTACCAACTATCCTTGCAGTCCCCGAGCTTTACGACCCGCGCGGCATCTACCGCTACAGTGGCGGCTGCAACTGGCGGGCAGCTGTCACCTTGGTCCTGACTGTCACGCCCAACCTTCCCGGTCTCATCCACGCGATCAACCCGGACATCTACATCGGAAACATCCAGTGGTGGTATGCACCCGGCTTCATCGTGAGTCTCCCCGTGATCTGCCCTCAGCAGATCAGCCCTAATTGTGATTCCGACAGACTGGCTACGTCCCGGCTGTGCTCGTCTTCTGGCTCCTGAACGTCGTCTTCCCGCATCACGCGACTCTTCTCGCCGAGGCTGTCACGGCCGAGGACGTCGACTTGTCGGTTCCGCCTGCGCTGGACGACTACGGCGTCAAGAGCGAAAACGACAAGGACGCGTACGAGATGAACAGCGTCTCGGTTCACGCCTGAGCTGGCTTTTTGGCGCTCCTTCCCGCAGCCATACGCTCCTTTGCTCGCTCGCAATCCCTCCACATACCCGCACCCTCCAGCCCATCGTGCATAGTCTCTCGCTCGCTACTCTCGTGTCTCTCTTGTGCTGTCTCTTCCCGTTAGGTACAGACTATTATGGTCCAAAGCATAGCAACAAGGTCATATTGGTTACGGTCATTTATTCGAGAAGCGCCTCGAGCGTCCAGGCGTCAGCAAGACGCTCGTTTTTCGCATTCAAGCCGCCATGGATGATGACCTGGCTGCCCGCGACGAGCGTCGAGGCAAGCCAGCCGCGCGGCTCTGGTTGGCCTTTTGAGCGCGCCGAAGACTCGAGGCGCAACCAGGAGAAGGTCGGCGCAGCGTCTTTGGTGGCGAGGAGGGCCCAGGCATCCGAGTGAAACTGCGTGCGTGACACCCGAGTGAGTTGAAAGGGCGCAGAGGTTCGACGATGACCCCAGATGAAGACGTACGAATCCTGCGCCGTCGTGTCCCAATTCCTTCGGCGCGGCCTCGCGTTCGCCCATTGACAGAAGTGCCACAACGACCTTGTCTTTGTACTCGAGTGCGCCGTCGGTCCCGACAAAGCTCTGCACGCTCCTCTTTCCCGGGCCCTCGCCGCCGCCCTCAACCTGCTCATCGATGGTCGACCACTTCTGCGCCTCGACATCGTAAATGTCAAGGCCGCCGACCTCGTATCCGGCAAATCCGCCGTAACGAGCCAGGAGTGGAGTTGAAGCGGTGCAAGCCGGCAACGCTGTCAGAACGGTACCTCCACGAGCGGGCTCTGGCGCGTCGGGAAGGCGAGTCCATGTCCAGTTGGTGAGATCGAGCGAGTGAAGCTGCGCCAACCGACCCGATGCCGGGCAGCCGGCGTGGAGGTAGAGGTTGTCCTGTTGAACGTGCCATATAATCAGCGGAGTTGGCGTGGAAGGAGAGGGAGGCGTGCGCACTCCGCATGCCGCCATGGTGTGGAAGCTGCGCGGCTCAGGCTGCTCGCCGTTCGTTTCGTGTTGCGCCCACGATGCAGTGCTCGGGTCGAAAGCCCAGATGCCCGTCTCGCCGGCGAAGGTTCCCATGTCTTTTCCGCCACGCCCACCCCACAGGTAGACCTTGCCCTTTGCGCTCACGAAGGTAGCGCCGACGCGTCCGGAAGGCCACTCGGTAGTAGCATGGGCCGCAAGCGTGCGGCTGGATTCATCTGCCAAGAACGAAATTGAAGCCAGCGACCGAGGAAGCAGGTCAGCATTGAGCTTGCGAGTCTTCGATAGCTTGTACGCCCACCTCGAAGGTCCAGCTCCGTTACTGCAGCGTCGACGGGCGTGCGAGGCTTGAGCTCCCCGCCGAAGACGAACGCCTTGCCAGCAGAGACGGAGAGGGCGTGTGAGGAGCGCTGCAGTCCCTCCTGCGTCGCGAGCGGGAGCCACAATGCCTTCAGTGCGGGCATGACTCGTGTCGTGTGTGTTGTGGTAGCGGGAAGCGCGCAAGAAACAGCGCGGTGGGGCCGCGAAGGTCCTCATCGAGGTCCGCTGAGCACGTGCAAACGAGCGGGACAACCGGAGAGCGGCGCGCCCCTCACCCACAGCGACTCCTGAGACAGTCTGTCGATGCTGCACGCCGTGCGCGCAGTCAGCTCATACCGACGGTAGAAGGCGGACGGGGCGAGGTCGTGAGACGACCATAGCAGCTTCAGCTTTGATGCGCGGGGGAGCAGTTCGGTAGCAGTAGGTGGCAAAGCCGCGGCCTAGCGCCTGCGTGGACCTTCTGCGGGCAGCGATCTGCTCGCTCGCTGATCCGAGGGAGGCTGCGGGGAGGGCGGAGAGTTGCCTCTTGCGCTGGGCGACGGCTCGCGACAGCACTGCAAGACTCTCAGCAAGCGCTGGACGTGTCGCACAGCATGCCTGACATCGCGAGACACAGCATCGAATACGCTGACGGGCGCTCGAGGCGATGCTTGCCGGTCGCTTCATGGTCGCATTGCTCGCCACTGCCCGACGCTGCGCTGCCGTCTGCAGTTCGTGGGGCGTGCGCACTGTATGGTCACCACGCGCGCTACTTGCTGGCGAGCTGCGAGAACCACCCTCGCGATAGGAGCTTTTACGCGTTCCGGCCTTTCCCTCATCTCCTGTCTTGCCTCGCGTTCGAACAACGGATGTTGGCCGGTCTGCTACCTAGCTCGGTGTCGCAGCTGACAGGCGCAGGTCTAGCCTGAGCTCGTTTTCGCTTGAGCGTCTCGAGCGCGGCAGGCCGCTTCGGAGCCACCTCGGTACAACGAGGTGTCCCTCGGCTCTCTCGCAAAGGCGGACAAGAGCCTCGGACGGACCAGGCGAAAGTCGGGATGCTCGCTCCGGGGAGGTGCAGGCCGAACAGAGCGTCCTCGCGCGTTGTGGCCTTCCTCTCCCTTCCTCTCCCTCCTTGGCCGTTCTCGCCTCGCTTCATTTCCCTCCTTCGCCTGCACACGCACAAGCAACGTCATGGCCGCTGTCTCGGCTCCACCGCAGCCCATCATCACCTGCCCTTACACCGCTGGAGGGTGCCCGCTCTTCCAGACCATCGACGTCTCCGAGTCGAGTCGTTGCGCCGGCTCGTGCTCACCTGCACCGCCGCCTGCGCCCGCGCCTTTGCGCGGCTACGCCTCGACGTCCGCGCCCTCTCCGAATTCTTCAACGTCCGCCGCCACTCCGTCGTCGTTGTCGTCGGCTGCGTCCCGCCCCACTCCCGGCTCGTACTCTTACGACGACGCTCTGCTGCTCAGCGAGCTCACTGGCGAGGTTGGGTTGCCGCTCCCTTCCGCCCTCCTCAAGCAGGACTCGTGGTCCGGCTACCTCGACTTCGGTATCTCGCCCGACCAGCTCGAGGTTCCGTTCCTCGCTCCCCTGTCCGGCCCGTCCTCCGTTCCTTTGCCCGCCGCCCAGTCCCCTGCCGTCGCCTCTGCACCTAAACACCAGCTCTGGGACATCGAAGAGCTGATCCCGCCCGAAGGCGCGAAGCGTGTGCGCACGACCCCGCCGCCGATTGCGCTCCCGGGCGCCGCCACTTCCGCCGTCGGGTACCCGCAAGGAGACCTTCCAGTGAACGAACCCTCACCCGCTGCTGCGCCACGCTCGCCGAGCACGAGTGACGAGGAGAACGAGGTTGTCACGGTGCGTCGCTCTTCCACGGTGGCCCGACCACGAAAACGTTTGTCGCTGACGCATTTTGCGGAACCGCACAGCCGTTCATCTCTAAACTGTCGTACCTGCTGCAGCACCCGGAGTACGAGGCGTGGGTGCGCTGGGACGCCTCCGGCCAGTATCTCCTCGTGGCACACACGAAGCCGCACCTCCTGCATATCCTCGAACGCTTCTTCCGCCACACCGTGACGAGCTCATTCATCCGCCAGCTCAACGTGAGCTGCACTGTCGTTGGTTCTTCAAGCTCTGCCGTTGCTGACCTTGCCGGGATCTGCAGATCTACGGCTTCAAGCGCGCTTCGACCGCCCAGCTCCTCAACATCCTCGACGCCACGCCCTTCGCGCCCTCGGTCACCCTCCCCGACGGCACTGCCGAGACGTTCAGCGCAGCCGACTTCTCGGCCTTCTCCAACCCAGCTTTCTTCCGCTCTGTACCGGGCGGCGCGCATTGCCGTCTCGGCGCCCTCAAGCCAATCACGAAGGAGCGCGCGCCGCGCAACCGCAAGAAGGCGGCGACGAAGCGCAAGGCTGCCGGATCGGGCTCTGCGTCGGGCTGCGATTCGCCCTGACGACGATCCAGACGGACACTACTTCTCGCTTCATGCCTCGCGGCTTCGCCTTTCTTTTCCTGGTGTACCTGCAGTCTTTGTTCTGTCTCCTGCCGTCCTAGACCATAGATTTGACGTAGCCACAGTCATTTGCACATAGTCGTCTTTGTTCTGGACTTCACGACCTGTTCCTCTCCCATTTCGAGTGTGTTCGTCACCTCGTTCTCAAAATCAGACTGCGGACACATGCGCTGGCATACCTAGCAGCCGCGCAGAAGATGAAGGGAAGCGATGTCTCGGCCTGGCTGCCGATCGCCTCGAGCAGAGCCGGCGGCCGACAGCCTCCGTCATCGCACCTTCTGTTCTTCCACTCGCTTGCCTACACGTGCTGTGCCAGAGGGAATGCTCAACAGCGCCTGGGTCGCTCGGGCAGCCCATGCTGTGCCGAGAGTAGCCCTGCGACGACCCGCTGCCGCCGCTCCACTTCGTCGACTCGCTGCGATCTCGCCGCCGCCTACACTCCTGCGCCCACCAGCGGCCTCGCGACAGCTTCAGACAGCTGCAAGGTCGGCACAGGCGGGATCACCGGCTGCGGGGGGGCGAGGGCAGGGCGGGAGCAGCCGGCGATGGCGGAATTTGGCGCTTGCTGCTCTCGTCGGAACGGGCATCGTCGCCTACGACAAGGCGTACAATGCCGACGCCATCAGCCGCAGCTTGCGGACGGGCGCGTTCGGTATCGTCCTCGCGCTTGATTTCAAGCTGAATTTCGACGCCAACAACCCCGATGCCGTCGACGCACTGCACGAGCGCACCGCCAAACGGCTGTGGAACATCATCGAGACCAACAAGGGGATGTACATAAAGCTAGGCCAGGCCCTGGCGATCCAGGCGGCGATCCTGCCCAAGCCGTACCGCGACGCCCTCGCCAACGTCTTCGACGCCGCCCCCGCCGTCGACTGGGAAGAAGTTGAGCGCGTCTTCCGTGGCGAGTTTGGCGTGCACCCAGACGAGGCGTTCGACCACTTTGACCGCAAAGCAATCGCGTCGGCGTCGATTGCGCAGGTTCACCGTGCACGGTTGAAGCCGGTCGACGGGCGCCCGTGGAAGGACGGCGAGGGCTGGGTTGCCGTCAAGGTCCGCAAGGAGGCTGTGCCGAAGCAGATGGAGTAGTACGTTTTCTGGTTCCTTCACCTCCGTTCCTTCACCTCCCTTCCGCCCCGCCTCCCTTCCTCCCCGCCTTCCTCCTCTCCTCTCCCTCCCCTCCCGCCCTCCTTCTGCCCTCTCACCCCAAGTTGACATCGTCATTTCGCAGCGACTTGTGGTGCTACCGTACGCTGCTCTGGACGTATGAGAAGCTTTTCGACCTCCCGGTCGCTTTCGTCAGCAAGTACATTTCGGACCAGATGCGCAAGGAGGCGAACCTGCAGCACGAGGCGGAAAACTCGACTCGCATGGCCGCGTACCTTGCGAAGGAGCCGGGTCTGAGGGACCGTGCCATGGCGCCCAAGATCTATGAGCAGTGGACGGGCGAGAGCGTCATGACTGCCGAGTGGGTTCTGGCCTTCTTCTTCTCCAAGATTGTCGCTGACCTGCTTCGGGCGTGTAGCTTCGTCCAGGCGTGCCGACTGACAGACAAGAAGCGCATCGAGGAGCAGGGCCTCTCGCTCAAGCAGACGATGGACACGGCGACCGAGGTGTTCGCGGCTATGGTGTTCAAGTGGGGCTTCGTGTGTCTTCCTACTCTTCCTCTGCGGCGGCTCGTGCTCATCCACTACCTTCTCAGGTGCATGCCGACCCGCATCCTGGCAACATTCTCATCCGCCCAAATCCTGCGCGCCCGAAAGAGCCCCAGGTCATCTTCATCGACCACGGCCTATACGTCGACCTGCCGGAGACTTTCCGGCATCAGTACTGCTTGCTGTGGCGCAGCCTGTTTGTCGGCGACGTCAAATCGATCGAGGACATTGCCGTCTCGTGGGGCATTCGTAGGCAGAATAGCGACATCTTTGCGTCGCTCACGCTGCTGCGCCCGCACCGCCTGCGCAAGCAGCTCAAGGAGCAGCAGGGAGGCGGAGAGGGCAAGACGCCCGAGCAGACGCGCCAGGAGATGCAGTCGACGCTGAAAGAGCGTCTCAAGACGATGCTCGAGTCGGAAGAGGTGCCTTGTCTCGCTCTCGGCACTTGCTCGGCCCGCTTGCTGACATCAATTCACACTTAAACAGCTCATTCCCCGCGAGCTTATCTTCGTGACCAGGGCGATGCGGTGCGGCTGATCATCTGGAGACTTGCCGCCCAAGCGTCGTGACTGATCCGCCCCTTCCCTTCCGCGTGCAGCATGATGCAGGGTAACAACCAGACGATCGGCAGTCCGACGAACCGTATCAACATCCTGGCGCACTGGGCAGCGACCGGCCTTGCCCTGTCGACGCCGGAGCACTCGGCCGCGCTGCGCGACATTGGACTCCGCACGTACGCCATCGAGAAGGCGCGCCTGGTCATCTTCCGCGTCGTGCTCTTCTTCGTCGACGTCGGCTTTGTCGTGACGCGCATCCGGAGCGTGATCCAGGAGTGGTTCGGGAGGAAGAGCGAGGGCCTCGAGGATCTGCTCCAGAGGCAGGTGACGGTGCGTGCCACCTTTGTTCCATCCCCACAAGTCCCTGCTCATGCATGTGCTGTCGCGCAGGACATGGCACGGCAGGAGTTTGGCGTCGAGCTCGAGGACTCGGCCTTTGCGGGTTGAGAGGCCCTCGACATCTTGTTGCAACCACCCCGCACCTATAGAACATCCCCCCGTGTTGTCCTGCAAGCCCTTGTCCATGTCATTCACCCGGTACAATTGCATCTGCTGCGAACTCGACCTGTGGAGGACTTGTCGCGAACGAGACCAGCGCGCCCCCCTCCGTCGATCTCCTGTCGCCGTCGAGAAAGCCCGACCCACTCGGGCTGGGGCTTCTCTACTGATCGACGCACCATGACACGGCTTAGAGTCGAGAACACGTGCCTTTCATCAAGCGCAGCCACGACAGTGGCGGTAAGGGCCGATAACTGCGTCATGCTGCTCCCCTTCGCATCGAGCAATCGAGGCTGTGGGTGGTCTGCGATCCTGCCCCACAAGAGTCCTCCTTCTTTCCCTTCCTGCACACACACGTACGACTCGTACAAACAGTGCGTCGCATTGCAACCTCACTGGCAAATGGTCTCGCGCCGCAGAATCACGCTCATCTCTCTCCTTCGCACACGACCAGAGCATCATCATGTCTGGCATCATCGACAACCTCAAGAGCATGGCCGAGTCGGTTGCATGGCCCAACAAGGAGGAGAAGGTTGGTCGCGGAGAGCACGATGCGGCGCTCGGCGTCAACGCGAACCACGAGCCGCCTGCGGGTCTCTACGGTGCGTCCGCCTTCTCCTTCTCCCGAGTTTCTTTGGGGGGACCGTCGGCCGATGAGCGGTGGCTTGAGCGTGAGGCGGTGCATGCGGGAGTCGCGGCACGGGCTGCAGTGCCCCGAGCAGAAGCAGCGGTGTACGCGCGCAGATCAGCCGTGCTGACCCCTCCTCGTTCGCCCACTCGTGCAGACCAGCTCCGCGGCGAAAACGGCCTGCGCAACATGAAGACGCAAGGCAACATCGGCCAGGGGCACGACACGGGGCTCAAGCAGAAGGCCGTCAACCACCAGGAGGAGCTCGCCGAGCGCAGCCGCCTGCATCGCGAGGGCCTGTGGGAGCCGCACATGAAGCACGAGGACCTCGTCAACAAGTCGGACCAGCACCGCGAGGTTGCACGCGGGCTTTCGACGCTCGGCGGTGGGGACGGCGAGAGCGGCGCGTCCGCGACGGGGCAGGCCGACGAGCGTCTCGTTTGAAGTGTAGATAAGGCCACGAAGCCGTTTGTCATGCAGTACCCTTTCGCAACATTCGTCATCATCATGGGTGCGTTCTGGCGACAAACAGCAGGGATTGCGAGAGGACGAGCGGTGTTGCAGAGATGCTGAAAGCGGGGCAAAGAACGAATGCGTAGAGCACAACAGGCGGGGTGCTGAGTAGTGAGAGATGGAGTACATCGGGAGAGCGACGCGCGTCTAGATGCGGCCAACCTTGCGCAGGAAGAAGAGGAGGCCGGCGAGAACACCACCGACATCTGTGAGAGGCGAGTCAGAAAAGAGTGAGTTAGTCCAAGGCGCGGTCAGGAATCGAAGGAATAAATAGCGTACGTCCGGCCGAGTCCGTCATGCCGCCGCGGCGAATGAAGCCGTTGTACAGGTCCCAGACGAAGATGCCCGAGACGCAGAGCCACGCCGGGACGGGGACGACGAAGAAGAGGAGGAACGTCTCGCGCGGGAAGCACGCGGCGAAGAACGAGATGGCACCGTACGTTGCGCCCGACGCGCCGTGCGCCGAGTAGTACGGGTTGCGCGTGATGAAGTGGTTGACGAGAAGCGAGAAGGTCGAGGCGGTTACTCCCTGCAAACATGGGCCGGTCAGTCTCTGCGCGCCGCGTCTTCAGGTGGATTCGACCTCACGGCAAAGAGATAGAGCCCGAGGAAAGCAGAGTTTCCGAGAATGGACATGGCGGCCGGAGCCATAAAGCTGCAGGGCGAGAACGTCAGTTGCGATCCACGATAGGTGCGTGCGATGCAGGGACAGCAGCGCACTAGAGCGAGAGCATGTTTACAAGGATGTGGCCCGTCCCCTCGTGCGAAAAGGCCGACGTGACGAGCGTCCACACACGTCCCTGCGTGATGTTGTTCCACGAGACGGTGAAGTTGCGCTGGAGGAACCGTACCCAGCTCACGTCGCGGAAGCGGTGCGCGAGCTGCTGTCCGTAGCTCCATGCAAGGTAGACAGCGACGTTCGTAGCTGCACGGCGAGATGGTCAGGAGGCGCTCACGAGGGGAACGGGCATTGACGCGCGCACCGATGAGGCCGATGACGATCCACTGTCCCGGCAACGCATCGATGCGGTCCCTCCAGTTCGGGTCGCGCCTTCGGCCGTACGAGCTGCCAGACCCGCCGCGGCCATGGTACGGTCGGATGCCGCGAACAATGGCCGACGAGGAGAAGGTCCGTCGCGCGGGTTGACGGAACGCGCGGCCCAGAGCGGCAAAGGTTGGCGATGGCCGTGCGGGTGCGCCCAGCGCGTACGAGGGCGTGAAGGTGGCGAGGGGCCGGTGCGCGAGGGCGGTGTTCGGGAAGGAGGGGGAGGAGCGCGAGAAGTGGAAGAAGGGCAGCGGGGCGGCGGGTGGGCGGGCTATCCTCTGCAGCAGAGCTCTCGCGGCTCCGACGGGCCCAGCAAACGCCATCTCGAGCGCAGAGTGGCGAGAAGAACGACTCCAACCTCCGCCGACTGCTGATGGGGACGACTTGGCCTCGTAACGCCGCTCCCGCTCCTTCCTGCGCCGTTCTGGCTGCGTGGGGGGCTGTGCCAGCGCGTCATGCGAGCTCGTGTACCCGCGCCAGTCGCTTCAGTGCGAGATTGGCTGCGCGAGCCGTCCTCTCGAGCCGCAGCCATCTACCTCGCCGTCTCGACCACGTCTGCCGTCGTGAGCGCCGTCGTGGGCAGCATCAGCGAGTACAGGTGCGTCTTTCTTTCTTCACGCGAGCCGAGATCCGCTCATGGGTTCCGCCTGCAGCTTTCCGCATCCGCTCGTTGCGACGCAGCTTCACCTCGTCATCGCGCTCGCCGCTTTGCTGGCCGCAGGACTCACGGCACGACTCGTACTACTGAAGACGACCGGGCGGCGGGCGCTCACCGGCGCAGACCAGCCGAATGCTTTCGCCGCCGCTCTCTCGCAACTCTCCGCCGCGGTTCCGTCCCGCCCATTCTTCCACTACCTGAGCACAGCCTTCGAGGTCCTCTTCGCCACAGTCGCATCGACGCTCGCCGCGGTGCTCGAGCTGTTCGCTCAGCGCACCGTCGACCCGTCCTTCTGGGCTTTCGCTCGCCTGCTACCACTCCCCCTCTCCCTTTCCGCCGCCTCCCTGTCCTGCAACGTCGCCCCCGGCGTCACTCAGCTCGCTCTGAGCACTGGCCTCTGGCTTGCGCTCGTCGCAGGACAGGGTGTCACTGCCTACAGCAGCGGGTCGAATTGGCTTTTCGCGCTCGCATGGGCGGCCAGTTCAGTTGGGTGCGTCGTGGCGCTACAAGCCGCGCAAGCGCGAGGTCGGGAGGCGGAAACGGGCAAATTCAAGCCAACGGAGTTATCTCAGTGGTACGCTCGCCGCTTCTAGGAGACGCAAGCTTCGCTCACCAATCCTCCCGCAGGCCGGCGCGCCCACCCTCTCTCGTCATCCACCTCGCGCTATCGATCATCCTCCTCACCCTCCCGACGCTCAGCTCGTCCGAGGTCACCGACATCCGCCGCTACCGGCACTACAGCTTCTTCGCCGAGCCGGGGTTCTGGGCGCAAGAGGCGGTCATGGCCTTGTGCGGGCTCGCAAATCTCGCCGCGACCTGGCACCTTGCCTCGGTACGCATTCACGCATGGTCACATCCGTCTCGTACGCGCTCACCCGAAGCGACAACCACGCGCAGACCACGACCCCGCTCGCGCTCTTCTCCGTCGTCGCGCTCGAGGACACGCTCGTCCTCCCGCGCGCCTTCGCCCTCCTCCTGGGCAACCCGCTCGACGCCGTCTCGCAGGGCGAAGCGACGCTCGGGGCGGGCCAGCAGGCTGTCGTGCTGGGGCTGCTGGCGGGCGTGTGGGCGCTGGGGCGAGCGTCAGGAGAGGCGACGCAGCGGGAGGATGTGAGGGGCAGAAGAAAGGAGGGGTAGAAGCGTTGTGACTGTAGAACCCTGTCGTTGTCTAGTTGTCTCTCTTTACTTTCGCAATGTGCGTGTTGCGAGTCGAAGGGAGTTAGAAGGGGATGCAGTAGGGTGACGTCTGAGGCGAGAGCTGCGTACGGTGCCGCTCATCTCGCTTTTGTGAATACACAATGCTCTGATCACGAGGATGGACGTGCTGATGCGAGGCGACCTGCGCCGGAATGATGTGATTGCGAGCTCCCCCTTCTTTGTCTACCGCCGGTGCTCCTCTCGCTCGAAAGGCTGACATTGCGGCTGCCTATGCCTCGACCTTTCCGCCGCCGAGGATCTGCTTGCCCGTCTTGGCAATCTTGGCGTGGATCTCGTCGTATGAGAGCGACGTCTTGACGAGCACTTCTTGCTTGTCGAGCGAAATGTCGTGCGACGAGACCTCTGCATGGGACGAGAGCGGGTTCAGCAACGCAGAACAACGGACACACTTCACACGCCCCTCGTGAGGAGCACGCGGAGGGATCCAGTGCGCGCAGCAAACGCACCCGGTGCTTTGGTGAGGACGCGGTCGATAGCGCCCGAGCAGCCGGAGCAGGTCATCTTCTGCTCGAGTCACGACATGGTCAGCTCCATCGGGACTGCTTGACGACCATTCATCGAACGCACGACGTTGAACTTGTAGGTCGACTACACGCCGAGGTGGGGAGGCGAGGCGATAGCGCGAGCGATCAGCTGGGCGGCATAGACGTGGCTGCAAGCGCTGAGCGCACCTCTGCCATCCTTTCTAGCGACTTCCGAGGGTCTTTTGGGCGGAGGAGCGTGCGGGCGGAGCGAGAGCCGCTTCATCAGTCAGCGACGGCCGGGACGAGGCTCTCGCACGAACAACATCGCCCAACTCGCGTGCTAGACCTGTCTAGAGGCCAGACAGAATCTGACAGCTGGTCGAAGTGCGCTCAGCTGGTACTCTGCAAGTCCAGCAGCGGTCCTCGAGCGTTGTCCTTCTCCTCCCGCGGCTCTATCCTGCGATCGTTTATGCGCGCTTACGGTCGGCGCATGCAGAGATTGCTGAGGATTGCTTACAGCTCGCCTCATCGTCACGTCTGACAGCGAGCTCGTGTTGCTCGGCCCCTTCACCTTCTCCATCTCGCATCTCTCGGCGAGAGGTTTCATCGGGCGATGCGCAGCTTCTCCCTCGCATGCATGGCCTTCGTCCGCCCCTGTGCGAGGCTTCGCTGCTGTCGTGCTCAACGCTACATCGCTTCGCCGGCTCTGCTGACGTCCTCGTCGCTTCATTCGTTCGTCTCGCTGACTTGGCGCTGGCTTCATGTCTGCAACTTTGAAACTCGAGAGGGGGTATAGCCTGATCCTTTGACAGCATGGCCTCGAGTCGGCCTACCTCCGGTCCTTGCTGTAAGGCTTCTTCACACAGCTTGATCAGGCGCTTCTCGTGGATCGCCTTCCTCGCTGCCGAACTCGCCGAAGCAGTCACAGAATGCCTCTCTTGTTCCGTCGAGCTGCCAGACGGTAGCTCTGTCTCCAGTGAATTCGCCACCAGGTGACCGCCAGATTATCAATGTGCGTCTTTGCTGGGGATGCTCATCGCATGTCTACAGCGACTGACAGCGCGCATTGCCGTCCTGCAGCAACGTCGCGGTCACGATTATTGGCCGAGATTGACGCGTTTTTCGCAGACACATGGGGACTGTCGTTGCTGGTCCACCCGCAGGTGTGCTTTCAACCTGCCTGATCTTATGCTGTTCGCCAAAGGAAAGGACTGGCTCGCATGGCGTCTTGCACAGGCAGCTAGCATGTGATCCGCGTCATGATCTTTCAGCTAAGGCGTGGAGCGTCGTTCCAAGGCATGTCGCGGCGACGCAATTCCGGCAACACAACCAGCGCAACGGACGCCCCGATCCAGTGGCGCGTTCTGCTCCGCGCACTGTATGTGCGCTCGCTCCCCCAGTCTTACAAGGTCGAATCGTCTGACTTGACGTCCCACAGGGTCCCGCTCGGACCGCTCGAGCGTAGGCAGGAGAGGCGGAGGCTTTCGGTCCTCGCTCTCGCGGTAGAATTCGAGGGCTTAGCGAGTGGCACTGCGCGATGCAGAGAGTGAGAAGGAGGTACAGGCGAGACGGGCGCAAGTCGGAGCTCGGGGTCGAGCGGGCGAGAGCGGGAGCCGAACGAGCTGCGCGCGAGCGAGCCGTTGGCGCTCTTCCTCCTTCCCTCCTCCTCTCCTCCGGCTCTTCTCCTTTCTCGCCTCTGCGAGGATTCATCTGCACCCTCATCGCTGTGCTCCGTTGCCGGGTGCGCATCCCGCCTTCTCTCCAACTGTCCTCTCGCTCCCGCACTGACCCCCTCTCCCGCCTCGATCTTCCAGTCAACGCTCGCTCTGCTCGCTCGACGCGATTCGAGTCTTCTGTTGTCCCTTTCTCGTCTCTGGCAAGCACCCGCTCGAATCTGCGCCGGCCGCCGTCTCGACTCGCCCGCCATGAAGCTTTCGACCGCGTTCGCTTCGCTTGCTCTCCTCGCCCCGCTCGTCCTCGCGCTCGGTGAGTCAAGCTTCCCGTCGAGCTTGCTCGACAAAGCGGGCACGGAAGATCCACGAGTTGGTGACTGACGCTCTTCTGCACCCGCACAGACCGCCACTCGCCCGCCTCGCTCGGAAAACGCCGACTTGCCCATTGGGCTCGTAGCCACGAGACCGACTCGTACGGCTCCGTGGACAGCTCCTCGGGCGACTACGGCGGCAGCAGCGACGGATGGGACGCTGCTGCGACGGACGAGAACGACGACTCGGGCGACTGGGCGCGAGACGACCAGGCGTCGGCCGCGCCGGTTGACTACAGTGCCGACTCGTGGGCGAGCGCCGGTGCGCCGACCGAGACCGCCGTTGCCGCGCAGCCTTACGACACGGCCAACTGGGCGCCCACTGAGACGGCGGCGACCGGTGACGGCGGCTGGGGCTCGGGCGCTGGCTCGCCCTACGACGCCTGCATCCAGCAGTGCATGGCTTGTACGTCAATCGCACGAACGCGCTTCCTTTACCTGCGGTTCTCACGCTTGTTCGTCACAGCGAGCGGTCTTGGCTGGCCCGCCGCGACCGCGACTGACGCAGTCGCCAATCCGTCTGCTTCCGCTCCTTCGCCCACCGAGACTGGCCAAGCTGGTGCTCCGGCCGCTCCGCCTGCGAACGACACCGGTCTCGTTGCCGGCCCGCTCCAGGTCGTCGTCGCGCCCAAGAAGGGCGATCTGGTGCGTTCCGACGTCAGGCCAGACGGCGACGCATTCCTCTCTGCGACAGCTGACGCGATGTTCTCCCTTCAGCGCATGGTTCCGTTCAACATTGCCGCCAAGAAGGGCGAGACGATCGAGTTCGTCTGGGGTGCTGGCGTGAGTTCCGCTTTCCGCTGCCTTGAAGCAGCGGCTGATCTATGCTCCTGCTTGCAGCCGCACACGGTCACGCAGTCGTCGGCGGCCGCCATCTGCAACGCTTCGCTCGAGGACGGCGCCTTCAAAAGCGGCATGCAGAATGCGTCGTTCAAGTTCGAGGTGCCCGTCGAGTCCGAGGAGACGATCTTCTACTACTGCGCCGTCGCTATGCACTGCAAGAACGGCATGTTCGTGAGTAGCGTATCGCATCAAAGTCGCGGTGCGCGCTCGTGCTGACCTCGGCTCCTCTCGCAGGGCCTGATCAACGTTCGCTCACCTGTCGTCATTCCTGTGCGTTTCTCGCTCACCTCCAGCTCTCGCAGGGACAAGTCTCGCTCGATGGCAAGTCGGCCTTCGGCGGCTACATGAAGGACTGGGTCAAGAAGCGTGTCTCGCTCCGATTGAGAAGGTTGACCTCGAGGCTGATCTCCTCCTCGGCTTCGCCTACAGGGACAAGAAGAACCAGGACATGTGGGATGCGACGGTAAAGATCACGGCGGACTTCCCCGACGCGGCTAGCTGGGGCGACAATCTTTCGGTGCGCACGGCCGCTCTGACTCGCAGTCGTTCCGCACCCCTGAACTGCTGCATCCGCTCGCAGACCGAGCAGTTCGAGGACTGGGCGCTGCCTTACGCCATGGAGTCGACGCTCATGACCCGCCAGTACTTCGCCCAGAAGGCCGTCGAGGCCAACTCGACTGCGACGCCCTCGGCCTCGTCAGGCGACAGTGCGCCCAACTCGTCGGAATCGGGCAGCTCGGCTGCGGCCACCACGGCCGCTGCGAAGAGCTCAAATGGCGCAGCTGTCGTCGCCAGGCCTGGCATGACCTTCGGCACCCTGGCGCTCACGCTCGTCGCGGTCCTCGTCGTTCAGGCGAGCTGAATGCTCTCGCCCCTCGCCGCTGGTTGCGCAAACTATGCTCGAAACCTTTCTGTTGCGTAGCCGCACCCGCCAACTCGGCTGTTTCGCTTCGTGCATGTTGCTTTCCTCTTTGTCGCAGGTCGACCTTTGTCTCCACTTCCTCTCCCTCTGCCTTCGTCTCCACTTCCTCTCCCTCTGCCTTAGTCCGAAGCTCCCCCGACTTCGCCGCCTTCCTCTCCCCCTTCGCATTTCTACGTCGCAGCTTCCGGGTCGCGACGCCTCTTTCAATTCGTTCGCCTGATTCACCTCGTAGTTCTCGCCGTCCGCGAGATGAGCTGCTGCAACTGTGTGTTGCTGCCCCTCTTCCGCGCTGCGTTGATCCGTTGAAGAGACGAGTCCATTGCACAGACGCGATGCGTAAAGGAGACGATGTGAGATGACACAGCACTGCGAAAGGAGCAGACGTAAACACATGAGCGAACACGAGAGAGAGCGGGCGAGTATCACAGGTGAGAGGGAGGCCGATCCTGACAGCACAAGGCGCGAGAGGAGGCAAGGCACGCAGAGAGGACAACGAGTAACTGAAGAGCACATCGGTAAGGGAGAGATGCGAAAGGCGAGAAGGAGAGAAGGAACAAGAGCCTGAATTGAAGACGTTGTACAGGGGCCGCGAGGTCACTGTGGACTGGGCGAGTTCTACGCTTCAAGAGCGCGTGGACTGGCGCCGACGTGTGAGACTATGTCGACAATCTGCACCGTCTCAGCCGTTTGCCGTGTTGCTCCGACCGTTTCAAAGCCCGTCCGGCAGGCCCGCGCCGAAGCCGGCAGCACCGTGAGAGGAATGGAAGGCATCGAAGGAGCCGAAGCTGCCGAAACCGCTGAGCCCGGCGAAGCGGTCCAGAGCAGTAGCGTCGGGCAGGATGTTGGCAAGAGCGCCGGCTGCAAGCGGGGCCGTCGGGGCTGGCTGAAACGCCGTCGGAGTGCTCTGCATGTTGTCCCTGTATGACTGAGCGAAATGGAGAGCGTTCCCGTAGTGGACGCGGCCGTCGCGCCTGAGCGCGTCGAAGTGGGCAGCAGCGGCCTGGTCGTCCGTGTCCAGGTTGACGGCGCCGTTGGCCGAGATAGTCATGAAGTAGCTGTGATGGAACCGCAAGGTATGAGCGGAGGTTGCCAAGCTGCGGGAAGGGGTCGAGAGAACGCACTGCGTGGGAGCCGCAGCCACCTCGGGTGCAGGCGAAGCAGCCGCACGATCGCCATCCTCCTCCGAGCCCGAGCGGTCGTCGCAGACATCGACCTCATCCTCCGTCTCCTCGGCGGTGAGGTCGAGAATCGGCGTGGCCTGGCTCGAGCCGGAGGAGGCGGTGGCCGAAGCGCCCGACTTTGCCGGGGAAAGGCGAGCGCGCTTACTCGGCCACTGCGTGGTCTGGGTATCGTCCTCGTCCTCGTCATTCAAAATGAGCGCGGCGTTGAGCGGGCGAGCCGGTGACGAGCGGGCGGGCTTGGCCTGCGAGGGCGAGGAGTGCTTGTCCTCGTCGAGCGTCTTGCTCTCTTTCTCGTCTTCGTGCTTGCGCTTGACGGACCTGGTTGCGCTGCAAATGAAAGTTCCGCGACCGCAGAGCGTCAGTGGGAGCAGTCTGGCGTGAAGGAAGCCGACGGCACGAACCTGCTCGACGAGCCGGGCGTTGCCTGAACCTTGCTCGGCGCCTTCGAGGCGCGACGAGTCGAGACCTCGGCTTCCACACTGGAGGTCGAGCTGTCGGAGCTGGACGTCAGGACCAGGCTCGTGATAACAGCGAGACGAGAGAGTCGCACCCGACGAAAGGCTTGGGGCCAGCGGGCGATACAGGCTCGCGAATCAAGTTGTCCGTCTCGTCACGGCAGAAGTTGCTGAAGTCGTCTTCGTCTGCGTCGGGCGCGGGAGCGCCCCGAGCCGGAGCGGGATGAGGCGAGTCAGTCTGGACGAGCGAGAAACGGGCGCGCCTGTTCGTCTTGGGCCTAGCCGAGGTGGTCTCCTCCTCGTCGCCGAAGACGGTGCAGCCGGGGTCGTCCTCAGCCTTGCGCTTGTTGACGGCCAGCGAGCTGTGGGAAGGGAGGGGGAATGAGGGGAAGATTTGGGCGGGCAGAACGGCGAAGGGAGGGGAGCGAGGTCGTGGTGCCACGGAAGGAGCAACTTCGGATCAGCTGCTGTAACAGCTGACTGAAAGCGACTCGAGAAGTACACACCTGGTCTTTGCACGCTTGCTGCGGCGAGGAGGGACCTTGTCGGAGACCTCGACGTTCGAGGTGGAGTCCTCCTTGTCGTTGCGGGAGCGCTTGGTGCGCGTGCCCGAGGCGGGCGCGGGAGTCGTCGCAGTGGTGCTGGCCGTGCCCGGCTCGTCCGCAGCAGGGTAGAGAGAGGGGGGCGTACGGCGAGTACGGGTCGAACGGCGAGGGGAGTCGCGCGAGTACGGGTGAGCGAGCTGCCGATGGAGCGAGTTGGACGTAGTCGGGGCCATCTTGCGTGACGTGTAGACGGATGGAAAGGGCGAGGGCAGAGGGATGAGTGGTGGGAAGGAAAGAAAGAGGCGAGAGAAGGCACCGGGCGTTCTCGAGAGACTTGGGCGAAACTGCAATGCCCAGTCGTCGGTGACTCCGCGCCGTTCGACACGCTTCTGTAGGCCGCACAGATCGCTTGAAAGGTGGATCAAGTTGTGAGGAACGCCTCCATGCTATGGCGGTCCATTTAGCAGAGTCAATCACCGGCGGCGGCCGGGCACCAGCGAAGTCCGAGCATTGCGTCTGCAAGCACGCAGCCACGGGTCCCAAATGCCTCCCAGATGCCTCCTGAAAGCACTGGACGTGAGCTTCAGATTGTCGAGTCGCACTTGGCAGCATCGAGCTCCGGCGGACACACCAGTGCAATGCAGGACCCAAGCGAGCAGTTCTCATATCGCTCGAATCAATCCACGGCAAGGCGGGATAGCACATCTCATACAGCACGGAGTACAGGCGGGGAAAGAGAAGAGCCTAGGTTGTCTAGACCGAGAAGACTGTATGCCGGCGGACGGAAGTCAGCTTTGCAGAACCTGGAACAGCGGCAAAGAAAGCCAGCAGCGCACCCTTGAGGTAGTTGATTTCAAAGTACGCCTCCTTCATCGCTGCAGGATCGGCGACAGCCGCTGCGCAGTTGGCGTAACGCGGGTAGACGAGACCTGAAAGGCTCGAGTCGCGCCAGACGCCGTCTTGGCCTGCCCAGTCACCGCACGTGCTGTTTCATACGTTGGGAGAAACATCAGTACGAGTTGTATACAACATTGTCGTGATAGGATGACATACGTGATGTCCTGCGGGAAGGGCAGGAGGCACCAGTCTCAACTTAGCTCGACATGAGACAGCGCGCGGAAGACACGCACGAATGTTAGCATCTGGTTCTTGAAGTAGGTGCGCGTGTCGCACGTCGAGCCGTCAAATGCGGCGAAAGGCGTCCCCCACGACTTCCAGCGCGGTGCGCCCGACTTGATGTCGGCCGGAATCCTTGCCCGAGGGAAGCGCCACATTGAGATACTGGCGGACGGAAGCCGTAAGCACATCCTATGAGTCACAACACGTCAGGTATGAGGGCAAGCGGGCGAGCCTCACCCAGTCTCGGCGAAGAGGACGGCAAAGACGCCTCCTCCTGCGCGGTTGAAGCCGTCGCCGTACGAGCTCTGGTCGTAGTCAAAGCTACTGCAGCCCCACGTCGGGCCGTAGGCGTCGCAGTTCGGGCTCGAAGCGGCGCTGTTGCCCGTCTGCGCGCCCGAGCGCGTGCAGCCGGGCACGGTGTGCAGCGTCGCCTGGTTGAAGGTGCGCGAGTTGACCCCCTCGTAGATATCGACCTCTCCGGATTGGGGCCATGGGTAGTTGTACTGCGCGCGGTAGCGGCAGTCAGTCGACTCGGATGCGACTGGAGAAGGAAGGGAGCGACGCACGAGCCAGAACGCGGGCCACACACTGGGTCCCCACGGCGCATGCTTCATGTCGAGGATGATCAGGTTCCCCGGCTGGTAGACTTCCTTGCTCTCGATGCGGACCGAGTCGCGCTTGGCTCCGAGCGCAAGCTTGCTGCTCCGGTCAATCTGGAGAACCGCCGTGCCCGCCTTGGACACGGACACGAGTCCCTTCCGCGTCGCCGCCTCGCGCGTGAGGTAGTTGACCTGGCCGTGAGTCGGGTCGGGCTTGCTCCAGAAGTTGAACTGGTCGAAGAAGGTCGCGCCCGCGTAGGTGCGCTTCAGAATGGGCGTCGCAGCAGGTGCTTTCGGACCCGCAGGGCTGGCAGGCGTCGTTGTCGCGCTGCGTGCACATGCCGTACCGGTCGAAGTGTAGCCGCTATTGCAGGCTGCGGGTCGACAAGAGGTGAAGATCAGCTTCTCTGCGTCGGCGCGCATTCTAGAACCGAGCCTGCGGGTCGTACACCAGGTGCAGGTTGCGCGCGCCTTGTTACACGCATAGTGCGAGTTGGGCGGGATGGCGTAGGCTGCCTTGGAACAGTCGGTCGTGGCAGCGCAGCGGACAGTCGCACGGTCCTCGAGGTCGACGAGGTCGCGCTTCTTAGTTGCCAACGTCTCCTCGTTGTTGACGAGGGCGATGTAGACTGGGTCGGACGCTGCAGGCGGGTAGGCGGCTGCAGGTTGGGCGGTAAAAGCTGCGGCAAGGAGGGGGATTACGACGAGCGACGAGGAGAGCATGGCGGTCTCGCGGCAGCAGCAGCACTCAGCGGAATGAGAGAGCAGGCGAGCACGTTGGCTGAAGAAGGGCAAGAGGCGCACGCGGATCCCGCACCACACGCCTTGGAAAAGCGAGCTAGAACGGCCGCCAGCGTTTCGAGGTCTGGAACGAGGGGATGGGGCTGATCGGCGGTCCCGCGAGCGCGCCAAGTCTCACGGGCCGTCCGACAGGCACTCAATCCCTGTCAGCTGGATTGGTCCGATCCCGCACGAACCTCGGCGAGCCTGAGCGCGCGGGAGGGCGCGGAAAGGTCGAAGTGCACGAGGCTCGCGAAGTCAGGGAAGCATCCCAATGCGTTCCTGTCGGTCGTGTGGTGTGCTCCCGCACCACGGCATGGTTTTGGACCAACCAGCGTGTCGCTCTGTCAGCGTGAAGAGCGAAGAAGACGGGAGAGGCCACCGTTGGCCCTCCCGCCGCAGCTTGGGAGGCAATCTCTCGCGAGCGGTGCGACTCCAAAGCACCCAAAATGCACAGCAATGTCGCTGAGGTAGCGGAGATGCAAGGGGCGTCATGGGTACACTTCCGCTCGCGCATTCCGCCTCGCTTCGCCCGCTCGCCGCCGCCTCGCTCACTCGCTCACGCCAACAACGCCCGGGGCCAAACACAACATCTCAAATGCAGCCACGCTCGCTTAGGCCTTGACGAGGAAGTTGCGCTTCGGGAAGTGGATCGCCTTCTTGTGAGCGCGCTCAGTGGTCTGGGTGCGCTCGTGCTGCGAGGCGCGATGGAGACAAGCCCGAGAATCAGCCGACTGTGCACCACATCGCGAGTGCGTGAAGTTGCACGAACCTTGGTCAGCCGCCTGCGGATAGCACGGGTCTGCTTCTTGCGCATGTCGAGCGGGAGCTTCTTGTTCTTGTAGAGCTCGCGGAGGTTGGCGCGCGTCTTCTGGTTGATGACCGTGAGGACGCGGGCGATCGACTTGCGAACGACCGAGCTGTGGGACGAGCATGCACGCAGGGTCAGCTGGCTGTTCTGCGCGAGGCGAGAGGTTGAAGCGGGAGGGCTGGCAGGACGTCGACTCGGACTGCGCGGCGAGGTGGGGCAGCGACTGGGACGGAGTCGAAGCCGCGCGCCACTGGCAGTCTCCCGCTGCATCTGCCAGGACCACGCACGCGCGGCAGCCAGGCGAGGCGAGATGCAGGGGCGACCGGTCGTGCGAGCCTCGCCCCCAGCGGACCCCTCGCCGAGCGGTCCGCGTCGTCCATCTGAACCAATTGGCCATCCGTGCCTGCCCACCTGCCCTCGCAACGATCCCTCGTCGCACCGTGCACCGCGAGCAGCGCCGCCAGAGAGAGGAGGAGCGGCGGCCTCACATGCGGGCAAGCTTGGAGGCGTTGCCGCCGGTGATCTTCTGGACGCGGAGCGAGACGAGCTCGGTCTTGAGCTCGTCGAGCTGCTTGACGAGCTCGTCGCGCTTCTTGCCCTGAAGCTCGCTGGCGCGGACCTTAAGCTGGGTCGACATGCTGCTGTCGAAGCGAGGCGGGTGCGTGGGAACGGCGGACAAGGGGCGCGGGAGAGCGGGCAGGGGGCGTCGGACGGGGTTTTCAGCGACGCAGGAGCAGTCGACGGGGTCGTCAGAGGCGCAGGGCGGGGCGTCGGGCGGGTCGAGGACGAGGGGAGCGGGATGAGGAGGTTTTCGCGACGGCGAGACGGCGGGTCGGGGCGGGGCGGCGAGGGGACAGAGGGGGAGGTCAGCGCTGGACTTGCTCGTTCGCTCGGAGCGTGCTCACACTGGCCGTGGGTGAGGGAGCAACCGGGGCGGAAACCGTCGGCCGTGCTCCTCCCGCCGCGCTCGTGTCGAAGCGCGCGCCAGGCTGACGTGGCGCCCACCGCCCCTGAAGTGCTCTCGCGCCTCGCACGCCGTACGGCACACCGCTGCTGCAGCCCCGCCTGCTCGCTGCAGATCCCGCTATCTCGTGCCCCACCGCCACACCATGCTCAGCTGGCTCACGGGAAGGAAGCCCGCAATCACCGTCCAGCAACTGTGGGGTGCGCTAGGCTCTTGTCTGCTCCGTCGCTTCCTCGCTTGACCCGTCTCCTCTCGCGCTTCTTGCTTCCCATGACTGCAGTCTTTCCCATCAAGGTGGGCTCTCCTGATCTCGATACTTGCTTTGTCTCGGCTGACACTCCCACTCTAGAGCTGTCGCGGCACAAAGGTCGAGGAGAGCGCCTACTCAGAGGAGGGTCTCGAGGTTCGTCTCTCGCTGGTCCCGTCCCAAAGCTCACCCACTCAGTCCTCTTGAGCTGCTCAGTATGATCGCCAGTGGATGATCGTCGACGCCGAGTCGCACAAGTTCCTGACAGCGCGCACCATTCCCAAGGTCAGCTTCTTGAGTCCGACCCGGTGACATTCCGACTGAAGCGTTTGCATCTGCAGATGGTGCTCATTCACCCCGTCATCAATCGCGAAAAGGGAACGCTCGACATCTCGGTGCCCTCTGCTTCGGGAGACGCCGCCCCTCGCCAATTCTCCGTCCCGCTGGCACATCCTTCCACCTACCTAAACAATCCGGAAAGCGATCCCTCCCTCGACCACGACTATGCCGTGTGGGGCTGCGACCCGCAGGATGGCTACACTGTCGGCTCGCCCGAGCTCCTCGCGGCTTTGAGCCAGTTCATGGAGCGCGACGTGCTTCTCATCCGCAAGGGTCACACGCGCAGGAGCGTAGCCGAGGTCCCGGGCGTCGTGCACAGCGAAGGCTTCCAGCCTGTCGTTGGCTTCGCAGACTTCTACAGCATGCTCATCGCGAGCGCGACGAGCTTGAAGTCGGTTGCTCCCCCACCTTGCACAGTTTCGCCCATTGCTGACGTTTCTCGTCCCGTCAGGGAGCTCTCCTCTCGCATCCCTGCACTCGCCTCAGACCCCGAGTTTGATGCCTCTCGATGGTCGCCTCCTGCTATCGCCGTGCGAGGCGGCCTCGAGATCAACCGTTTCCGAGCGAACATCGTTGTCGAGGGCGTGCCCGAGCCGTGGGAGGAGGACGGGTGGAAGCAGCTGACGATCGGTGACGAGCCTATCGAGGTCGGGCTGCGCTGTGCGCGGTGCATGGTGGGTTCTGTGCAGCTCCTCTCGGTGCCCTGGCCCCCTCAGACTCATGAATCCGCCCGCCTCGCAGCTCCCCTCCGTCGACCCCGAGACAGCCAAGCGCGACAAGCTCCTCCCTGACGGAGTCATGAAGCAAGATCGCATGGTTCAGCCCATCTCAGGACGCAAAGTGTGCTTTGGCATGCTCGTCTCGCCAAAGAAGGCGTCGGGTGCGTTTCTCGAACCTGTCTCACTGACCGCCACTAGACCCCAGCTGACCGAACAGCGCGCGCAGGCTTCATCAAGGTTGGCGACGTGGTGACTGTGCTGGACAAGTACCCAAAGCCGGCGAGCGGGCCGTACATCCGCAGCGAAGACATAACGAACTGAGCAAGCATGGTCGGTAATTGGGCTCTTTGAATTTCGGTCGTATACTTCGCGGGTCTCGCTTGTTGTAAAATCAATGTCTGCTCACATCGACTGCCGAGGTCGAAGCGTAGTAAGAAAGCAAGACCATTTCCCATCGTTTCGTTCCGTCATTTCCGACAGCCTGCCCCAACGCTACGATTCAGGCCGCAATACCTTCTTCTGCTGCGGTACCAACGCGGACGTTCAACGACGTTTGTCGCCGTGCGGAGCGTCCGTCCGCGCCGCTTGAGGCCGTTCCGAGGTATAATTTGTGCAAGAAGGAGTGCGCTCTGCACTCTCTCGTCCGCCTCAGCTATACCCGCTCGGCCACCCGCCCGCGTCTCGATGACCCTGCTGGTGCTGCTGCTGGTGCTGACCCGGTGCTTGAGCCCCGAACGGCGCCGCGAACGGCGACAATCCAGGCGGCGCACCGCTCGCGCCGACGTGCTGATGCAGACCGGCGAAGGCGGTCGACAGGCCGGGCGACCCGCCTGAGCTGGCGAGGTGCTGCGCGGGCGGACGGGCCGGCGAAGAGAAGTGCGGGAAGGGCGCGGCGGCGGGCCCAGACCCAGTCGCGGGTGCGGGTGCAGCGGCAAAGGCGCCGCCGTAGAGCGCAGAGGCGGCGACGGGCGGCGGAAGGCCCGCGAAGGAGGATGAGTGAGGCGGAAGCGGCGGTGGCGCGGGAAGGTGCGGATGCGCCGAAGGCCAGCCGGCCGCGTGTGCGGCGGGACTGCCGTGCGTCAGGTTCGGAATCGACTCGAACGAGCGCGGCGTGACTGGCTGCTGCTGCTGCTGGGCCGGGTGCCCAGCCGGGGTGGCGAGCGAGCTGCCGAGGAGAGGCGAACCCGCATGGCCGCCAGCGGGCGCGGGCGTCCAGATCGAGTGCACCGGGTTGAGCGAGGGCGAGCCGCCTCCTGCAGGTGCGAGAAGCGACGGGCCGGCTGCATTGTTCGCAGCGCCCATGTGGCTCGACGACGGGCTCAGAATGGGCGCGCTGGAAGGCGAGTGCGCGCCGCCGGAGAGAAGCTGTTGTCGGAGGTCGGCGGCTGTACGTGCGGGACTGGCCGAAGGAGCCTGAAACTGCGGCGTTGTGCGAGAGAGACCGGGTGGCGGGCTACCGAGGCAGGAAGGCTGTCAGCTGCGACTCGCGAAACGAGACAGGGGCGGGCACGTACATGACCGGCTGAACCTGCGGCTGGCTAGACGACCTGCTGCCGGGGTAGACGATTTGCTCGTCGTCATCATCGTCATCCTCGAGGTCGCTCAAGCCGTCCATGTCGATCTTGTCGGCGGCGTCGATGCGCATCGCCCGGTCAACCGGGTCGTCTTCGGTCACCTGGTCGAGCATCTCGCCGTCGTCCTCGTCGCCATCGCGCGCCTCTGCAGCATCTCCAGCTGGCGCGATGTGCTCGAACGAGATGTCGGCACCCGGGAGGGCCTGGTCGCGCGGGGTGAAGACGAATGCGCCATCGACAAGCGAGATGCGCGTGAGCTGGACATACGAGAGCAAGCCAGTCAGTCGGCAGTGACATGAGTTAGGATCGTGGGAGATGTGCGCACAGGCGACTCAGCGAGAATGAGCGCATCCTTCTGCCCGTCGGCGACGCGCATGAGCTGCTCCTCATTTGGGTGCACATCTCGTCCAACCCTCCTGATCTCCCTCGCACTGACCGCCCCACCATCTTCTGTCGTCCCGCCCGCCGCAGAGCCCTTGAGGCCACGACGTAGAGGCGCGAAGCCGAGGAGCTCGACGTCTTCCTCGAGCCAGAGGCCGTGGTCGAGCAGCTGCGTCGGGAGCTGCTCGAGCGGAAAGGCCAGCTTCATAGCATTGGAAAAGTCGGCGTACGCGCTCCACAGCGCGTCGAGCGCGCCGCGCAGCTCGGCGAGCGATGTGCGCCCAGGCGGCGTCCCTGCGGGAGCGGACGAGTGGTTCGTCTCGCCCGAGGACCCGAACGAAGCCGGCCGCTGCGCCTCCTCGCCTTCTCCCGTGCTCGTGCGCCCGCGCGCGCCACCGCGCTGCGCGCGCTTGCGCTCGCTCGCCTCGACGCGGGCCTCGACGCGCGAGAGGTACTCGAGCTGGGCGACGAGCCACTTGGTGACAATCCGGATCGAGGGGAGCGCGCGGCGCAGGGTGGCCGAGATGTTTTGCGCAGGGTTTGGCGTCGATTGCGGCGAGGCGGACGACGATGCGGACCGGAGGTTGGCCGTATACAGCTCGATCGTCTCGGACGTGCTGACCGAAAGGAGCGTCGTCATGAGCGCGACGAGCTGGGCGATGCACTCAGGCTCGAGGTTCGTGCGCGGACTGCTCGACTCGGTTGTCGGAGCGTTCGCTGCGAGAGTCGAGCCCGTCTTGGAGCGCGCAAGCGAGGCCTGACTCGCCGACCGCGACATGCGTGCGTCCCAGACGGACGAGAGGGAAGCAACAACGATGCGTGTGACGACATCCGAGGTGAAGATGCGTTCGGCGAGGACGGTGCGGAAGAGATCGTGGCAGCGGCTGGCGAGAGGAGGGAGATCGGCCATCCTGTGTGCAGGAAGATGGTCAGTACGCTGGTGAAGGGCATGATGCGACGGGACACACCTCTCTTTCGTGAAGAGAATGCCTTGCAGAACAAGGAAAGCGGCGAGGAACTTGTCGCCCTCGTCACCCTTGGGCTCGCCGCCTTCGGGGGCGAACCACCGTGCGACGGCTTTATTGAAGGTGATCTGAAGATTCGCACGGGCGGTTGTGAAAGGTGAGCGAACGCAGAGCGCGCGGTAGTAGTGGTAGACGGATGACACGGGATCGGCGGTGTACTGTGCGAGAACGGCGAGCTGGTTGGAAGGGTTGCCTGCAAAGTTGGCGGTCAGCAAGATCGGTCGAAAAGTGAGAGCTGCGAGATGTACCGTTATCGGGCATCAACAGCCGCGCCTGGTGGTAGCACTCGGCCGCCTTGGTGTAAGTCTTGACGCGCTTGTCCTGCGGGCCGCCTGCTCCACCCTTTCCGCCGCGCCTCCCGCCGTCCTTCTTCCCGCCAGCGCTCGCAGCAGCCGGCGCGACACTCGATTCGTTGTACAGTTCGGAGTACCGCGCGAGGTCGCCGAAGCAGATCAGGGCCTTGTGCGCGAGCGGCAGGACGGCTGCGCGACGGGCGCGGCGCTCGTCTTCGTCGAGCTGGTCGAAGGGGACTTCAGACGAGCTCGCGGCGTTGGGCAGACCGTCGCGCGAGTCACCGTCGGTGGACGACAGGAAGCTGCTGCGGACGATCCCGACCGCGCGCAGCTCGTCCGCCTCTTCCGGGTAGAGGCGGCTCGCGAGGCGCCCGCAGAGGGTGCGCCAGAAGTCCTCCTCTTTGCTGAGAAACTGACGGAACGAGTGGACGAGCTTGCGGCGCGCAACAGGCCCGACGGCGGCAGACTGGACCTCGCCGCCACCGCCACCGCCTCCGCCTCCGGTTCCGGCTCCCGAGCGGCCTTTGCTGCGGTGCGCTTTCGGCGCGGCGGCGATCTGCTTGTCCAGCTCGGCGAGGCGGGCGCGGTACGACTGGATGAGGGCATGTGCGGTGTCGAGCCAGAGGAGGTTGAGGATGTCGAGCTGCTGTTTGGTGGCCGAGGTCGACGAAAGTGTCGAGGGTGTGCGGCCGAGATGGGTAGTCGAGCCGCTCGCGAGACTGGGCGAGAAGATGATGCGAAGATAGGCTTTCCTGAGTCTGCATTCGGCGGCAGGCTGCTGTCAATACAAGCAAGTGCGGGCATGACCGGAGGAGGCTGAGACGCACGACTCGCGCTGGAAGTCGAGATCGCGGTCCCAGGGCTCTCTGCGCTTGACGAGGTTCTTAAGCTCGAGTGCCAAGCCTTTTGCGTCCCTGCAAGAATGACCGAAGTTGAGGTCAGGTGGGGGGGGTGAGCACAACGAGCGAGCGAACGAGGTGCGCACCTGATCTGCGCGCTCGTGGCAGAGCTCTGAAGCGTCCTCGGGTCCCTCGCGGCCATCTTTGCGGGCTACAGTTCGAGCTGTCGAGGCGATGAGGCGCGAGTAGCCGAGGAACGACAAGCAAGCGAGCGAGCGGCGTGTGAAGCGGCGGGAAGGGCAGGAGCGCGTCTACCGAGACTTGCTCGACATTTCTGGCGCTCTTGCGACTCTCTGGCGGCGAGCAGAGCGCAGCGACGACGCACAACCCGCGCCTTTCGCTCGTCTCGTCCTCCCCTTCCCGCTGACTCGCCGCGACGCTGTCCTGCTGCTGCTTAGCTGCTCTGGCCGGACTTGTTGTGATCTACTTGCCAGGCCTACAGGCCCGCACGTCCTCGCGAGGCTTTGTCTTCTTCCGCCGTCTCCTCATCAGCTCGAGTCGTTCTCTCCTCTTTCCTCTCTTCCCGCTGCGCGAGCGTGGCTGCGACGATGCCCAGGAAAGGCAAGCAGCCCGTAGCACCGCACTCGAGCGAAATCGACGAGCTCGCGGACGACCCCGCCCTCCAGCCCTCGCCTCCCGATCCTTCGCGCCTCGCCAAGCCGCGTGCGCGCTCGTCCAAAGCCAAGCCCAAAGTCAGCAGCGCTCCCATCCGGCGCACAAACTCGTCCATCAAGCCCTCGCTCTCGCGCAAAGGCGAGAGTGTTGACCTCGACGGGGTGTCCGGCGTCAGGTCAGATCCCGCAACCGCCCTCGACCGCTTTCGCTACCGTGGCCCGCACCCCAAGCCATTCTCCGAGCTCGTCACTGCGTCGGAGGATGCCGAGCCGGGCGCGTCCACCACTGCTGCTGCAACGGCCAACCACAAGCGTCCTCGCCCGCCAAAGGAGCTGTACGACGACCTTGTCCAACCTCTCGAGAAATGCGTTCGCTCGAGCATGTCGAAGGAACCTCCAGCAGTCCCGAATGCTCGCGTCGAGGGTGGCGAGGAATTTGTGCTTGCGATTCCCGACTTTGATTCGGACGGCGAGCCCATCTTCGAACCGGAGGACCCAGCCGCTGCCCCGATTCGACCTTCTCCTCGCATCCCCGCTGACTCCGCTGTGAGCTCTCCAAATCGGGCACACTCGTGCCTTCCTCGCTCGCCTTCTCGCTCCGCGAATCGCGCTATGTCACCAGCCTCTCCTGGGCGCGCTTCGCGCAAAGCCCGCACGCCAACTCACTCATCCCCAATCCGCCCGCTCCCGTCGTCCATCAACCTCCCCGACGAGGTCCTCGCGCGCCTGCAGACGCGCCGCTCTTCTCCTCTGTCGGCTGACCCTCCTGCTCCCGCCGCCGCCGCGGCGCCGAGGCGCTCGCGCACCTCGAGCACGCTCGAGCAGCCTACGTCGAGCTCGCCGCCTGCAGCACCGCTCGGTGGACCTGCCCGTGTGCAGGCGCAGCTCGCGCGGTCGACCCGTTCGCATTCGAGCAAGGGCAAGGGTGTCGTCCCACCGCCAGCGCCAGCACCGGCGACGCCCGAGCCTGCTGCCGCGGCAACGGGCGGCACGCAGGTTCCGCTCACGGTCGAGCAGCAGAGGCAGGTGCAGATGTTTGTGCGCGAGATGGAGGAGCTCGAGGGCGAGGCGTTCGAAGCGTTTGGCGAGACGCTGCCGGGAGAAGTGCCGGGCGAAGAGGTGGACGATCCGGATGACACGCTGTGAGCTTACTATGGTTCCTCGCTGCGTGCCGTCGATTGACCAAGCTTCGGACTTGTCGCAGCGTGGATCTGATCTTTGACCTGCCGTCGCCCGTCAAGGCTTCCGCCGGCACCGATGCGCCCCACGAGCCCGAGCCTCCCGCCCATCATGTCGCTTCGGGCGATTGCAATCGTTCTCAATTTCAGCAGCAGCAGCAGCAGGGCCTTTCGGCGTCGGCCGACGGCGACGCGATCGCGCGGCGCTCTTCTTCGCCGACGGTGGCGCCGGCTCGCCCTTCCGCTGAAGCTCCCACCAGTCGCTGGGGCGCGACCTTTCTCGACAAATTCCAGCGCGCACCGAATCCGCCGCCCGCGCTGCCCAAGCCCAAGGCGCCCGCGTCGTACCGCCTCGTCCCGCTCTCGATCGAGGGCGTCATCTCGCACCTGCGCGCGGTCGCGTCGTCCCCAGCCGGGAGCGCGGGCGCGCGCGCCGACGAGGTGCAGTACCTGCGCGGCGAGGTGACGCGGCTCGCGGGCGAGCTCGCGCTGCGCGACGAGGCGATCGGCGCCATGTCTCGCTCGCTGCGCGCGGCGGACGAGCGGGTCGGGCGCGCTGAGGAGCGCGAGGCGGCGCTGCGCGAGCGGGAGGGGGAGTGGGGAGAAGAGCGCGAGAGGTGCAGGGCTAAGGTGGACGTGCTGCGCGAGGTGAGGAGGGGCCTGCTGGGCGAGGTCGCGGAGCTGAGGGCGAGGGTCGACGACCTGGAGGGGCAAGACGCGCGTCGCAGCTCGTCTCCTGAGGTCCGGGCTGAGAATGATGAGGGGCATGGCACGGAGGTGGACGAGCTCGACGAAGGCGACCACGGCAAGGTCGAGGGGAAAGTATCGGCGCAGGACGTCGACGAGGACAAGGGAGCGGAGACGGCGTTCGAGACTGTCTAAGCGAGTGCATTGCAGTGCTTTCCCTGTTGCTGCCTGGAGAGCAAGAGACGGCGGCGAGTGATCGAGGGCGCTGTTCCGCGCGAGAGCCAGAGACGAGCGTGCGGGTTTCCGACACTCGCCTCGACGCCTCGTCGCCGCGCTGCTGCCGGGCCAAGGCTGCGCCGGGCCTCAACAGCCACCTAGCCCGCGTGTCTCGCTGTCTGCAGCGCTCTCTGGCGGTGCGATCACCGTGTGAACGCGCGTGCCCGCCTCTCCGCGTCGTTGCTTCGCTGCTGGCTGCGGGTGCATGGAACTGCCGCAGAGCAAAGCAGGGCGACGCGCGTCGCTCCTCGTCGACCCAAGTGCGCCCAGCACCGCCCCTTGCCGGTCCTCCCGAGCTGACGCCTCCGCAGGTCCAGCGCTTCCCTCGTCGCACACCTTCTCCGTCCCGCCGTCGCCCTTCATTGCCGAGGGATCCACCACCCCGCGGGTGCCGCAGACACCGCGTATCGGCGGAGCGTCGGGTGCCCACCACCTGCGCAAAAAGTCCGACACGACCGTGTCGCCTTCGCTCGCATCGTCGTCGTCCTGGTTCAACATGCTCGGCTTCGGCCGCAAGGACTCGCGAGACCGCGGCAACGGTACCTTGCCGACCTATGGCAAGCGCCAGAGCAGCGTCGCACCGCGCCCCTTCTACTCGGACTCGGGTCCCGGGCCAGGACGAGGGGGCGGTGGACCGCTCATTCTCCTGCGCAACATCATCCTGCGCCCGGTGTACCTCTTGGGGCGACGAGGCCCGCTCTTCCCCATCGTCGGCTTCCTCGTCTTCCTCATCTTCTACCTCACCTACTCGACGTCGCCCTCGTCCCAGTCCGTCAAGCTGCGCGTCCAGGGCGCCGTCGGCCCCTACATCCCGCAGCGCGCCGCCGACGCCATCCGCTGGCGCGGCCAGGGCGGACGCCAGCAGCACTTTGGCTCGGACAATCTCCACGGCGGCGGAGTCGGCGCAGGGCGGCTCGCGCCGCTGCGAGCCTCGACGGCCCGCGCGCTCGACCCGCGCGAATTGCCCGCAGTCGGGCAGGACAGCCGCATGCCGCTCGTGGACGGGCAGCCGCACCCGATTCCGGCGCTCATGAAGAAGGCTAGGAAGGACTGGGACGACCTGCAGGCGCGGCAGAGCTCGACGTTCAAGCAGGCCGTGCGCGAGTACAAGCGCAGGTACGGGCGCAACCCGCCCAAGGGCTTCGACAAGTGGTGCGTTCGCGTCTGTTGTTCCTGAAGGATCACGCTGAGTGCGTGCGCTGCAGGTATGCCTTTGCCAAGGCGCACAAGGTGCTCCTCATCGACGAGTTTGACCTCATCGACAAGGACCTCCTCATGTACCGCGCGTTCAAGCCCTCCGTCTTGCGCAAGCGCGTCGACCACCTGCCGACCATCATGGACACGACCTGGACGATTCGCGTCGAGAAGGGGCGCGTCCTCCGCGAGGGCCCGCTCGCGCACCACGACCGCGCAAAGGGCGTAGAGTCGCTCATGTCGCGCTTTGCACACTTGCTTCCCGACATGACCATCATCTACAACGGGCACGACAACGCTCGTATCGCGGTCGCTGCCGAGGAGCGGACACGGCTGGAGGGACTTGCAAAGCGGGGCGAGTGTACGTACTCGTACACCTCGTTCAGCACGTCTCCTGAATTGACCTCTTCCTCATGCAGACGATGATGACGAGGAGCCGCCGTTCGAGCCCAAGGAGCGCGGGCCGTTCCCGAACTGGGGCTACCCGATCTTCTGCCCTCCGGACAGCCCGGCCCGCGAGCTGGGCTTCGAGGGCTACGGCTATCACGCCGACCTCACTGCGACTGGTTTCGAAATGCCACCGCACCCGGAAGGCGCGAACGGCTCGCTCGTCGCCGATTTCAAGGGCTACATGGACGTGTGCTACGCGCCGCACTACCGCCACACGCACTGCACGACGTCCTGGGTCTTCTCGCACCACCCGACGCCCGTCATCCCCATGTTCACGCCTGGTGTGCAGACGACTTTCGGCGACGTGCACGCGCTCATCGTCGAGCAGCTCGAGCTCGAGGCGAAGCACGACCCGGCATGGGAGGAGCGCCCCTTCACATCGCTGCAGTGGCGCGGGCAGACGTCTGGGCCGTTGTGGGAGGCGACGACGCCCTGGCGCACGACGCAGCGCGCGCGGCTGCACCTCCTCTCTCACCAGGAGGACGGGCGGCGCAACATCACGATCACGGACGAGCGCGACGTGATGCGCACGATCGAGGTGCCCAACTATCGCGTCAACCCGCTCTTCCTCGACACGGGCATGGTCGGACCCGCAGTGCAGTGCGTCAAGGAGGACGGGACGTGCGACAAGATGTTCGAGGTGTTCCAGGGGTACGACCGCAGGCTCAGCTTTGACCGCGCGAGCCTGTACAAATACGTGCTCGGTACGTGCTGCCCACGTGCTTCTCGTCAGAAGCGACGACCGACGCCAATTCTCCTCGCAGATGTCGACGGCAACTCGTGGTCCGGTCGTTTCCGTCGGCTCATGCTGTGAGCTTTTCTCCTTTCCCCAGATTGAGGCGAACGACTGACCTTTCTGCGGCCAGCTCGAATGCGGCAGTCGTCAAGGCGACGATCTTCCCCGAGTTCTGGACGGTTCGTGCATCCACCTCTCTCCCACTCTCGCTCCCGCTGACTGCACCTCCCTGACACAGGACTGGGCCATCCGTGAGTTTCGAGGAGACGAGATGCTGGCTTCATGCTGCTGACAATACTTGCCTGCAGCTTGGCTCCATTTCATCCCGATGCAGGTGTGTAGCCCTTCCGAGCGTCCCTGCTTTCTCGCCATGCTGACACCCCCTCGCCGATCCAGGTCGACTACGCCGACATGTGGGACATCATGGCCTTCTTCCGCGGCGGCATCAACGGCGAGGGCGCGCACGACGATCTGGGCAAGGAGATCGCGCAGGCGGGCAAGGAGTGGGTCAAGAAGTGCTACCGCTGGGCGGACCTCGAGGCCTACCAGTTCCGGTGCGTCTCTGCAGCACTTTGAGTCACTCTCGTAGCGATTTGCTGATTTCCCTCATCATTAGCTTGCTCCTCGAGTACGGCCGGCTGTACCAAGACGAGGACGAGCCGGGCAGCAACGACTTTACGGGCAACTTGTGCGTCGCTGCCTGTCTGCTTAGGCCCGCTGCCTCTCGTTCTCGGGCGCTTCGCTGACACACGCATGCCGCTCAGGGATATCGAGCCGCGCTGGAACGGGCCCATCCGGCTGCAGTAAGCGCTGCACACAGTAGTTTCTCCGACAGTGCTTTCATCCCTAGAGTTCACGATTCGTTCATCACCGCTTGCATTGGCATCTCACGATTGTTGCGTATTGCCCGTGTGCAGGCTTGACGCCGACAATGGCCAGTCACCCTGTGGTGGCCGACTTCGCTTGATGGCCTGACACAGCATTGCGGGGCTGCCTCCGAGACTGACGACCTTCATGGCTCTAGCGACGGGGCAGAGGTTGCTTTTGCAGCCTGTCATGACCGGCTGATTACGGCGAGGGGACCGGTACGAACTGTGAGTGTAAAAGGGCGTGCGTCGCACGACGACCGCCGGCCGTCCTCTTCGCGTCTCACCTAGGCATGCCTCACCCTTACTGTGCCGTGCTGCACTGGTCTGCACGGTATCGGCTCTCTTGCGCGGAATGCCCTAATCCTCTGTCTCACGCGCAGCTCCTGGCTTGCCGCCGCTGCTCCGCTTGCAAAGCCCGGTCGCCTCATCTCGCCTCGGTGGTGCACCTGGTTCATTTCTCGCTTTCGCTCTCGAGCCCTCCTATTCGTGGCTTCTACTGGTCCCGGTCTTCGCTCCGGATGCATCCCTCGCGCGACGTGGGGGGTGTCAGATTGATGAGGGAACGCTCATGTCGGTGCGCACGGCTCCCGGTGGGAGGTTGCGAGAGTGTAGGATCAAGGATCACCGCAGCGGAGACAGCTGACAGGCGCAGGTGGAAGAACGACGCGCTGACTGCGTGCTCCAGCTTGAGAAGGCCGCGACCCAGCCATACCGTCGCTCCGGCGGTCTGTGCGAAGCCATTGATGCTCATTCGACGTTCTTGACATCGCCGTGCGCTGTCAATATAGGAAGAACGGTGGCGGTACGCAAGACTTCATTCGCCTGCCGATTCCACCCCGCCTCCTTGTCCGCTTCTCCGCACCTCCCGGCGCCGTCGATCATCAGACACAAGTAAACGTCTCCACATCGCCGGTACCGGAACCGGGACGCGGGTAAAGCTGTCGGCTCCCGCATGGAAATGAAGCCGCCGCCTCATGCGCTAGTGCGCGCAGATCCTTCTTCCTTTCCGATGTGGGGCCGTGTTTCTTTCGCTGTGTCTCCTCCCAGCATGCGCTCTTGCTCCTGACTCTCCCACTCGCGCTCCCGCTAGCTATTGTGGAGCTCAGAAGCATGCTCGTCTCGTCCCTCGCCGCGCTTTTCGCGACGCTCGTCCTCTCGTCGTCAGCTGCAGCTGCGCCTGCGTCGTCGGCAGCTCCCACCGACGGACCCATCGTTGACCTGGGCAAGTACGGCAAGTACCTAGGCACAGTCGAGAACAACGGCACCGTACACAGCTGGAAAGGTATGTCTCCTCCTTGTTTTCTCCGTCTACGCTCACGTTCATCACTCCTGACTCCTTCCATTGTGCAGCGATTCCGTATGCTGCTCCTCCTGTTGGCGACCTCCGCTTCAAGGGTGAGTTGCGGCACTTGCACCCAGTTATCGTCCTTTCGCTGACGTTGCTCGAGCTCCTCCAGCACCTCGCCCGCTCGCACCGCAGAACTCCACGGTGCAGGACGTGTCTGCCGACTTTGACGGCCAGCCGACCGCCTGTGTCCAGTTCGGCACGACATCTTTCGTCGGCGTGAACGCCGGACCTGGTCAGGAGGACTGCCTTAAGGTCCGCTTTCCTCCGCTTCACTCGCCTTTGTGCCCTTCTCACTCTTCCTTCCGTAGGCCTGGATCTGGGCTCCTGCTGGAGCCAAGAAAGGAGACAAGCTTGCGGTTCAGGTGTACACGCATGGCGGTGGCATGCAGAACAGCCAGGTACTTCTCGCTCGCATTGCATACAAGACACCTGGGCTAGACCTGATGTCAAATCGCGTCTTTGTGCAGTCCCCGAACAACCCATTCGGCGATTTTGTCGGCCAGGACAAGGGTATCATCGCCGTGAATTGCAACTACCGCCTCGGATGTAGGTCCAACCTGGTTGTCATGCCATGCAGAAGGCTACTAACATTTCGCGAATGCAGTGCTCGGCTTCTGGAACAGCGAAAGCGCAGCGGGTGAGGGTGAGACGGCCAACGTTGGTCTCCTCGATAGTCGATTCTGCGTCGATTGGGTGCACAAGAACATTGCTGTGAGGGTTTCCCGTCCTCTGAGTCAATGACAAGACCAGAACTGACCTCGGGCCAACGTAACACAGGCTTTCGGCGGCGACCCGAACAACATCGCCATCTCGGGTCAGAGCGGCGGCGGCGGTGCCATCATGACCCAGCTCATCCTGTATGACGGCAAGAAGCCCAACTTCCACAAGGCTATCCCTCGCAGTATTCAGCAGTACGCTGCTTACCCGGTCAAGGAGCTTACGGTACGCTGGTTCGCTTGTGCCCCGTCAGCGACGCTTTTTTGACCGCATCTCTGGGCATTGGCAGGCTCGCAATGATGCTTTCGCAAGCTCGGTCAATTGCACGACTTCGGCTTCGACGAAAGAGGGTGCGGCACAACAGCTCGCTTGCATGCGCGCTCTGCCGGCGGAGACAATCCGCCTCGCCGCACTCAACTTTAGCCGGACGACTCAGGACGATGGGTCCGCCCCTCTCTTACAATGATACCGTCATGCAGTATTCTGACGAGTGACCGTCTGCAGCTTCTCCTGGCCGGGCTGGCTTCCGTCTATTGACGGCGAGACGTTGACGGACCAGCCGTCGCGTCTCTATGCTCAAGGCAAAATTGCTAAAGTGCCCGTCATCGGTCCGTTGCGTTCATAAGTCCGTCCAGTGACTGCAGCGACTGACTCAGTTCCGGCAGCTGCGCATGTCACGAACGAGGTCGTGCGCCTCTCGCCCAACCCGAGCACGAACCAAACCGCGCAGGCTCGCAGCAGCATCGGCCCGCTCATCACCGATGAGCTGCTCTCGGAGGTTGCGCGCATCTACCCGGAGCCCATCGTCAATGCCTCGAGGGACACCAACACCTACAAGGGTAGGTTTCGCTTTTCTGCTCCACTGACTGAGCATGGCCTGACTGACACCGTAACTGTGATCAAGACGCCGTTTTCCGCTCTTTCGGCCTGTCCAACGACTTCCTTGCCGATGGCGGCGCCTGGATGGTCGCTCGTGCGCACGCTGCGAAGGGTCTGCCGAGCTACATGCTCCGCTTCAACTCTCCGTGCGTGCATTTCTGTGTTTCAAGCTCGCCAAATGCTAGTACAACTCACACCGTGACGCTCCTTGCAGGGAGCCCAACCCCAACTACGAAGGCTGGTATGGCGCTTCGCACTCTTCGGACAGCGCGCTTCTTCACCTACTTGATTCTCGAATGCCCTCTTACATGATAACACCTGCACAGACTACTACCTGCAGAACGCCACCTCGAGTATGAACGCAACTGAGGCTGCCGTCGCTCACGAGTGGCGCGCATACGTTTCGAGCTTCCTCAAACACAGCAAGTGCGTTCGCGTTCACCGCCTCCCGTGCGTTCTTGCGTGCCTTTCCGCTCACACACCTTTTTCTTGACAGCCCGAACAAGGCCAAGCTCTCGACTGCGCCGACGTGGCACATGGCCTCGGACGAGTACCGCTTCCTCCCGCGCCTCGTCATCTCGCAGCAGCTCGAGGCGACGGCCGACCCGTCCGCGCCGACGACGACGGGGATGGAGATCGTTCCTCCCAACGAGTGGGACCGGCTCATGTTCTGGCACTTGAAGAACGTGACGGACTTGACAAGGCAGTAGTTAGCCTGTCTCCTCGCGTCGCAGCTCCGGCCAAATGTCCTACAGATACCCCTCCCGCGGCGCCCCTGCCTCTCTGTCAGTATTGAATCAGTATCCACTCCTTGCATGAAATGCACTCACGCGGCATGTTGCGTTGACCGCCACCTTCTTCCGATTGAGAAGGCCCGCGTGCGGCAACGTTCAGGCTGTCTCGCCGCAACGCGCGGTACCATGGAACGAATGGAACAAACAGAACTGATTTGGCACTAAACAACCGCCGAAAGAACTACGACCCAAGGAGCAGCAAGTCCATTCGTAGCTCGCCCTCCCGCTCAGAGCTTCGACTTGGTCTTCTCGCCCTTCATCAGCTCGTCCTCGCGCTTCTGCACTCCCGCGTACTTGGCGCGCACGGCGTCGACGCGCTTGAGCTCGGTGCGGCCGAGCTGGTCGAGGTGCACCTCGTCGGGACCCTGCACGGCGCAACAACCGAGGTCAGCGAGACGAGCAGAGTGAACCTGACGCAAAGGACGTACGTCGGCGTAGCGCAAAGTGCGGACTTGCGCCCAAAGCGCGGCGAGAGGAGTGTCCTCTGCGAGATGTGCGTGAGGATGGCATCAGCTGACGCGCGGAGCGGGAGCTACAGAAAGAGGACCGCGACGCACGCGAGATGCCCTCGGCGCCATGCAGCTGCATCGCACGGTCGATGACCGTGTTGACCACCGTCGGGACAAAGGCCTGCAGAGTTCAAGTTCAGCTCACCTGCGAGCCATTGCTAACGCACGGCGCAGCAGCAGCCATTCGACAGCCGCAGTAGCGACGCAGGACCAGAATGAAAGCACACCTTGGCCATGCCAATCTCCCTCAACGCGCCCTTGGCACGCTCGGGGTGCTGGTCGACGACGAGCGCCGCCGCCAAGACGAGGAGCCTCGCCTGGTCGATCGAGATCCTGCTCTCTGCGAGCTCCCTCACGACGGCGCCGTGCTCAAAGAGGCGCTTGCCGAACGTGCTCTTGCGCTCGTCGGTCGCGCGGAGGAGCGCGAGGTCGAGCGCGCGCGACGCGATGCCCAGCGAGCGCATGCAGTGGTGCAGCCGACCGGGGCCGAGGCGACCCTGGATGATCTCGAAGCCGCGGCCCCAGCCGAGGATGAGGTTCGAGGCGGGCACGCGCACGTTCTCGTAGATGACCTCGAAGTGGCCCTCGGGCGCGTCGTCGTAGCCGAACTGAGGGACGGGCGAGAGCGTGTCAGCTCAGCTGCGCTAGACAGAGCGTGCGCGCAGCGGAGCAGCTGCAGCCAATACATGGAGGGATAGACACGCACCACCTGCATAGGGCGAACGAGCTTGACGCCCGGAGTGTCGCTCGGAACGAGCACGATGCTCTGCTGCTTGTACTTGCTCGCCTTCGGGTCCCTGTGTATCTGACTGTCAGTCACCATTTCGCCTGCGAGAGCAAGAGTGCGTGAGAGCGAAGGGAGAATCCGACGTACGACTTGCCCATGACGAGGTGGATCTTGTTGCGAGGGTCGCCGGCGCCCGAGATCCACCACTTGTGCCCGTTGATGACGATCTCGTTCGTCTTCTCGTCGAGAACGATCGAGGTGCGGATGTTGGTCGCGCTGTGAGAAGGCGCCGAGAATAGGTGGACGGCAGATGGAGGGAGGTTGGGAAGGTCCACGGAAATAGTCAGCTTGATAGTCGCGATGGCTTGTTGAGCGGGTTGCCCGTGCATGGCTGGGAGCAGCAAGCAGCAATACGACGAAGGGAGAACATCCAACGCACTCAGAGCTCGCAATACCGTATTCGGTCATGGCGAAGCTGCTGCGGATCTTGCCCTCCATGAGCGGCTTGAGCCACTTTGCCTGCTGCTCCTTGTTGCCGTAGCGAGCGAGGACCTCTGTGCGCGGTGTTCGTCCAGTCGCGAGTCGTTGGGCAGGATGGCACGCGGGAGACCGCGTTCCAAAGGAAGGGAGGAGGACGCAAAGTGGGCGGGAAGAGGCGGGAAAGCGGAACAGAGCAGAAAGTAGCGTTCAAAAGTCAGTGTTGAATCCTGGCGCGAAGTCGCGACACGAAGAGCAGGAAGCAGCGAGCGCACCCATGTTGCCCGTGTCGGGTGCTGACGAGTTGGTCGCCTCGGGCGCGATGCGGATGGCGTGACCCATGACCTCTGCCATGACCGAGTACTCGAGGTTGGAGAGGCGGCCGCCGTGCTCGCCGTACTGGGCCTTGTTCATCCAGAGCTGCCACAGACCGCGCTGCTTGGCCTTGGCCTTGAGGTCCTCGATCACCTGCGGGTACTGCTTCCAGCGCTTGGCCGGGTCGGTCGACACCTGGGCGTGGAACAGCTTCTCGGCGGGGAGACACTCCTCCTGCGGATCGGCCCGGTCGCGGGTCAGCAAGTGAAGAGAGCGGAAGGTTGGCGACGGGGCGTCGCACCTCGACGAACTGGATGAGGGTGGCGAGGGTCTTCTTGGCATAGTCGCTGAAGTGCGGGAGGACAAAGGCCCAGGCGCTGCGAGATAGCGAGTGCGAGAACGAGGGTGAGTTTCGGCAAGAGAGGTGGGGAACAGACGAGGACGAGGAGATGCGAGGAGAAGGGAGCGCACGCCTGGCCGATGTAGGGTACGACGGGGTGCGAGTTGTCCATGGCAGTCTGTCTTGTTACGGTGCAGTAAGCTCTCGACAAGAGCGAGTCGCCGACTCGAGGCTTTCGCTCGTTTGCCCCGTGTCCGGCTCCGGCTCGCTCCCGTCGCCGACGCGGACAAAGCGCGCCACGAGCTCCAACTCTGCGCGCGCCGGCTACTGCAGCGCCAGTACTGCCGGTCGCTCTGCCCGCTGGCTGACCTCAGCCCACCGCCGCGACCGCACACCGTGGCCCCGCTGCGCCTCGGCTCGGCGCGCCTGCACGACGCCTGCACCGCCCTCGTTGCGCAACACCAGCGACGCACACTCGACCCGCCAGAGCACGATGCAGCGCACCATCTCGCCCTGAACCCGCTCGCGCACGGCTGGCACTGGGTCGTCGAGGGCCAGTCGAGGGTGCGGACTTCTGCTTGCTGTCATCCACGTCGCAGCCTCAAGCATGCTGACAAGCGTCGCGGGCTCACACAGTGGACTGCAGGCGTCGGCTGCCTGCGCAGAGACCCCGTCCGACGTTTCTACAACTCTGCTACCGCCTCATCCGATGATGCTACCCTTGACGACGTGACCTCGTTTGGCGGTGATGACGCTGTGGCAGACGAAGCTGCTGTGCTTGCTGAAGCCACCACAAACGGCAAGCGGGCGCCGTGCAGCGTGCACCTGTCGATCTGTTACTCGCCGACGTACGGCGTGCCCGTCCTCTGGCTCGAGGCGCACGCAACCTGTGCGTCCAGCTTTTCTACGTCCTTCCTCCTCGTGCAGGCGCTGACGCGAGTCGGACTCACTCGATCTGCTGAACGACAGCCGGCGCGCCGCTCTCGCTCGAAGAGCTGCTGTCGTCGACCACCTTTCACGCGAACACCGTGGTCCCCGACGCACGCCCAAGTGGGCCGTTCCTCTCGCAAGCGGACCACCCTGCGACGGGTCGGCCGAGCTGGTTCTTGCACCCGTGCGGAACCGAGGGCCTGGTGGAGGAGGTGCTGCAGGCGGATGCGGGACAAGGGAGCGAGGACGCGGAAGAGCACGAGCGCGACGTGCGGTGGCTCGCGAGCTGGCTCGCGGTGGTGGGCGGTGTTGTAGACTTGCGCGAATAGACTCGCTACGCGCTCCAGCACTCATCTGGAGAGCCATTCGACGGACCGACGCGACAGGTCGCGCCCAGCCGAGAGCGTGCCTCCGAGTTGGCGTCCTTTTGTCCGCTTTCGTCGCCAACGCTACTCGCCAGTAATTCCGCTCCACAGCCCCGAGAGTCTCTCCAGCCGGGCCGCGGGCAGAGTTGGGCCATGGCGGGCTCTGTCGGTGCTGCTGCGCCGCTCTTTGCCCACTCTGCGTCGTCGTCTCCGGCGAGCCCGAGTTTCCCGCACGCGCAGAGCACGATGCTCAACGGCCACGGGATCCCCCTGGGCGCACTCCGGCCGGGCACGAGCCTCGGGCACGCCCACCTCGCGTCGCCGCCCCAGTCGACCCTCGCTGCGTTCGCTCCCTCGCCCTCGTCGCCCTCGCTCCAGCTCGACTACGCCGCGCTGCCCGCCTGGGACGATGCTGCCGTCGCCCGCTGGCTCGCCGCCGCCCTCCCGACGCTCTCCCACGAGCCCTACGCCGACCTCTTCGCCGCCAACGACCTCCGCGGCGCCGTCCTCCTCGACGTCGACCAAGCCGCGCTCAAGGAGATGGGCATTCGCAGTGTCGGCGACCGCGTAAAGATCTGCGTCGCCGTACGCAGCCTCCGCACAAAGTACCTCGCCGCGACGGCGGTTGCCGCCGGAGGAGCCGGCGGAGGAGGAGGCGGTGCAGGGGGCCTGTCCCGACGGCCGAGCGCACTAGGGAGGATCGCACCCGGCGCTACAGCAGCGGGCGCGCCCGGTGCAGGCGGCGCGAGCCGGCCGACGAGTCCGCTCGTCCCGTCTTCTGCTTCCTTTTCCGCCTCTCCCGCCGCATTGCACCCGAACGCGCGCAGCGGGTCGCTCTCGTACTCTGCGCGCAACATCTCGGTCGGGAACCGCATCCCGCCGCCGCTTCACCTCGCGCAGTCGAACGCGATCCCGAGTCCGCTGCACCAGCGCAGCCCGCCGAGCCGCACGACGAGCCCGCGCAGCGCCGTGTACCCGCTTCCCTCTACGTCTTCGTCCGCGGCGTCTGCTCTGTCGAGCGCGCGGCAGGTCCCGCCGCCGCCCCTGCATCCCCCGCCAAGCAGCCGCATCCCGCACCCGCCCTCGTCCTCCACCTCTTCGCAGCCTCAGCCGTCGCCGACGGGCGCTCGATTCGCCGAGCACATCCACGCCCCTCCACCGCCCGCAGCGCAGCTCACGTCCTCGGCCTCGACCTCGTCCCTCTCGACGCGCGCGACAGGCGGGTCCGGCGCAGCGTACCCGCCGCAGGGCACGAGCGGGCACCGCAAAGCCTCGAGCTCTTCGCTCGCCTCGTCGCCCGTGCGGCAGACACATCATTACCAGCACCAGCATCACCACGCCCCGCAGCACCAGGCGCAGTCGCCGTATGCCGGGCATCCGTACGCCGCCGCTGCCGGGCCCTCTGGAGGCGCGAGCGGGCTGCTCCCGAGCGCGATGAGCGCCGTCGAGCACACCTCGCGCGTGCCCATGCCCGCACGCTCGCAGACGACGCCGGCCGGCCCGTCGTCCGGAGCGGCGGCGCTCGGCGCGCCGCTGAGCAACCTCGAGGTGATGCGCAAGGCCGTCAAGTTTACGTCGGCCGACGGCGTCACGAGTCGCGTGCTGGCCGTCGCCGATGCAAAGGACGGGAGGGAGGTGCTTGCGAGGGTCATGCGCAAGTTTGGCGGGAAGGAGGGAGAGGACGTGGATGGGTGGGGCGTGTGGGTCACTGAAGTGACGGGAGCAGGTACGCTCTTCCCCGGGCATTGTTCCTGGCTTGTTGAAACAAACGTGAAACTGATGCACTGACGGGCACAGCCCGACTCCTCACTGAGCACGAGCTGTACACGATCTGCCAGAACGCCTCTGCGCCCGAGCGGCAGCGCGGCCTCATCGTCCGACGGCACCACACGCTCCCTCCCTCGGCAGCCGCCGCCTCGCTCTCACTCTCGACCTCGCCGCCGGCCGTCTCGAGCTTCTCGCAGCCGGCGTCGCCAACGCCCGGCGCGACCTCGTCCTTCCCACTTTCCATCTCGGCGTCCGACCTTGCGCACAAGCGCGAGCGCAAGCTTCAGTGGGTCTTCGGCGAGTCGCACGCCGCTTCGGCCGATTCGTCTCGCCCCGGCGGGACCGTACCTTTCCCCACGACTTCTTCGTCCGCCGCCGCTGCCGTCTCGTCGCCGACGAGTCCGAACTACCTCGGCGTCGAAATTCCGCGTATGGGCATCGAGCCTGCCAGTCCGCCGACCTCGGGCGACGAGCGGAACGATAATGACCAGGTCCTTATCATTGGGCCTGCGTCATCGCAGAACGGTGGCGATGCAGCAGCCGCAGCCGCAGCGGCGCGCGGGGTGAAAACCAAGATGCACCGCGCGAGCACCGTCAGCGTCATGAGCGGACTCGAGGCGCCCGACTGGGCGCGCGACTACTACGGCGCGGGCGGCGAAGGGAGTGACTATGGCCTCGATCACCCTGACGAGGACGAGGGGCGCGTGGGCGCGAACGCGGTCTACAGCCCACCGCAGCGCACGAGCTCTCGGCGCGAGGTCGAGCAGCAGCAGCAGCTGTACTCGCCGCCGTCTCGCGAGGAGGCGGGCTTCTCGCCGCGCTCGACCTCTGCCGCGGCGATGCAGCACCCGCCTTCGACTCCGACGTCCTCTTCTATCGCCGCCGGGTCGACAACGTCTCCGGGAGGCGGCGGCTCGCGCGGACGGCACGCGTCGCTCCTGCCCGACTCTACGCGCAAGCTGCGCAACTTCTTCGGGCAGCGCCCGCCCTCCGAGCTCATCACAAACCACCTCACCGAGTTCTTCCCGCTCGGCCTGCGCGGCTCGGGCTCGAGCGCCGGGAGCGGCGGCGCTGCAGGCGGCGCAGCGGGCGGGGCCGCGTCGGGCGACGCAGCCAAGTCGGAGCGCCGGCTCCTGTCGAAGCAGGTGCGCGCGAGCATCCGCAAGAGCATGAGTGCCGCGGCGGGCGGCACGCTCGTCTATGGCTCGGGCGCGCTCAATGCCGCCGCGGCCGGCGTCGGGCGCAGATACTCAGCCGCAAGCGTCGCGAGCCGTGCGAGCCGCGCGAGCTCGTCTCGCGGCGCTGCAGGGCAGGTCGAGCCTCTGCCAGAGGGCAAAGGGGGCACGAGCTGGGAAAAGGACAAGGGCGGCGATGGCGCGTCCGTTAGCCGATTCAGCGTCTCGTCGAGCGGGTCTGGGCCGGAGCTCAATCTGCCTGCACCGACGGCGGATCCCGCACCGTCGATCAGGAGCAACCGCTCGCCGCGCAGCTCGAGCGGGTCGGTGCTGGACCCGCCGGACGAGGCCGAGGAGGAGGGAGGCGACGAGACGGCCGCCGAGCGCGCGCGCATCAGCGACTCGCCCGAATCGTCCATCATGGCGCACGCCTCGTCTTCGGCCTCGTCTTCGACCACCAACGACCCCGACCGGGCCGAGACCCGCTCCCTCGCATCCTCGCTCGCGCCGTCGTACCTCGACGCTCGGCCGCGCCGCCTATCGCGCCGCCTGTCGCGCCTCTCGGGCTCGTCGCGGCTGTCGGTCGGCGCGCAGAGCCTCTGGGAGCGCCGCAGCAAAGACTCGGACGCGGCGAGCATCATCACCGTCGACGAGGTGACGGCCGAGCTCGAGACGAGGCGCGCCAGCGGCGTCAGCTGGCGCGCGAGCATGTCGGGCGGCGGCGGCGGGCCGCACGACAGCGATGACGAGGGGCAGAGCGAAGTCGAGAGCGAGTTCGAGGACGACCTGAGCGACGAGGACCATTTCAGTGAGGAGGAGTCTGATGAGGACTACGAGGAGGAGCCGGGCACGGCCAAGCCGGAGAGTGCGTTCCCGTTCACGGCACTTTGCGAGCGAGGAGCCTCACTGACCAGCCTGCTTGCTCTGACAGCCAAGGGCATGAAGTGGATCAAGGGCGCCCTCATCGGCGCCGGCTCCTTCGGCTCCGTGTTCCTCGGCATGAACCCGATGACGGGCTCGCTTATGGCCGTCAAGCAAGTCGAGCTCCCGACGGGCAACTCGCACAACGAGGAGCGTAAGAAGGGCATGCTCGAGGCGCTCGAGCGCGAGATCGAGCTGCTCAAGGTCCTCCAGCACGACAGTGCGCACCGTTCCATTCTCGCTGTCGTCATGCTGTGCTGACTCTGTCTGCGCCAGACATAGTGCAATACCTCGACTCGTCGACGGACGACAAGCACCTCAACATTTTCCTCGAGTATGTGCCCGGCGGGTCCGTCGCGGCACTCCTCCAGAACTATGGCGCGTTCGAGGAGGCCCTCGTCAGCAAGTTCGTGCGGCAGATCCTCACCGGTCTCGACTACCTGCACGAGCGCGAGATCATCCATCGCGATATCAAGGGCGCCAACATCCTCGTCGACAACAAGGGAAACATCAAGATCAGCGACTTTGGCATCTCGAAGAAGGTCGAGGACAGTTCGTCGACGAGTAACTGCCCCTGCGTCCGGCCTGCTGCTGACGACTCTTTCCGCAGACCTGCTCACCGGCGCCAAGGTGCACCGCCCCTCGTTGCAAGGTTCGGTCTACTGGATGGCGCCCGAGGTCGTCAAGCAAACCGCCTACACGAGCAAAGCCGACATCTGGTCGCTCGGCTGCCTCGTCGTCGAGATGCTCACCGGCGCGCACCCGTGGGCCAACCTCACCCAGATGCAGGCCATCTTTCGGGTACGTTGCGTCCGCCCATGTCCCTCTCGCATTCACGCTGATCACGCTGGTGGATCCCAGATCGGCTCGTCAAGCCGTCCGACCGTTCCGGACGACATCTCGAACGACGCGGACGACTTCCTCGACCAGACCTTTGAGATCGAGCACATGGACCGCCCCTCCGCACGCGAGCTCCTGCAGCACGCCTTCATCCGTGACCCGGACGCCTGGATGGCGAGCCAGCAGACGCCCACACGCGCTACTTTCCTTCAGCAGGCGGGAGCAGCGGCTGATGCGGCATGATAGAAGGATGGATTGCATGTGGGGCAGCGTTGCTGGTCGACGCTGGTTCGGCGGGTGTTGGAGCTACTCCTTGCGAAGTGCGGTGCAGTCTGTTGCCATAGTACTGGTGGGTTCCTTCAATCGCAACGACGAGCCGCGAGAGGGATGTCAGCACCGGCATCTTCCCTGTCGATGGGGACTGTTCGAAAGGCTTGAAAGGAAGCGATGGCCACTGTATGCGTCTTGACGCATGCAACCGTTCAGCCTGATCGGCCAGTACCGCTAGGCGAACCAGGATGACGGAGCCATTGCGTCGGTCGGCCTTCTCAATCGGCGGGGACGCAAGCTCCGATGAGGAGGTCAAGGCGGGCTTCAGGAATCGCTTGACGTGCGAGATCAAGTTTCGGAAGGCAATCGACTGATCCACCGCGCTCGATTGCCCGCCGCGCTGCAGTTTGCCGCGACCCTTCTGCTCGCCCAGCGAACCGGCTTCACCTCGTCGATTCCCGGCATCCTCGTCGCAGATCCGTCAGATGGAAAGCTATACCTTGTGACCGCGTGCGCGACGTCAGAAACCGCTTGCGTGTCATCCGCAGCCCGCGAGTACAAAGAGGGGCGCGAGGGCGGTCTCCTCTCTCTCCTTTCCTTCACCGCTTCTCGCAAGCTTCAACGCACCCACAACCCCAACCACCCCCACCCAACCCAAATTATCAACATGGTGCGCTGCCTCGTCTGACTCGGCGCTGTGTCGAATTGAACTGACGCCTTCGTCTCCGTTGCCTCGCTTCCTTCTCCGTTTCCTTCCCGTCCCGATCGTCTCCTTCTCTGCCTCTCTGTCGTGTCGCTTCCTCCTCTACTTTCGCACAGTCTGACGGCGACGCCCGCAAGTCCTCCGAGCACGGCTTCGGCGGCAACCGCGAGTTTGCCTCCGAGATGGTGCGCTGCTCCTCCCGTTCTGCAGTTCCTCACGTCGCATGCAAGCACTGACGTGCGCGTCTCCTCTCTGCAGGGCAAGAAGGGTGGCGCCAGCCAGCCCGACGAGGTCTACAAGCCGTCTGAGCACGGCGGCCTCAAGAAGGACGGCACCGAGGACAAGCGCATGTCGTCGCAGCACGGCTTCGGCGCTGACCACGAGCGCGCTTCCGAGATGGTATGCACGCCTCGCTTCCCCCTTCCGCCGGCTCCCGCTCACTCTGCTCCTCTCTTCTCACAGGGCAAGCGCGGCGGTGCCAAGAACTCGACCGACGACGAGTAAATGCACTCACCTGTACACACAACGTCTTGTTGTAGTCACCGCTTTGTACCGAAACAAAGAAGCAGTTCTCTCCTACTTTCCCTCGTTCGTGGACTCGCTTCGCGCCGACGCTGTGTGGACGCGAATGCATTGCGTTGCCGTTGCCGCACAGCAAGAAAGAGATGAACGCTGCCGATCTTTCCATGTTTGCGGTGCACAGCGGAAGCTATGCGATGCGTTTGCGGGCTCCTACTGCCGTCGCGTATGATTCTAGTCCATGTCGTCCTCGTCTTCTTCGTCGCTCCACGCATGATCGTCGTCCTCCTCGTCAACGTCGTCCTCGTCCTCGTCCTCGTCCCAGTCCGTCATGACCTCGTCGTCGCTCTCCTCGTCGTCGCTGCCAGGCGGCATAAGGACGCACTCGATGCCCTTGGCGTGGCACCATACCTCGAAGCTCTCGACCTGCGGCTCGGTGAGGGCCGCGTCGTGCGCAATCTCGACGCGCCGGAGCGTGTCGACGTGCTGCTCGACAAACGCCTCGAGGTCGCGGTAGCTCACCGCGGGGCAGAAGCCGAACCCGAGCGTCGCGATCGGGCATGCTGCGAACGCCTCGAGGAAGAAGGCCGCCTCGTGCTGTGTCGCGATGACGAGCGTGTCGAGCCTGGGGAGGTCGAGCGCGCGCGCGGCCCACTTTTCGTTGTCGTCGTCGACATTCGTGTGCGGCGTGTTGTCAATGTCGAGGCACTCGAGCGTCTTGCCGAAGCGGTGTACGAGCGTGTGGAACGCCGGGAACGACAGGTTCTCGCACTCGCCGAGCGCGAGCACCTTGAGCGGCCACGGGAGGTCGAGCGCGGCGAAGTCGTCCGTGACAAAGTCGCAGCCATGGAGAGTGAAGGACTCGAGCTCGACGAGCTGCAGCAGCGCGCGGTAGAGCGCGTCGCGATTTGCCTGCGGGCCCGACGGAACGTAGCACTCGAGCTCGAGGCGCAAGAGCCTGGGGCACGCGGCGACGAGTGCTGCGACGTCTGCTTCTGTCGTGACGTTGTCGTCGTTGGCGAGAAAGGTGAGGTCGACGAGCTTGGCGCCGAGGTGCGTCTTGATCGCCTCGACAGCGTGGTCCGTGTCGTACACGATGTTGCGGTCCCCAAAGTCCTGTTCTTCGATCTGGTCGACCCAGTCGAGGCGTGTCTTTGGCAGCGCCTCACAGTCGATGCGAACAACGTTCGAGCACTGCCGCACGACCTCGGCCATGAGAAGGCTCCTCGTCCGGCGGTGGCGCACTTCGGAGCTCAGACCATCGCCCGAGACGCCGCCGTAGCGCTCAGCAGCGTCGACGATGGCGAGGCGCTGTCGTGGGATGGGGAGGAAGGGGTCCTCGGCGTCGTAGCCCGTGCCATACGGCTCGGCGCGCAACATGCGCCCGTCGGCTTGCCCAAATTCAAGCGAGCGGACATGGCGTGCATGGCGCGGGAGGATGGTGCGGATGCAGGCGAGGACGGACTCGTTGGAGCGGTTCTCGAAGTCGAGGCTCTGCGCGAGGAAGGCGAATGAGCTCCATGTAACGGAATCTACGCTTCAATACGAAGATGCGCACCCGCCACATGATCGGAAGCGCGAGTTCGCTGAACTCGCGGTTGACGAGAGTGAGCGCCTCGATGCCCGACGGTCGCAGCGCCTCGCTCAGGTCGGTGAGGTACGAGTCGCGCATGCGAGCGAGCGCTTCGGGGGTCGGGTTGCCGTCCGGGCCCAGCTCTGGCTCCTTGACATCCTTCCACGGATCGTCCTTAACACCCCTCGGCGGAGGATTTGAGCCAGAGGTGCCCAGGAGCCCGCTGCTGGTGAAGACACCGTCGGGATGGTCGTCCTCGTCGTCGTCTTCGTCGCCGTCTCCGTCCTCCCAATCGGCCTCAGCCTCTGCCCGATCTGCCTCGTCGACTTTCTCGACGATGAGCGCCTTGAGCTCTGGCGGGAGATTGCCGAGGCTGGCGAGCTTGCGCTGGTCGGAGGGGACGCTCGAGGTCGACGGTTCGGGCGGGCCGGCTTCGACCGGCGCTGCAGGTGTGGGGTGTGCGTCCGCCATGCCGAGCCAGCGCGGCTCGGGGCGCAGTCTGCGGAAGGGGCGAGGGGGCGACGTCGTGAGGGAAGGGAGCGGAGGCGAGAGGGAGCGCGAGCGAGTTTGCGCGCTGGCTGGATGGACAGCGCTGAGGGCACCTGCCTGTCTAGAGCACTGGGCGTAAGCGGCGCTGCTCTCGAGCGAGGTGCGGGCGTGCAGAGGTTGCTGGTGAAAGCCAAGCTGAAAAGGGGGGACCTTCGCGAGGGGACAGATCGTGGGAAGCCAGCCGTAGGCGCTGAGATTGCACACGTTCCTCTTACAAGACGCTGGTCACACTGGACAGGCCTGGTTCAGATCAGTGAAGCAAGCAGGCATTGGCGGGAAAAGGAGGAAGTCGTGCTGGCGGCCTCGTCTTACCCGAGCGGTTCCAAGTACAAGCTGCAGTGCGTCTGACTGCTGTATTTGTAGCTCTTGGTCTATGCTCATCCCTCCAGACGGGCGCGATGGTGCGAGAGTTGCGGGTCGTTCAACCTCCGCCTTCCGCGCGGCTTCGCTTCGACTCTTTGCTCTCTCCGCCCACCCGCGCCCTCCTTTGCTCCGCTCCAGACTGCACGAGACACACGCTACGAGCACCAGCAGAGCAGAGATGGCCACCCCGACCTTTGAGATCACCACCTCGTCGCCCGCCCCCTCGACCTCGAGCCTCGCCTCGTCCGCGTCGTCGTCGACCGCGTCCGCGCACAGCATCGAGCCCATGCACGTTGCCCCCGCCGAGCAGGCCCAGCTCCCGCACGGCACCGGCCCCACCGCCCAGGGCCACGCCGCCATGCTCGGCGCAAAGAGCTTCCTCCTCTCCAAGGTCGCGGGCGGGTCCGTCTCGTCCCTTCAGAACCTGCGCTGGTTTCAGAGGATGGACGCTTACTGATGCTCTGCTCTCTATCCCCTCCTCGCCCCGCTGCCAACCGGCTCGTGACGTTTGCCGGCTCTCCTTCGCTCTCGTCATTCAACATTTGCCTTCATCCATTCGCAATGCATCCCAATGACTCGTCCCACGCCCTCGACAACCCTCTGGGACAACCTCAATCGCAATCGCCCCGCCGGCACTATCTACTGCCATCTTCCGCTTGACCGCACTCAGCCAGTCGTTCCACTCGCCGACCGACCACATGGTCTCGCCCTGCACCAAGAAGCTCGCGCAAAGCAAGCAGCGCCACTTCAACAAGTACGCTCCCTTGACATGCGGATCAAGCCGCGGTCATGCGAGACTCGTGCTGACCTTCCTCTCACCTTCCCAGGGGCAAGCCTCTCTCGCTCTCGTCGTCCTTCCAGGCGTCCACACAGCCGCAGCAGAAGAAGTCGAGCCTCGGCCAGTCGTCGACGTTCGGCTCGGAGAACGCCTCGCCCTTCTGAGCGCCGTTCTCTCCTCTCTCAGCATCCGCCCTCCCCCTGCCCGTGTATCACTAGCCGCCGCGGGCCCTTCTCCGTCACCGTCCCATGCACCTTCCGGACGGCCGACAACGAGAAGACGGCATCAGCGCGCCACCCCACTTGCTCATCCAGCATCCACTGTCGTTACGCCCTCCCCTCTGGGTTTCTCCCTCTTTGCCTTTCGTCTCCTGTTCCCACATGTCGTTACAGCATCACGCCGTTCTGTTCGCTCGCATGCAATGCGTATGGCGCTCACCCTCTCTCTCGAGGCGGGAAATCAGGGCGACACAACAGCGTGCGCAGAGATTGGCTTCGAAAGGGTCGACGAGGCGGCCTCGGTGTCGCGATTCTCAACTGAGCAGCAAGTCAAAGCAAGCGATGCAAATGCGCAGACGCAACACACAGGAGGAACTACCAGAGAGACCGACAGACAGATAATGCGACCCGTGGCCTTCTCATCGCACGCACTCATTCCCTCTTTCGCGGCAAGCCCGGCCCACCCAGCCCAAGGGCGTTGTCCTCCATACCCTCGGCATAGCTGTTCCCCCTCAGCCTAGCCGCGCCCCGACTCCACGCCTCGGCGCGCCGCTCGTCGTCCTCGTCTTCGTCGACGACGCTCTCGAGCTCAAAGACGCTCCTCGGGCTCTCGGCGAGCCACACGCCCTCGCTCCCGCGCCTCCCCACCGCTCCCGCCGTGCCACTGCCCCTGCGCCCCGAGCTCGACGCGCCAAGCTCGACGTACCCCTTCCGGCTGTGGTGCCTGCACCTCCTCGCCGCGCGCCAAGCGACGAGACAGACTGCGCCCGCGCCGAGCGCCGCGAGGAGCTGCACCATCCTCCCGCTCTGCGCCGCGAGCCGCGCGCGCAGCCGGTCGGCGGCGGCCTGCTCCATGACGGCGCGGCCGAGGAGGGCATAGTGCCCGCCGGCGACGGGGCGGCTGAGGAACCCGACGCTCCACCCTTCTTGCGGCGTGATCGAGTCGCCAAAGACGGCGTTGCGCGACTGGCGCAGGTACGACGCGAGCGAGTGGAGGAAGAGCGTGCGCGAGGGCGAGCGCGACGGGAAGAGCGCAGAGGCCCACGCGAGCCAGTCGGTCTTGGCCCGCGTCGGGAAGCGCGAGTCGAGCGCTGGGCCGTAAGGTTCTGCGAGAGGCGCGGGAGAGCCCGAAGCGACAGATTGATGGTCAGGAGCGCAAGTTGGCGATATCGGAATGGGTCAGACTGCTGTCGTTGTCGTTGGCAAGGCGTGAGGGGGCGGACGCACCGGCATGCGTCGGGTAGAATTTGTCCAGCATGGTGTAGATCGAGTCCGGGAAGATGTTCAGCCCGAGGAGCTTGTCGAAGTAGAGATTGTACTGCGAGAAGAAGAGGGGCGAGGGTGAGCAATTGCAACAATCGAGCTCTCGGAGCTAATTTCGTCACAGGAGAAGCTCAGTCCACAAGCTCACATGCGTGACCCAGCTCGTCTGGTTATTGTACGTGCCGAGAAGGTGCGTGCCGTCCTTGGCGAGAGCAAGCTCGAGGAACTTATCTCGGAAGCGCGTTGACACATCCTGTGTGTGACATGTGGATCAGCTTGGCTGACGATCTCGTGGGCGGTTGACGAGATGAGCGAGCACGAGGACGGTGGACTGACGAGGTAGTGCTGCCGGTCGTCGGTGTGGCCAAGGTCTCCGGCAATCTCGCTCATTGAGCGCAAGCCTGCGATGGCCTTGACAACCTGTAAATTTGAGTGTGAGCAGACAAAACGAGAAGCCCGAGAGGCGGGCGGCCGTACGAGTGAAGTCTGATTAGGGGCAGACCCGAAGACTGCGTCGAGAGGAACGTCAGCTGTGCACTGACGAGCGACGAGGTGTGCGAGGGCATACAATCGTCCGTTGTTCCTGCGTGAGGCGCAGAGGTGGAGTCAGCACCACGCAATATCTGGCAGAGCGGCGGGAAGAACGGCTGCAGCTGCCTTTATCCATTGAGTGCACTCACGCTGATCGCCGGGATACAATCCGTTCTCCTCAAGGTATCCGGCCCACTTCTTGAGCAAATCGTACCGATCGCGCGCCTGGCTCCTCGCCATCCTCGCCGCCTCCCTGCGGTGGTCCCTCCCGATCCCGACCTCGGCCTCCCACCCAACCCGGCTCCTCCGTGCCGTCGAGCCCGAGCGCTTCTCCTCGGCCCAGTCGGACGCCGAGTCCCACAGGTGCTGCAGCCGTTGATGCACCGACAGCGGCGCCGTCGACGGCTCGGCAACGCGCATGCCCGCGAGCGCCATGCAGAGCATGTTGCCCGCCTCTTCGATCGGCAAGCCCGGGTACAGGAAGTCGTCGTGCCCCGTCGCGTTCGGGTAGTGGTCGCCCAGGTCGTGTGTGGGCGGGACGGGCGTATACAGCCCAGTGGCCATGTAGCGATAGATCGGCTCGGCGAGGAGAGGGAGCATTGTTGGCGCTGCGTAAAGGAGGAACGGAAGGAAGGGAGCGATGACATCCTGCGAGCGTTTGTCATGAGAAGATGCGAAGAAAGGAAAGAGCCAGAATCGGGGAGCGCACGATCGTTTGGACGTTGCCATTCGAGCTGATTTCTTTCAGCATGACTGCGTCAAAGGTGTGCGTCAGTATGATGACTAAGTGACGGTCGCGCAAGCTGCAGGGTGAAGATGCACCGACAGCAGGAATCGGTTCGCCCGTGACCGGGCTCCACGCGACCAGCCCGTCACTGGCCCGACCACCCTCCTGCGACTGATCCCACCCTCCCTCTAGCGCCATGAAGACTTGCCGCGTACTGACGCTGACGACATTGCCATACTCGTGCGACTCGACCTCGCGCGCGTCGGCATAGAGCTTGGCGTTGAATTCGTTGCTGAGCCTGCGCGCCGTCTCAAAGTCTTTCATGACGAACGAGACGAGCTGCTTCGGGTCGGAGAACGTCGACGCCCACAGCGGACGCAGCGGCTCGTTCAGCGGTGCGTCCGGCACCCCCGTCCGGATCTGCACGATCGGGTCGCGTACGTGCCCGAGCGCGACGACGGCTTCGCGATGCGCGGTAAACGTCTCGGCGCCGACGCGCCCGAAGGCATGCGCGAGCGCAAAGACGGGCTCGTCGAGGATGAGCGAGGCGTTGCGCGCCGACCGGGTGCGCGTCGGGCGGAAGGTCGAGTTCGTGTGACTCGCGAGCGAGCCCGACTTGGCGAACTCGCGGCGCGTCAACATTGCGTCGTCGCCGGCGGCAAAGGTCGTCTCGACGGGCGAGCCGGGCGCTGCCTGCGCGGCGTACCACAGCTCGCCGTGAAGGATGCGGTCAGTCGGGACCCAGTCCTTTGAAAAGAGGTCCTCGTGCCACTCCTCCTCGAACACGCGCTGGTTTTGCAGCGCGGCGCGCGCACCAACCCAGTCGCGCCCGCGCGACGGCTCAAACCCCTCCCACTCGAGCTCCTCGTCCTCGGCGTCGGCGAGCCAGAGCCCGTTGACCTCGCTGTATACCTCGACGTCGTGCGGCTGACCATCGAGCGACTCGACGGTGAGGTGCAGGTACGAGAAGGGGATCGACTGGCGAAAGACGTCGGCGGGAGTGACGGGCGAGAGGAAAGAAGCGCGCAGCGCGACGGTCGGCGGGAGGTTGGTCAGGGTGAAGCTCGATTCGGCCGTGCTGTGATGGAAAGAGGCGTTCCGCGCGGCGGGCCCTGCGAGTGCGGCGGATTTCAGCTAACACTGAAGGCAGGACGAAGAAGAGTGGGACGCACACTCTGTCAGGTTGCCCATCCAGTTCCATGTTTCTCCGTCGACTCGCATCAGCCCCTTCCAGCCAAGCGGCACCGTCGTCCAGACTGTCTCGCGCGGGTCGTGGAGCAGGGTCAGCGCGAAGTGGGGAAGAGCGGGAGAGGAGAACCGACAATGCGGGTCCATCGTCGCGAGGTTCTTGTCCTCCCGGCCGGTGAGGTATGCACCGAGGTACGGCCCTCGCACGGCCAGCGGAACGACCTGCACAGACAAAGGTCAGCTCGCTCAATCCCCGTGAGAACCGGGAAGCGGAGCGAGGATGCACGATCGGAGTGTAGTCAGTCTCATCCAGCTGCGGTCCAGCGCGTGCAGAGGCTGCACAGAGCGCGAGCGCGCCCAGCAGCTGCAGCAGCCGCATCGCGGGCGGTGAGCGGCGCACAGAGAGGACGAGGAGCCGGCACGCGACGCGACGAGACACGATCACTCAGAAGCCACAGCAGCCCGTTGCTGAGGCTCACTGACCGGTAGCAGCTCTCTCGCGACCTCTATAGCAGTGCTGAAGCCGTTACGAGGCCGCGGCGTTGCGGATGCGAGTTGCGTCTCAGGCTATCATTCTCCTGAGAGAGCTCTCCGGTTCCCAATCGCCATTGCGGTCAGCGAGAAACGCTCTACCTGAAGAATCTACTTAGGGGAAACGCGAGGGGGATCGTCTGGTCGGAAAGGCGGCCCGGTCGAGCTCTTCTGCGCCGGTTTCAACGCGAAAGTCGGCTCAGAGCGCGGGCCAGAAGCGCTGCTCGAGGTACAGCGTGTACTTGAACATCTGCAGAAGGGATGCGTGAGCATCTTATACAACAGTATTCGCGCGTTGAGGCAGAGAGCTCGTGTGAGGGGCGACGCACCTCTTCCGCCCTGATCCACTCCTCCGTCCCTTCCTGCAGGTTCAACCCCTCGACCGCCTCCTCGCATCTTTTGACGAACTCGGCGAACTCGTCGTTGGTCCAGTTGTCAATAAGCTCGGCAAGCGCGGCAGAGGTGCGCTCGTCGGTCGTGCGCGGATCGGTGGGCTTGTGCGAGGCTGCAAAGATCCAGGCTTGGTTGTAGAGCTGGCATTGCCAGCATCAAAGCATCAGCTTGTTCTGACTGGCCCTGGGCTGTTCCATAGACTGCTGGGCCGTGCACGCAGGCAACGCTTCGGCAGTCGCGCGACAGCCTTCTCAGGCATACCAGCTGTCGGGTGACAGGGCGCAACGCACCTTCTCCATGGCCCACAGCAGTACCAATCCCTCCTCCATCCCACCTCCGTTGCGGCCCGCTTCCGCCCCGGTCGCAATCAGCAAATTGACGTAGGCCCTCGTCTCGGTGCGCATCAGCGATCCCTCGAGCCGGCCCGCCCCGCCCGCTGCGGCTGTCGGGCGCGTCGCGAGGTCGAGACCGAAGCGCGGCGAGAGCGAGTCGAAGAAACCGACTTCGCGGTGGATGTTGGACAGGGCGTACGAGAGGAGCGAGAGGGTCGATTGCGAGGCGGTCTGATGCGCCGGAGAAGATAGCGGGAGGGCGGAGATGAGGGATGCTGCGAGACCGGAGCTTTCAGCGCCAGTACTGAGCTTGCAGTTGCACGATAGGAAGCGGACCGATGAATTTGGGGTCTGACGGAGTCAAGGAGGGGACAAATTAGCTTGCTTCGTCAACTTTCGGTAGGCGGAGCCGCTCGACCGTCATCCAGATGACCGAAGTTGGTGCGCAGGCTCGCAGAGAAAGAGGGACCTACAGCCGTGAAGGGCGTACATGCGGTCCTGCGTGAGCCACTCGCTCAACTTGGCGCTTGACAGCTCATGCTTGCCCGCAGCAGCGAGGAACGGGTGCTGCGTCGCTATGCGGATCTCGTCCGCCTGTGTACGATGGAGACGAGGCCAAGCGAAGGACACGGTGGGGCGGGACAAAGCGAGTGAGCCGATTGAGGCACGATGAGGAAGCAGAGGAAGCAGGACAGACGTAGCGGGTTAGCATGGTCTCGCAGAATGAAGGCATGTCGAGCTGCCTTGCGTATGATCAAGCTGTAGGAAGGTCAAGAAGACGAGCAAGACGGAGGACACGGACGATGCGGTGCCCAGACTGCCGGAAAGAGTTCCCGTTCGTCCTCTTTTGCCAGAGAAGCAGGGTGAATCGGCGCAAAGAGTGCTTTTCGACTGCTCACACCTCTCAGATCTCGCTCTGGTGTGATGTGTCTGAGTTTCTCTCATCGCTCTCTGGCGGTTCGGCGGGGCTGCGATTCTCTCGCTTCCGCTGCTCGCCTCGCTCGAGAGCTGTGCCAGTTCGCACTCGCACGTGAGTCTGCACGGTCTGCACAGTCGCTGGACAGTCGGATGGGCTGTCCGCTCCGACGCGGGCCGTGGTCGCGAGACCCTGCGGCTTGCCTCGCCGACTGATCGGGATCGCGCATGCACCGCGCACACACCGCTCGCCGGGACTAGCAGCGCACGAGCGGCTGCTCAGAGACTGCGCACGCCGCTGAGGCAGGCGGACAGGCGAGACAAGCGATCAGGACGATTCGTGGCTGACCTTCGCCGACCTCATTCCGTCCGGCAACAGCTTGGTCCACTTGCTGCCTCTCCCAGACTCTTTCACATCGTGCGTCCTACCCGCATTTCGCGCGCTATGGCTCCAGCTAACCCGCTCCAGCCGGCAGTCGCCTATCTCTCCTCCCGACATGACCACTCCTTCCGGCAAGCTTATCGGCCCCAAGCAGCGCAAGGTCGCCCTGCTCGGGTCCCGCTCTGTCGGTGCGTACATTCTCACGCATGACGGCGGCGACATCTCGTACTGGTGATCTCGGGGAAATGGGCCGGCCTTCAGGCGGACTTACCGGGCGCGGGAATGTCCTTCGCGCGAGGCAATGTGCGGGTCGTCCGGGCTAGGCAGCAGGGAATCAAAGGAGCGACCGAACCATAGCTGGGAGTAGGGCATGTCTCGGGTGAACGGCACTGACACTCTCGCCACGGCTCCTGCAGGCAAGTCGTCCTTGACGGTCCAGTTTGTCGACCAGCACTTTGTCGAGTCGTACTACCCTACGATTGAGAATACATTCACCAAGCACGTCAAGTACAAGGGGCAGGACTACCAGCTCGACATCATCGACACGGCGGGACAGGTCAGTTGACGCTGTCCACCTCATTCTTCTCCCTCATTCTCCTCCCTTACTCACTCGCGCTCCGCTCATTTTCAGGACGAGTTCTCGATCCTGTCATCGCGCCACGCCGTCGGCCTGCACGGCTGGGTCCTTGTCTACTCTGTCTCGTCGCGCTCGTCGTTCGAGATGTGCTCCGTCATCCGCGACAAGATCCTGGGCTACACGGGGCGCGAAAACGTCCCCATGGTGCTCGTCGGCAACAAGTCCGACTTGGCGGTGCAGAGGTGCGTTCTCCATACCGGCCGGCCCTCACCGTGGTGTCACCTCGATCGCGCGTGAGCTGATTGTACGGCATCCTCACGCACAGGCAAGTGACGCGCGAGGAAGGTGCCGCGCTCGCCGCGTCGTGGGGTAACACGGCCTTCACCGAGACGTCGGCACGAACGAACGAGAACGTCTCGCGCCTGTTCGAGCTCGTCGTCGCCCAGATCGAGCGCGACCTCAACCCCGAGCCCGAGCAGCCCGAGAAGAGCGGGTGCGCCGTCATGTGAGGGCCCGAGGAGTGGCATTGCTGCTGGACTCGGGCGGCTGTGAAGCGGTGGGTGGCGTGTGAAGGGTCGGATGGTCGTGCTGGGTTCCCCTTTGTTCGCTCGTTCGCTTTCTGTTTTACCCTGTGTGTTTCGATAGAGCTCTTTCTTTCCCTACGGTTGCGCCTCCCACTAGTCCTGCCGACCCCGTGTATCTCTGTTCGGTTCTCCTGAATGCGCGGCTCAGGGGAGGCAATCGCACATTCGCCGCGGCCTCTTCCCCACTTCCGGCTCGCCCTCCGCGCCGCGCCTGATCCCGACTCGCCGCTCTTGCGGGCACCTAAGCAAGGCTGGCTCGTCTGCTGCACCGCTCTCGCTGTCTCTCGTCTCTTGCTCGTACGCCCGCCATGCCTTTCCAGCACTCGCTCCACCTGCACGATGCTCTCTCCGACCTCGAGGTGCCCTTCAACCGCTTCCCTTCGCGCCGCTCAGTCGTCTACGGTGCGTCTACACAGCGTTGACACTGCCACGATCCGAGTGCTCACCTCGGAGAATCGAGCACACAGGGACGAAGGGCATGGTTGCGTGCTCGCAACCGCTCGCAGCGGAGGCAGGGCTAGAGATCCTGCGCAAGGGAGGAAACGCCGCCGATGCAGGTGCGTCTCGTCCGCAGCTTCGCGTCGAGACGATGCTGATAGCTCGCACACGCAGCCGTCGCCGTGTCCGCCGCGCTCAACCTCACGGAACCCGGGTCGTGCGGCATCGGCGGCGACGGCTTCTGTCTCTTCTTCGACGCAAAGACAAAGCACGTCTCGGCGCTGAACGGATCTGGACGTGCGCCTGCAGCCTTGACGCTCGACAAGTGCCGCGAGTTGGGAATCAAGGGGCGCGAGATCCCCATGCTCGACATCAACGCCGCTACCGTGCCGGGTTGCGCTGCTTTGTGGTGCGACACGCTCGAGAAGCTCGGGAGCGGAAAAGTCAGCATGGCGGATGTGCTGGACCCGGCCATCCGGATGGCAGAGGCGGGGTAACGTTCAGCTCTTCCCGTCATTGCCAGGCGGCTATCTGACTGCTTCGACTGTTACAGCGTTCCCATCTCGGAGATCTCGTCGTACGGCTGGATCAAGGCGCAGCATCTGTTCAAGCGCTGCTCGCCCAACTATCGCGAGCTGCTCATCACCGACCCAGAGACGGGCGACGTGCATGCGCCACGACCGGGCGAAATCTTCAAGAACCCGACCTTGGCGAGGACCTTCCGTGCGGTCGCGGAGAAGGGGAAAGCCGGGTTTTACGAGGGCCGCATTGCACAGGCGATTGTCGATCGTACGTGGCGATTCGATTGACCTTCTCACGCAGTGTCGCCCCCGCTAATCTCCTTGAGCTTTTGCCCCTTGCTCTACCAACCGCTACTTCCGCAGTCGTGCAAGCTCGAGGTGGAGTCATGACCCTCGAAGACCTCAAGCAGCACATGACGACGCCCGTCGAGCCCATCTCGGTCAACTATGGCGGCGAGAACGGCTTCACGCTGCATGAAACTCCACCAAACGGGCAGGGCTTGACGGCGCTCATTGCGCTCGGTATCCTCGAGGCAATGCAGGAGCAAGGCAAGGTTGACCTGAGCAAGACGGAGCACCTCTCCGCCGAATGGCTTCATGCACTCATGTGCGTTCCCCGGCTTCTGCCTTCTGCGGCTGAACAACCGCTGACTCATGCGCGGTTGTATGCCCTACTTCCGCAGTTCCGCCATCCGACTTGCCTTTGCCGACACTCGGGCGTATGTGGCCGACCCGGAGCACGTGAATGTTCCTGTCGAGCAGCTGCTGTCGAAGGCGAGCCCTTCCCAGCGAGCGCGCTCTATCAGCTTGCGCTGACCATTTTGAGAACGCAGGAGTATCTGTCCAAGCGTGCCGAGCTGTTCGACCCGAGCAAGTCCAGCCCGGTCATCAACAAGGGCACCCCCATCTCGTCCTCCGATACTGTGCTGTTTGAGGTTGTGGACGAAGCTGGGAACGGCTGCTCGTACATCCAGTCGAATTGTGCGCGGCTCATCAGCTCCCCCGCTTCACCCGCTGACCGTTGTCTTGACTCGCAGATGCTGGCTTCGGCACGCATGCCATTCCTGAGGGCACCGGTTTCAGCCTGCAGAACCGCGGCAACAACTTCACGCTTGAGGAGGGCCACCCGAACTGCATCGCGGCAAACAAGCGGCCGTACCACACCATCATCCCGGCGCTAGTCACCCGCGGCGACAAGAAGGGCGGCGACCTGTTCATGGGTACGATCAATCCTGCTGTTCCGGTCTCCAGCTACTCGGTACTGATCTTGCTCTCGAATGCGCAGTCTACGGCGTGATGGGTGCCTTCATGCAGCCGCAAGGACACGTTCAAGTCCTCCTCAACATGCTCCACCACAACCTCAACCCGCAGCAAGCGCTCGACGCGCCGCGTTTCTGCATCTCGGCCGACGTACCGCAAAATCCGGAGCACGAGGGCGATATCGGCACGACGGTGTATCTCGAGGAAGGGATCGAGCCGGCCGTGGTCGACGAGCTGAGGCGGATGGGGCACGACGTCGAGCTGTTGACGGGGCACGAGCGGGCCATGTTTGGCCGAGGTCAGGTGCGTCGGTCCCATTATCATCCTCGGCTGACGGGACATAGACTGACAACCTCTGTCCATGCTTTTGCAGGTGATTCAAAAGCTGCCGTCTGGCGCGTGGGCCGGAGGCTCTGACCAGCGGGGAGACGGGCACGCGGTGCCGCAGATCTAGACGAAGAGACGGATAGGAAGCTGGATGAAAACGAGGTCAAAGTGCCCCTATCCACAGACGCGCATCAGACGAGCCTTCCCTCTGTGGACGGATCTCGTTGAGACAGCCGCGCTCTCTGCACGTGCTGAGAGTGATTGAAACAAGTGCGAGCTGCAAATTAGTGAGAAAGGTACAACACCGCCGACAGACCCGCAATGAGCACCGTCACTACTGCGCCGAGTCCAGCTCGAACGCCTCCCTCCGCTCCGGGCGCTACGAGTCGGCCCGCCGAGCTCACTCCCGTCGCCATCGCGCCCGCGTCGCCGCCTCCAATCGCGCCGATGATGCCCGACGCAGCCGCGAGCGTCCCGTTCGTATACCGCGTGTTGAGTCCGCCGCCGTAGACGCGCACGGAGGCGATCTCGAAGTAGGCGGTGTCGAAGTGAGAGGGATCGGCGACATACTCAGCGCAGGTGCCGGTGCCGCAGACGGGAGAGAACACGCCAGGTTGACCAGCCCCTGCAAGCGAGAGTTGGACAGTGTCAGAAGGATGCGATGCGACTCGAACGAGGAGCAAGTCCGGCTAACGTACAGTCGCCGCAGAGAGCGATGTTGATGGTGATCTGCTGAGGCGCAAAGAACTGGTTGATGTTGCAGCCGCTCGAGGCGTAGTAGGCGACGGGTCGGCCCCAAGTCGTCGGATCCGGCGAGGTCGACGAGTCGCGCAGGTCGGCTGGAACCTCGTTTCGCTGCCAAAGAGGGTGCAAGGGTCAGACTCGAGGATCCGCATGAATCGGTCCGCGGAATGCAACGCACCGGGAAGAACCAGACCGAGATCGCCTCGCTCGAAAGCTCCATCGCGTAGACTCCGCCCCCTCCTTCGGCGAACTCCGCGCCGTAACTCGCATTGCGCGCGTCCTCGAAGGTGCACCCTTGGTTTGCATTGACGGTGTGATCGCAGTTGGTTGCCGTCAGCTCGCCGGTCGGCACGCCCGTGCCGTCGGCCGCGAAGCACCCGGCAACGCTGTGAAGCGCGACGCCGTTCGCCTCCTGCAGGTTGACCCCCTCGACGATATCACACTCGCCTCCCGACGGCCAGCTGACAGCGTGCGTCCAGAAGGCGGGCCAGACGGAGCAGCCGTACGGGAGATGCAGGGCGTCCATGACGAAGAGGTGCCCAATGTCGAACGCGCGCTCAGTCGTGATGCGGACCGAGTTGCGCAGACCGTTCGGGGCAAGCTGGCTCGTGTTGTCGACCTTGATCACGACATTGCCGTCCGCATTCGTGTAGGCGACGTCTTGCGCCTCGTCCGCGGCGACGTAGTAGGTGGCGCCGTTCGTCAGATTGTCACGATTTCCCCAGAACCGCCATCCGTCGAAGAAGTCGTCGCCTGCCCACAGCTCTTGCAGCGAGTAGGCGGCTTGTACGGATGAGGGGAGGACCGTGAGGAGCGGGATGCAGGAGAGCAGGCTGATGGAGCGCATGTTGAGCTTCAGCCGTGCCCGGCACGTCGACAGCACGCTCGCCGTATGCGATGAGCAGCAGCACGAGAGGCAGGAGGGAAGCCTAGTTGCTCGCGCGGGCGCTGCGATGAGTGCGAACGGCAGGCGAGAGAAGCGACTTTCTCGAAAAGCACCGCCTCGGCGCGCAGTGCGAGACTGCGGACGGGCGGCACGCCCATTCTACCGAGTGCGGCAAGCAGCCGAGCAGCATCAGCCGAACATAGGGCAGCAGGACCGGGAGAAGGAGAGTCGGCGAGCGGGTGTCCCAAACAGGCAGGGTCGGCCGCCGGCACGCGACGAGATCCGAGCCTGCGGATAGAACCTTGAGGGCCGTGCCCTGCCCCAGAATGCCGACTGCGGGCCTTCTGTGCGCCACTGCGCGATCATTCGACGAAACCGAAGGACCTCGCTCCGAGTCGCTCGCCCTCACCCGAAGCAGAACGACGCCTGCCACTCCGCCACTTCCGGCAATACTGGCGACTACGCAAGCGTAGGCAGCGATCTCGTTGCCCGCGCAAGTGGCCGAGTTGAGCAGGTAGAAAAGACGGAAGGCGAAGTCGCAGCGGAAGAAGCCAGGCGAAGTCGCAAGGTGTATCGAGCAGCTGTCGAGCAGTTCGAAGCTCAGTCATGAGTTCGAACTAAGCAGGCTCGCTTGTTAGAATGGCGAAGGGACCGGAAAGGATGCGAAAGATCTAATGCAAAACGAGATCGGGCCAGTCTACAACGGAGAGCACTCCTGTCCCCTCGGGACCAGCTGGTACAGCTTGATCGAGTCGATGGCGAGGCCACGGTCACGGATCTTGTCGCCCGACGGCCAAGTCGGCATCCAAACAGAGAGGTAGTCGAGGAAGCGCTGCATCGCCTGCGGTCGCGAGTCGCTGTTGCGCCACGGCTTGTTCGGGAGCGAGTCCATCCAGTAGCCGTCAGTCCCGCCGGCCTGCAGCGAGATGCGAAGGTAGAACGGCTTGTCAAACGGCGCAATGTGCTGGTTCTCGGCGCTCTGCCAGGGGTTGCCGATGATGGTGCCGTTTGCGTAGCTGTATCCGAACTTGCCGAGGTCCCAGAATTTGCGCCCGAAACCGTATCGGAAGCTGATGCGGACCCGGCTGTTGACCCAGATGGTCACACTTCTCGGCGTCCAGTCCATGCCGAACTCGTCTGCAGACTAGCGGTCAGTGGACGGCAGGCAGGTAGAAGCAGCTAGTGGCGCACAGTATTTCTCGTTGAAGAATTTGCGATAGACCTTGTAGAGACCTTGCGTTAGGTAGAAGCGGTCGTACGCAGGCGCGTCTTCCGGACCCCAGTGCAGGCCGGAGATCATCTCGTTGTTGAGCTGGTCGAGGCGGTGTTGCGCAATGTTGCCGCGACTCTCGAACACTGTCATCATGCCGGATGCAGGGTAGCGGCCGTATTCCTCGCCCTGCGAAACAAGCGCAATCTGCGGTCGGAGCCAGTCACTGAAGACGAGACGGTCAGTTGAGCCCCAGGAGTCTGAGACAGTGAGCGCACCCTGTAGGCATCTTGGCGCGGACTACGACACGACCGTACTGCAAGTCGACCTTGTCGCGCGTCGAGATCATGGCGCTTTGCACAGGCGGAAGGACGAGTGTCTGGTTCTGCTCGGTGTCGGCTGCGATTTGGCAGTCGCTCTGGTGAATCGAGTCGCAGACGTTACCAAGCTGGATAAATGTACTGTTCATCGCGCTGTAACCGGGAGCAAGGTCAGCAGCGACGAGGATGGCGCTTGAAGAAGGACGAACGCGTAGTCAATCGGCAGCATGGTCTCGTTGGTCAGGGTTGGCACGATCCAGAGATTGCCGTCGGCGACGTAAGAATTGTGACCGGTGTACCACGTGAAGTCGTTGGACTCACCGCCGCCCAGTCGTTGCTCGACTCGCCCTGTACGACAAGGACAGGTCAGGAAGGCTCACGAGACGCGGGACGAGGCAGAAGGGGGAAGCGCACACTTGCTGTGGTCGAGCGAGTCGCCGTTGAACTCGTCGTCGAGCACCGGGCAATAGTTGTAATGGTCGACGTGTAGTGCATCCTTGACAATGACGAAGATGCCGAGCGCGAGTCCGACAAAGATGCCGAAAAGGGTCGTAAAGTACGAGCGCTTATCGCGTTTCACGGTAGTGCGGCCGTTCATCCATGGCTTGGGATTGCCGACTTCGCGATCCAGGATGTGCGATTGGAACGGCGCCTTGAAGCGTTTCCGGACGGGCTCGGCGGCGTAGCAATCGAAGATGCCGGACGCGCTAGAGAGCGTGGATGCACTCGGCGTGGCGTGATAGGTCAGAGCGGGCGCTTGAGCAGTCGACGCCTGCTCCGCCCAACTCGCGCTGGGCCTGTCATCCGCCGGGAGCTCCTTGATCTCGTCGTCGGGCTTGGCGGTCCCATCGAAGGTGTCTTGCGACGAAGATGAGCCTTGCCTGGAGTGCGTGATTAGGGACGAGCGGAGATCAAAGGCGGCAGCCTTTACGATCGAAGGAGATGAGAGAGTTGTGTCAGATGCGAGGTACACACTGCTGATAAGACCGACTGCGCACCTGTACAGCTTGCATAGGCCCCATGGCGGCTTCGGAAGAGAAGCAGAGCGTTGAAGCGAAGCACAAGGAGAGCAGGAGACGAGCAGCTCGCGAGCCGGCAGCTCTGATCGGCGGCGAGCCCGAGGAGAGCGCCCGTCGGCAAATGTGAGCATGCGAGAGGGCGGCGGAGCGTCGGCGCGCATTCCAGCAGAACGGGAAAGCAGTGATCGACCGCAGCGATAGAGTTAGAGAGAAAACGGAAGGAGGGGTGACCGCGGCGCCGCGCGGCGCGGCGTCGGCGACGGCGAGCGCCCTGGAGCAACCCTGGAGAGCTGACGCCTACCCACTCGCCACCAACCGCTCGCGCTCGTTTCTCGAACAAGCTCGCGAGCGTGGCCGAGCTGGCCCCGGCCGACCTGCCCTTCCTCGCGCAGAACCCTGCTGCGCCCCGAGCTCGCGTGCGTCCGCTCCGAAACGTACCCACCGACCCGCTCGCTCGCTGCGCTTTCTGGGCAGTCCGGACGGAGGGGACGCCGCTGTGCCGGCCTCGCAGGCGATCGAGCTGCCTGCTTCTGGCGAGCGCCGTCCAGCGCCCTGTTTCCGCCTCACTCGAGAGTTGATGTCCTTCTGCCTGCTTCCTGCTCTTTCTCCTGCTCGTCACGCTGGTCGTGCTGTCTTCTTTCCCTTCCGCTCCCGTTCCCCCGAAGCGCCAGTTCGACGACTGCCACCATGGCGACCCGACGGCCATCTCTCGCAGAAGCCGCAATCTCGCCGTCTCGCCGCGTTTCGCATTTCTCGACCGCCGCTTCGTCGAGGCGGTCGTCCTTTGCAGAGAGCGCTCGGCGGCAGCGGTCCATTCGGACGGCCTCCGTCGTGAGTGAGCTGGGGACGGGTGCGTTCGCTTCCCTTGCGCTTTCGCGGTCGTCTCGCCGCATCCTGAGTGGACCCTCCCCGCAGATCTGGCAGCGGTCGCGCAAGCTCACAAGCGTCAGTTCCTCATGGCTGAGCACATCTTTCGCACGTGCGAAGCTGCGGGCTACTTCCCCGACGCAGACTGGGGCAACATCGTCGCAGTCCGTACCTCGGTCGGCACCGCTGGCACATCTTCGTATGCCTCGTACCCGCTCGCGCATGAGGTTGATGGCGCCGACATCCTTCTCGAGGGGCTCGCTTGCATCAATGCCGAGGCGGCCGTCATTGTCTCGTCGCATGTCTGCCGCAGCATCGTCTCCATGGTGTTAGCCCCGCTTTCGAGCTCTTCCTCCGCGGCATGGTCTGATCGTTTTCTTCCCTCTACAGCGGTCTTGACGAGGAGCGCGTCACGCTCAACCAGGACTGCGCGATCCAAATCATCGATCACCTCGAAGACCTCAAGAGTGTCAAGCGGCACCGTACGGCCTTCAAGCGAATTCGCTATGCCGATCGTATCTGACGCGTAGCCTGCTTTACAGAGTATGCGGCGTTTGTTCGCTCGAACTCGGCACTTGTCCTCTGGAGCGACGATGTCGCCAGCCTTGTGCCGCACGCTCGCCAGCTCTCGGACCAGATGCTCGACTACATCTGGCGCGAGCACGACGACATTGAAGATGTCAAGGAGGAGGTCTCGCCACCTGCGGCAGTCGAATCTGGCGACGTAGAGCAAAGTGTGGGCAAGAAGCGACCAATCGGCCTCCTGTCGCCCTTGCACGTCGGCCTCGCAGTGGGGATCAACGTCTTCGTCTCCCTGCTCACGCTTGACACCTTGATCGTCGAGTACATGACCGACGGCTCATGGCCGCGCCTTTTCATCGCCCTCGCCATCCCTCTCCAGTTCTTTGTCTCGCAATTCTTCTGCGTCATCGTCGTCGCTATCGTCCTCCAGCTCATTGGCCCAGTCAAGCAGATGGCGCAGAACAACAAGTACTACTCGGGCGAGCGCCCGCCGCGCATGCCTGGCCCGCTGCCGCATTTCGTCCGTCTTTTTTTTTTTTCCTTGCCTTCCGCGGCTGCAACTCGCTGACTCTGCTGTACGCTGCTGCCAGACCATCCTCATGCCGGTCTACAAGGAGGGTCTCGAGTCGGTCCTGCAGCCGACAATCCGGTCTCTCCAGGACGCCATCAAGACGTACGAGCTGCAGGGCGGCAGCGTGTCGATCCTCGTTTGCGACGACGGTATGCAGCTGCTGAATGAGCGCGACTTTGCCACGCGCAAGGCGTTCTACGAGGCCAACGCCATTGCCTACGTCGCTCGTCCCGGCCACGGCAAGCACTACAAGCGCGCGGGTCGCTTCAAGAAGTCGTCCAACCTCAATGTCGCGCTCGAGCTGTCGATCCGCATCGAGACGCTGCTCAAGGAGAAACGCCCGGAGCGCACTCCCGACAACCCCTGGACTTACGAAGAGGACCAGGCGCTCTACCAGATCTGTCTCGAGCAGGCGCTCGCCGAAACGCAGCGGGTCATCCCGCGCGAGGAGGGCGACGACGAGAAGGACGAGAAATCCAAGACGCTGGGCGTGTGGGCTTCCGGCGATATCCGCATTGGCGAGCTCATCCTCATGTTCGTCGTCAGTCGCTCGAGCGCGGATAAATGGTATCTCTGACGCCTAGCGCCTTTACAGCATCGACTCGGACACTCGCGTTCCCGTCGACTGCTTCCTCGATGCTGCGTCCGAAATGCACTGGTCGCCCGAGTGTGCTATCATCCAGCATGTATCGGATGTGGTGCGTGACCCCGCCGAGCACTCAGATCAGGCGAAGAGCAAGACTGACGTTAGATCTCTCGGACAGATGCTCGTCGGTGCCGGCTACTTCGAGAACTTCATCGCCTTCTTTACCCGTCTCGTCAACACTTCGATCGCCTGGGTCACCTCGAACGGCGATGTCGGCTGCTTCGTCGGACACAACGCATTCATCCGCTGGTCGGCGCTTCAGGAAATCGCGCAGCTCCAGCCGTCGGGCAGGTGGCAGATCTGGTCCGAGTCGCACGTGTCGGAAGACTTCGACTGCGCCTTGCGCATGCTCGTCGCCGGCTACGATGTACGCTTCGCGACGTACTCGAAGGGCGGCTTCGAAGAGGGTGTCTCGCTCACCTGTGACGATGAGCTCAATCGCTGGCAGAAGTGCGGAGTCTCGCTCTCGAGCAGACTGATCAGGTGTACTGACGAGTGCCGGTCGTGCAGGTATGCCTACGGTGTTTCGGAGCTTCTCATCCACCCGCTCAAGAAGTGGCCGACCAAGGGCATCTTCACCCCGATGGCCAAAGACTTCTTCCTGCACAGCAACCTCCCGCTCCACTACAAGTTCTCTTCCTTGGCCTACCTCTCGTCTTACTACGGTATCAGTGTTGCCTTCCCGCTGTGCGTGCCGCCTAGTCGGGCTCTCAAGGTCCGATCACAATGCTGACATTCAACATCACGCAGGTCTGTCGCCGGCTACCTGCTCTACGGAATGCTTGCTCCGTCGCTCGACAGCGCGTACCTGCCGTCGTGGAAAGTCAACGTGCGCGACATCTCCCTCCATGCTTCTCGAGCCCTGCTCATGCTCTTTCTCGGACTCCCTCTCACTGCTGTCGCAACTCGCAGGTCGCTCTCTTTGTCGTCTTCGGATGTGCTTCCGCGCTCGCATTCGCGCTTCTCCGGTACCGCTCCGGGCAGTGTGGCCTGCACACCGCTATTTGGGAGCAAGCCAAGTGGACGGTACGTGAGGTCCCTCCTGCCGGCTTCAAGTACATAGTGCTGACGTTGCTTCCGCTCGCAGCCCTGCAACAGTCAGTCTGACCATTTCGCGCAATCGCGGCACCTTGCTCACCCACTCCTCGTGCAGCGCTCTTCTTCATGGGCCTTTCCTTCCACGTCCTGCTCGCTCTCCTGGCGCACCCTGTCGGTTACGACATGCAGTGGTCTGCGACGGTCAAGGAAGCGACCGACTCGACCGTCTTTGACGAGTTGCCGGCCATCTTCAAGCGGTACCGCGTCGTCTTCACGGCGTGCGGCCTCTGCATCGTCATGATGCTGCTCTTCGCGTTTCTGCCGTACATGGAATGGGGTGAGTGCCGCTTCCTCGTTCAATCGGGTGTCGAGACTGACGACTCGCGTTACAGCCATCATCGACTGGGTGTCCATCGTCCCGCTCGCCCTCGTCGTTGGCGGTCACTTCCTCTTCCCCTTCTTCCTCAAGTGCGCTCATCTCTCACTTTGCTCGAGGTCTGTCTTGGGCAGCTGCTGACCTGCTCTGGCATGTCGCCCAACAGCCCGACAATTATGTCGTTCCGCTTCTGAGCGGCGATTTGCCGCAAGGCCTCGAGAAACTCGCAAACGCAGGACCTGTACAAAGCATACATCCGGTTGTACCTAGAGCTAGTGCAAATGAAGCCTATCACCATGATTATACTTTCCCTTGCGATCAACTTGCAATCAGAGTCCAGAAGGGACGGAATAATGTCGAGCAAAGCTTCTTCGGCTGCCATCATTCGTCGGCCTTCTTCTGTGAATCCCTTTGTCACGTACGTGCTTCAAACAAGTCAGATTGTGACGAGGCTGACCTTGTCAACGAGACGTCGACGCTCCGGAAGGACGTTGTCACCGCTCGCTTTCGTCTCGGCCCGCGATGTCGGCTCTGACCGCGCGCGCCACAAAGGCGCTGAAGCAGGCACTCAAGGACAAGGACTGGCTGGCCGTCGAGAAGCATGCAAAGTGCGATCTCGCCCTCGCCCTCGTCGCCGAACTGATGAAACTCACGCCGCGATGCACACAGCGCTGTGCTCGACTTTGAATCGGCCAATTACCAGGCGTGAGCTCACTCTAGCACCACAACTCGTGACGAACGGCTCATGCTGACGGTGACGCTGAATGCACCCGCTTCCCTCTACGACCACTGCAGCCGCGTCTTCCTCGCACTCGCACAGTTCAACCTTGACCGGTCCGACGAGGCAGAGGAGTCGTACAAGAAGGCGATCGAGCTGTCCCCCAGCCAGCCTCTGGCTCGCCAGGTGCGTAGGCACGCCCTGGCCTCATGACGGAATGCGCTACGGCTGATCCTGGAACGTCTCGCAGGGCCTCGCCTCTTTCTACGAGAAACGTCAGCGATGGAGTGACTACTCGCGCGAGCTGCAGGGCTTGATGCAGCTGTTCGCCGAGAGGTGCTGTGTATCGCTCTCTTTCGTCAGTCTCGCCCCCGCTGACTGCGCCTCCACCGGCAGTCAAGACGCGCCAAAGTACGCCGAATCGCTCGAAAAGCTGCTGGATGTGCGAAGAAAGCACGGTTCGAAGGAGGAGGTAGGCTCGCCATCCGCCGTACCCCAAAACGCACTCAGCTGACACCGTGCACACTCTTGCAGCTCATCGAGACCCTGCACAACTTCCTCCCGACTTCGCCTTCGCACCCACTTCTGCGATCTCTCCCGCCTTACGACCCGACTGCACCCACAGCCACTACCTTCCCGACCGTCCAGCGGTACTCGTCCTCACCTCTTCCCGTTCTCCTCGAGCTGCTCTCGCTCATCTCCGCCATCGAGACGTCTGCGCTCGATACCGAGATCAAGAAGCGGCGACAGCGGCTTGGCGGACCCGCTCTCAGGGCGGAGGAAACGACTCGGCAGGTCCAGGCCGAATACCTGCCACAGAGTCAGCTACCCGGCCTGTGGCGACAGGTCCTCGATGATCCAGACGCGGGCAACGACGAACCCCTGCGTCGCGACGTCGAGCGCCGGCTTCTTGCGCACCTGCGTACGACCCTTCAGGCGATCCCCTCACCCTTCGATGCGCCGACCGTCGACCTCAGCGCCAAAGTCAAGGTCAAGAGTGAGCAGGAGCTCGAGAAGGAGCGCGTGGCCAAAGACTACTACCGTCGCGAGGTCGAGGGACTCGCCCGCGGCATGGCTGTCATTGGCGTTCCCGAGCCGGCGGCGTGGGAGGTCGAGATCGAGTGGACCGACGCCTTTGCAGACAGCGACCGTGTCGAGGGTTGGCCGAAGGAGCGATGGGACCTGCTCAGGCGGCAGGCGGACCTGTTCCCCGAGTGCGTCTCCTGCGGCAACCGTCGCTTGCGCAAAATCGTGCTAACACAGCCTTGTCCTGCAGCTCTGGCCTTGCGCGGCTAGCTGTGGCGACGATGCAGCGGCTTGCAGCTGCCGCTGCCTCTTCCGTACCGCCTGCTGAGGGCCAAGAGGAGCGGCCCGAACCGCCTGCCGCTCCTACCGACGACGAGATGGCCGAACTTGTTGAGGTACGCCTGCCTGGCTTCCCGTGTGGGGCAGCCGTGCTGACGAGCTGCTCTTGCAGGGTGCTCTCGCCAACTCGCCACGGTCCCTCGTCACGCATCTCTTGGCGGCCGCCTTCTTCCGCCAGCAGAAGGAGTGGGACGCGCTGCTGCAGGTCGCCGAAGCAGGCTTGACGGTGCTCAAGAAGCTCGAAGGCGAGATCGGTCAGGACTTGTCACGGTACGCTTTCCGATCCTGCTCGGCCCCGGCTCGAACTCATCCCGAGACCGCAGGTCCCGCCGCTCGCTCGACACGCACCTCGCACTGGCGCTCGTCTACCACGAGCCTCCGTCCCACCATCTTCGCGCCCTGCGGGTCCTCGAGAATCTCCTCGCCACCTCTCCCCCGCCACCTTCCATCCCGTCTCTTCCGCCTCGTCCGCACCCCGATCCCGACGTCCTCATCGCCAAGGCGCACGTTCTCCAGACAGCCGAAGGCAAGCAAGCTGCCGCGCTCAAGGTCTGGGACCAGGTCCTCGCGCTCCCTGCAGGACTCCTTCCGCCCGACGCGCTCACGCAGGCCAAGAGCGAGCGCGCCTGGGCGTTGCACCTGGCTGGCTCGTCTGAAGAGGCTGTTTCGCAGCTCGAGGAGGTCGTTGGCGCGCTCGAGGAGCGCAAGACGCGCCGCGACAAGGCGCGCGAGGAGAAGGAGCGGTGGAGGAGCAAGCGTGGGCTCGAGAAGCCCGAGGGTGTCGAGGAGGGCGAGCAGCCCGAGGAGGCGGAGGAGAGGGCAAAGGCTTGGTGGCGTCTCGGCGAGTGTCGCTGGAAGTTGAGCGGTGCGTTCTCCGGTCTCTCGCTCGTCCCCTGCTATCGCTCATGCGCCCAACCATACCCACAGAGTCGTCGCCTGAGCAAGTGCAGCAGGCATACGACGCCTACATCTCTTCACTCCGCGCCCTGTCGACCTTCGCACCGGCCTTCACTTCTCTCGGCATCTACTACCGTTCGCTCGCGACACCCGACTGGGAGCGCTCGAGCAAGTGCTTCCAGAAAGCGTTCGAGCTTGACCCGTCGCAGGAGGTCGCGGCGCGCTACCTCGCCGAAGAATTCGCCGACCTGGGCGAGTGGTCTCTCGTCGAGGTCATCGCGCGTCGTGTTGTTGACGGCAACAAGGGTCGCGCGGGCATGGGTGGCAAGGCGGCAGCTCGCCTCGCCTGGGCCTGGAAGGCTATCGGCGCGAGCGAGCTCAACAGCAAGAAGTACGCGCAGGCGATCACGGCGTTCCAGTCGGCACTCCGTGGCGCACCCGAGGACGTGTCGACCTGGGTCAAGCTCGGCGTCGCGTATCGTCACTCGGGGAAGCACGTCGCCGCGCTCAAGGTCTTCGTCAAGGCGCTCGCGCTCGACCCGCACTCGTGGTTTGCCAAGTACTCGGTCGCCGACGTCCAGCGCGAGATCGGCCTCCTCGACCCGGCAATCAAGACGTTCCGCGAGATTCTCGTCGAACGTCCCGACGAGCTCGGCGTGCGGGTCGTCTTGGCGGAGACCGCGCTGAGCAAGGGAGTCGGCGAGCAGAGGGGCGGCTTCATGGTCCGCGCCGAGGAGTCGCTCGTCGAGGCGCTGCGCGAGGCGACGAGCATCGTGGAGAAAGGCACGGCGACGCGTGTGGCCTGGAAGGTCGTCGCAGATGCGCTCTCGGGGCTCAGCAAGATCCCCCAGCCGGCACTCGAAGATGAGGCAGTCGAGCTCATGAGCCGACTGCTCGACCACCTCGCCTCGCAGGACGTCGACAGCAAGATCGGCGCCGTGTCTGCCGTGACGGTGGACCAGCTTCAGGGTGTTGAAGGAGGCGCGACGCCTTCGCAGCTCGCCATCGCCTTGTCGGTACTCGCGAGCAAGATGCGCGTCTTGCTCGAGACGCAGAACGAGGCGGCGACCGGGTCGTCATGGTACGACCTCGGCATCGCCATCAGCAACTTCCGCTCCCGCTTGTCCTCGTTTACGGCATGGCCCGTCACGCCTGAACAGACCCTCCAGCAAGCGATCCGCTGCCTCAAGTACGCGCTACACAAGGAGCCGCTCAATGCCACCTTTTGGAATGCTCTCGGCGTCCTGTCCTTCGACCTGTCGCCTCGCCTGGCGCAGCACTGCTTCATCCGCGCCGTCGAGCACAACTCGCGCTCCGCCATTCCCTGGACCAACCTCGGCCTCTTCTACCTTGTCCACGGCGACGAAGACCTCGCCAACCAGTCCTTCCTCAAGGCGCAAGTCCTCGACCCCGAGTGGGCAGCGGCCTGGGTAGGGCAGGCGACGCTCGCCGACCTCGCAGGCCACGCGGTCGAGGCGTCTGTGCTGCTCGAGCATGCTTTCTCGCTGGGCGGAGAGACTCCTGAGGCCGACATCGCTTTCGCCGGTCGTGCCTTCGAGAAGTATCGCGCCTCGGTCCCGTCCTCCTCAACGTGGGAAGCGACGCCGACCGCTGTCCCACCTCCTGCCGCCTCAGAAACGCTCGCGGCGCCGCTCTTCGCCCTCACGCGCTATCTCGCGCAGCGGCCCGAGGACCACGGCGCTTTGCACCTTAATGCGCTCGTACTCGAGCAGGTCGGCGACCTCGCCTCGGCGTGCGAGTCGCTTGAGAAGGCGGCGTCGATCCTCGAGGAGCTGTACGAGGTTGACGAGTCGCCTGCGGTCGAGGGGCAGTACGTGATTGCGCAGACAAACCTCGGGCGCGTCCGACTCGCGGCCGAGAACTACGAGGGCGCTCTCGAAGCGTTCGAGGCGGCTCTATCCCTACTCAACCTTGACGCACCCGAGGTTCCCGGCGGCCTGACCAAGGAGCAGTGGGTCATCCTGCTCACCGAGTGCAAGCTCGGCTCGAGCATCGCGCACGTCTGGCTCAACGACGCCGGCAGCGCGAAGCAGGTGCTGGAGAGCGGCCTCGAGGACCTCGAGGGCCACCAGATCGGCGTGTACGCCAATCACCTCGACTCGGCACTCGCGCGCGTGCACTGGGCTGAAGGTGACGAAGACCGCGCCCTGTCGGCGCTACTCGACTCGCCGAACATGTACGTCCGGTTTTCCCACTCTTCCTCGTGAAGGATGCCCGCCAACCCGCTTGTTCCGCGCACAGGCCGCAAGGAAAGCAAACGCCCCTCTTCCACCGCCGCCTGTTCTACGCCTACGCCATCGCCACCAACGACCGCGCGCTCCTGCAGACGGCGAGCGTCTTCGACTGGAATCCGGCCGTGAAGTACGACCCGGAGATTTCGCGACTTTCGACGCTCCGGTACCTAAACCAGGTGGGCCAGTGTCTTTGTTCCAAGGCTCAGAGCAGCGCGCTGACTTGTCTTGCTCAAAGAGTGATACACACGGCGCTCTCTCGACAGTCTCTCGCACACTGCACGCCATGCCTTGGGCGCCGGCCGCACGATCCCGCATCGCGCACCTCCTGTGCGTCCTCGACCCGCTCGACCCCGTCGACGCGGACGATGCGCTCTCGCCTCTCCTACCCAACATCGAGACGGCCAGCCGGCTCGTGCGCGACCGCGTTCCCGGAATCGAAGACGCCATGTTGCGCTCTCGTCGCGCGAGGACTCGTGGTGTTGTCGAGCTGCAGCGCGCGGCGGAGACCGAGGATGCCGAGCAGGTCCGCGTGCACGACAGGCAAGCGCTGCGCAACTTCGAGCGGGCCGTGTGGATTGCGCCGTGGGAGGAACTGGCGAGGAAGAAGTTCGAGACGGCACGAGCCAAGCTTCAAGACGACGAGACGGACTAAAAGTCGCGGCGTTTGACAGTTGCAATACATATCGCTGTGACAGTGCAGGCGCGCGAGGCGGTGTATCGATGACAACAGGGAGGGAGAGACTTCAGCAGATCACACACCCACACCCGCTCTTCTTCTCATCGTGCAATTCGCTCGGGTCACGCCCCAATCCGCCGACCGAGAGACTCCTTCGCCTGTCCATCGCGAGCGACGGGTCCCGCGTCGGCCGTCGAGGCAGGCCCGGCGCCGCCTCCTTCTCATTCTGCCCGTACCGCACGCCTCCTCCCGCGAGGCTCTTTGTCGGGTTGAGCCCAACCCGTCCGCCTTGACCTCGCCCGCCGCTCTCGATGAAGCCGACATTGCCGTTGAAGAGGCCGTCGTCGCGCCCCTTGAGCCGTCGGACATGCTCGCTGTGCAGCGACTTGCTTCGTGCGACGGCGCGCACGAGCGCGAGGAAGGCTGAGTCGATGTTGACGCGCGACTTGGCGGAGCACTCGAAGAACTGCGAGGACCGCGAGGGTCAGCGGATGGTAAAGCAGACAGCTGCGCGTCGAAAGTGAACGTACGAGGCCGCCGCCCGTTCGTGCGAATGTGAGGCCCTGTTGCGCCGTCACGACACGATCTGCTGGCGGTTTGTCGCACTTATTGCCCACCACGAGGAAGGGGAAGGGGGTGTTTTCCGGAGTGAGGGCGGGTGAGGGGTTCTCGTGCGGCGAGGTGGCTTTGCGCAGCGAATGCAGGAAGTCCGGAAGGAGCTCAAACGAGTCGGGCGAGTCAATTGAGTAACTGCATGGGCACGCGTGTCAGTAAATTCGGCGCCAGCATCATCCAGGTTCGGACGCACGCCAGAATGAAGCCGTCAGCCTCTCGTGCTGTTGCGTCGAGCGCAAAGCGGTACTCCTCTTGCCCTGCCGTGTCGACCAGCTCGATCGCGTACTCGATGCCGTCGACGGTGCTGGTGAGGGTGTAGGCGTCCTCGACGGTCGGATCGTACTCTGCCGGGGCGGGGCAGTCAGCCGCACAGCTCGCTTCGAGACGACGAACAGGCTCACCTTCCGAAAATGGCCGCTGAAGAATTGCCATCGTGATGGAAGACTTGCCGACGCCGCCATCGCCTGTCGCAGGAGGTCGAGGAAGCGCAAAGGCACGGAAGGTCGGAGTGTAACGAGGTCAGCGAGAGCGCAACACCCATGTGAGGATGCGCAACAGCACAGGGTGTAACAAAGACAGCCAGTAGCGTGTGCAGCACAGTCTCACGTCTGGTGAGCGAGTGCAGGCGTCGGCGCAGCGCCTGTGTTGCTCCTCGACGATTCCACCTCTATCTCGCCCGATCCGGCATCGCGAGGGACGGTACAAGGAGCGTGGCCGCCTTTGTCGCAGTTATCGGACCCGCCAAGGTCCTCGCCACGCCGTCGCGCTTCGTGCCCGTCGACTTGCGACTTCATCACTTCGAGTCTCATCGCTCCGGCCCGATCAATGCGCTGCCGAGAGAAAGCACGCACCGACGATGACTAGGCGCAGCGGTATAGGTGCAGGACCAGCCATGACGCACGGCGCAGCTCGACCACCGACTTCGGACGAGCGCAAGAGCAGAGTCGGACGACAACCCTTCGACGCTATCTTCCTAGAAGGGAGAAGGGAGATCGACGCGCTGCATGATCGTTGACAACTGCTGAGCGGATACGCAAAGCGTTCTACTTTTCTCGCGACGGAAAGAACACGCCGGGAAACGAGGAACGAGCGGCTTTGTACAGGAACAAGAGAGCGACAGACCGCGCACTACGACCACGCATCCGCTCAGTACGGAAGGGCCCCGACGAGCTTAAGCACAGTGTCGTTGACCTCGGGCAGGTTGCGCGGGACGCCCGTGTCGAGCGGATCAGGGAGGCCCGTCTCCTGGCGCTTGACGGGCTCATGCGCGCGCGAGAAGATCGAGCCAAAGGGAACGTGAGTCTGCGGATGGGAACGAGGTCGTCAGCTTGTATCCCATGCGCAGAACTGGGAATGAGAAGAAAGAGACGCACGGTTCCGCGGTACTGCTCGAAAGCCTCAACGCGCTTCTTGCGGTCGGCCTCGCTGAGGAGCTTTGCCGGCGCCATGCAGACGTCTGTGAGTCATTGCCAGTCGTGCATCAGATGCGAACACAGCACGATTCGCATTGGGAAGGAGAGCGGGAGGAGAGGAAGTGTCAGAAAGAGGTTTGCGAGCCGCAGAGCCGCCACAAATGAAGTCGGAAGACGCACACGCAATGGTACGGTCAGTCTCTCCAGTCGGCGTGCAGTTCATGTGAATGCAACGAGAGTCCCACTGTTAATCATGAAAGCCGTCAGGGCGCTCCGGAGACGCTAAGGGAAGGCCAGAAGGCTGTAGGAGTCGGTGACGCAAGACGTACCAGAATCAGGTCGCCCGGCTTGGCGCAGACCTTGACCCACTTGCAGCCACGCTCGAAGAACCACTCCTCTTCGTCGGGGTTGAAGCCAGCCCAGTCGACCGGACCCCACGAGCGCGTGTCGGTGCGGCCGGTCTCGACGAAGAAGCGGTTCGTCATGCGGTTCGAGTTCTCCATGACCATAAGACCGCCGTCGTCCTCGTTGTTGTAGTTGAGATTGACGATGCCCTGAAGGCAGTAGAAGCCTTCGCGGAACGGGTTCTGGTCGATGTGCGGCCAGCGCCCGACGTCCTTGAGGTCCTTGCGCTTCGGCAGCATGAGTGCAGCGCCGTCAAAGGATGTGATGAGCTCTGGCGTGCCCCAAGCTTTGGCGAAAGCGTCGATGACGCCTTCGTCTGTGCGGCACTGCCAGACCTGCGATTGTAGGCTTCGTAAGCGGCCGCCTCGCTATCGCGCGGGAGGACATTCGATCGAGCTCACCCAGTCGGTGTGGGCGACACCGTAACCGTGGATCATGCCGCCTAAAAGTCAGGAAGGTCAACTGGAGCACCGAAGAGCCAGGAAGAGAGAAGGCCGCACCCTTCATGTTGACCGGGAGCTTCTCGTGGATGAAGGTCGACGGGTCGTCACGCTTGTAGCCGAGGTTGAAGCCCTCCATCCACTCGTGTGCGCGGTCGCGCAGGGCGAGAGCCTTCTCCGGCGACATTGCCGGGACGACGGCGTAACCCTTGGTCGCGATGTCGTCGCGCCAGTCGCCGTACTTGGGCTCGTCGTACAGGTCGGCGAACTCGAAGTCCGGGAATGTCGGAATGGCGGCCTTCTTGGCCTCGTCCTTGAGCGAGGGTGCGACGGCGAGAGGAGCCGGCGCAGGCGTGGCAACGAGGGCGGGCATCTTGGGCGGCTGGAGCAAGGAGAGACTGTAGCAAGCAGAGGCGCAAGCTGGGCGTGGAAAAGAAGAGGCAGAGAGCGGAAGTCCAGCTGTTCAGGCCACACAAGGCCACACGAGCCGCTTAGCAAGGTTTGGGTAGCAGACGCCCCTCTGTTTCGGGCGAGGCGGGCGAGCGAGAAGGCCCGGTTGCGCTCGGGCGAGCGGAATCCCTGCGAGCGGGCGAGATATCCAGAGTGGGGTAAGCGGAACGACGGAGCTCAGATTGGGCAGGTCTTGCGAGGCCCCGCCCTCGACACGCGCGCCTCGAAAGGGCGCTCCGCCGGCGAGTGCTCTCTGCCTGCGGCCATCTTGCTCTCAGGCGCGCGCATGTGTATCTCACAAGTGATGGATAGGGCATCTGCGGCTACTCGCAAAAGAACAGCGTTGGCGGAGCCCTTGTGTCGCGTGTACAGCAGGAGGTCTTCGGAAGAGGAGCTTCCGCTCGATCGCAGAACACTTTGCGGCCGAATGCGCGACCCCTGCTTGGCTCCCAACTCGCCCGAGAAGTGCGCCCGAGAAGCGCGCGCCAGTCCCGCTGGAACCTCGGGCGAGTCCCTTCTTTCTGCTCGTACTCGCGACCCGCCTCGTTCCGTAGACGCCGCTTCTTCCGATCGCTGATCGGTGCCCCACGAGTCCCAATCACGAGACCCGTATCTGGCTCGAGAGGCTGTCGGCCGGGGCCGCGGTCGTCTGCGTCGTCCCGCGAGCGATTGCTGTCTCCTCGCTTCTCTTTCTTCTCTATCTCTTCGCCAGTCCGCGCTTCCCGGAGTGCGAGGCGCCCTTCGTGACCTACTCGACCCTCCCGTACCCTCGCCGCTGCACTCGGACGCTGCGCCTCCCTCTCCATCATGGCAAGTTCCGACACCGACAAGGAGGTCTCGTCCTCGACGACGCCGGAGCTCAATGCCGACTTTGACTGGCGCACACTTCCTAACGCGCTTGACAACGGCCCTTGGTACAAGAACGAGGGTCTGCGCAAGCTGTACTGGATCACCAGCGTCGTTTAGTACGCCTCGGTCTTTCGGCCGTCCATCTACCGGCGCCGTGTCCTGACATCTCTTGTGCTTCCAGCATGGGTCAGTTCTTGAACGGCTACGACGGCACTATCCTGTAGGTCGTCGCTAGACATCACCCAGCACTCGAGCCCGCGGCTAACCATGTCCCGCTCAAAGCGGTTCTCTTCTCGCCCTCGACCGCTGGAACCATGACCTCGGTTACCCTGACGCCAACCAGATTGGGTACCTCAACGCTATGTCCTGTGCGTCCAGAATCCGCGCCCGGGGTCAGATTGAGGCGTACTAACCTCGACCTCTTCTCGGCGGTTTCGCAGACATTGCCGGCTTCATTTCGGGCCCGATTGCGTCTTGGGCCGCCGACAAGTACGGACGCAAGTTCTGCATGCAGTACTATGCCGTCACGATGATGATCGGCACCATCCTCGGCTGCATCGCCGGCATTCCTCAGCTCGAAGGAAAGGGCCTTGCCCTCTTCTGCGTCTCGAAGTTCATCATCGGCTCTGGCCTCGCCACTGCACTCATGACAGTACGCTGCCAGCCGACCCTGCTGCGGTCGAGGGCTGACCCGGTCCTCGCGTAACCCAGATGCAAATCCTCCTCCAAGAGATTTCTCACCCTCGCCAGCGGCCAATCGTTGCAGGTGCATTTAACCAATCGTGGACGCTTGGACATGTATTATCGGCGTGGTTGAGGTGAGCAAATCCCACTTTGAGGGCTGCAACTCATCCGGCCTTCTCAACTGACCCTGCGTCTCCCACAGCTTTGCCACCTCCCACCGCAAGGACTCCTGGCAGTGGCGCGTCCCCTACCTCGTACAGGCTGGCTTCGCCGTCTACATGTCAATCGGCATCTTCATGATGCCCGAATCGCCGCGTTTCCTCGCCTCGAAGGGCCGCTTCGACGAAGCTCGCGCCTGGCTCGTCAAGTACCACGGCAACGGCAACCCCGACGACGAGCTTGTCAAGTTCGAGTATCAGGAGATGCTCGCTGGTATGGCGCAGGACGAGAAAGCGAAGGGCGCCCGCTGGCGCAACCTCCTCAAATCGAAGCCTAACCGTCAGCGCATGTGGCTTGCGGCTATGTTCACTATGATCCCTCAGTGGTCAGGGGGCGCCATAATCAAGCACGTACCGCTCTCTCTGCATCTTCAAGCGCACACTGCAGACCTTGGGAGGACCGGCAGAGAGGCCATCCGAATCCTTCCGCGTCTGCTGCGCCTTCCGTACCTGCACTGACCCTCGCCGGCCCGCAGCTTCTACTACACGCGCATCTTGACGTCTGTCGGCGTTACGGGCGCTGCTACGCAGACTGGCATTGGAGCAGGTGAGGAAGAAGCCCGGCTTTCCGCTGCCGCGAACTCGTGCTGACATCCTTGAATTTGTAGGCCTCTCGATGTGGGGCTGGTGTGTGCAAGTCGCCTCGTACTTTGTCATGGCTCGCGTCAAGCGCCGCACGCACATGCTCTGCACCTGGGTTTGTTGGGTCCCCCTCCCGGCCTTCTCAGGATGACCTCGTTCCTGCCTTCTCCCTCCTGACTTGGACTCCCGCTTTTGCAGCCCTTCCTGATTGCCTTCAACGTTGCCGTCACTGTCGCATCGGCCATGTACGCCAAGGACGGAAGTCAGGCCGCCGGCATCGCTGCCGTGTACGTTCCCTCAGCCAACTGTCCTGCTTCGAGACCCCTCTCCGGGGCATTCACCGAGAGTGTGCTGGTGGGACAAGTCTTGACGCTCCGTCTCTCCCAGCTTCTTTGTCTGGATGTACTCGGGAGCGGACCAGTTTGTCACCGGTACGTCGCCATCCTTTTCACCAGCCGCTCCGCTACTCACACACTCTCTCGCCTCTGACTCAGGCATCTTCTACTCGTACACTGGCGAGATCATGTCGTACGAGCTCCGCGCTAAGGGTCTCGCCGTCTGGGTTCGTTTTTGACGAGCCTCTTAGTCCTGCGCCCAGGCTGCCTTACTGATCCGTCTCGCTGTCTGCAGACCTTGGTTAACCAGGCAACTGGGTGCTTCAACGCCTATGTCAAGTACGCGTTGCCCCACGCAATATTCCCTTTGACAGCCGCGGAGCCGATCGCCTCCCCAAGGACTCGGCGGCCGACGGTTGCTCCCGGCTTTGCGCTGACTCACCGTCTCCTCCCAGCTCGATTGCCCTCTCGGAGATTGGCTGGCGGTGAGCGTCTTCTCGCTGAATCTTGGCGGAAGAAACCGTGCTGATGATCTTCCGCTTCTTCCCTCTCGTCTTTCCAGCTACTACCTTGTCTACACGGGTCTGCTCGTCATCTGGTTCGGCCTTCTCTACTACTTCATGGTCGAGACGTATGGCAAGACTCTTGAAGAGGTGCGTTGCTTCAGAACCATCCGAGGCGGTCGCAGTCTTCACAGGTTGCCTTGGTGTTTGCGGTCCTTCTTTTCGATTCGACATTTGACTTGGCCCCACCTTACGCAGATGGAGATCATCTTCCTTGGCGAAAAGTCTGCTGTTGCCAAGCTCGACGCTCAGCTCGAGGCGGGTGCCTCGCTCGACGGTGTTGACGTTGCCCAGGTCACCGCGGCCGGCGAGAAGGACAAGGCCTCAATCTAGGGCAAACCTCACGGCATTCTACTCAATGCATTCCTTTCCAGATCATGTCGTCTCGGTATAGATTCCCTCTGACTCGTCCACGCGCAATCCCGCTCAACATCCGTACCATCTGTCCTGTCTATGTTCTGGTGTAACGAGACTTGTCAAACGTTCCTCACGTTGAGTGAACGGAGGAAAGTAGAGAACTCTGGATGTTTGCCGTTTGCGGTGCCTTGCTAACCAAAGAGCCTGCCATGAAGAGCTGAGGGTTGTGCAGAGTCAAGGCAAAGCAGCAGTTCACGCCTCCTCGCTCCAGCTTTGCTTTGGCGTCGACATAAGCTCCACTTTGCCCATATGGGCCGGTCCGCGGCGTGTAGCAGGCGCAAGGGGCTCGTCAGTACGCGCCCTGGCAATTTTGACTGACCACCGCCCTTACGCTTTCGGGCCGGTCTTTCGTCGGCTCCTGTTGCTGAACTCACAAGAGGCCGCTTGAACACTGACTGGTAGTCTGAGTTCTTTGACTCTCCTAACCTCTGTCCAGTTGCTCCCTTCTGTCCCTATTTCTCTTCAAGTCCCAAGTCCTTCCGGCTGATTGTTCTTTCAGCTGTGTTGCTGGGCCTGTATCTTCAAGGGCTGACTCTATCTGGCCTTCTTGCAGTAACGAGAGATCCTTGTGTCTGCCTCAAGAAGGTGTGTCTGAGTGCAACCTTCTCATTGCGCGGAGGTTCTTTGCGTTTTCCCCTGCTCCCGGGTCCCACTGTAGGTCTGGTTGCCTGAGCTTGCACATGGTTCAATTGAGTACAATCTCTGCACACATTGTGGCAGGTCAAGACACGCGCAGCCGCTTCTTGTACATCTCCCGCGCACAAGCGGGCGCAAAGGGCGACATGGCCGTGCGCTTCAGCGAGAAGGTGCGCTCGGCAGCGGCGTGCGCTGGGCCACAGAGGCGCGCAAGCAGACGCTCCTGGCGCTTGGACAGAATGCTGGAGGGCGCAACAACGCGGAAGTGACCGAGAGACGCTCCTGCCGCCAAGAGCGCGCTGGCGACAGCAGAAGCGTCGTGTGCGCTGCCGTCAAAGTAGACGGACAGGCGCGCTTCGAAAGCGTGGCGGCTCGACGCGGCCGGCAAGATTCGCGAAATGACTGTGAAGATTCCGGGCGTGCCTGCGCCAAACAAGTTTCGCTGTACGGCGTCGTTCGAGGCCTGCCCGACGCGGGTTGAGGCGGCGCGGCCGGCGTCCGAAATGAGATTGACCATGATCTTTGTGCGGGGCGGGTGCTGCGCGACAAGCTCGCGTGCGAAGGTGAGGGAAGGGCGGTAGAGCAACACTTTGTAGGCAAGGGGGACGGTGAGGAGCCCGACAATGCAGTGGAGCGTGCAGGAGCCGGCGGGGACGAGCGCCTGACCAGGCTTGATCGGATTCGTGTACCGGGCCGCGCCGTTCTGCTGCGTGACAACTGCAGGCCTGCCGGCCGCCGTGTTGGCACCCTGGTCGAGCACCTGTGCTTCGAGGGCGGCGACAATGGTATCCGGTTCTTCTGGGCAGGTGTCGTTGGACGCGGCACCGTCCGAGTAGTTTCCGTCATGGTTGTTGTCCTCATTGTCGCTGTCGCTGTTGTTGCCGTTGTTACAGTTGTTGCTTGCGCTGCTGTCGACAGTGAGGCCGAGGTCGACGGTGAGGTCGAGGTCAATGGCGCGCGCGGCGCGCCTTGCCCTTGCCCTTGACGTCGACGTTCTTGGGCCTTGCGCGCTTCTTGGACAAGCGAGCACTGGTCAACTGGAGACGCTTGAGCGAGGGGTCGTCAAGGATTGGCGTAGATGTCAAGCTGCGACCCAAGCCGGAGGACGAGGAGGTGTGTGCGGAAGCGTTGGCGAGGGCAGCGGGCGTTGCCAGCATGCGGCAGTCAAGGTTGTGCGCCGCCTTAAGTGCGCTGCGGTAGACGCACAGCCGCTTGAGGCCGTTCCGGCGGTCGAGGCGGGGAGAGGTCGAAGGCGGGAGGAGGAAGTTGTCGAGGGAAGGTATCTGGGCGCGCACAGGACTGGTCAGGCGAGGCCTGGCGCGGTACTGATGCATGGGCTCACCGGTTGGCCACCGCGGTTGCCAGCTTCTTGCGGCGAATTGTCGTCGCTCGCGAGCCCTCCTTCGTTGTCGCCCCACTGGGTGTCAGATCCCGCCTCGTGCAGCAGTCGGCAAGCCTGAGACAAATGTAGCTGGTTGCCCCAGAGCGCAAAGTCTCCTTCAAGCTCAAGCGCCTCCCACTCGCCGTCCGAGTTGTCTTTGTCCGAGTCGAGGGAGAGCGACGAGCCGGACGTCGCACTCGGGTTAGACGCAGGGGCAGGGGCAGCAGGCGTGGACAAAGTGCTTGTGCTGGCCATGTCCTTCAGGGGCGAGCAAGCGCAACAAGACAGCGAGGGTGCGAGGGCGAGGGGAGAGAAGGCAGCCACGCGCAATTGAGAAGGTCGAGGTGCGGCTCGGACTTGCTGCGAGGATGCTCACCTTCTTGGTCTCCTTCTTGGCAACACGGGCCTTGCGCTTTGACTTTGACGTTGAGGCGCAGTAGCGGTCGAGCTGCTCCTCGATCTTGTGGTCGGCGTTCGGGTTTTCCTCCGCGTGCTGAACGGCAACCAAGATGTCAGCTTGGATTTGTGACTGCTGGAGAGGAGGAGAGAGAGAGCTTACGAGCCAGCTGTTGCCAATCTCGCGGTCCTTGTCGTGCTGGCTGTACGAGTCGTACGCCGGGTCGGCCTTCATCTCGAGGAGACGCTTTGTGTAAAACTGCGCGCAAGTTGTAGCGTAAGTGGTGGCGCAGTTGAGCGCAAGAAAAGGGCGTACCTGCTGGTACAGGCCCTTGTTGTCGTTTGCCTTGTCGAGGCTATCGAGGTTCTTCTTCTTGACGGCGGCGTGGTAGTCGGCAACGACTCCAATGAAGTGCATTGAAGTTAGCCAAAGCACTCTGCGCTGCTCATGGAGAGTGAATGCACGCTGAGTTGGGGCCTTGGCGATGTCGCACTTGACAAGGTAGTTGAGGCGCGAGTACGAGTCTGCGCGGGGAGCGAGGGAGTCAGTTTGGACGGCAGAGACGCAGCGAGAGGAGAGGACTCACACTCAGGCGGGCCCTTCATCTTGAGTTCGGAGAAGGCGGCTTCGAGCAAAGCGCGCATCTCCTCGTTCTGGCAGTAGCCTTCAACGGTGAGCTGCATCACCGTGAGGCTGGCAAGGGCGGGGAAGCAAAATTGGGCCCCCTCTTCATGCCTTTGATGCCGGTCATTCGGGCAGTGGAAGAGGGAAGTGGTTGCGGAGAAGGAAGGAGGAGGTGGGGATAGAGGAGAGACAGGCGGCGGACGCGACAGTGGTGTTACTGAGCGGGAACGCAAAAAGTTGTCAGCGTAGCGCAAGATTTGCAGTAGGCGCTGTGCACAACAGAAGACACGCTCCTGTCCAGTCCGGGACAGCAAAGGATGTGTTGTCGAGCCGCCGGGCGGAACATCAATTGCGGGGAGGTTGACATGGTCAGACATGCAAAGGCCCGAAGCAAAGTGCCTAGACTTGCTGCGTTGCATGCACCAATTTGCTTTGAGGCGCGCGCTGACTTGATAGGACTTTGGGAGCGGAAAGGCAGCCTGTCAAAAGAGCGGCATGCGTTGAGCAGACATTTGAGCCTGGCCTTGCACAATTCTTGTCAAGGTACTTCCCGCCAGCTATGGGAAATGTGCATGTACCTACATGCACCACATGAAATAGAGCACCAATCAAAGCGCTCAGAGAAGCCCCCGCTTCTCTGGCGTTGTCTTGCGGACAACAAGGTGCCCAAACTCTGCCGCTGCGTCTGCTGAGGAGCTGGTTTGGCTGGCATGAACAGAACAGAGCTGCTAATAAGTACATGTCTACAAGTGTGTCTACAAGCTCCCACAAGGTTTCTAGCGGCACAGCAGTCTACGAAAAGATGGCGTTCAGGCTGAACGCGGTCAGAATGACGCTTGAAATGGCCCAAATGGCATACTGCACAATGCCAGGGGGTCAGTGACGCGGATGCCAGTTAGACTTGGGGCAGGACAGACCTCGACAAGCAGGTATGCCGACACGAGATCCGCGTTGGACTCGCGTCCCTTGGGCGCGAAAAGTATCGAGAACGTGACCTGGTTTGTTGCGGTCGGGACACAGCTATACAGCACCATGACTGCACAGCGAGACAATCAAGAGAGAATAAGCATATGTGTGAACGAAAGCAACGCACCAAAGCGCAGGACGTGGTTGTCGCCATCGATCATGCCGCTCTTGACAAGCTGCCGCACAAAGAAGAAGCCAACAATGGGCAGGATGACAAGGCGCGTGAAGGCCATGGCGAGGATGCCGGAAATGGGAAGGCGCGACAGCGGTTTTGGGAGCGAAATCTTGCCGATGCTGGCGCCGAGGATGATGAGGCCGGTAGGGATCGATGCGGCACCGACAAAGCTGGCGGCGTCGTAGAGGACAGCGAGAGGTGGGTCGCCGTCTGGTGCTGTCGGGTGGAAGCTCTCCGTGCCGTCGGGCGCGATGAAGAGGGCTCGGAGGACGGGGATGAGCGCGATGACGAGTGCGCACAAGAGGGTCATGGTCGGCGGCGAGGTGATGACAGGGCGGAGGAACGTCCAGATGGACTGAGCAACGCGCATTGCGATGGTTGGGTGGACCGAAGGGGGACGAGTTTGCGAGCGGGCGGAAAGGCGAGACGGTATCGGCTCTATGGCCGGGAAGTCGGCCGTCTGCGCGTCAAGCGCGGTTATCTCATCTTGGTCCTCCGTCGCCCTCGTCACCGCAGGCGCTTCGGCATCGCCCGGTGCGCTCGCCGCCTCCGCTGCTCCCTCCTCCTCCTTCTCCTCGACCAGGTCGTCGTTCCGTTTCCGCTGCCGCTGCCGCTCCTCCTCAAGCTCGTGCTTCATCGGGCACCCATGGCGCAAGCGATTCCAGTACTTGGCCGCCGTGCCGAACTCGCCGTCCTCGTACCGCAGTTCGCGCGCGGTGTCGAGCTCCCGCTCGTAGTCCATCTGGATGAGGCGAATGCCCTGGAGCGGAAAGGTCGAGAGGTAGACGACAAGGATGAAGACGGAGCAGTACGCGATGCCAAGCGTCTCGTCGTGTCCGCCAGAGAATGGCGACGTCGAGGTGACGGACAGAACGACGGCCGTCGGCAGGTCGCCCCAGTTGCCGAATGCATAGGCCGAGATGATGCCGTGACGGAACTGGCGCGGGCTCGGGGTGAGAGCACGGCCGAAGAGACCGAGCACGCCTGGGAAGAGCTGGTAGAAGAATGCCGTGAGGAGGATGGGACCGATGACGGAGACATTGTCGCCATTGAAGGAGGGGACGATCTGCGAGCATGACGTTGCCATCAGCGAATTCGCCTGCAGCCTCGAGTCTCCCGACAGGGCCTACCTTGGAGAAGAGCAGGCACGGCAGCAAGAAGTTGATGAGAATGATGGCGGAGGCCCTCGTCGCATCGGCAGGCAGCATCCCGGCCTTTTGCATGCCAAAACCGACGGATGCAGGAAAGAAGATCCGAATTAAAGGCTGTTGCGCGGCAGATCAGGCCCGCGTCAGCTCACGAGCGAGCAGAGTGGGGGAAGCGGCACGGCGCACCTTGACAGCGAGCCAGACGAGCGTTCGCACGCTGGGGATGGCGCCAGTGTCCGCCATCTTGTCTATCGCAGAAGCATGCACAGCAGAACGAGCAGCGAAAGCGAAAGAGACGCGGACGAAAGCAGTCAAAGGCGGCGGACTTGGGCGCCCCGCATGCTCCGGCCGCAACTCCGGTTCCCCCTCTCACGTTCGGCAGAGAGTGGGTCATGCTCGTCTGTCGTTGCATTCGCTCAGTCAAGGTCGTCGCCGAGGTCAAGCGCCTGCGTCTGCTGTACGGGCGCCGACTCTTCCTTGGCCGGGACCGGCACCGTCACCGTCTCGTTGCCGCTTTTGCCCGTCTGGTCAATCACGCCCGGCTGCTCAAACTGTTTGTGCGTGCATGATGAGCATGATTCGAGCGCACAAAGCGGAGCGACAGACTCACCGAGAGGATGCCGGCCTCCTGCAACTGCTCGACGACCTGCTCCGCCTCGTCGACGCTCATGCGCCCGAGCACCTTGTTGACCTTCTCAAGGCTCTTCTCGGTCAGAGCGCTCTTGAGGTTCTTGGGGAACGACTCGAAGATGTCCCAGCGGCGCTGGAGGAACTCGCGCACGAGCTGCGGGTCGAGCACCTCGCTGCCCTCGCCCGTGATCTCGAGGTTCTCGGGCGGCGGGCCGTCGGGCACCTCGAACGTGATGGTCGTGTCGGGCGACGAGGCGACGAGCTGGATCTGCTCGACGCCTTCGCTGTCGCCCGACGCGGCCTTGCTCGCGCGCTCGGCAGCGACGACCTGCGCGCGGTCGATGATGCGCTGCGACGTCTTGAAGACGTCGTCCAGGAAGATCTTGAGCGCCTGCTGATTGCCGCCCGCCATTCTGCGCAAGCGAACGATGTCAGTCATTCGTCGCCAAGAGATACGGCAACGACAAGGCGCGCGCACCGCTGGAAGAAGAGTGCGACGCCATCCCGCCCCAAACTCCGGCAGTACTGCCCGATGAGCGCCTTCTCGGTGCACTCCCTCGCACGCTTCTCGCCCGCCTTGGTCCCCTTCATCGCCTGGCTGAACGCCTCGACCATGAGCGCGTCGCCCGTCTCTTCGCTCAGCAATGATGGGTCAGACCCGATGGCCTGCTTAACCGAATCCCAGTCCAGAGGCGCGATCTTGGAGAAGGCGAGCGCTGAAGGCGTCAAAGGCGGGACGTCGGCCTCGTCGGACGAGTCGCCGCCAGATTCCTTCGTACAGCGTGAAGGATTGCGTCAGAATAGCGTGCGCGGAAAGAGACCGGGGATGTGCGCACCTCTGCCTTGGCAGCAGCAGCTTCAACTGCAGGCGAGTTGAGCGTCTCAATCACCGTCTCTGTCTTCTTCTGTAGCGGCTTGGCAGTCGAGGTCGAGGGTACGGGCGAGGCGGGTTGCGGCTGGGCAGACGGAGTAGACGAGACGATCTGCCGACGAGGGAGTCAGCGCGATTCTGAGCCGCAGAACAGCTCGACAACCACGCACCGTCTTGCTGTCCCACCCTGTCCGCAGGTCGTCGCTCGTGATCCACTTGCTCTGCTCGTGCGCAATCTCGACCTTCTCCTTCTCAATCTCGGCCTGGCGGTCGACGAGGCGCTGGCGGTGCCATTCGAGCTCCTTGACGATGCGCTCAGGCCGGCCCGCCTCGTCCTTCTTGCCCTCCTCCTGCTCCTTCTTCTGCACGCCCGTGACGACCTGGCTCAGGAGTGAGACGATCATGTGGTCCTCGCTCGGCTGCTCGCCCTCGGCAAATTTCTTGGTCTCGTACGAGTAGGGAAGCGCAGCCTTGAGGCGCTGCACCTCGTTCGTGACAAAGTGCGCGCCCTCGGAGCGAGTCGAGGCGATGAGCGAGTCGATGCGCGCGAGAAGCGAGTCGTTCATCGGGACCTCGGTCTCGAACTGCTTGAGCTTGAACTTCCGCTGCTCGCGCTTCTCGTGGATGTCGCGCTGCTTCCAGCTATTGAAGCCGGGTCGAGGAGAGGTCAGCGGGGTTTCCTGCGCGATGCGGGTCGAGCGGGTCCACGCACCGGATCATCGACTTCTTGTCGACATTGGGGTGCACCTCGATGTCAGAGTCGTCCGAGAGCTGCGTAGACAGCGAATGGGCGGTGTCAGCGCAAAGAGAGAAGCGAGCTGGAACGGTCGCAGCCGTACCTGGAGGTTGTCCCACTTGTTGTAGTTGAGGCGAGACATGCTTGTGACGGTCTGCGTGTGCTGCCGGGCAGAAAGGTGCGCATGGTGAGGAAGTGAGCGAGGCGGTGCGGAGAGAACGCGGTCGAGAGGGTCGGAGGAAGAGCCGGAAGGGGCGTATAAAGGGGCTCGTCAGCACCAATGGAGGTTCCTGCAGCTCTTGAGAGGCACGCGTACCGGCTAGACGCGATGCTGTGGGTGCGAGCGACTTGATGGAAGCGCCTCGATGATGAGGACAAAGATGGGCGAAGAGAGCTGCAGGAGCGCCGAACGGGCGTGTGAGCGTCCACAGAAATCTCTTGTTCCACGGCTAACGCGCGCGTACGAGTCTGCGCCGTAGGAAGCGAAGCGGCGAAGGCCAACCGCCAGAGCATCCAAGAGGACAACCTCAAACTGCTCCGTTCTTCTTCCCGGATCTGCTCTGCGTGTCTGTGCACTCCACAATGACTCGTACAGTCAAAGTACAGTCAAAAGCGTCTGTGACGGAAGCCTGAAAAAGGCTCGGACCAGCGATGCCCGGGGCTTCCGCGAGTCGCGGGCGCTCTCGACGCTATGAGCTAGCTGCAAACCGCTTGCCCGCAAGCGCTGACGTCGTACAAAGTGTCTATGGGGCCTCACGGGCCGGGGATCGACTCCGCGAAAAGGCCTCTACCGCTTCACCGTACCCTCGAGGCGATAGCCTGCTCAGCCTCTTCCTTTGCCTTGACGTCGTAGCACTCGGCGCAGTAGGGCCGCTCGTCGGCATACTCGTCAGCATCTTCCTTCTGCGAGGGAGACTGAGATGGGGAAGAGGCCGACGTGGGCGCGTCACGGCGGAGGAGGTAGAAGCCGGTGAGCGGCTTGGTGCACATCTGCACAACCGACAAACAGCAGAGTGCGTAAGCCTCGTCAGCCAGTGGATCACGCTGAATGCAAAGCTCCTGCACGCACCGAGCACCTGAAGCACCCCTCGTGCCACTTGGCGCCCTCGACCTCGAGGAACCCGTCCTCCTCGCGCAAGCCCTTGCCGCACCCGGGGCACTTCTCCCTCCACATGCGCAGGTCGCACGCGTCGCAGTACGGGTGACCCTCGCGCGCGACGTACGGCGTCGCCTCGAGCCCGTCGGCGGACGACGCGGGGAGGAGCTCGTACGAGGTCGGGTCGACGAACGGGTCGCCGCACCCGGCGCAGAAAAAGTGCAGCGGGTGGTAGTACCGCGTCGAGGGGTGGCGGTAGTCGGCTCGCGGCGGGAGGAGCGGGTCGTGGATCGGGAGGTAGTCGGCCGACGCGATGGGCGTGCGGCAATGGTGGCACTCGAGGGCGAAGCGCTGTATTCGCGATCGCATGCATTGGTCAGTCGAGTGTCCTCCGAGCTAGTGACTCGCGTGATTGCTCGACAGACGCGGCGTACCTCCTCAAAGTGCACCATGCACCACGCCTTCCCCTGCAAATCCTCCTCCCGCTCCCCCTCTCCCTCCTCCAATCCTTTCCAATCCTCGGGCGTCCCCTCGAACTCCATCACCTCGAGCCTCGCGCCGCAGCCCTCCTCTGCGCAGCGGAAACAGTCGGGGTGCCACTCCCTCCCGAGGGCGACGAGCACCCGGCCGAAGATGAGCGCGCGGCAGGACGTGCAGGTGAGGGTGCCAGCTTCCGGCAGCGAAGCGTGCGCTGGGGACGACGTGGAGGAGGACGTGGAGGAGGGGAGGACCGAGGTCGGGTGGTACAGCCGGTGAGACGGGTGAGACGGGTCGTGGCGCGGGTGGAGCGGGACGGCGCGCGCGGACGCTCTGTGCGGAGCAGCTGGCCGCGCACTCGTCGACGGCGAATCATTTTCATCGTCGAAATCGTCGAAGGAGAAGGTCGGTACAACCGGCGCGACGCCGTACGCTTCGTGCTCGTCCGCGCCTCCGTCGTCGAACGAGAAGGTCGGGACAGTTGGCTTGACCGACGGGGAGACCGTCACCTCCTGCCCTCCGTCGTACTCTGGCAATGCAATGCTCGGTACCGCGCCGACCGGCGACGCAACCTCGCCCGTGCCCGCCAGGCTGATCCCGCGCATCCCGCTCGCGAGCTGCGCAAGAGGCGGAACCGGCAGCGGGCGTTTCGCCGGTGCCGCGGCAGGCGAGTCCTGCGCTGAAGTGGTACTCGTAGAGAACGACAAGGGCAGGCCGGGCGTGTCGTGAGCGGGAGATACGTAGGCGGAGGGAGACGGCGAGGAGCTTTTGGCGTGGGATAGAGGAGCGGATGAAGCGGGCGTCGACGGGAGCGGAGATCGTGTAGTCGGAGTATTCATCAGATTTGCAGCTGGTGGGATAGGCGATGGCAGAGGGCGGGCAGCGCTGCCACCCGTTCGTTGAGATTCAGAGGGCGGCGGCGCGGACGAGACGACTTGACGACCTGCGCCGTGCAGGCCTGCAGGCAGCGGTGGCCGCACGTAGCTCTGAGACGCGCCTGCTCCCGCGCATGCCTCTGCCGTCTGGCTCGGCGCGCCCTGTTGCCCCATCCCGGCCAGACTCGGCTCGACCACGGCGATGCCGCACGTCAGCGCCCAGTCGACCGCCTCCTTGCGCGCCACTTGCTGCCGCACGCGCTCTACTGACCCTTCTGGTGCCGTCAGCGGGGCGACAAACCCCTGCTGCGCAAAGTTCCAGTAGTAGGCGACGAGCGAACGGTGGAAGGCCGCGAGAGCGGGGTCCGCTGGGAGGGCGACGGGCGTAGGCGCGTGTGCTGTCGGGACGGTGGCAGCGTGTGTCGGCGTGGGCAGGGTCGCTGAGCGGCGGGGCGGCAAGGTAGGCCCGCGCGCCGCTGGTGTTGGAGAAGACGAGGGGGGCGAGAATGTCGGGCCGGGCAAGGGCGAGCGCATCGGCCCCGCTAGGTACTGCTGTTGTGCTGCTGGTGGTACTGGAGAAGCAGCAAAGCCAGGCAGTGCCGCGGACGCGGCGGAGGGATGCGCTGCACCGCCCCATTCCTGCGGGTCGTCGTCCCAGGTCCCTCCGGCCGAGTACGCGCGCGATGAGCCCGCTCGAGCACTACCTTCGAGCTGAACTGAGCTCTGCGCCGCGTACGTCCCTTCTCGAGAGTGCATCGTGACGAGACGCTCAATGGACGAGCAACTCCGGCGCGACGACGACGAGGTCGATCGACACAGCTGGCGGGTGCCGAAGGTCCCAGGCGGAGGGCAGCAGCGCTGGGCAAGCTTGAACGAGTCTCGCTGAGAGCGTCAAGCGAGGAGGACGGCTGCACTCGTCCGCGTCCGACAAGCGTCCGACCAGACGAGAGCAGAGTGAAGGTGCGAGCACGCGCCAGTCGAAGCACGCTGGTCACATGCAGGTGCTCTGGAACCTCGTAGCGACGCTCACACGCCTCGAATGGCTCACCAGCAGCACGGCCTGCTCGCCTCTCCCTCTCTTCCGCGTCCCCCTTGCGCGCCAACATCGCACTCGAAGCCGCCCCACATGCCGCCGAAGCAGCGCCCAGCCGCAGTGCAGGGCTCGTGGACACCGTCGCCGTCCCCGCCCGCGTCCCCCTCGCTCCTCAACCTCTCCCACGAGGACCGCCTGCGCCTCCTCGAGACGCATGGCCCGATGAAGCCTTCCGAGCTGGGCCTGCCCAACGGACTCGCGCGCAAGGGCAAGGGCGCAGGACAGGGCAACGGCAAGGGCAAGGAGCCCATGGTCGTACTCAGCCCCGACGAGCTCGAGCAACTCGTCGCGCAGCAGCAGGCGACCGGCAAGGTCCACGAGATCATCAACGGGGGAGGCGCAGAGGGAGACGGGGATGCGCTGTACGCCGACGAGGACGTGCCGCTGTGGGAGGAAGTGCTCAACACGGTGCTGTGGACCGTCCCGTTCGCTTTCCTCTACGCCGGAATGTGCGTTCTCTCGCTTGCATCTTCATATACCCGGCCCAAACCATGCTGACCGCTCGCACATCCACAGGGACTATGCTGTGCATGCACAGTTCGGACAGGAGCTCGTCCTGCGAGACGAGCTGCGACGGCTCGTCAACTTTGTTCCAGGTCCGTCTCGCTCTCGCGCCTCTCCCTTTTCCTGCGGCCCTCGACTCACCCTGCCTCCCTCCCAGCGCTCCTCCTCTTCAACTTTCTCACGCTGCGGCCCCCGTCGCGCGCGCCCCTCCCGCCTCTCGCGACGCAGGTCCTCCTCGCCGCCCTGTGCGTCTCGACGGGGCTCTCGACGATCCACACGTGCACGACGCAGTCGTACCTGCGCGTCATGGCGCGCGCGCCTGCGACGGGCGTCCTGTGGTGCTGGACCGTCGTGCGCCTCGAGCTTCCGTGGGCCGTCGCGGCGCTTGTCGGCGTCGGGGCGGGCGTGTGGGTGCAGGGCAACACCGCGTGGCTGCGGGGGCTGGTGTAGGGCGGCATGGTGCAAGCACAGACACGCAGACTCGAACACAATTGCAGGACAGCAGCTGTCTGCGGGCAGAGAGTCGAATCTCGGCGAGGAATTGGCGCGTCCTGCGTTGCTCTGAATGGCCCGCACTGCGCAGGTGCGCCCGTCTGGTCGAGTCGACTCAAAGCAGAAGCACAGAAGTATGCAAAGCAAGCAGACTGCAGACAGCCTGACAGGGACCGGGCTTCATGCAGTAGAGGAAACTAGAGAACGAGGCGCGACAACAGCATGGGAGAGGCGCGGGTCTAGCGTGTAGTAAACAGACCAGTAAGACAGCCCAAGAAGTATCCACACGCTGCCCAGACTGCACAAGCGGGTTGATCGAGAGGACAACCTCTGTCGCGACAACAAGTCGCTCCTCCGTCTTGTCCCCACTTCAGCCGCTCCTACCCGAGGATGAGCCCGCCTGTGCAGTACGGTGGAGACGAGGTCGGCGCCGTCGTCCTCGACATTGGCGCTGGCTCTGTCCGCGCTGGGTGCGCTCCTCCTCCCCGCTCTCATCAGCTCGCGTCTCTCGCCGGCCCACACGGCGCGCTGGGCTCTGTTCGAGGCGTGTACTGACTCGTGTACGGTCCCGCAACAGCTACGCCGGCGAAGACGCGCCCAAGTGCGTCTTCCCGACCGCGTACGCGACCGTCCCCTCGTCCGACCCGAGCCAGCCCCCGTCGCACGTCCACGGCAACGCCGTGCACCTGTACCGCCCGCGCGCCTCCGTCTCCACCTTTGTCGCCGACGGGATCGTGCACGACTGGGACGCCGCCGGCCGCGCCGTCGAGCATGCCTTGACCGACCGCATGCGCCTCGACACCCTCGACGAGTACCCGCTTCTCGCGACCGAGCCGGCGTGGAACCCCAAGGAGAACAAGGAGAAGATGGTCGAGCTGGCGTTCGAGACGTGGAAGGCGCCCGCCTTTTACGCCGTCGACAAGGCCGTCATGAGCGCGTGCGTTTCCGGGTTCCGCCCCTTGCGTTGAGCAACCTCGCTCCCTGGGTAGCCGCTGACCATGGAGTGAGAAACGAAACGCAGATTCGCGGCCGGCAAGGGCTCGGCGCTCATCATCGACGTCGGCGAGGAGCTCACAACCGTCACTCCCGTCTACGACGGCTTCGTTCTCCGGAAAGGTGCGTTCTTCGCCCATGACGTACCTTCGCGCACAGACAGCTTACACACATTGCCACGCAGCCCTGCAAAAGCAGCCGACAGGCGGCGCCCTCCTCTCTGAAGTCCTCCTCTCCTCCCTCCGCGCCTCCAATGTCCCCATCACCCCTCACTACCTCGTCAAGACCAAGGAGCCCATCGAGCCGAATCAGCCGGCACGAGCAGCGCTGCGGTGCGTGCAATCCACGACTTCCCTCGATCGGCAGCCATGCTGACCTTGCATCGGCAACAGGGAAGAACGGCTGCCGAACCCTGCAGACCCGAACGCGCCGACCACGCCGTCCTACCACCGATTGCAGGAGATGCGACTCGCGCACGAGCTGAAGGAGTCGGTCTGCGAGGTGCTCACGCCGAGCTGGGACGATGCGTGCGTTCCTTTCCCCTCACCCCGTCTCTAGCTCGCCGCTCAACTGCGCCCTACAGGAACGCTGCCTCCAAGCCGACACGACCATTCGAGTTCCCCGACGGGTTCAACACGTACCTCGGCCTGCCGCGCCTCACGACGCCCGAAGTGCTGTTCAACCCGCAGGCGCATCTCCCCGCAGACGTGCGTGCCCGCTCTCATCGCCCGCCGCGGTATCCGTGTCTTACCCTGTACTGGCTCACCGCACGCAGATCAAGTCGCGCGCGCTTCCGCCCTCGGCCTCGACGCTCCCCTCGCACCCCTACTCTGCGCTGCAGCCGCTGCGGCAGCTCGTGCACAACACGCTCGTGCAGGTCGACCCGGACCTGCAGGCGACGCTCCTCGGCAACGTCGTCGTCACCGGCGGGTCGACCCTCATCCCCGGGTTCATCGACAGGCTCCAGGCCGAGCTGCAGACGCTCGCGCCGGGCGCAAAGATCAAGATCCGTGAGTCTCGCGCGCGCCTTGCCTGCTGGGTTGCTCCGGCTCGTGCGTTATGCTGCTACGTTCGCAGCCGCTGACAGGTGTCTGCCTCGCAGACGCTGCCGCGACGTCGCACGAGCGCGTGCACTCGTCCTGGCTCGGCGGGTCGATCCTCGCCTCGCTCGGCACGTTCCACCAGGTGCGCCCGGCGCGTAGCTGTCTTGGTCTCTTTGTGCCTCTTCTCTCGAGGCGCGTATGCTGATGCTCAGGATTGGTGTCGCCGGTGCACAGCTCTGGATCGGAAAGGACGAGTACCAGGAGGTGGGCAAGTCGGTCGTGCATCGCCGCGCAAAGTAGGCGGGCGCTCCATCTCGCCGCCGTTAGTGTGGCGGCTGGCTGGATCCGTGGTGCGGGCATGTCGGGACGCGAGGGCGGGCTGTTGTACAGAAGCCGGAAGTCGAGGGAACGAATCGAATGCGGAGTTTCAGCTTGCCATCTTGCGCGTCCTCGAAGGACTCGGACCTTCTGCGTGAGAAAGCTCTCTAGCTCTACCAGGCTGTGTACCGTGACAGCCTGCCACCCATCATCGCCTCGTCGTCCTCCGCTGTCGACCACGGCTTCCGCTTTCTTTGCGCTCGCCCACTTCCCTTCCGTGCCGCTTCTCTCGTGCGAGGGCGCTTGTAGACCCTGCTCTCTGCTGGCCAGGACAAGCGCCGCAGACCGCTCATCCGGCCCGCCTCGCTTTCATCGCCTCGAAGCGGGGGATCCGCTCGTTCTCGGCGGCCATCGTCTGCGGAGCGAGGCGGGCTTCGAGGCACGGTTTTCAGAGGCTCTACGAGTCGCATAGGTACGGTCTCTTCCGCTTGCGTGCAGTCGAAGACGATGCGAGGTGCCGGAACGCAAGGCGGTGCCAGCGGGACAGGCGCGTCTCGCGAATCAGGGCAGGACGGGAGCGACCCGACGGGCTCTCGAGCCCCGCTACGAGCTGCTGAGACTGTCAGGCCGGCTCAGGGACGCGGTTGCTGGGATGGCAGCGACTTGCTCTGTCGTGCGGAGGCGAGAGCAGGGCGGCTAGGACGGAGGCAGCGGGACCGCCTTCGTGCGCTGTGCAGCTGCATGTGTGCCTGCAGGCCGACTGCCGGCAGCACCGCCCCGTGCGAGGGCTTTGTGCCCTCCTCACTCCCGCTCGTTTGCGACTTCGCCTCCTCGTCGACTGCGGTCCCGGCCGCGCTCGCGTGATGTTCCAAACCTCAGCCCAAAGCTGCGCGATCAGGGCGCAGACGGAACGTCCGTAAGGCCGAGGTGGGGCGAGAGAGATAGGAGACGCCTGCGCGGACAACCCCCATTTTCTCGCTTATCGACCGCAGACACTGACCCTCCCTTGCTCTCCGCCCACTCACTCGACCTGCAGCGACTTCCTCTACACCCGCCCGGCAGCGCCATGTCGACCGCGTCTTCTTCGGCCGTCTCGACGCCGTACCTTCGCGGACCGGGAACGCCCATCCTCGGCATGTCCGCCAGCGGCGCCGCGCCCTCGCCCTCGCCCCGACCCTCGGGCCAGGTGAGCAGTGCCGCCGACCTGACGGCGTCAGTGCGGCGCACGTCGACCGCCGAGCGCCCGCCGCCGCTCGTCGGGTGCAGCGTCACGCTCGTCGGCGACTGCGTCTACGTCTTTGGCGGGCGGCTCGTCCCGACGCGCACGATGGTCGACACGCTGTACTGCCTCGAGCTGGCGACGGGCGAGTGGAGCAGGCTATGGCCGCCTCGCGACGGGGCGACGAGGGTAGAGGGAGGCGAGGCGGAGGAGGACGACGACGACAAGGACGCTCAGCACGCCCCGCAGGCGCGCTACTTCCACAGCGCATGCGCGTGGGGCGACAAGCTCGTCCTCTTTGGCGGCGAGGGCTACGCGCCCGATGCCGCTGCACCCGTGCTTGCAGCAGGAACAGCCGACGGTGCCGTCGCCGATCCGGCCTTCGCGCTCTGCACGCTCGACGACGTATGCGTGTGGGACACGACGCAGCGGCGGTGGCTGAGCGGCGAGACCAAGTGCGCCGAGGGCGTCGAGCGACCCGCGGCGCGGTACGCGCATCTCGGCGTCGTTACGAGCGTGCAGGTACCCTCGGAGCAGAAAGGCGGGGAGACTCGGGAGAAGGCAGTCATGCTCGTCATGGGCGGGCAGGACGTACGGAATACCTGTGAGTTCACGATGGTCCCGTTGCCGATTGCGTAGTCAACTTGTGGATGACTGCTTACGCCGAATCGCATTATGCAGACCTGCACTCGATGAATGTGCTCGACCTCGACTCGATGACCTGGGTCAAGCACGGCAAGTGGGACCGGCATATCGGGACCTACCGAGCAGTCGCAGCCGCTCCGCCTCTCAGTGTCTTCCCGACCGCCTCGACTGCATCGCCCCTCCCGACTGGCACCGGCGGCCCCGACTCGCTCATCCAGCTCAGCCACTCCGAGCCTGCGAGCGCCGCGCAGCCCGAACCCCTCATCCTCTTCTCCAACCACAACTTCTCTCAAGTCCGCCGCGACCTCGACCTCTTCGACTCCCCCTTATCGCCTTCGTCCCCGCTCGCCGCGACAGGCCTCTCCTCGTCCATGTCCGGCCCTTCGCTCCCGCCCGGCCTCCGCTTTCCGACCGGAACGATCGTCGGCCGCCACCTGCTCGTCTTCGGCACATTCCTCTCGAGTGCGGTCAATAACTTCTCGATCTGGGCGCTCGACCTCGGCCCGGCGGGCGCGCAGGGCGTCAAGGAGCGCGTCGAGCGCGGCGAGAAGCTCGAGTGGCTGCGCATCGATCCTGGGAGCGTGCTTGCGAGGGGCAGCTGGAACCGCGCCGTGTGCTGGAGGAACACGGTGGTCATGCTCGGCGACCGGGGTGCGTGCTGGCCATTTTGCCTACCTGTATCGTTGTGCTCACGCTCCTCTTGCAGAACGCGACATTGCCAGTGACTACGACCACCGCCAAACCAACTTCGCGCACCTCGCCTTCATCGACCTCGAATCCTTCGGAATCTACCAGCCACCCGCCCGTCCGCTGGCACCCGCCGCGCAAGCACTCGGGCTCTTCACCCTCTCGCAGCCGTACTTGAGCGATTTTGAGATCGTCTGCTCGGACGGCAAGCGGCTCGGCTGCTCACGGCACATCCTCGTCGAGCGGTGGCCGTGGTTTCGCGCCAAGATAGACGAATTCAAGCAGCGCGCGTCGGGCGTACAAGCGGCGCAGCAGAAGCGCGAGGCCGAAGCTGCGGCCGCTGCGGCTTCGTCAGGCGATGCGAGCGAACCCGCCGAGGGCGCGAACGACAAAGTCGAGTCCAAGTCGACCGTCTCGGCCGCGACGACGCTCGCAGCGGACGAACTGCGTCTCTCGCCGCGAACGCTCGATCTGCCCGAGCCCTCGTCGGTCGTGCAGGCGTTCCTCCAGTACCTGCACGCCCTCACGCTGTGCACGCCGCTCCAGCTGCACCCGCCCGTCCTCGCCGCGCTCGTCGTCTTCGCCAAGACGTACGACGACGAAATTCTCCGCGCGTGGTGTGTGCATGCGCTTCATGGCGTGCTCGAGAAGGAGGCGGCGGCTGCGCCACTCGTGTACGAGGCGGCGACGGTCGCGGGCTGCACCGCGCTGCAGATCCGCGCTCTCAGGACGATGCTCGTACGTCCTCGTCTCGCAATGTTTTTCATTGCATCGGAGAACTGACGCCGCTGTCCAGACGAACCCCGCCATCCGCTCTCGCCCGTCGCCGCGTCCGCCTTCACAAGGTACGGGTGCTTGACTGAATGCGCCTCGTCCGCTCTCTCCTCCCACTTCGTCAATTCCTGGTGTTACCCTCGTCCTCTTCGTTGTGTCGTCGCCGTACTGTCGTGCAAGTCTTTGTTGTGCTTTCCGCTCGTGCCCTCAGTTGTGCTCGACTATCAGACTAATCCCTCGAGCGCTTCTCCAGCACTGTCGCCTTCCTCGCTGGACGGCGGTCTCCCGATTTCTCTTCTCAGCGACGGCGCCGCCAGCGTCGGCGGCATGTCAGCATCAGCAGGTCACCGTGCCGCTGCACCAGCTCCGCTGAGCAATCTCGCCGCTCGGCAGACCACTTACAGCCAGCCCGACGCTCCGCGTACACCTCGCACACCCCGCACGCCTCGCACACCGCGCTCGCCGAGCCTGCACGCCCATAGCGGTCCGCCCCCGACACCGCCACCTGCCTCGCCGCTGCCGCCGCTTCCGACGGCCAGCTCGCCCATGCTTCTTTCGTCTCGCACCCCTTGGTACGAGAATCGCCGGCCTTCCAAGCCGCCCTCGGACTACGTCGGCGAGCCGACGCCTGACGAGGTTGCGCCTCGCCCGGTGCCAATCTGGAATATCTTTGCCTCGCCTGCCGAGGAGCTCTCGCCGCCGCCGGTCTCGCCGCCGAGCCCTCCCCGTCTTCCGGAGCGCTCACACGCTCCGTCGTGTAACGGGACGAGCGTCGGCTATTTCGACGCGGTTCCGCACATTCTGTCGGACAGCGAAGGCGATGAGACGGACCGCCAGACGACGGCCGAGAGCGTGCTGGGCTCGTCCCCGCGCTCCAAGCGCAGCATTTCGTCGAGCGCAACGTCGATGCGCTCGCGCTCATCGTCCGCAGGGAAGGCCTCGCTGGGGTCTCTTATGTCTCTCGAAGCGGCGTCTTGGACCGTGCGGCTCGAGACGCAGATCGAGGAAGAGGAGTCAGCGTCGCCCGAGACGGTGCGCGGACGGGTAGGGGCGGTCGAAGCAGCGGAACAGGCGCTTTCCGCCAGAGGCGCCAACTCGAGCGCCCTCGTCTCGCACGCGCGCTTCTCGCTCCCGAGCTCGCTGCTCGCACGGCGCAAGCGACGTGCCGAGAGGGCGTCGGTGCAGCACGACGATGCGCACTGGCAGCCGTCGTTCTTCGACACGGTGAAGGTCGACTCGGGCGCGGCGCACAACCCGCTCTCGAGGCGCAAGGCGACCGATATCTCGCCCGCGCTGATCCAGAGCCTCGACATCGACGCTCTCGTCGCTGGGCCCGAGCTGATCTCGGAGCCCGTACCGGCGGAGTCGTGCACCCACGTCTTGGCCTTCGAGCGGCCGCGACTCGCGCCCGCTGCGTCCATCCGCCCTACCTCGCCGACCCAGCGATCCGCATCGCCTAGCGCGTCACCAAACTTGGCATCGCAGCGCGTGCTCCATCCTCCTGTCCCTTCAGACCGGCGGCACTCTCTCGACCCCAGTGCCTTCCGCTCCCGTCACTCGCCGAGAGCAGCAAAAGGCAGCTCGCCACTCTCGACTTCCCCCGCACAGACCTCTGATACGTCCTTCACCCTATCGTCTCGCTATTCGGTATCGTCAGCAGGCTCGGTCGACATGGGCAAGCTGCTTTCCTCGTCCGAGAGTGCATACTCGTCAGACGAGATTCAGACGCCGCCTCTGCCTTCCATTGCCCTCACGCCCGTGAGGGGTACGGACTTCTGCCACGGGGCGGTAAGAGGCGCCTCCGACTCGCTTCGCTCGCCAGCCATACTGCCGGACACCACCGCGGTTCAGCCGAAGTCGCCCTCTCCGACATCAGCATCTTGTGACGAGTTCGGCCGCCGCTCGCCGCTCCCCTTCCTCTCCAAGCTGTCGCACTCGCTCTCAGCCGTCTCTGTGCCTTCGACTTCCGTGCCCACCTTCCCCTACGCCACCTCGCCCGCATCGTCCTCGACCCTCCCGGCGCGGCTCGTCCCGTCGTCCGCCGCCCCAATCCGTACCTCGAGTGCCTCGCTGTCGCACAAGGAGCAACGGCAGGCGCTTGAGGTGGCCGTCGGCACCAAGGTTCTCCTCGCTTCTGGCGCGAGCGAGGCCGAAGTACGTCTTCGCGCTCGGAGCGTTGGTCACCAGGTGCTCAAGCAGCGCGAGGGCACGCGGAAGAAGGGCGGCAAGGAGGGCCTGTTATCGGGTCTCGGGTTGACGGGCGCGCTGGGCGAATACGCGGGAGGGGCTGCACTCAGCAGCAAGTTCTCGTGGGACTGATGCACCAGGATTGGGCTCGAGGTTCGCTTTCGCTGTACGTTAGATCTTGTCATTGTAGCTAGTACCGCAATCTCCTTCATTTGAGCCTGCTTGTTGACTCTCCCGTCGGCCTTCTCGATTGAACCTGACGAGACTCTGCACGCACAGCAGGCAGAAACGAGGGATACGGCACGTCTCAACTTCGAGTATTCCCTCTGATAGATGCCACAGCGCTGAAAGAAGAGAAGGACAACGCGAGGGAGCGAAACAAACTGACAAGGACCGATCGAGAAGATGCAAGACGGCACTGCGGCGAGAGGGCACGAGTATGAAGCGCAGTACCAATGCATAGATATATCGAAACATCTCTAGAGAGTCTAGAACCCGTGGAAGCTGTACTTGAGCCCGGAAAGCCGCCTTCCATTCACGCCTCGACACCGCGGTGGCGCCACTTGCGCCCGAAGACGAGGGTGACGAAGACGAGCTGCGTTCCTCAACGCGTCAGAAGAATACCCCACAGAGTCACGAGGTTGAGGGAAGGCGCACCAAGAAGCCCAAACCTCCCGCGAGAGCCGCAAGCAGGCCGGACGCCTTGACGTTGCCGAGGTCGGCGTAGGTGTCCTCCAGGTAGAATGGCGCGAGGAAAGCCCACAACTGGCGGACAGCAGCGACGAACGGCGGAACTCGCCCCTGCAGCGAGGCGGGCTGCGACTCGACGACGTACGCGTAGACGACGGTTGTGACGAGTTGCAGACCGAAGATGGCGATGGCAACGCCAATGATCGGCGTGACATTCTGCGAAGCGCGAGCTGTCAGGAAAAGAGCTTCGAGAAAAAGGCGCGAGAAACGAAAGCATACCCAGTGTCCCGACTCGGTGTTCTGAAGCTGGATACCAAAGACGAGGATACCGACGAGAGCAAGAATGAAGCCGGGCAGGCCGAATGGCAAGCGCATTTCGGGCTCGCGGTTGCCGTTTGCGCGCTTGGTGCGCCACACCATCCAGAGGTCCGAGCCACGCCCGGCGACGATCTCACCAAGCACCGCGCCGACGACGGCTCCGACGAACTGAAGGCCGATCTGCTGAGCGTTGAGGCCGTACTTGCGACCGAGGAGAGCGGGGATCTCGACCGTAAGGAGGACGTTCGTGTACGCGAAGACGAGAGCGTATGCGCAGGACGGGAGGAGGACCGGGAGCTTCGTGACCATGGCGAGCGGGCGGACGACCTCGATCGGGACATGCGACCACGGTGCTGGCGAGACGCGCTTGAAGGTGAAGAGCAGGCGCCAGTAGGGCGTCTTCTGCTCGGTGGTCTGAGCGAGAGGTGCATCGGTGCCCGGCGCGCCGCGGGCAGGACGGTTGAAGCCGGCCGTCTCGGGTGCCAAGAAGATGTAGAGGAAGAACTGCGCCAGGTTGATGATGGCGAGGAGGTAGAACGTCCACTGCCACTTGCCGGTGTTGTAGACGACAGGGCCCATGATGAGCGGAGCGACAGGAGGGCCGAGAGACGTGAATAGCGTCCAGATGCCGAGGCGGGCACTTGCAGGGGCAGAGCACGTCAGTCAAGCATCGATGGAGGATTGCGGGAGAAGAAGCGCACCCCTTCTCGTGCTGGAAGTACATCTCGTTAACCATCGTCGCGCCAATGCTCTGCGGCGGGCACAGGAAGATACTACAAAGGTGACCCGTCAGCTGAGCGAGTCCCTTGTAGCAAACCGAGATGCACGCACGCTTGGAAGACACGGGTGGTCATGAGCGCGCCGTACGAGTGGCAGTATGCGCCGGCGAAGTGCATGGCCGCGCTGACAATGGCCGAGACAAGCAGGACGGGCCTGCGACCGATACGGTTCGAGATTGGGCCCCAAACGAGCGGGAAGAAACCGAGGAACACGATGGGGACGGAGCTGCGAAGGTGCGGGAGGTCAAGAAGAGGCCTTTCTGTGAGGCTGTGGGGGAGGACGCACACAAAGTAAGACGCTTGCGTGATGCTGATGCCCCACAGCTCGACGAATGTCTCGAAGGAGGGGATCACGGCGGCCGCCGAGAAGGGACCGAGCATGGCGTGGAAGGCGACTTGGACAAGGAGAGCATGCTTGCGCCATGCAGGCCAGTTGTACGGATCTGGAAGACAAGCGAGGTCAGCAATGTTGAGCGCAAGACGGACTCGACGAGGCGCGACCCCTTCCGCGCGATCCCATTTCCAGACTCACCTTGCGGGTCGTCGCTGGGCTATTGAGATAGAGGGCCTTCGTCAGCTTAAAGCTCGCAAGCACATTCGGGTAGGATATGGTCGCGCCAAGCCGTCGCTCTGCAGCGACAGCCGACAGAACGCACCAGGGGAACGAGGTCGACCCTTCCGTGCCGTGCGAGGACCTTCTCGAGCCCGTAGGCAGCGACATCTTCGCGCAGAGTCGTCGAAGGTTTGTCCTCCACGCGCCCGTCCCGCGGGGCCTTCTCGATATCGCCGCCGACCTGGGCGGCGTTCACTTCGTCTCGAGCTGTCATGACCGAGCTGCGGTATCCTTCTGCCGTTGAGAGCGTTGCGGCGAGTGCACAAAGAGGGCGGAAGCAGCAGCGAGCGAGCAGGCCAAGCAGCGAACCACGGAGAGCGTGGGAGCGATGTGGGCGAGAGAAAAACGCTCCGCCGACTCCGCGTTCGGAGATGGAGGAGAGCGCAGCGATGTCAGCGGAGTGCGACCCAAATTTAGCATTACGCCGCCCTGCAGCCCGGGTCGCCGGAGCGGGCGCCTTGTCCTCCTGCACTGGGGCAACGCCCCCATGCTCTGCGTTGCTGCTAGCTGAGCGGGGCCAGCGCAGTGCAGTTCAATCACCGCGACCCAGCACGAGCAGCCACCTGCAGCCGCTCCTCTGCGAGCGCGACCCTGCGACGAGAGGCCGAAGTTCCTGGACCGCGGCCCGGGCACGTCTCGCATCGCTCAGCGCACGGACACCTTTTCCACGAGCCACAAGGTGATGGCGCCGTTGGACCGCATCTTCCGTGCCCGCTCTCATCGATGGATTTGCTCTTCGGGCCGGCGGGCTTCTCTCGTGCGGCAGATCCGCAAGCTTGGGTCTTCGAGAAGCCCGGTCGGTTCTTTCTCTCACTTTTCGTCCCCTTCCCGTCGTCGAGCTGCTTTCTGCTCTGCCCCTGCTCAGGGCCGACAGCCGGAGTTGCGGTGGATTGCGCAAATCGCCGAGCACACGGGGTGAGCACGAGGGGGCGGGGTCGGCAGGCGAGGGGGCGGGGCAGATGCTGCGTTCGGCTCTTCTCCAGCCGCCGTCTCCAGGCATCGTTGATGATTGGCTGTTGTGCGACGTGTGATCAGCGTCCCACTGACGGGCGCGTCCTTGGGCCAACCAGGAGGATGTGAACCGGAGTATCTCGCCGACAAGACGCAATCCGAAGACTTGAAGCCCATTCCGACGCGTCGGACTGACACAGGGCGCGAGGTTGCCGGAGTGGAGTGCAATGGGCTTCATGCGCTGTAGCATGAGTAGCAGTGAGCATGCGAGACGTAAATCGTAAGTAGCGAATGCAGGACTGGAGAGCAGAACCGCCAGCGTCGAAGTCGGGAGGACCTCTGCAGCGTCATAAGTAACGACACGAGAGGTCGCGACGCCCTGAACCGAGCATGGTGTGAAAAACGAGAACCCCTGTTCGCAAAAGAGCGATGCCAGCTGGAAAACAGCGACATGCGAGCCGGGACCAGAGCGAGCAGACGCAGTCCACCTTAGCAATCAGCACCGGCACAGGCTGCGCTACAGCTGCAACGCCAAGATGCTCGTCCCGCATCCGCCGCAGTCAAAGGAAGTCGAGGTGGTACCCGGCGCGAGGAGATGCCGAAGATGCGACGGCGGAAGAAGGGCCGAGAGCAAGGAGCGCCACTGGAGCAGCTCAGGTACATTCGGGCAGCAGTCAAAAGCAGTCTTAGTGCATCCACCGCACAGTCTGGGCGAGGCGAGCAGTGCGACCGGGGTCAAGCCACAACGACCTCATCGCCGTCCGCACACGACCGCGACACTCGCCTTCGCCAGAGACAGCCAGAATGGTGCGTGGGGATAGCCAGTACCGCAGTTAGGGTGGTACAGCATACCGACTAACCCGCTCGCCCTCGGTGTGCAGGACGAAGCACTCGGATGGGCCGTCGCTGCCGGCGTCTGCTACGCCGGCTACAAGCTCATCTTTGGTGCGCGCCGCTGCTTGTCTAGTTCAAGCTCACTGTGCTGGCCCATCCGCCGCACCCGTCGAAGCCAGATGAGGAGCTAACAGCTTCCCGCTCGCAGGCTCCTCGTCCTCTCGGCGACGACGGGACGTCCCGCAGGCCTCGATTGACCAGGTCTTGAGCGTGTTCCCGAACGTCTCGCAGGCTGCCGCTCGCTGGGAACTCGAGCGGAACGGCGGGAGCGTCGAGAGAGCCGTCGAGCGGGCGTTGCGAGAGGGCGGCTTGCCAGAGGTGCGTCGGCCAGTCCCGAGTCTCCCTGAGCGCATGCAGGCGCTGTCTTGAGTCTTCGTGCTCTGTCTTGTATACTCGCGGAATGGCGCTGACCTATCTGCCCGCAAAAAGCCTCCCGCGTCTTACTTCCCTCCGTCACCCGACGCGCTGGTCGTGCGACCTGGCACTCCGACGCAAGCGGCGCCCGCCGCAGCCGGATCTTCCGCATCTGCGCAGGCGAAGCGAGGACCGCCGCCATCGCTTATCGCCCGCCTCGGTTTGCAGGACAAGGTCGCGAGCGACGACAAGGGCAAGGCGAAGGAGGCCGAGGCGGCGAGCGCCACCGGCTGGTCAACGAGCGCGTCGGAGCGAGAGAAGAACCTGCGCGCGCGCAAGGAAAAGCTGGTGCTCGAGGCCAGGAGGTGCGTCTGCCTCTCGTTAGCCGGGCGCTTCTTGCGTTGCCGACGAAATCTCGGACGTTCTGCTGATTCGGTGCCTCTGGCATTCCTGTGCGCCGCAGGAAGCTTTTGGAAAAGCAGGCGCGGGCGAAGGAAGCGTCTGCGGCTGGTCCATCAGCCGAGACCTCCGATTGAAACTCGACTGCCTTGCGCCTTCCTTCGAACGCTGCCTTTCGTTGACTGTCCTCTGCTGTACTTCGACTGGGGACTGTTCTGTTCTCACTCTTCTGCTTCTTTCTGCGCCATGAGGTTACGCGCGTCCGCTTCCGCGGCTGCCGTCCACCCCGCCCGACATCTCCTGTCCGCTCGTCTGCCTCCATCGGTAAGTCCGCGACGGAGTCGTATCCGCGACGGAGTCGTATGCGCAGGTATGCGAACGCTGTCTTTCTTGCTTCCATACTGCACCCTGCTCCTGCTATGGACGGTACTACAGCCTTTGAGCGCAGGGTGTTGGCCGAGACCAAAGATTGGCCACACTTTTGCGGCAATTTCGTTGTCACGCTGCCGGTGGGCGACCCACACAGAGGCAGTTTCAAGAGGTGGCTTGACCAGTACAGACTGGACGTTGAGGGCACTCTCCGGCAGTGGGAGGCCCACCTCAGTCAGGCGCATCAGGACGAAGCTTTGCGTTGGCTTCATGGTTGCTCGAATCTCCTCGAGCACATTTCCAAGCACCCGACGCCGCAGCAGAAGCAGGACCCAGTCCGCTGGGCCATGCAAAGCTTGGTGAGCCTTGTTCAAGACCTCTTTTCACTGCGCTTCGCTGAACAGAGCGTCACTCTAGATTCCCCGCCAGTGGTTCGCGCGTCTGCCATACCTCACGGTGAACGGAGTTTCAGGGATCCCCATGCCGTCGGCAGCGAGGGCGCCAGGCCTGACGACCTCGAGGCCGTCGTCGCACCGACTCCACGCCGTCCCCTACCCTTCCGCGCAACACCATCCCTATTACTTGCCGAACCAACCTCCAGGGTCAGTGCTACCGCTTCCGGGTCCGCCGCAGCCCGGCTCGCACGCTCACGCCGAGATGGCCGGTGTGAGTCCCTTCTCTCGCACTGAGCAGTTCGCCGCCTGACACACTTGACTTGCCAGACTGCCGCACCGGTGGTTGCACGGCTCGATCAACTCGCTGCCGCGTGGCACGGAACTCCGTATGACCTCCTCCAGTACACCTCAACGGTGTCATTGCTCCTCACGACGACTACCTGGCACGCATTGTCAGAAAAGGCGCGAAACCTCTTGCTCGAGCTCTTGAATTCAACGGTCATGCTAGCGCAGAGCGGCTGCTCCCAGCTGTCGGGTCTGGTGTGTAATCCTTTCCATTAGCAGAGGTATGCGCACCGACGGCTCAACGCGCATCCGAGGAGCAGGCGCAACCTTTCCACTATCTCGCAATACTCGGCCTCGACTTTGACGATCGCGGCGCACACTACACGGCGCCGCCTGGTGTTCCGTTCCCATGGGATCCGTCGGGCGAGCCGAACTTCATATACGATCCCCTTGCGCCGTCTGCAGTCCCGGGCATCCCGTCCCTGCCGCCGCCGACCATGTCGGGGTCGCAGAACCTTCCTCACTACCTTCCAGGTGTGCGTTGCAAAGTTACGCCACTGGTTCCGTCCCGCTCACGCTCGCATTGACAGCACTCGACTGCCGGACAAGCGCCGTCTCCGCATGCAGTTCATGTCAGTGCGATTCTTCCATTTCGCCAGCTCTGCGCTGCTCAATCCTCCACACGTCGGGGCTGATCATTCATGTATCCAGCACCATGTGCATCACCAGCACGCGCACAACCCGCACCCGCACACTCACCCGGGCTATCCTCCTTCGTCGATGGGCCCGCACTCGCTCGCGCACTGGCATCGCCGCCTCAACCTCCGCCAGGCGCAGCGGTACCGCACCACGCCGGAGCGCTTCCGGGACGCTGGGTTGCTCGAGTAGAGCCTCATGCAAGGACTGTTTTGCGGACATCGATGCATCTTTGCCCAGCGGGGCTTTCTCTGCGAGACCCAGCTTGAGTCGCCAAGGTTTGCGACGAATTGAGCGCGAATGACCAGCTCGTCGCGAAGCAGTCGAGCCCGAATCGAGCCAGAGCGGAAAGCAAAGAGTCGAAAGCTCACTCTGCGCGCGCGAAAGACTGCGAAAGAAACGACAAAAGAGGACCTCTAGATTGCCCGCCCGGAAACGTCCCCCACCCTAGACAATGTTCTTTGCCACCGCGTACTCGGCCTACAAGCGCAACGAACTGCGTCAGGGACCTGCGCACTCCGATGCGACCGACGGGAAGGGCTAGAAGGCGCGCGGAGAAAAGACGCACGTTGATGATGGAGCTCGTCGCCGCGCCGATCGAGACGTTGTTGGACAGGACGGCAAACTTGACGTCGAACACGGGGCACTCGCGCACCCGCCCGACGTGGACGCACGCGCCCTCCTGGTGGTACCTGCGAATGGCAACCTGGTGAGCTGCAATTATCGAAAGCGGAAGAGGCAGCGAACGAACCGGTCAAGTCGCGGCTGGGGGCGGTCGGGAGCGTCGTGCACAACGATAGCCTGTGAGGGGACGAGCACGGAGTGAGCGCTGCCACACGTTCTTAAAGGCGGCGCGACGCACCTGCTGCGGCGCCGAAGGGCAGCCGAGCTTCTGCACCTCGCAGTAGAAGGAGCGGAGCGCGTCCTTGACCTGCTGGGGCGACGGCGGCGGGCGGCGGGCAAAGCGGACCGAGGCGCACTCGAGGTGGCCGTCGAGGACGGGGACGCGGTTGCACGCGGCCGAGACCTTCATCGGGTGCTTCGAGTGCATGTCAAACTCGGTGAGGTCGTCGCTGAGGCCGCCGAGGATCTTTGCGAGCTCCCACTCGATCTTCTCCTCCTCCTTGCCGATGTACGGCACGACGTTGTCGAGGATGTCGAGCGACGGAACGCCCGGGTACCCGGCGCCCGAGATGGCCTGCATGGTCGTGACGACGACCGTCTCGAGCGGGCCGAATGCCTTTTCGAGCGCGTGGAACGGGATGGCGATGCCCGTCGTCGAGCAGTTGGCGTTGGTGATGATGAAGCCCTTCTCGAGGCCGAGCGTCTTCTTCTGGTGCGGGATCATGGCAAAGTGGCTCGGGTTGACGAGCGGGACGACGAGGGGCACGAGCGGGTCGCGGCGGAAGTTGCCCGCGTTCGAGAAGACGGCGTACTCTGCTTTCCGCAGTGCCTCCTCTGTGTCGACGGAGGCCCAACGAGTCAGCCTGGTTGCCCACCACGCTTTGACACCTCGGAGGACAGCAAGAGGGAGAGCGAGACGCACCGACATCACCGGCGACATCGCTGTCGAGGCCCGAGAAGACAATGTCGACGTCGCCGAACTGGTCGACCTCGCACGTCTTGACGACCATGTCGAGGACGAGCTTGGGGATGGGGACGCTCTGCTTCCAGCGGACGACGTCCTTGTAGGCCTTGCCGGCCGAGCGGGGCGAGGCGTTGAGGGACGCGATGCGGAAGTAGGGGTGCGCGGCGAGGAGGCAGATGAAGCGCTGGCCGACGGTGCCGGTCGCGCCGGCGATGGCGACCTTGACTTCACGCGTAGGCTGCGACATGACTTGGGCGGGGGACGGGGCCGGAACGGGGCGAGCGCGAGGCCGGAGAGGGACGGAGGCCGGGCGAGGGAGCCTGCAGCACGGCGACGACCGCACAAGAAGAAGCGCCGTCAGCACGAGCTCCTACGTCAAGGCTCATCAGGGCTGCGTGGGCAAGCGTAGCAACGCACGCTGCGAGCGAGGCGAGCTGGCGACTCGGCGAGAGCGGGCGGAGCGAGAGGCGGTTCCGGGAGGAGAGCGCGGCGGCAGCGGAGTCTGGCAGGGCACAGAGGGCGCAGAAAGTGGTCAGAGCTGCACTCGCACTCGCAAGGACCCACTCCAGCTCACCAGACACACGCGGCGACGAGGACCGAGGGCGATGGGCCCGCTTCCGACTTCGCCGCGCTCGACGCTCGCGGCTTGACTCTCTCGGCTCTCGTCCATCCGCTCACAGAGTCAGATGGGGTGCTGCGCGCCGAGCGCACCTCTTTCTCGTCGGATCGAACCAGACGCGCGAAAGAACCAGGCCGATCCGTTTGGTTCCCGCTCTCTTCCCACTTTCCCGCTCGCCATCGCTTCCGCGGCAGGACCGTCGCGCGACTCGACCGATTTTCGCCCACACCGTGGCTGCCGCTTCGACGCTCGTGATTGATACTGGTCGTGGCAATGCAATTTTCTGCCCCATTCCCGATACTCAGGACCGCTTCTGGATTTTGAGCGAGAAGTCGACGATGGGTGTCCCTTGGTGAATCGCCGAGGTCGACAGGATGTCGACGTCTGCGTATCAAAGGAGGTCAGACCTGAAGCGTCTCTGACCTGGGGGCGCTGGAGCGGCCAGGCCCATCGCGAGAGGAAGCGCTGCAACCCAGCGACATCGTCCCGACAGCCGACAATTTCGAAGCTTGGCCGAGCCGGAGGGAGGAATCCGACACGCACCGGGACACAAGCTCTCGGCCATGTTCTCCTCCGTCAGCCCACCACTAACCTCGACCAAGCACCGCTTGACAACCCCGCTCGCCCTCGCGCCCTCGCCCGTCTCGCGCGCCCAGTCGTCCCGCAGCGCGCGCGCCGCGTCGGCGATCCCCTGCGGCGTAAAGTTATCGAGCATGACAATGTCGGCGCCGGCCGAGATGGCTTCGCGCGCCTCGGCGAGCGACTGGCACTCGACGTGCACGCGCAGCGCAAAGCCCGCGGTTGACTTGGCGGCGTGCACCGCTTGCGTGATGGAGCCTGACGCAAACGGACCGGAGTGGAGAGGTCTCGAGTTCAGCGGGCGCGAATTTGACGAGCGGACAGGGGCGGCTCACCCTTGGACCAGACGTGGTTGTCCTTGAGCATGACCATGCTCGATAGGTCGTAGCGGTGCGGGTCGACGCCGCCAACGAGCATGCCGTACTTCTCGACGATGCGAAACCCTGTCGAGGAGCACGATGAGCGGAAATGGTGGTGCGGATTCAAGGAGGTGAGAGCGGCGCACCAGGCGTCGTCTTGCGCGTCCCTGCGATGATGCCCTCCCACCCAAGTTGCCTCGCCTTGACAAGGACTCGCCGCGACCTGTTTCGCAACGCAGAGGTCAGGACAATTCCGGCGAGGCGCGGCAGAACCGTAGAGCGGGACCGCAGACGCACTTCCATGCGATGCCACTGCAGCGCGCCATCGTGTTGAGCGCGACGCGCTCGCCGAGGAGAAGGCACCTTGCCGGGCCGCGCACGGTCGCCACCTTGATCTTGTGCGTCTCGGACGTGGGAAGGACGGGTACGCCCTCTTCGAGGTGCCATTCGACGCTGTTCACGTCCGGGTAAGCGGGTGCAAGTGAGAGAAGCAGCGAAAAGGGAGAACCTACGTGCAGCCGAGCTGTGCAAAGATCTCGTTCACAAAGGGCACGCCGGCAAGGACGCCCTGCAGTGCGTGTGGTGAGCCGCGGGACGAGCGGGTATTGAGGGAAACGGACAGACCTCGCTCTTTCCCCAGAGGGTGGCCTCCTCGAGGGTCTCTCCGACGACGAACCCGCCATAGTCGAAGGAGGGGGTGTCCTCTGCGAGCCAGGCGGTGATGACGGCCTTCCACGAGGGCGGGAGGAGGTGGGCATAGGTGCCGAGCGGGGCGGGGACGGTGAGGGGGATGCTCGCGGCGATGGACATGGCTGTGGGTGGGGTCCTTGGGTTGTACTGACTCTACTGAGCGTGTGTGGCTCTGCTCAAGCGCAGCAGGAGCGAGTCGAGGGGAGAGACGGCGGCCAACATGTTCATCAGCTCCGGCGCCAAGTCGAGTGGATCCGCCTCGGCTCAGCTGCACCGAGGCGACCGGGAAGAGGGCTGGACTGTTTGAATGCTTCTTGTTAGATCGTCTGCACCTGCCCCGCTTGCTCCTGCTCGCTCGCTCAGCTTGCGCTGCCTCGCTTCTCCCCCGCACTTCCGCGTTCATCCGCCCGCAGCCTTCCGCCCGCTCCTGCTGCTGTATCTCGCCCGAGTCCGAAGCCACCTGCTTGCCGTGCTGACCTGCTGAGCCGGGGCTGCTCCTGGCTGTTGCGCGCCTCCCTCCTCTCACCCTGCTCCTCTCCGCCTTATCGCCCATTCCCTCTTCCACACCATGCTGGCCGCCGCCGACATCCAGTGGGTCTTTCGCGGTACCGTCATTAAGCCGCACACCGGGCGCAACGTCGACATCTGCGAGGAGCAGCTCATCGGTGCGCGTCTTCCTTCTGCGGCCCGCGGACCATCCCCTTCGAGTCGAAGAGCTGACCTCGACCTTCGTCCCGCCCAGTCGTCGACAAGCAGGGTTACATCGCGCACAGCGCACCCGCTGGAGGAGCAGAGTCTGCAGCTGTGCTGGACCTCGTCGACAAAGGCGAGGTCGCAAAGGACCGCTTTGTCGAGCTAGGTGCCGACGGGTGGTTGCTGCCAGGCTTTGTCGACACGCACAGTGCGTTGAACTCGTTCATTCGCGGCGCATGCGCTTGCTCAGAAAGGAGGCGGACGGCTCGACCCGAGCCACACAGCGCGTCGCCCGTAGCATCTCGCTGATCTTGCCGTTACAGTCCATGCGCCGCAGTACATCAACGCCGGAATGGCGCTCGACAAGCCACTGATGGAATGGGCAAGTTGCGGCTTCCGCCATTCAGCATGAGGTCCCCGCACTGAACGCTCGAAAGTGCAGCTCGAGGCATACACATTCAAAGCCGAGTCGCGCATCGACCGCGACCCGAACGGGCTGGGCAAGCGCGTTTACGCTCGGTTGGTGCAGCGCTTGTTGCAGAACGGGACCACCGCTGCGAGCGTGTTTGGCACCATTTCCGTCGAAGCAAAGTGCGTCGCTCCGTTGCCGCTCCGTTCGCCACGACGCAGAATTTTGCCCCGAAGCTTACTCTCCCCCTCATCACAGCCTCGTTCTCGCACAAGCCTTCCTCGATGCTGGCATTCGCGGCCAAATCGGCAAAGTCGCGATGGACCAGCACTCGATCCCGACCTACGTCGAGACGACCTCCTCGTCCCTCTCCGCGACGCGCACCTTCATCGAGCGCATGCGCGTGCTCGACCCTGCACCGCAGCCCCTCGTCGAGCCCGTCATCACGCCGCGCTTCGTCCCGACGTGCAGCCTCGAGCTGCTCCGAGGCTTGGCCGACCTGGCGCGGGAGACGGGCACGCGCGTCCAGTCGCACATGTGCGAGAGCGAGGGGATGGTCACTGTCTGTCGCGAGATGCTCGGCGGCAAGAGCGACGTCGAGGTTCTTGACGAGGTGTGCTTCCGTTTGCCAGTCTCTCTCCGCCTCGATCCACTCCGCCCTATCCACTCGCACGAGACTGACACGTTGCACACCCCAGCTCGGCCTCCTGCACGACCGCTCCCTCATGGCGCACTGCACGCACTCCTCCGCGCCGGACCTCGCTCTCCTCTCCCGAACGGGCACCTCGATCGCGCACTGTCCGCTCTCGAACGTATACTTCAGCGCCGAGCGGCAGCTCCCGCTGCGCGAGGCGTGGGATGCAGGCGTGCGCGTCGGGCTCGGGTCCGACATCTCGGGCGGGTACCGCGTCGGGCTCGACGAGAACATGCGCTGGGCGGTTGGCGTCTCGAGGTTGCGCGAGGGGAGGCGCGCAGAGGTGCGCGTCGGCGGGAAGGAAGAGGAGGAGGGGGAGGAGAAGAGCCTCGCGATTTCGTGGAAGGAGGCGATCTACCTCGCGACGCTCGGCGGCGCGCAGGCGCTCGGGCTCGACCGCGACGCGCGCCGCGTCGGGACGCTCGACGTCGGCGCCGCGTTCGACGCGCAGTGGATCGAGGTCGGCGGGCCGGCGAGCCGCGTCGACTGGTTCGACCTCGAGGAGGAGGAGGGCGGCGAGGGGAGGCGCGTTACGACCGAGGAGAAGGTCGAGAAGTGGTGGTCGAACGGGAGCGAGGTCGACCGCAAGGCCGTGTGGGTTCAGGGGACACGCGTGTACAGCCAGTAGCGGATTTAGAGCGATGTAGCAGCGTCCAAAGCGAGAAGCGACGAGGAGTGAGAGCGCATCAAGCAGTAAGGCAAGCGTCTCTCGAGCTCTCGTTGCTCTCAGGAGACCAGTACAAGGATCCGAAGGCTGTCCAGCAGAGTCTGGCGGCGAGTCCTGGAGATGAAGTCTATCGCTTCGTCGCGCCGACAAACAACGGCTCTCGCTTTGACATCTCGCTGCTTTCGCTGGAGAGCGCGGCAGAGCGGGCAGGATGCCTCCTCGACCTCGACGCAGCGCAGCCTCGACGAGCTACGCGCACCTCCTGCAGCCGCTCCAGCTCTCGTCCTCCGGCTCATCTTCCGATTCCGACACGCCTGCCCAGGCCGCAGACGGCGCGCCCAAGCCCAAAAAGCGCAAGCGCAAGCCCGTCTACATCCCCGAAGACTCGTCCGGCTCCGAGTTTGAGCTTCCGGACAAGCAGGACGGCAAGGGCAGTGGGGCCGACGCGGCTGCGTCCGACGACGACGACGACGACGACGACAGCGCAGCGCTCGACGACGATGACGACGACCTCGGCTCAGGCGGGTCAGTCAGCGGCGCGAGCGGCCTCAGCGGGTCCATCGTCGGCGGGTCGCCCGGTCCTGGTCGCGGCGGACGAGGCAGGGGGCGCGGCGGGCGCAGAGGCGGCGGCCGGACGGGAGGGCGCGGCATAAACGCCGCCACAGAGCCGCAGCACGCTGTCGTCGTCACGGCCGGGGCGACCGCCACGCGCAGGGGCGATGCGGGCGCTCTCCCGCCGCGGGCGACCGTACCCGCCAAGCACCCGTACACCGCCCTCGGCTCGCAGCACAGCTACGTTGGACCGCTCGCGAGTTTGACGCCGGCACGTCGACTGGCAGATGCTGGCGGCAAGGGCAAGGCGCGGTCTTTCGCGGCGGGAGAGGCTGCCGACCCGCTCGTTCTCACGGACGACCAGGTCCACGGCCTGCTCGAGACCTGGACCGGTAGCCCCTTTGGAGTGGAGAAGGACGAAGCGTGGGACTTTGGTTGGCTTCCCGGCCGCTACGAACGGGAGGGGGACAGCATCCGCGAGCGCCCGCGGTGGGGCGGCTGGTACGACGAGGTCAAGGCGCCCGAGATGGGTATGGTACCCGAAGGGTACGTCATTTGTCTTTGCTCAGTACACACACTTGCCAACTGACCGCTCTCCTCGCAGTGACCGCGCCGCCTACCTTCCGACCCAAGTCTACAGCAACCGTCCGGCTCCCCTCTTCGCGCCCTCTGTTCCGCTAGCAGGGCCGAACGGCGAAGCTCCCGCTGGCGCAGACAGCGCCGCCGACTCGCCTGCGCCGGGCACCCCTGGTCCGCTCGCAGACGAACTTCCCGTTCCGCCGCCTGAATTCGGTGCGGCGGTCGCGGGTCCGTCGGACACGCAGATGCAGGACTCCGCGGCGAGTGGTTCTGGGAGCGTGCGTCTCCGGGTCGGGAAGGTGCTTGCGAAGGGCGTCGATACGGGAGAGGAGGTGCTCGAGCTCGCGAGGCTCGAGACGAAGCGACTTGGTTCGTTCCCTTCGCACTGTCTCCTTGCATACTCAGCAGGTGCTGACGCTCAGTTGCTGCAGATGAAGTCGTCCACCGTAAGCCGGGCCACATTTTCAACGCCGGCGGACCCATCTCGAGTGTTAAGTGGGCGCCACGTCCCGACGGACCTGCCGACAAGGGTGCGCTCGCCTCGACTGTCTCAAACACGCTTCATGCTGACCTCGCTCACTTCACTCAATCAGAGTACTTGCTCGTCGCGACCTCTTCCGACCCCGAGGCTCCGCTCCGCCACGTCCCCTCCTCCTCTTCCTCCTCGCCACCCCGCAGCGCCCTCCAGCTCTGGTCCGTTCCGGCCTCGAGCGCGACCGAATTCTCGCCCCAGACGGCCGAGGACGCGCAGGAGCGCATGCGCCTCGAAATGGTGCTGTGCCTGCCGGACGGGATGGGCGACGCGAGTTCGCTCGAGTGGTGCCCGATGGGCGGGACGGGCGGGACCGCGGATGCAAGCGAGCCGAGCGGTGGAGACGCGTCGGCAAAGCCGGGCAAGGGCAAGGGCAAGGGCAAGGGCAAGGGCAAGGGCAAGGGCAAGGGCAAGGGAAAGCAGAAGGAGGACGCGATGGATGTCGAAGGCGACGAGGGAATAGCGGCCGACTCGAGGGACAAGCTCGGGATTGTCGCGGCCGCATTCGCGGACGGGAGCGTCGGCGTCTTTGTCGTACCGTGCCCCGAAGACGCTCGCGAGCGGGCTGGGCTGGCGGCTGACAGTGAAGAGCCTGCCTACAGTGCGTCGCGTTCTGCGTCCACGGCACTTCGCGTTATCAATGATGCAGCAATGCTGATCCGTGGTGTTGCGATCTACAGTCACAATCTCGCCTGCTCTGCGCCTCCGTCTGCCCGATACCACCTGCTTCTCGGTGGCGTGGGGCAGCCACGAGGTGCTGGCGGTAGGCTGCATGAACGGTACGCACAGCTCGTCTCGCTTTGACTCAAGAGCGCGACTGATCAGGATTGTGATATGTAGGCTACATCGCCGTCTGGCGGGTCGGTGCTGCGCTGCGCGCCGGCAAAGCGCCGGGTCCGTGGCCATGTTTTGAGCGTCGCACTAGCGATTGGACCTGACGCCCTTCATGACATGCAGAGCGCCCTCTGCGCCCAACGCACTACTATCCCGCCCACGCTGGTCTGATCAGGGCGCTCGTCTTTGTCGCTACGCCGCCGCCCTCGCTCTTGGACCGCGAGCAGCACGATTTCGATGCCCCACCGACCGGTCTCCTCTCCGCCGGCTATGACGGCAGCACGATCTTGAGCGACCTGCGCGACCCGAGCGGCAATTGTACTGTCCTCGCTCACGACCGCGGTTCGCCTCGTAGACTTTCGCTTAGCGATCGAAACGCTGACACAGCTCTTTGCTGCAGGTCCGTTCTGCACGGTCGACTTCTTGCCGGCGACTGGTCTCGCGTACTCGCACGATCAGGAGGACCGCGCCAAGGGACTTGGGCTCAAGCCCACCTACCTGGGCAACGAGAGCAGGATCGGCGTCCACCGTGGCCACATCTGGGTACGTCGTAACAGGTCTGACAGCTCTGCGAGCTCCCAAACTGCATGCTCACCCGGCGTCTGTCCTGCTGTTCAGTCCGTCGCCTGCTCTACCCACCACCCCTTCGTCCTCTCGACCTCGTCCGATGGCTCGGCGATGTTCATGTCGGGCATCCGCTCGATGCGCAAGCGTCGCGTGCGTGGTCACTTCTGCCACAAGCTCTTCCGCCTCGAGTACGAGCGCGAGACGGGCGAGGTGCGCATGTGGGACAACCTGGACGTCGAGGTGCGTGCGCTCGCTTCAGCCCCGACGCTTCTGCGAGCCGGACTACTCCGACGCGCAAGTGCTGATGTCAATCGCTTGCTTGCAGTTTCGCCAAGCGCTCGACCCAGGCAATCCGTACGGCAAGAGCAAGCCCGCCGCGGCAGTGTCGTCCGCGACCGAGACGTCGACGTCGGCCTGGCCGCTCGAGCAAGCCGTGACGGCGGGCGCATGGCACCCTGCGCTGAACCGCGCGCCGCTATGTGCGACGGGAACGGCGCTCGGGATCGGGAGGGTTGACTGGACCGAGGGGACGGTGGCATTTGGAAAGGCGAAGTGAAGGCGGCCAGCAACGAAGAGACGCGCCGGCTTGTTCGCTCTTCTTCGGTCGTCGTCGTCGCGCACGAGGAGAGAGTGTGTCAGGTTTGTGGATGCTCATCTTTCTTTGCTTTTTCGCGCTCGGCTGCAGTCGGGGTGCGGCTTCTGCTTGCGTCGTCGCTTCCCACCTATTGGTTTCCCTTCCGGCTAGTTGTGCTGCCGCCTCTCCCACCCTCGATCATCATCTGCAACGTCCTTGACGACAGACCCGACCACACTGGGCTTGACAGCCTGGAGAAGCGCTGCGCCCGCTCAAACGCGGCTGCAACTCGGCGTCCCTGAGGACGAGTCATAATGGCTCTGCCAAGGCTTACGCCCGGCCTAACGGCGCATTTTGAGGTGAATGTCTTTTACATCTACGCAGTTCGTGAGCGCTTGCCGCCCTTTGCCAGCAGTAGGCACTGGCACGTCGAAATTGTCTCGCCTGCTTGCTCGCCTGCGACCGACGCGACCTTCTCAGCCTTCCACTGCCATCCTTTCTCCCTCCCGATGGAATCTGGCCTGATGCACACTACACTCGGCGAGCAGGTGCAAAGCACAGTGCGCGGAGCGGATGAGGAACGGCCACTGCCTGAATGGCCCGAAGCGAGTGCAGAGTTTCGTGCACAGGACCAGCGAAGCGCGCAGGACCATCTCGCTCACGAGAGCGAACGGACGAGGGGACAAGAGGTTGCACATGGCACCGCGAGGCACTACTGCTGCCTCCGGCTCTTCCCCGGGCGGTTCTTCGCCGCGCCGCCCCTCCCTCCCCCGCCCCTCGCGCCTCCCCTCCCGCCCCTCCCACCGCCGCGCCCGCGCCCTCCGCCGCCACGCCCTCCAACCGCACCGCCGCCGCCAAACCCGCCGCCGTCCTCGCGGTCGTTGTTCTGCTTGGCGCGGCGCCCGCCCGACCCGCCAAAGCCGTACTTTTTGTCGCGCGCGTTGCGCGAGAGGCCGTTGCGCGCGCGGCCGGGGCGCTCCGACTCGTTGAGCTTGCGCTTCTTGCTGCCCGCCGCGCCCGACGAAGACGCGAGCGCGTCCTCGAGCGCAATGTCAAAGTCTTCGCCGCCAAAGGTCGCGTCGCCCGACTTGCGCTCTGAAGGAGACGAGGGGCGACAGCGTCAGTTTGAGAAAAGCGAAGGAGAGGGGCAGGAAGCGCAACGCACTCTTCTTGAGGCTGTCGAGCTTGTCGCCGACGGCCTTCTTCTCGCGCTCGCGCTCGCGCAGGCGCTCGACCTGGACCTTTTTGCCAAACTTTTTCGCGTCGCGGAGCTTGCGCGCATCCTCGCTCGCCTTGATGCCGGCCTGCTCGTCGAGGAGCGCCTGGCGGATTTTGGCCATGTGCGCGTCCGTCTTGACCATCTCGGCAAAGTAGTCGGACGGGCGGTGGAACGGGAGGTCGGCTTGCGAGAAGAGCTTCTCGGCGTGCATCGCGGCCCACAGCGACTGCTTGTAGCTGTCACGAGGGCGAGAGAGGGAGGTCAGTACGGACAGAGCGGGAATGGACGGATGCAGGCGAGAAACGCACAACTCGAGCTCGCGTTCGAGGTCGTTGTTGGCGTCGGGAATGTTGAGCGGCGTAGGGTTGGTCAGGGTGAGCGTGTCGAAGAAGCCGGCGTCCGTCTTGAACGTCGCGAGCACGCGCTCGAGCGCGACCTGCGCGGAAGCAGCCAGGGTCAGTCCGGCGGTCTCGAACCGGAGCAGGGCGAAGGGCAGGCGTACCTTGTCGTTGGTCGTGGTCTGCTCAACGGGGACGACGTCGGCCTCGTCGGCGCCCTCGAGCTCCTCGTAGGGCCTGAGCGCCGCCTCCTCCGCCTCGAGCTCCTCGTCCTCTTCCTCGTCGTCTTCCTCATCGTCCTCGTCCGAGCCCTCCTCCTCCTCTTCGCCGTCGATCAGACCGAGTTCTGCAGCGTCGACCTCGCCCAGCAGCTGCGGAAAGGTGACAAGGTCAATCGCGAGGGAAGCGGAAGACGGGCTAGGAGTGCGAGTGCGCACCTCCATCATGCGCTCGAGTGCTTCGGGTGTGACGTCGTCCTCCTCCTCATCGTCGTCCTCGTTGTCGTCGCTGTCGTCCTCGCCGCTGAGCGGGCCCTCCTCGCCGTCGTCTCCGAGCATGAGGACGTCCTCGTCGTCGTCCTCAAGGTCCTCCTCGTCGTCGTCGAGCTCGTCTGCGGTCGAGGGTGCATTGTCGACGTGGTCGGGGGAGCTCTCACGCGGGAGCGGGGTGGCCTTTGCCTTTGTGAGCTGGGCCCTGGGGGACGGGGCGGGGCGGGCGGGCTGCTTGCCCTTGGCCTTGCCCTTGGCCTGTGGCTTTGCGGGTGTGGGCTGGGTGCGGGTCTTTGGCATGGTGTACTTCTCGAGTACTTGGCAGGTAGCCAGCCGGTAGAGAGAGCGAGCCCAAGTCGACGCGATCGCGCGAGAGCTTGGACGAGCTGCCGAGCACCGCCTCGCTCCGCCTCTGCCGCCCTCGCCCTCTCTCTCTCTCCCACGAACCAGAGCCATGGCAAAGTCGCTCAGGTCAAAGCACAACCGCGCATTCCGCGCAAAGAAGCGCGACGACGACAAGTGCGCTCTCCCCCGTCGCCTCCCCCCACTCCTCGCACCCGCTCACGAGCCCGCACAACCCCGCAGGTCCGCCTACAAGATCGCTCAGGACCTCCGCATGCAGCGCATGAGCGCACAGCTCAAGGCCAGCTCGCTCAAGCCCCGCGCCCTCACCGACAAGGAGGAGTGGGAGCGGAAACAGGAGGGCTACGAGACCGTCAGCGAGGACGGCGAGCAGACGGCGGCAGCAGACAGCAAGGCAGACGGCGGTGCGGCGCGCTTCTCTCGGTGCAGGGGCCCGGCGGACAACCGTCCTCACAGCGAGGCGGTGCTGCCGGCCCACGAGGCGTCCCACGGTCACGCACGCCCGACTGACTTTCCGGGAGCACATTGACAGGCATGGAAGTCGACGGCACGGCCTCGACGTCGGGCGCGCAGGCCGGCGGCGACGAGCCCAAGGCCAAGGTGTCGACCTCGGGCCCGCGCATGTCGCGCCGCGAGTCGTACCGCTCGTCCAAGGGCTTCACCGTCAAGCAGACGCCCAAGACGCACTTCCGCGCTGCGGGAGAGAGTGCGTCGCAGCGCCCCTTGCCAGTCTTTCGCGCGCTGACTGTGACTGACTTTCTTCCCCTCCCTCCGCCACTTGCAGAGAAGCGCATGGGTTGCAAGCCCCAACGCCGGCGCTAAGCGACTGTCGCCATCTTCCATCGCGCCTACCATTCCTGGTTTCCACGCCCTTGTTATCCCGTCTAGACTCCTCGTTGTGCTGTACCGTGTGGGCCTTTTCCTCTCTTCCCGTGTGTGTAGGTTGGCGCACAGGCGCGTCCGGCAGTGTACAACAGTGCGCATTCTCTTCGCGTTCTCTCCGTGCGGTGCACCTCGCGCTTTGCTTGCGCCCCCGCTTTCGCCGCTGCTTCTCGGTGTCTCCTCTTTTCGCCGCTGGGGCCCTCCGTCGGACTCGCCGGCCTCGTCTCCGGTTTCTCCTCTCGTAGTCGCGGACATGCCGTCTCGCCGCACCGCGCCGGCTATGTCCCCGAGCAGCCGCGTCGCTCCCGCCCGCTTTCGCCGTCCGTCCTTTCCCTCCCTCGCCACCTCTCCCAGAACCCGAATCCCCACCTCGCCCTCCTTTGACCATGCAAGCCGCCCGCCTCGCCGCCTTCACCTCGTGGTCCGACTGGCTCCAAGCCGGTGACCTCTCGTCGCTCCCGCCGCACGTCGCGCCGAATGCGACCTGGCAGTTCATGCCCGTGTCGCTGTCGCGCGTGATCCCCGACTACCCCGAGGACGGGGGCATCTCGGCGCTGCATTGGCTCGCATTCTTCCGCAGCTTGCCCGAGCGCATCGGGCGGACGCTCGAGGTGCGTTCAGTCGGGCTTTCGCGCCGGTGCTTGCCCGCATGACGGCCGTTGCTGATTTCGCACTTCTGCCGCTCGGCACGCACGATCAGAGCTTCGACATTCACCAGGTCGTCCAGGGCGACGACACGCTCGCCGCGCGTATCACGCTCAAGGCTCGTTCCTCTCCGTCCCTTGCCCGTCCGCCGGCCCGGCTTGCTCACCCTGCTCGTGTCCCTGTCGTCAACAGGGCCACATGAAGAACGGCGACGCCGTCACTCTCGAGGGATGCTTCTGGCTCACGTTCGCGCCGGGCACGACCGACATCGTGCACTGCATCGAGTTCCTCGACTCGGGTGCGCCTGCCTGCGTTTTCCTTTCCTCCGCCAGCCACACCCTCGCCCTTTAATGACCCGTCGTGCTTGCTGCCGTGCGTCCCGAGGCGAGGACTGACATCGTTATGAGGCGCGCAGCAACCTCGCTTGGGCACGTTGCGGCGGGCAAGCAGGCGGCTGCCGAGTCGTGAGGGCAGTCGGCGTGTGCGACGCTCAATCTTCCCGCTGGACCTTGCTCGGTCGTCTGTCGGTAATGCAAGTCTGTATGTCACTGTGCCAGCTGCAGTTCCACCAAGTTCTTTGACCGTTTTGCGGGTGAAGCGCTGGCTTCTCGCTCTCGTCGCGGCTCGGTCTCTCCGCTGCTTGCTCATTCCTGCTCTTGCGCTTGCTTGCGAGCAAAAGCTGCCAGCGCGTCGCTTCCTCCTTCGCGCCGTCTTCACCGTGCGTTCCGAATGCTGGATTGCGCGCTCGACGGAGGAAGCGGATAACGCAAACACCAGGAGCTTCCAGCGGGCTAGATCTTGTTCAGTATCCATTGCAAGTGATGCAGCCACATAGACAGCGACCCTATCTCGAGCGGGGAAAGCGAGGGCGAGAAGTGCGAGATCTTGGCGAGATTGAGAAGGCTGTCGTTACCCACTCACGTCTCGCTACAGCAGGGCTGGAACGCACAGAAAAGATGGAACGTGCCCCTACATCAGCTTGAACATGGTCAAGCGCCTGCCTCAGTTGCCCAGCTTGCCCGCCCACACGTCCTCATACTTGGGCACCTCGACCCCAGCCTCCTCCTCCCACGCCCTGAGCGCCTTGGTGTGGCACGCCCCAGCGTCTCCTCCCAGCGCCTCGAGCGCGCGCTCAAAGCGCCTCCGCACATGCGCCGGGTACCCGTCCTGCGCGCCCTCCCCACCACCGCCCGAGCCTCCGCCGCCGAGGACGGCGTCGAACACGCGCTCGTTGATGCGCAGGTCCTTGACGAGGAGCGCGAGGTTGTAGCCCGAGTCGTGCGAGCCCGAGAGGCCGTCGCGCGTCATGCTGTAGCGCGAAGAAAAGGTTTGCGCAGTCCCGACGTTGAAGGCGTGCTGCGCTCGACCCGGTCGATCAGCGGGCGGATGGGGGACGAGCCGGAGAGACTGAGAGGAACACACAGTCAGCGTGAGTGGGTCGACGCCGGCCTTCGCGCCGAGCACATAGGCGTCGAGAAGGGCGCAGATCTGCGAGGAAGCGAGGATGAGCGGGCAACTCCGGAGATGGCGGCAGCGCCAGATGCGCACGGCAGCAGCGGAGACATAGTTGTTGCTGTGAACTCAGTGCTCGTCAGAACCCCTGGCCTATAGCCGGGCTTCAGCAGGGACAAAGAGAGGTGCGGAAACGCACAGCGTCTTGGCAATGTGACCCTTTCCGGGCCCGCCCATGCGGAACACGTACTTGCTCGTGCACTTGAGCACGGGCATGGCCGCCTCGACCGCCTCGTCCTGCCCTCCGACGAGGAAGGTGACTTCGCCTGCGCTCGATATTCCGTCAGCACGACGGTCGGACGGGGACGCGCAGGAAGGGCGCACCGTCGCCGATGGCGCGGTCTCGCTCTTGTGTGACGGCGCTGTCGACGAGGGAGAGCCCATACTGCGAGCGGAGCTCTTCCTCCATCTTGACCGTGTTGAACGGGTCGGCGCTCGACGTGTCGATCAGGACCGTGCCTGCGTCGCCGCCGTGCAGCTCGCTCAGTCATGCGGCCCGCCTTCACGAAGCAGAAGGCACTCACCCGGCTTGAGGAGCGGGGCGATGCCCTCCTTCCCGAGCAGCACCTCCCGCACGGCATCGCCATGCGGGAGCATCGTCACGACGACGTCGCACTCGCCCCAGTTCTCCCGCGTGCCCCTCTCAGCGGCGGCATGCACGCCCTCGAGCGCGTTGACCTCGCGCACGAACTGCGCCTCGCGCTCGGAGGAGAGGTCGCGCACGAGGATGCGCGAGAGGGGCGCGGGCGCGGATAAGTGCGTCGCGAGGTGCTTGGCAAGGAAGTGACCGGCGTTTCCGAGGCCTGGGTGAGATGCGAGTCAGATGTGGGCGCGGGGCTGGCGCGGCTGCAAGTCGACTGGAAAGGAGGGGTGGCACACCGATGTAGCCGAGGGTCCGGATCTCTTTGGTAGGCGGGGCGCGGTCAGTCGATGCAGCAGCGGACATCATTCGTCCAAGGTCGTGGTCGAATGGAGAGGAGAGCGGGAGAGGAGCGTAGCAGAAGCCCTCTGGATCCCCACTTCTGGTTCGGATGGGTGGGAGGTGGGGCAAGGGAAATTGGTGTCCGGCAGCAGAGGGCGCCCAGTATAGCTTACGCCAGGCGACAGAGTGGCAACCAAGCAGGACAGCAACTCCGGTATGCACAGAAGACACAGCAGGATCTGCAGGGTGGACACTGGTCTAGTTGCAGGAGCAGTCGAGGCGGGAGCACCGCGAGGCACTGGCGGTGATAGCGATGCTGGTAGGCCAGCAATGCGGCGAGAGGGGCGCTACCGCGATCAGCAAGTGCACCACGGCACGAGATTGACTCGCAGGCCGAAGACACGCAGCACAGCCCTGTGCAAAGCTCCTGCTGGTGGCGAGGGCGAGCAGGCGCTCGGCAGCGGAGCGGTGAGCTGAAAGGGAGCGAGCAGTTTGTATGCCTGCACTCAAGTAACGGGAGCCCTGAATGTCCGTGCATGTACAGCTTTGTGGGCAGGCGGAAGGGCGAGCAAGCCGTCGAGGATGCAATCCTCGTAAGCGGGCGCTTGAAACGCGAGCAGGCGGGTGCGTCGAAGGGTGTGGAAGCCAGGTGTCGCTTGGTGCCCGGACTGGGCGCGAGAAAGAGGAGGAAGGGCGGCGACAAGGGGCGCGGCGAGCGAGCGGGGCAAAGCTCGCCCCGAAGTCGCGCGCTCGCGGCCAAGTCGGCCTTTGCTCTTCGCACCCTCGCCGCGTCTTCACGCCCGCTCCTACCTGCAGCCATGGGCAAGTCTCTTTCCCTCCCACCCTGCCCGCCGCCGCCCGCGCCCGCGCCCTGCCCGCAAACTCGACGCACAGAGCGAGCCCGACTCGAGCTCCCGCACCAAAAATCCTCGCACTCGCACCCCGCCCCGCCCGCCTCGCCACTCGCTGCCCCCGCCCTGCACCCCTAGCCGACTGGACGAACAGTTACGAGGCTGCTCGCGCAAGGCTCGCGCCCGCACGACGTGGCGTCGAGCCGGGGCGATGTGAGGGGGGGACCGCGCAGGGGAGCACGCCGCCGCACGCGAGCTGGCTAGCGCTTGCGCCGCGCTTGGCTGGCCTCGGGGGCGTGCTCGTGAGCAGCACAGGAGTGCAGAGGGCGGGCAGGCGCGGGCAGCAGGGCGCGCGGACGAGCACCGGTGTGGGCGCACCCCTTCGCCTCGGACCAGTCGAGCTGACAATCTCGCTCGCGCATCCCCCGTACACAGCCGTCGGTAAGAACAAGCGTCTTTCGAAGGGAAAGAAGGGCATCAAGAAGCGGGTGGTCGACCCCTTCACCCGCAAGGACTGGTACGACCTCAAGGCGCCGTCCATGTTCGAGACGCGCAACGTTGGCAAGACCCTCGTCAACCGCTCGTCGGGTCTCAAGAACGCCAACGACTACCTCAAGGGCCGCATCTTTGAGCTGTCGCTCGGCGACCTCAACAAGGACGACGAGAACACGTTCCGCAAGGTCCAGCTCCGCGTCGACGAGGTCCAGGGCAAGAACTGCCTGACCAACTTCCACGGCATGGACTTTACCTCGGACAAGCTCCGCTCGCTCGTCCGCAAGTGGCAGACGCTCATCGAGGCCCAGCTCGACGTCAAGACGACCGACGGCTACCTCGTCCGCATCTTCACCATCGGCTTCACCAAGCGCCGCCCGAACCAGGTCAAGAAGACGACCTACGCCCAGTCGGCGCAGATCCGCGAGATCCGGAGGAAGATGTTCGAGGTCATCCAGCGCGAGGCGTCGAGCTGCGACCTCAAGCAGCTCGTCCAGAAGCTCATCCCCGAGGTCATCGGCCGCGAGATTGAGAAGGCGTCGCAGGGCATCTACCCCCTCCAGAACGTCTACGTCCGCAAGGTGCGTCTCGTGGACCCCGGTGTCGTCATCGCCGGGACACCCCGCTGACTTCCGGCCTCCCCGCTCGCAGGTCAAGCTCATGAAGCAGCCCAAGTTCGACGTCTCGAAGCTCATGGAGCTCCACAGCGCGTCGACCGAGGCGGAGGTTGGTGCGAAGGTAAACTCGGTTGCCGTCCCCTCGCGTCCGTGCACCAAAGGCTCACCCTCCCTTCTCTCTCTCCAGGTCCAGCGCACGGAGTTCGTCGAGCCCCAGGTCCTCGAGTCGGTCTAAACCCCCCGACTTTGCCAGTTCCAAGGGGTCTCTGCGGTCTTTCGTCGTTGTTGTAGCCGGTTCATGCCCCCTGAGGCGGGTGGCTAGGGGGGTCGGCAATGCCAGCGCCCGTCCTACGGGGCGGGCGCCTGTCAATCTGTCGCGTCCTTGCGTGCGAGAGTGTCCTGGTGAATCGAGAGCGAGGCAGTGTAGTGTGAAAAGCGAGCAGCATGCGGTCATCTCTTCCGTCTCGCGCTGCTTCTCGCACTTAGGGATGCATATCACATGCAGTAGAGCATATGCAGTGCGTCCACGTTCCCGCCAGCTGTCCGGGACGAGAGCGAGCTCGCGCGACTTGTCGAGCGCAAGACGTCCTCCTGGTCAGGATTCTCACGACCGTGCGACTGTCCTGCTCTGCGTTCTTTCCCGCTCGCGCAAGTTGGAAACTGCCCGAATCGTCGGTGTTGATTGACGCGCGCCCCCTGTGCACGCGAAAACCGCTTGAAACGCTTCCACCTCATCGCCTGCGCCTCGACCGATCCGACGTAGAGCGCGGTGACGCAGGACGGACTCGCCGACTTGGCGCTGAGCGCGGCTCTCCTTCTCCTTCCTTTCATCACTTTGCAGACCGCCAAGTTTTGCACACACAACCATCATGGTGCGCCGCTCTCGCCTGCTTTGCCTGCTCCCGTCATGCGCTTCATGCTGACCCCCACATACCCCTCTCTCGCTCGCCTCTGCCCCTCCCTCGTCGCCCGCCCGGCAGTCCAACATCGAGTACACCATGTCGAAGGCGTCGAACGAGCTCACCGAGGACGCCGAGCGCAAGGGCGAGGAGGCCGTCTACCGCCCGACCGAGCACGACGGGCTCCGTAAGGACGGCCAGCCGGACAAGCGCGTCTCGAGCGAGCACGGTGCGTCCCATTTTCTCTTTCTCTCTCGTACTCATTCGTGCTAGGGACGTCGAGCTGATGGAGGACGCACCACCCACAGGCTTTGGCGGCGACAAGGAACTCGCGCACGAGGCCGGCGTGGAGGGCGGGAGCAAAACCGCCGAGGACATGGCGTACTGAAGGCGGTTTGCCAGCTTGACACATTGTGTACACGAAGTACCCTGTAGCGAAACAAAGCAGTGCTATTCCTGATTCACGACCGATGGCCGTCCAGATGGGGAGCATCGTCCGGAAGCCGAGACTGCCTCGGATAAGCCCGAAACGCTGTAAAGGACTCTCGGATCGAGCTAGACTCTGGCACGGTCGGATTGCGCGCCCGCTCGCAGCAATGTATCGCGGTGAGGCGAGCAGTAAGAGAGGAGCGGCAAGTCGCGACTTGCTCCCGTATCGGCGCGTCCACCTCGCTCGATTGCTTCGCTGTAGCCCAGAGGCGGTAGCTACCGGATTACTGAGCGCGATGCGCCTACCCAGGCTGAGCCGCGAGGTGCGCAATCCTGTCATCGCTCGGTCCGTTCGCCTCGAGGTGGGGGAAAGGCGATGGAGCTGCTCTCACTGCCGATGGGCCCGTGTGGGCGACGCGAGATGCTACTGCGCTCTTCTTGAGCTCACCATCGATCTCGTCGGAACGCCTCGAGCTGACCACTGCTCGTTGTCACCGCTCGGGCGTACAGGCGACTCGCACAGCGGCGCAACGCTACCAGCAACAGCTCGTCTTCTGCTGCCTGCTGTTCGCCTTCTCACCCAAGACGCCGACTCGCTGGCCGTCGGGGAAGGACAGCCTCGTTGTCCCCGAAGAGTCGACCTGCACCGCCTCGCTCTTCCCGACTGCTCCGTCTCTTCCCGCTTCCTCGGAGCAGGGCAGCCTGCCGCCCGGTCCGACTATACTACGAGACGACTCGAGCGGGAACATCGAGGCGGGGGCCGATGCGCTCACCGACACCCATGCGTCAAAGGCCGACTCGACGTCGTCTAGCTCACACCACTCGGTATCAAGCAGCAATATGCCCGTCAAAGGTTCGACGAGGCGCGATTCCAACACCTCGACAGGTTGGACCGTCACACCTGCTTTGTCGGACCCGCCGCCGCAAGAATCGCGAGCGAACCGGGTCGAGCGTGCGAAGGAGGCGGACAGCGACGAGGCGGAGCGCAACGGGCTCGTCTCGCTCGACGAAGGAGTCGGCAATCCCGCTGGCAAGACGAAGAAGGCTTTCTACGCTGGTCCCGTCTGTCCGACGACGGAACCCCTCCCGCGCCTGACTCCGTTCACCTACACCTTCTTCCTCCTGCACCTCCTCTACCTTGCCCAACTCCTTGTCTACAATGCGGGCGACTCGATCACACGCTCTCTCCTCGCCGACCCGCTTCCGCCACCGTTCGGATCCGCTTCGTTTCCCGCGCCTAGGCACCCAACGTCGCTCGCAAAGCGCCTCTCGCGCATGCGCTGGCGCGCGGCCTGCGCTTGGCGTCGTTGCGGCATTGCGGCGCTCTTGTGCCTTGCTGTCTCCGGCTCGGGATGTGCGTTCGGCGGGGCGGCGCTCTGGCAGGGCGCAGGCGCACAGGGGTGGAACGTCGCGCTGGGGCGGGAAATGGTGGGCGTCAAGGTCAGGCTCGCGACAGGACTTGGTGCGCCCGCTGCAGGCTCGAAGGGATGGAGGCCGTTGCGGAACGTGGTCGTGCTCGAGGTGCGCTGAGATCGTCGAGGAAAAGGTCGACGACATACTCGGCTGACTTTCTGATGACAACGTCTGTCCAGCTTATTCGTCTGCTCATCGTTTCCTTCGGCGCTCTCATGCCGCTATTGGTTTCTCTCAACCTCGTCCGAGCCTCCATGCCAGCGCCCGCATTCCGTGTGATGCAGCCGTGGCGGCGTTCGGGCTTTCACATCCCCACCTCGACCTTCATCTCGACTCTCGTCGTCAATCTCGGTTCCGACTTCCTCACGCTCGCACAGCTGGTGCAGACGCTGCTCGCCCGCTCCCCCTCGCACGGGTGGTTCCGCCTCTCGACCCTCGTTCTCCTCTTCCTCCTCGTGCTCTCCCTCGATGCGTCCGGCTGCAGGATGGACGACTTCCGTGACGAGCTCGACGCGGTCGAAACCATCGCCCAGGCTTTCCCGCCTCTAGAGGGCGTGAAGCAACATGATGGCAGCCATGAGTCGGACGAGTGGACCTGCAGCATCTGCTTCGAAGGAACCGCATCGCTCGACCCCGCCTATCGCCTCCCTCCCGCCTCGCCTGGTTTCCCTCGCCCGTTCGGCTATCGCTCGCAGTGCACGCTCCCGTGCTCGCATAGCTGTACGTCACTCAAAAATGTGCTGCTGTGCCCTCTCCGTTACTGACTGCGCTTCGAATTGCAGTTCACGCGCACTGCCTCTCGCGCTGGTTCACCCGCGTGGCCTTCTGCCCAATCTGTCATCGCTCCGTGCGGCGCCCTTCGACAGCTGCCGCGCCGTTGCAGGGCGAAGTCAGCACAGAGCTGCCGACCCTTCACTTCGAGTTGGGCAGCTCGAACTGGAACTCGCCCGGTGTGGAGGACGTCTTCCCGGGCGCTCCGACGGCTGCGAGGAGGGAAGGGATGGGGAGGCGGAGGACGGTGCAGCTTGCAGGACATGGCACGGGAGGAGCTGATGCCGAGAGAAGCGAGTGACGTTTCAGCGGGACTTGTGTGCCTTCTTCCTTGTAGCCTGTCGTCCTGTCCTTTGTCTTGACTATACCATCTCACGACACGTCTCCTTCGCATTACTTGGCGGGACAACAGACAGGTATTGCAGCGAGACTCGTAAAAACGAAAGGTGAAGTGCGGACGGATGGTGCAGTGCCATATCGTGGAGGAATACAAGCATCAAAGAGAGGACCACTGTACGGACAGAAGAGTGCAGAAGGACACGACGTGATAGAGCGGGATGAGGCCATTTCTAGTGACCCTTCTCCTTGAGAAGCTGCAAGCCGGCATTACTGCGCAGCACGGCCATGTTCTGCGTCAAGCACCGTCAGCGCTTGCGTTCGCCGCAATCAGCGCTCATTCGGCGAGGATGAGACGGACCTGCAGGCTGACTTTGCCCTTGCCCTTCTTGGTGCTGACCTCGAGCCCCTTGCCGCTCATGACGAGCTCGTACTGCTCGCGCGCCTTGGCCCACTCTTCGCGCGCGTGGTACAGCCGGCCGAGCTCGTAGTCTAGTACGCCAAGCGGTCAGACCGAGCCTGGTACCAAAGGAAGAAAAGGACATACGGGCGAACCAGACGAGGTGGTGGTCGTGCTGAATGTCCTTGCCGTGTTTGAGGACATTGCTGCGGACAAACTTCATGTCAGTGCGCACTTGAGAGAGCGCGAAACCCTGACGGCGCACTTGAACGAGATGAGCGCCTGCTCGTCCGCCTCATCTTGCGGGATGGGCGACTTCTTCGGGCGAGGGACGACGTGCGGTTCGGGGTGGGCGATGAAGCGGAGAATGATGCCGCGCAAGAGGTGTGCGAGGCAGTAGTCTGAGTCACGCAGAAGGTCAGCTTGGAGCCCGCTGACCAGCGTGCAGAGCCTTATCAACGCACCGTCCCAGAACTCGTCGCCGTTCTTCCCGTACTTCTCCGGCTCCTTGACGGCGTGGAGCTCGGCGAGGACCTGCGACACCTGGTTGAGGTGCTCTTCGAAAAGGATGAAGCGCGGGCTGAGGCCGAGGCAGTTGAGGACGTAGGCAAGTTCGATACCGGGAAGGGTGAGGCGGTTCCCTTGCGCGACGAACTTGCGTGCGCGGCGCGCGACAAACTTCTCGAGCGGGATCGACTTGCCCGCAATGCGCTGCATGAGGTCGGGCACCTGCGCCATGGTCGAGTTGACCTTGTCGACCTCGAGTCCCTCCTCGTACTGCGTCGTCGCCTTGGCGTAGGCATAGATCGCCTTGGACCAGTTCGACTCCTTGTCGAGGATGTTGAAGCACTCGTACCCTTTCATCCAACTCGCCTGCGCGAGCGAGACGAGCCCGAGGTCCCAGTAGCAGATGTGCCCGAGCTGGATGTACTCGCGCTGCGCCTGGATCGCCGACCGGAACGACTTGATCGCGTCCTCGAGCAACGTCTCAGTCGAGTGCAGCCGACCAGCGAAGTAGAGGAAGAAGATGCTGCCCAAGGAAGCGGTGTGAGCGATCATTGAAAGAGCGGAATAGCAAAGGCAATGTACCCGCCGGGATACCGGTCGAGTTCGTAGTGCAGGATGTTCGCTGCTGTCGGGATGTCGACGCCGCCAACACTGCAGACGCGAGGATGAGCCGAATGTCCAGAAAAAGAACGCGAAGGGCTGAAACAAGACTCACGGCAGATAATTGGCAATGACGAGGTGATGCATGAGCAATACCATATCACAGACTGTAGCAGGTAGCGCGTGAGTCGAGACCGTGCTGAGGTGTGCGAGGCTCAAACAGGAAGCAACGCACTTGGTCTCCGAATGCCCTCCTGCTCCGGATCCAGCGACGAGTCCTTCACACCGGCCGTCCACCCTCCGGCCTTCATGAGCGTAGCGAGGGCCCAGTCGCGGTCGCCGGTGAAGCCAAAGACGTCCATGATCTTGAGCACCGTGCTCGGAAGCAACGAGAGAATCAATGAGATCATGCCGTTGCCGAGTCGCACGCCCGAGCGGAAGTCCTGGTCGATTGCCGGGTCCTCTTCGCCATCGGTGTACTCAGCGTCGGTCTGCTCGATGTACTTGGCGAGCGTGCGGTAGATGGCATAGGCGTTGCGCATGTTGAGCGCCTCCTTGAGGAAAGACAGGAAGTCGCCCGAGTAGATGATGCCAAGAACAGCCTGTTGGAGCGATTTTCAATCAGCACGGTGGAATATTACCCCTTACAGGAAGGACGCACCTTGAGCAGTGTGCATTCCGCAAAGACCAGCTCGGCATGTCGCTGCACAAGCGTCATGCTCTTGATTCCATGCACAGACGCGGAGCCCTTGGCGATGCTCCCGACGCGCTCCAAGATGCCAAGGTCCTTCTTGCGCGACAAGTTGGCGATGTGAATCGAGTCGCGGCAGCACTGGATCGCCGCCTCGAGGTCCTCGGGCTCAAACGTCGCCAGCGACTTGATCGCTTGGATGAGCGAGTATCCGACCGAGTAGTACAGTCGGTGATCGCAGGCGGAAAGGCAGATATCTTCTGCTTCAATCATCCTTGAGGACATGAAGAGGTGCCTGCATGTCAAGCGAAGCGGTCAACAAAGGGCTCTCGATGCGGACGCCAGGCGCAATGCACGCACATGGCCTTCCAGATGACCGAAATGTCCTCTTTGATGTCGGCTTCGGTGAGCGCGACATCCTGCGCCGTCAACTCGCTGAGCTTCTTGCCGCACTTAGGCCGCAGCTGGACGTCTTCGTCCATTTTGGCGACTGCCATGCGCGCGGCCTTGCTCTTGCCAGGTTTGCGCACCTCGGCGCTGTCGCCGTCAGAGGCAGTTGCGGGTCCGTCGTCTGCATCCTCGAAGTCATCGTCGTCGTCGGACGAGGCGGCATCGCCACTGTCCTCCGTCGCTGCAGCGACGCCCGCAGCAGCGACGCCCGCAGCAATTGCGCCTGCCTTTGTCGCTGTTCCCGCTGCGCTCGGCCCGCTCGCCGCAGGCAGCGGTTCGCGCCCCACTCCTCCCGAGACCGAGGAGCTGCTCGACCTGCGCAAGCTCCTGGGGCGGGTCGGGACGGCTGCGTCTGCTGCTGCTGCGCCGTTCAACTCGGTGGCCGAGATGACCGACTGGGCGCGCCCGTTTGGCGAGGCGGCGGTTTCGGGCGGGATGGAGACGATGCGGGAGTTGGGCGAGGCGCTGTTCTGCGGGAAGCGCAGGTCCGACGCCTTGACCTTGCCAGTCGAAGACGAAGCTCTGGGGTGCACTCGACTCGTCAGCGGCTTTGACGCGAGCTGCACGGCGAGAGCGAGACGCACTGAGATGCCGACGTCGCAGATGAAGCAGGGTCGGACGGTGCAAGCGATAGCGAGTCGCTCGTGGAGGAACTCGAGCGGGACGAGCTCCTGAACCAGCCCATCGTAGCTCCGGCAGCGAGAAAAGAGCGAGAGATTTCGTCGCGGCTGAGCGGAAGAGAGGGTCCCCGCTTTCCCAAAGTCGCCGGCGACGTCGACTGCGGCGCCTCGCGTTTCTGCTTGCTGCGGTGCCGCCACCGTAAGCATACGCTAAGCGGCTAGTAGTCATTACAGGGCTGCGTGTCTCGGTGTCAGGTAGGTACAGTTCCGCCTCTTCATCATGGCAGACTTGTGGCAGACCGTGCGGAGTCTCTACTGCAAAGCATCCCCGCCCGTGTGCGGAAGAACCAGTACAGCGTCAATGCTTCAAATGCTCCCCCAACTTGTTAGCTTGCGCGATGCGGCAGACGCAGGGATGCGCTGTGAGCAAGCCGTTAGCGAGTGACCAGCACTGAGCTGGTGAGGCGTTGACTGGAGCGCTCTCGCTGCGCGTATGGGTCGAGTGCGCATTTTGCCTGTAGAATGGCGTCCTGCGAGGCTAGGGCTGGCAACGTAGGATTCGAGCAGGGAAAGTTGCGGCTATGCGGTGGCAGCAAACCGCGAACAAGCGTTCACCCGAGAGCGACAGCGCAATCAAGCGTCCACAGCGATCCGACACGACCAGAGCACTGGCCTGCTGGGGTCGATGGCCAGCAGGTAAGGCTGCGTGTATGCAGTTCGAAGCGAGCCGCGAAGGGGATGGCAACCAGCGCGCTTGTGTCACGCCAAGCGCGCCAGTCACTGCACAGGAGCTTGCTGCAGCGAGCACGCGCCTCACGCAAGCGGCCCACGCTGCCGAATCGGTTCGAGTCGTCGACTGCATGTCGCAAGTCGGCGGAGAGTCGGGTTCGGCAGTTGGAAGGAGGCGCGACTGTGCTAGCTCGACGCGCACAGTAGTAAGCCGCCGAATGCTCTGCTCGACAGACTCGCTAGCGGAGCGAGTGGAAGACGTCCGGAGCAGAGAATCGCCGGCTCAGTTCGTCCCAACCTCGCTGCCGCCGCTGTCTACACGTGCCGGTGCTGCGAGCTCTGCTCGAGACCTAGAAGCGCAGCAAAGCTCGAGCAGACGCGCTCTCGACCGCGCAATGGCGCGCGACGACGAGTACGGTCGCGGGAGCAGCAGCAGCAGCATGCGGCGGGACCCGTCCGGCCACGGCAGCGGGAGCTACCGCGACAGGAGCCCGCCGAGGGGCAGCACGGCAGACGCGTCGGACTACTACCGCGGCTCGCGCAGCTCGCGCGACGCGGGCTACTCGCGTGCTCGTTCGCCGCCGCGAGACTCGTACTACGACCGCAGAGAGTCCGGACACGGCTGTGAGTGCCAGCCTAGCCTCAAGGAGACCTCTTTGAACCTCTCAGCACTTTCACTGACGCGCTCTGTGCTGTTCCCGCCGCCCTCGCCTGTGATCTTCGTCCTGTCCGGCCCAATGTTGACTTCTCGGGACTCGCGCGTATCTAGCTGCTTCAGGCCACAGGGGCAGCTACGACGACGACAGATACTACGAGCGCCATCGCCAGCACTCGCCGAGCTCGTCTCGCCGGCGCTCCCCGTCGCCGTACGGCCGCGACCCTCCTTCGCGCCGACGTTCGCCTTCTCCCCGCTCGCACCGCCACGCCGAGCCTTCTTCGTCGTCTTCTGCATATCCCTCGTCGACCTCGCGCATAGTGGACGGCTACGACCGAGACCGGGACTCGTACCGCTCCTCGCGTGACCTCCCATCAGCGTCAAGTCGCGATGTCAGGCGGTCCTCCATCACCTCGACAGGGAGCGACAAGATCGCAGCCCTTGCCAACGGCGGGTCTCCGAAGAAGCGCGCGCTCGATGTTGGGCCCTCCGCCTCGCCATCGCTCTCTCGCGCTCCTCCCAGTCTTCCTCCCCCTCCACCGCCTTCGACTCTCCCTCCGCCACCGCCTTCGACACGTCCGCCTCCGCCTCCCCTCGATCCCGCCGACATGTTCTTCTACAAGCCGCTCAAGACACGGGACTACCGCGTCACGTACGACCCTGCGTTCGACAACAGCGTGATCAAGAAGAGCAAGAAGCCGACGATGCGGTACGATGGCGAGGGAGTGCAGGACGCCGGCAAGGATCCGCGCACGGCGGACAAAGCCGCGTACAAGAAGGGGCTGGCAGCGTCGAAGAGGCCGTTGTGGAAGAAGGTAGCTGTTGTGTCGTGGACGGTACGTCAACCTTTTTGACTCGTGCGCTAGTACTCTCACGCTGACAACAGGGCCTCTTGCGCAGTACGACAAGCACTCGACAGGTCCTCCTCCACTCGCTCCTCCTTGCGCCATCCTGGTCACCGGTTTCCCTTCAACCACTCCTTCAGGCGCGCTCACTGCGCACTTCGGCTCTTTCGGACGCATCGAGACCCAAGACGTCAAGTACGACCCGGCGACTGGCGGAAGCCTCGGCATTTGCTGGATCAAGTATGTCGACGACGTCCCGCGCGAGCTGCACCCCGATCGGGAAACGCGCGACCGATATGAGCGCAAGCGGCAAAAGCACGAGGCGCAGGACGGCGGCAACTCGGCCCGCGAGGCAGTGCAAAAGGGCAACGGCGCCAAGGTCGGCATGGCGATGCTGCGAGCTGAAGAGGGCGTCAAGGTTGTGCTGGACGGCAAGGGTGAGCTGTGCAGGGCGGCGGTCAAGGCGGAGCTCGAGCGGCGACATCCGCCGAAGCCCAAGCCCCGACCCCCGCCGCCTCAGTCGACGAGTGCTGCGCGCCCGTCCTCTTCTCTCTCCAGCATTGCCGCTCCCGCTTCTCTTCCTGCCAAGCCTCCGCCTCCGTCCGTCCCACCCCCGCCTCCCCCTTCTCGCAATCCGCTTCCGCCTCAGTCCGACGCCGCAGCCGATTCCCGGTCTCCGTCCGTAGCCCGCTACGGCACGCCGACGGGTCCGCGCCCGCTGCGTCCGGGCGGAACCCCTTCGTCCTCATCGTCGGCACCCGCTCAGAGCGCCGCCGCCGCTACTGCGACGCACATCTCGCTTCCCTCCATCCCCGTCCCTCCCCTCCCCGTGCGCGGCGCTCCGCCCTCCGCATCGCGCATCTCGGTACCGTCCATGCCCATCCCTCCACTCCCGCCTCGGCCGTCGACGACCCAGCTGCTCACGCGGCGCGAGCGCGACCGCGAAGAGCGACGCTTGTCCTCGCGCCGCGACGACGACCGCTTTGCGTCGCGCGACCGCTCGCGGGGCGAGCCGCGCGTCGGGAACGGCGGACCGAGGGCTCCGGGCAAGAGCAAGAGCATGGCTAGTGCGATCTCCGAGGCCGTCGAGGCTGCCAAGCGGCGCCTCGCCGAGCAGCACAGGGCAGCGGGCTTGCCGGCCAAGCCGGGGACGCGCAAGAACCCCGGTGACGGCGAGGAGGACATGGAGATGTCGAGCGACGAGGAGGCTGCGGCGCAGAACCGCAGAGGAGCGGCCGATAGCGCCAAAGACGGGGGCGAGTCGAGCGGCAGCGATGACGATGACGGGTCAGGCGACGACAGCGATACGGTCGACGCGCGGGATACGCTCTACTTCCACCACTCGCCGGGCAAGGCCACCCTTCGCCATATCCTTCCACGCGGCATCGCACCACGCGGTGCCATCGCATGGCAGGCGAGCAAGAAGGTCCTGCTCGAGAAGCTCGCCGCCAACGGCAAGTCGTACATCTGCATCGAGCGCGAGCCGTTCGGGCGGCATCGACTCGGTCAGGGCGGCAAGATGGCCGTGCCGAACGGCGAAGACCTCGAACACCACTTCCGCCATTTCAACATCGACCATGTGCGTTTGCCTGTTCCTTGCACAGTGAAAGCGCAGTGCTGATCCGCTTGCTCGCAGTCCTACGCCGACGCCGATGGCTGGTACGTGACCTTCCAGGACGACGATTCCGCCAAGAAGGCCTACGACACATTGAACGGCCGCAAATTTGCCGGCGCCGCGCTGGACCTCACGCTCTGCCCGCCCGCCTCGAAGCTGCCGACACCGTCGTCGAGCGCAGCCAGCGTCGGAACGACCAGGTCTGCGCCGGCAGGGTTGTCGCGCCCGGGCCCCGCGCCCGCACCTGGCAGCCAGCTCGAAGCGATCCTGCAGAAGCTTGCCCGCCCGCCCAAGGTGCGAAAGGAGTCGGGCTGGACGAACGACGAGCTTGTCGAGGAGGCCAAGGACCTCGTCGTGAACGAGCTCCTCGAGGCTTTCCGCAACGACATCACGGCGCGCATCGTTCGCGGCAAAATCCAGGACCACCTCACAAAGTGGGACCGCGCCGGCGCACCCACGTCTGCGAGTGCAGAGCCTACCGTCAAAGCCGAGCCTATCGAGACGCCTGCGGTCAGCGTTACCATTCCGCCTGTCAAGAGCCTCTCGTCCTTATCGTTCGCCAAGCGCAAGCCAGCGCAGGCAAACCGGTCAGACGAGCAAAAGCCGCCTCGACGCGGTGCTGCGACCGGCGCAAGTCGGCTCTCGTCCGAGGCGCCATCCGAATCGCCCAGCTTTGCGGCAGGCGCGAGCGATGACGAAGGCACGCCCGCGCGATTGAAGAAGAGTGCTCCCAAGCAGAAGAAGCCTCTTCCTCGCGTGCTGTCGGCGAGCGAGGACGAGGACAGCGACGACGAGCGCGCGGAGCGCGAGCGGGCCAGGAAGGCGGCGGCAGCGCGCAAGAAGGACAAGACGGCCGCTGCAAAGCGTCAGCGTGCGACACACGACTACACGAGCAGCGAGGACGAAGACAAGGTTGTCCGCCCCGCCGAGAAGGCGTCGGTCGACGTCGCGGACATTGTCATGTCGCCGTCGCCCGACGACGCTGTCGCATCCGGGGTCGACAAAGCGATCGACAAGCGCGACAAGGCGACACGAGCTGCAGCCAGCGACGCGATGCAGGTCGATGAGGACTTGGCCGCAGTGAGGGCGGTCTCGCCATCTCTGCACGGCGCTTCAGATCGCGAGGAGGAGGCGAAGCCCGCGGCGAAGAAGGCCCCTCGACCGAAGAAGCCGGTCAAGTCGGCGCGGCGCATGCGCGTCGCGACGTCTGACCCGTTCGAGGCTGGCCTTGCCGCCGACGAGGAGGACCTGTTCTACCTCAAGCTCGCGCTCGAACGCTTGCAGGTGGGCCAGGACCTGCATCCGACCCCGCCGCCATCCGACGACGAGGCGCCGAAGCACTCGACAGGCTCGGCCCGCACCGAGGGCTTCTACACGATCACGATCGAGGAGAAGATGGCGAATCGCCCGGCAACCAAGCAGGCCAAGGCGGCGGAAGCGACTGCGTCGGCGGGCAACGCCGCCGCATCAAGCGTCGCCGTGTCCCGTCTCGCTCGCGCCAACACTCGTGGCCTCGTGCGCGGCATGGAGCTGCACAAGAAGGTCACGGCGACCGACACGGACGTGCTCAAGTTCAACCAGCTCAAGACGCGCAAAAAGCAGCTCACCTTCTCCCGGTCCGGCATCGAAGGCTACGGGCTCTTCGCTCTCGAGTGCGTGCAGTGTCTTCCTGCTGGTCTCGGTGCAGCTGCTCACGCCCTTGCGCACGCGCAGGCACATTCCCATCGGAGACATGGTCATCGAGTACGTCGGCGAGCTCATCCGGCAGCAGGTCGCCGACCGGCGCGAGAAGGCGTACGAGCGGCAGGGTATCGGTAGCTCGTACCTCTTCCGTGTCGACGAGGACCTCGTCGTGGACGCGACGAAGAAGGGCAACCTTGGGTGCGCATCCACCCATTCCGCATCATCTCGCGTCCCCGCTTATCCGGAATTCATCGTCTCGCAGTCGCCTCATCAACCATTCGTGTGCGCCCAATTGCACTGCTCGTATCATCACGATCAACGGCGTCAAGAAGATCGTTATCTACGCCAAGTCCAACATCGAGCCCGGCGAGGAGGTCACCTACGGTGCGTCCCGCTTCCCACGTCACGAATACTCAGGTCATGTCCGTTGCTGGAGATATCTTACCCTGTATCATCGCAGACTACCACTTCCCGATCGAGGAGGACAACAAGATTCCCTGTCTCTGCGGGTGCGTATACGCCCTTTTCAGCAGGTCGGAATTGCGACTGACATTCCTGCACTCACACGTAGCGCTCCCACCTGCCGTCGCTATCTCAACTAGTCCGATGTGCCCTCTCTGCGACTGTCTGTCATCACGATGGCCTCCAAGCTCCGGTCCAGTTCCTTCTTCCCCAGCATCTCTCCTGCAGTCCCTCGCTTCTTCGTTGTTCTTTGCGGTGTACAGGGGTCGTGCACATTCTGTAACATCTTGTCCTGCATGCATGAGCTGCATCTCTCGCTTGCCGCAACGCCGAATCGTACCGTACAATCCAGAGAGCTCGAACGTTGGATCGAGAACGACACAATGACGCGCTACGTCGCACGCGCCCGCTGCGAGGCGGCTAAGGGAAACACGCAGTAAAAGCCCGCAAGAGAGGAGGAAAGGCTAGCTAGACGTTGTAGACTGCGAGTTATCGACGAGTCGGTCGATAGCCTTCCCCTTTGAAGAGGCGCATACGTACCTTTGACGTAGTTGATCTCGAAGTGAGCCTCAGCGAAGGCCGCCGGGTCCTGTACAGCCGCTACACAGTCGGCATACGCCGAAGTGTCTCCCGATGAATGGCTGTTGAACCAGATCGCCGTTTGACCAGCCCAGGTCCCGCAGGTTCTGCGCAGAGGGCCAAATTTGTATGCAGGGTCAGAGGCGCACAGCAGAGGAGTAAGAGGAGTAAGTGTACGTGATGTCCTGCAGGAGAAGGAGAAGGGTCAGACTGAGAAGGTTGACGAGAAGCAATGCCACGACCGGTGGTCAGGACGCACGAAAGTAAGCATCTGACTCCGGAAATACTTCTTAATGTCGCACATCGACCCTTGCCACGCAGCAACCGGGATGCCCCAGTTCTGCCAGCGCGGCTCGCCGCTGGCAACATCGGGCGGGATGGTGGCTCGGGTCCAGCGCCAAATCGATATGCTTAAGGACACGACAGCGTCAGCCACACAAAATAAGACAATGGGCAACCAGACGGGGTGGAGCAGCGCACCGAGTCTCGGCGAAGAGGACTGCAAAGACACCACCGCCGGCTTCGTTGAACCCCTTCCCGTACGACTCAGGGTTGTAGTCCTGCACTGCGCAGCCTGGAAGTGCCGAGAAAAGAGTCAGCTACGCGTGCAGTATTGATGAGACCCTTGCGGAGAGCTGACCCGATCCATTCGCGAGACAGTGAGTCCGGGAGGTCGAGCGACTCCCGGTCTGAGGCACCGAGTCGTTGCGATAGCAGCCGGCTGTCGTGTCTGCGCCAGACAATTGGGTCAATAATCGGCGTAGGGGCTGTGTCTATTGAAGAAGGGGAGGTTTGGTTCCTAAGCGTACGGATGTTGTACTGGTTCCAGGTTCGCGAGTTGATCCCTTCGTAGATGTCGATCTCTGCTAGGTCGGGCCACGGGTCGGCGTACTGCACGCTCTAAGCATCAGTAGGGCATTCATTCGCCCAAGGGGGCTCGGCGTACCGTCCAGAAAGCCGGCCAGACGCTGGGTCCGTAAGGGGCATGCGCAAGGTCGACAAGGATGAGCGAGCCAGGCTCGTAATCCTCGATCGAGCTGATCCGGACTGAAGCACGACCCTCGCCGCGCGCAAGGGCAGAGCTCTTGCTATGTGCGCTATGGGGGTCAATAAGCGGAAAAGGCAGGAAGACGGGACGGACAACTCACTCGATGGAGAGAACAGCGACGCCGTCCTCCCTGACGTACGCAAGGCTCTTCTCCACAGCATAGGTCCGGTCGACGTACACGACCTGACCTTGAGTCGGATCCGTATCGTTCCAGAACTTCCACCCGTCGAAAAAGGATGCACCCTGGTACGCGCGCCTAAGGATTGGCGTCGCGGCAGGCTGAGTCGGTGCGGCAGAGGCCAAGGCTGTCGATATTGCTGTGAGTAGGCCGACGCAATGCAGCAAAGGAAGAGGACTTGCAGACTGTTGCAACGCAGCCGCGCCCCTCGTAGCCGATTTCGAATCTGTCTTCGCACTGCCAAGCACAGCGACCATTTGCACAGACTGGGACTGCATCAGCCGGCGCAAAAGGGTTGCAGTCGGCGACAACAGAGCAGGCTCGCGCGGTGGGCGTCGAAGTCGCCGTTGTTGGCGAGGCGGATGTTGTAGACGTTGGAGCTCCATCGGGCAGGTGCGTCGACGTTTCGAGCGAGACGCAGCCGTCACCGTTACTGACGTAGCCAGTCCGGCAGCCTGCGCGGGCGGAAACACGAGTCAGTCAAGCCGCTGGACATGAAGCGAGAGCGAGGGGAAAGAAGCGACTCGCGCCAGCTGCAGGTTCCATGCGCGCAGTAACGGTCCGCAAACAAAGGAACGTTGTTTGAGCAGTCCGAAGTGAGGGTGCACTTCGCACCTGTCGGTGCTGGTGTCTGAGCGGAAGTTGTGGTCGAGCGCGTTGTGGTGCGAGACAATGTGGACAAAGATGAAGCGATGGACGTCACAGAAGTGGAAGGAGCGAGACAGAGGTCGCCAGACTGTGTGAAGCCCGCGCGGCATCCTATAGGAAGTATATCGGTCAGTGCCGCAGAACAGCGGGAAAGATTCGGACTGACGCCATTCGCAGAGACCCCTGCGGCAGTAGCGGTTCGCGTTGACCGGTACGTCGTTGGTGCAGACAGCAGTTACATCGCATGTCTGCTCGCAAGCTCCGCCGACGAGCTGGTACCCAGCGTTGCACTCTGCCAGCGTGGGACAGAAACCCAATGAGTGACGTGAGGCGGGAGAAGAGAGGATGCACGCACCCCAGATGCACAGCCCGCGCTTCTTGTTGCAGCCAAAGTGCGAGGTGCTCGGGCCGTGGTAGCCGACGGTCTTGCAGTCGGTCGTGCTCGCACAACGCACAGTCTGGCGCTTCTCGAAGGCCGGCGGCGCAAGAGGTGTAGCGCCTGTCTGCAACGCAATGGGACCCGCAGCAATAGGGCAGACATAAGTCCCTGCTGCGAGCAGCAGGGCAGCCGTCAAGCGGTGCATCGGGCGAGACGAGCGAAGCGGCAGATGAGAGAGCAGAGGTAGAGCAGCCAGGGAGACGTGCTCAGACGAAGCAGGACACTCCTCCTGCCCAATGCAAGTCGACTCGAGCATTCAACGGAACGCGGAAGTCCGGCGGGCAGAAGGAGGAGCGATCGCGAGTGAATGGAGAAGCGAAAGGTGCGTGCTGAACTGATCGCGCTTGAGCCGGCAAGGCGTTGTTCTAGCGTTCTAGCTCGTCCGACGCCCAAGCAGCCCTGTCTCGTTCGGACACGTGTATTGATTACCGCGCAGCGGGGTTTGGCTGCCAGCGGCCGACCTCATCAGGTCAACGTTGGGTGGACGAGGGGAAGAAGGCGAGCATGCGTCCTGCTGATCCAGGCAGGTCGCTGGCGCAGTATGCGATTGCTGCGAGACGCGCTGCTTGTTCTCACGGAAGCACAAGTCTCGCTGAGAGCAAAGTCGCGAAAGTGGAGGAGCCGAAAGCACGAGCGAGCGGGAAACGCTCTCGCTCTTCACGCTCGACTCGCTGCGTTTCCAGAGACAAGATGGCCGACGATCACGCCTCCGCAGCGCCTCTCAAGCTGCACCACCCGTCCCCACTCGCCGCCGAAGTCGCGTTCTCGCCGCCGTCCTCTTCGTCGTTCGCTCCGTCGTCGCACACGTCGCTGCAGCACGAGCGCACGCACGCCGCCGCGCAGCGCACCGAGGCCGAGGAAGACGCCGACGAGCTGCGCAGCTTCCGCGAGCTCGCGCTGCAGCGCCAGCGCGCCATGGGCGGCGGGTCCCAGTCGAGCTCGTTCGAGCCGTTCGTCGGGTCGAGGGTCGGGAGCCCGATCCCGGACAAGCACGGGCTCGGCTGGCCAGGTGCGTGCTGCGAGCCCTGTCCGCGAGGGAACGACGGTTTCGCTGAACGTTCGCTTCGTCTCGTCGTCCTGCAGGCAAGGGCACGCTAGACCGCCTCAACGCGACTCCCGAGGAGACTGCAGCCCGCCAAAAGAAGCTCTCGGACGCGGTCAAGGTACTGCTTGAGTGCATCGGCGAGGACCCAGAGCGCGACGGCCTGCTCAAGACGCCGGAGCGGTACGCAAAGGCGCTGTTGTGGATGACCAAGGGCTACGAGGAGCGCTTGCCAGGTTCGCTACTTTTCCACGCGTTTGAGAGCGCCGTCCCTGACAGCCGATGTGTCCGCAGACGTAATCGGCAACGCCATCTTTGCGGAAGACCACGAAGAGATGGTCATCGTCCGCGACATCGACATCTTCTCGCTGTGCGAGCACCACATGGTCCCCTTCTCTGGCAAGGCGCGTTATGACACGTGCCGTGTCGTCGTGAAGCAGACTTTGACAGCCCAAATCTGCAGGTCTCGATCGGCTACATCCCGAACAAGTTCGTTCTCGGGCTGTCGAAGCTGGCTCGCATCGCCGAGACCTTCTCGCGGCGACTGCAGGTGCAGGAGCGCTTGACGAAGCAGATCGCAACTGCGATTGACGAGGCCATCCGGCCCATGGGTGTTGCCGTGGTCATCGAGGCGACGTGAGTCCGCTTGGCCTTGCAAGCTGGATGCTATGCCATGAGATCGCCCGTGTTCTTTCTTCCAGTCTGACGCCTTGCGCTCGCAGCCACCAGTGCATGACCATGCGCGGCGTGCAGAAGCCGGGCGCGACGACCATCACGTCCTCGATGCTGGGCGCGTTCCGCCGCAGTGACAAGACACGCGCCGAGTTCATGGCGCTCATCCGCTCGAGCCAGCGGTAGTCTGCTCGACAAAAGTTCATCTCAAGCGCCCTGCATCGCCTCTGCCAGCTTCTTCAACCGGGCCAGCACCTCCGCATCCTCGCCGCATCTTTCCGCATTTTCTGCCGCATCCCCTTCGTCATTCAACCGATACCTGCATTTGCGCATGCACACACAGTGCCTCCAACACGGCCTGTTGTGCACCCTTTCACCGTCATACCCGTCCTCGTCCTCAACGAGTCGTCGCCGTTATCCATTCCGTCGTCCGTCCGCCCTCGTCGTCCGTCTGTCTGCGTCCCCACCCTGATGTCGTATCTGCCTCGCCGTCGTACTCACCTGCGCGCTCCACCGCGCTGTACCTCAACTGTACCCTCACACTCCCATTGCAACGGCGATCCTGTCGAGCTCGTCTCAATGTTCAACGGGTCCTCTCTCGATTTCCTCGCGCGGGAGCCCGTCTGCGACTAGGCCCGGATGCTCCATCACATTGTGCACGGTAGAGAGAGCACGGTCACCCGCAAGGTCGGGCTTGGGTCCTTCCGTGCTCGGAACAAGAAGCATGTCTCAGAGCAAGGAGGAGCACAAGCTGAATGCGCGGTGTTGCGGGAGTGTGGCGAGTGGCGTGCAAAGGCTGACTCTGTCAGTGTCTCCCTGCGCTAGAGACACCCGCCCATAGAACAGGGCGCCTGGCCGGGGGCTCGATCGCTTGACGAGACGCACGGCGCGAAGTCTCGACGCGTCGCGCCGCTCGCCCGCACCCTCTCCGTCTCGTCTCGTCTCGCTCGTCCCGCAACTCGGCCGCGCAGCCCGCGTGCAAGTCGCAAGGCCACGCAGCCCGCGCACCCGCAAGCTGGCGTCGCTACTCCCGCTCGCGTCGGCCCGCCCCCTCTCGCCGCCGTCGCCCTCGTCCCTCTCTCCCGCGCACTCGCCGACGCCCTCGGCCGCGTCGTCGGCCCGCTCCCAGCCCGCCTCGCCCAGGAACGACGCAGACGCCTTCGACCTGGCCTTCAACTCGCGCCGCCGCCCCGGCAAGCGCACCGCCGCCATGCCCGCCGCCGGATCCTCGTCCCGCGACCGCGACGACTACGACGCCCTCCCCCAGTACCTCGAGCCCGACACGCCCATGATCGGCACCACTGGTCGCCATCCCCGGCGACCAGGCGGCGGCGGCGCAGGCGGAGATTCCGGAGGAGGGCTCCTCCCGCTGTGGAAGCGGCCACGATTCGTCGGGACGTTGCTCGTCGCCGCGCTCGTGACGCTCCTGGTCCTGCCCGACGGGAACCGCTCGCGCACCCACGCCGCCCTGACCAAGGCCGGCGTCCCGCTGCCGAACGAGCTGCCCGAGCGGTTGCAGGGGTTTATCGACTATCTCAATTGGGACGACGGGAGCAACGACCTGCGCTACGTCCCGCCGCCCATGCCCGAGCCCGAGGACGAGGACTTTGGCCTGCCCGAGTCGGACGCCGAGTCGGTGCACACGTTCGACGAGCACAACGGGCAGGTCTACGTCGCGCCGCTCAAGACGTTCAAGGAACCCGTCAAGCCGCACCCGATCCTCACGCTCATCAAGCGCGCCGAGGCCGAGTGGAACCACAAGGTCCGGCGGCAGAGCAAGACGCTCAAGGAGGCCGTGCAGGAGTACCGCAGGCGGTATCGCCGCAACCCGCCGCGCGGGTTCGACAAGTGGTGGGCTTACGCGCGCGCCAACCGCGTCATCCTCGTCGACGAGTACGACCAGATCCACCACGACTTGCAGCCGTTCTGGGCGCTGTACGTTCACGTCCCGTCTTGCCGCTTCATTATGCCACAGCTCACGCTTCTCTCTCTCGGAAACTCCGCAGCGACCCGGGTGACCTGGCGCACCGTGTGGCCGTCATGGAGGAGCGCGAAGAGACGTTCACGATCAAGATCGCCGACGGCAAGGTTGCCGAGACGGGCGAGCAGGCGTTCCTCCGCCGCGCAAAGGACCTGGGCGACCTCATCCGCCGCTTCTCCGCCTACGCGCCCGACGTCAACCTCACATTTACGCGCCACGACCAGCCGGCGTGCCAGCTCGACTACTTTCACCGCGACCGCATGGTCGAGCTCGCCGACTTGGGCGACTGTGCGTCTATTCCGCTAGGCTCTGCTCGCTGCTCCAGCACTGACAAACTCCGTTCACCTGCGCAGACTGGAGCCCATCCGACTTCTTCCATGACAGCAACCCTTCGCTGTCAAACTGGGCGATCGGCTGCCCGCCCAACTCGCCGCTACGCCAACTCGAGACGGCCATTCTCGACGGCTACTTTGACGAAGGTGAGGAGACGCCTCCCGCCGACGAGCTCCTCAAGAAGTTCAAGGAGCAGTACGCGTCCGACGAGCGCGCCAAGGGTCGCTCGTACATCTACGATCACTCGAAGGCGATGGACATCTGCCAGCACCCGGAGATCATGAATCTGCACGGGTTCACGTCCGTGTCGGGCACCGACCCGGGCCCGCTCGTCCCGCTCTTCACGTTCGCCAAGACAAACGTGCACTCGGACATCCTTGTCACGCCGCTCGAGCAGTACTCGGACACGTACATCGGGTACGACCCGGATTGGGAGAAGAAGGACTTCAACAAGCTCATGTGGCGTGGGTCGACGACCGGGATCGACTTTTACGTCGAGCACGACTGGAAGAACTCGCAGCGCGCGCGGCTCCACTTCCTCACCAACTCGGTCGAGGGGTCCAAGGACGTCCTCGTCGCCGAGGGCGAGGACGCCGTGCGCGAGCAGGCGTACCGCCTCACGGGTCTCAACCACGAGTACATGGACGTGTCGTTTGCGGGCGGCCCGGTCCAGTGCGATGAGGAGACGTGCAAGGTCATGGCGGAGCTCATCCACTTTGACCAGACGATGGGTCTCAACGAGGCGTACCGCGTGCGTACTCCCGTCCCTTCTCACTGCTCCCTGCCCGGCCGCAACTGACATTCGTATCGACGTAGTACAAGTACGTGATGGACGTCGACGGCAACGGCTGGTCCGGCCGCTTCCACCGCCTCATGTCGCAAAAGGCTTGCGTGCTCAAGTCGACCCTCTTCCCCGAGTGGTACGCCGACCGTATCCAGCCGTGGCTTCAGTGCGTCTCGCGTCCTTCTCTGTCTCCGCTTTCGAGCTCTCGCACTGACGGCGAGCGTGTCGTGCAGCTACGTCCCCGTCAAGGTCGACTACTCGGACCTGTACGACATCATGACCTTCTTCCGCGGCACGCCCGACGGCAAGGGGGCGCACGACGAGCTCGGCAAGAAGATTGGGCTGGCGGGCAAGCACTGGGCGCGCGACCACTGGAGGAAACAGGACATGGCGGCGTACATGTGTACGCTCTCTCTCGCCGCCCGGCCTCGTCGTGTCCTCCGCTGATCCCGCTTTCTCTGCAGTCCGCCTGATTCTCGAGTGGGGACGGTTACTGCACCGCGGAGAGGACGACGGCATGTCGCCCGACTTTGAGTTCGACGCCGACTGATCGAGCCGTCCACACTCCCTCCTTCTGCTGGGTTTCGCCGTTCTGTGTGTCATGTGCCGTACCCGTCTTGTTACACCATGATCCCCCTCTTCGTCACGCTCCTCTTCACGCCCCGCCCCGCTCCGTCACGCAAAGACACTCCCCGCCCCTCCCCCCATCCTCCTCTCATACGCATGCAACCACTTCGCCCACTTCTACTAGCTGTTCATACCCCATCTCCCACTTTCATCGCTAGAGCTTCTCACTTCCACGGTTTTCACCCTCGCATCTGTTTCCCCTCTGTCCAGGGTCCCTCACGCTGGTTCATCGTGCAACAAGTCTATTCCACGCACAGGGGCAGCCAGAGGAGAAGTCGCATGTAAGCCGCGTATCTGTCAAGAGCTCCAGGGAGCCTCGCGGAGCCTTGTCACTATGCGGCTCGAGGTGGGTCTGCGTCGTGCTGGACAGACCCGCTCGTCGCGTTGAGGAGAGCAGACGCGGTTGTCGTCCTCTTGCGAGGATGCAACACTGCGCTGCTCGAGTGAGGCGCGAGCGGGTCAGGCGGGACGTGCCGAGGAAGGGGAAGGATGAGAGGGGAGGGAGGACGTGGGAGAAGCAAAAGGAGCTACCGCGTAGTCATTACAACAAGGGTGAGTACTGCTGGACAACGAGTCGGACTGATGATGAGAGCTTGTCGGAAGGTCTAGTCGCCGCCCGCTGCAGGCGCGCGACCCGCGATGGCGGCCATCGCCGCTGCGAATTTGCGGCTGCGTATCGGCGCGGCGAGCACGGCGGGGTTGTCCGACTCGGCGGCGGTGAACGGGTTCGACAGGTGCGCGATGTAGGCGTTGTGGATTGCACGGAAGATCTGGAGGACGAGCGATGAGCGAGCGCGAAGAGGTGCGAACGACCGGAGGGGAAGAGGGCCGCACCGTCTTGACGTCTACGTCGCGGATGACTGCGTCAGCGAGCGCGAGTGCGAGGACAAACTTGATGCGCGTGTTGGTCTGGTAGCCGTACCTGCGCGAAGCTCGAGATCATCAGCGAGCGAGCACTTCGAGTGCAGCGGAGCCGGCCGGCCGTACACGGCGTAGTCCTCCATCGCGTAGAGCAAGCCGAGGTACGACTCTGTCGACTTGGCTGCAGGGGCCTCTGCGCGCCATGGAGCGAGCCGAGGTCAGCGGGAGGTGGGGAGGAGGAGGGCACGACGAGGAGGACTCGCCTCGCTCGTCGAAGAAGTCGAGCGCCGTGTGAGCAGCATAGTGCCACTTGAGGTCTGCGGTCCCGCCCTGCCTCTGCGAGTACGACTCGAGGAAGAGCGGGTTGCCTTGTCGTCCGAGGACTGCGATGCTCAGGACCGCGAGCGACATGGCGTGCGCCAGCCCCAAGCCTCGGTGCAAGCTCTGGTCAGGTCAAGCGTACGACTGCACACAGCGCGCGCGAATCGGGGAGGTTCAGGGAGAACGTGCGAGGGCGAGCCGCAAGCGGAAGCGCTGTTCGGGGAGTGAGAATCCCTTTTGTCGCGCTCGGCCTTTCAGAAAACAGCGCACGGCGAGCACTCGCATACGAGGCAGCAATACGACGGGCCAACTTGCAGAAGGCGTGATTGAGGGCAACAACAGGGAGGGCACGAATACACAGCACAACCGACGAAATGCAAAAGGAGAGGTTCTACGTCGCGCTGAGCACCTCACGCGCGTACTTGAGCTCGGGACAGTCGCCCGAGCAGTCGTGGAATGACGCGTCGGCGAAATCGACAATGCGCGGCTCGCCGTCGTCGTCGACGACGACGTTTCGAGGTGCGAGATCGCCGTGCTCGATGCCGTGCACGCGGTGGAGGGTCTCGATCTCCGAGAGCAGGCGCGGGCTGGATAGCTGCCATGTCAGTGACTCCGCGCAATGTAAGGACCCAGGGTGGAAGAAGCGCACCGAGCATCCGATGCGAGATCAGCGAAGTCGACGAGCTTCAGGCACTTGCCAGCCTCGACGGTCAGCAGCGCGTCTTCATTATCGTGAGACGAGCTGAACAAGCCAAGGAATTTTGGCGTAATGTCGCTGCCGTCGAGCGAGCGGTAGAAGCGCGCCTCGTCGGCCACAGCGGGCCCGAACTTGCAAACAACTCGCTGGTTGTTGAATGCACCACTGACAACCGTCACGTCTTCGCCAATCTTGATGGGCGGGTAGTCTAGCCGTATGCGAGTTGGCTTTGACTCGGGTGTCGAGGGAGGGGTGTGCTCGGTGATGCGGGTGAGAGAACGTGCAGTTGCGCTGCTCTCGGGCAGGAAGAAATATTGCGCAATGAAAGAGCTTGGCTGCAGGCAGCAAGCGTGAGCAGACTGACTGGAAATGGACAAGAGGACCGACAGAGTCCGACAGACCTTGTCCTCGCCCTGCTGACCACTTGTGGACGACGCTAAAGCATCATGCGCTGGCGGTGCGCCTTCTCTCCCGCCGTCAACCGTCACCTGGCCCTCTTGGTTCGTTGAGCCCGGCCTACCGACGTCTCCGCCTTCGACATCGGTGAAAGCACGCAGTCGTGCAAAGTCGACTCCTTCCGAGTCGCAGTCGAGCTGGTAGCCGAGCCCGGCGAGCCGGTGGCGAAGCGAAGCATGCTGCGGTGCGTCGGCGAGGCGTCTCGTGATGGCCTTGACGAATCTCGCAGGGTGCACAAGCGGTGCAGCGGTCGAGATGAGGAGACCGGGCGTGTCGAGCAGGGATGCTCCCGGGGAGATGTAGATGTAGGCAGGCGGTGCATTTGGGTTGTCGGTCCTCGACTTGATCGGGACAAGGCACGCGAAGCAGCACTCGGCCGGTGTCGCGTACCAGTGCAGCAAGCAGGACGGCTTGGTGACGGACGAAGCGTAGAGGTTCTGGAGAAAAGGAAAGATGTGAATACAGCGGTGCATCGAGCCGCGCAGAATGAAGAAAGATATCCACTCACTTTGCTGAACATGACCCTCGGTCCACTCCGCTCTTCCTCACCCTCCTTGTACGTCATCGGCACATCCAACCACTTGACTCCATCGCCTTCGAAGTCCTTGAGCTGCGTGCCGAGCCCCGCTTGCCCGCTCGCATCAATGCTTTTCTCGAAGAAGCCTCGAATCTCGCCATCAACGATGACTGCGCCGACGCGGATGACGCCATTGAGGGTGCGGGCTGCCATGCTGATCAACGGCACAATGGTCGTTGGGTCGACCGTCTGAAGCAACTCGACAAGTCGCGGAAGACCTTGACCGTACAGTTGCTGCACAACGGCCGACGTGTCCCTCTCGGTCGCGCGTTCGCCGTTGAACCTGTGCGCTAGGCATGTGAGCGTGACGCGGGTATTAACAGGCGCAAAGAGCTCACAATGGCCAGTCATGAAAGACGGAGAGGGATGCATGCAGTGCGGAGCGGAAATCACGCTGCGCGCAATAGAATTCGCCAATCCTCCGGTGGATCTTGGCCTCGTCGCCATCTCCAGAGAAGGTCGCGAGCGACTGTGTTGCAATGAACTCTTGGAGTTTGGGAATGACGGCGACTAGCTTTGGGGCGAGGCGGTCGTCCTCGACGAACAACTTGGAGATTTCGGGCTCGGTCGTTGCAGACTCGAAGGGCGGTGCAGCGGTCGACGCGGCCGGAGGCGCCGAGGCATGGTGGATCAATGAGACGAGGCGGAGGACGGTGTCGCCGACGGAACAGCCAAAGGCAGCGAGCTGCTCTTGCGCGACGGAGAGCTGCGCAATTGTGTCCGGTCAGTCAACGATGCGTGCTGCCGCCGGCTGCGATCCGCCCGAGATGCCGCTCACCATGTGCCCCGGTTGCTCAGGATTGGCGAGGAAGTCGTCAACGATTCGAGCTGCCTCAACGTTCTCGTTGTCCTTCTTCCGCCGCTTTGACGGACTCGGCTTGCTCGCGGACAGGCCGGCGCGGCGCTTGCCTGCGCGGCCGAGAGCGGCAGCTGCGCTCTTCGCACCCTCGGTGTCGCGCGGCTCGACATCGTCGGACGAAGCGAGGTCGGCGCCGGGCTGAGCCGCATCGGTCCGCGGACCAGCCTCGCCTGCAGGCGCCGTCGCCGCGTCCTCGTCGCCCTGCGACGCAGCCACGTTCTGCTCCTGCGCGTCGTCCTGCTCCTCGACCACGTCCTTCTGCTTCTTGCCTCCCTCGCCCGCCGTATCCTCCATTTCCCGCCCCTCGTCATCTCCGCCCTCTGCGCCTCGAAGTGTCAGTTCCGCCATGTCGCGTAGTCTGTTGAAGTCGATGCCGGCAACTTCGCAATCGATGGTGTAGCCAATGTCGGCGAGAAGGCGGCGGAGCTCGGTGAAGTCGGGCGAGTCGAGAAGGAAGCGGCTGACGGCGCGCGTGGCGAGTTCGGGGCACATGGCCGTGAGGAAGGAGGTGAGGAAAGACGCTGGTGCGTCCAGAGGGGCAGGGGAAGCGACGACGTAGACGTAGGCCGGAGGAAGGGCTGCATCGGCGGAGGTGAGCGGTACGATGTGACCGCGCGCGATGTCGACCGGCGACAGGTACAGGTGGTGATAGCATTGCGAGTCGGGGAGAGTGGACACAAAGAGATTCTGCAGGAAGATACCGCTCAGAGCGGGCTTGCCGTTCGAACAGGCGAATGGGCGTACCTTGGCAAACATCACCCTTACACCGCTCCGCGTTTCGCTCTGCTCGCCGGTCAACCGGCGTGTCGCAGGAACATCGACCCATGCGACGCCACTCGCGCCCTTCAGCTCTTTGATGAGCGTGAGCAGACCGTCTGAGCTACTCGCCTCGATGCTCTTGTCTTCAACCAACATGACGGGCTTGCCGTCAGCAAAGAGCGAGTGGTCGGGTTTGATGTTCGAGTAGCGCCTGGTCGCAATCGAGAATGAGGGAAGATGCGAGGAGAGGTCGAGCGAGTTGAGCATGCGGTTGAGGGCGTTGAAGCCGGAACCGTAGAGCTGATCAACCACACTCGCCGTATCGCGTTCGTTCGAGGTGGTGCCCGGCAAGCTGCAGGGTATACCCGAAGCAGACTAAGCTCACTGCGTAAGCTGGATGCGGACGCAAGCAGACTCACCTCATCCATTCCGTCGCGGCCCCGACGAGCATATACAGTCCCCTCCGGAGTCTCGAATTCTTCTGCGCAATCGTTCCGATGGCCGCAGCACAGAGCTCTGGGCCAATCAGGGTAGCAAGAGCGTCGCGGGCGAAGGTCTGATAGAAGCCACAGCCCTTGTCATCGACGACGACAACGCGCAGCGGCGCCAGCGAGGTCTCCTCGTCATTGATCAGCAGCTTGTCAAGCTCGGGTAATCTCGTGGTGGGAGAGCAGTCGCTGGCCGTGGTACCTTGCGCAGGCAGCTGTGTTGGGCGGATCGACGAGAGCATGGTGAACAGCGAGGCGTTCAAGTCGAGGCCGAGCCTGGCGAGAGCTCGCTGCGTGTCGTAGAGCTGTGTACACGGGGCCTTCAGCGGGGCAGACCAACATAGCCCGTGCAGGAAGCGACGCACAAGATGATCCTCGTCGACGGGGACGGGAAAGGGACGAGGAGGAGCAGCTTTCACATCGGGCGAGCCAGGCGCAGGCGTCGCGGGACGACTCATGGCTGCAGCAGCTCGCACTGCGCGCCGATCTAGGTCAAGCCGCGCTCGTGCGCAATGCGGGATGACGGCGACGCGGAAGCGGAAGCAAGCCGCCGAGCGCGTCGAGAACGTGCGCGAGGGTCCCGCGTCCGCCTCGAGAGCGCAGGCAACGTTGGGCGAGCTTGTAGAGCAGATTTCGTTGCAGCTGTCTGTCTGCCCGCTACGCCCCGACCGAGCGTTCACCTCGTGCCTGCATCCTCTGTCCTCCCGTCCACCTCGTCCCAGCACAACCCGACAAGGCGTGCAGACCCGCGCAGACCGCTCGAGATGTCGTCCACACCGGGCTCGACAGAGCCGTCCACCCCGGCAGAGCCCCTCATGCGCCTCGGTGCGCTTGCCCTACCTTTCCGCGCACCAGCACAGCGGCTGCTCTCGCTGTTCGCAGGGCAAGCGGGACTCGCCGCGAATGCACAGACTGACACATGTCGGGTCTACTTGCAGGCGTTGCTGCCATGGACCGCAAGGCGCGCTCTCGTCCCATGCGCAACATCCTCTCGCGCCTACTCGCGACCGGCAAGTTCGAGATCACCGTCTTTGGCGACAAGGTCATTCTTGATGAGGGTGCGTGATTGCTCGTAGGGCTGTGATCGCGGGCGCGGGGCCATCTGACCCCGATACACGGCGCAGACATCGAAAACTGGCCGGTTTGCGACTTCCTCATCTCGTTCTACTCGGACGGTTTCCCCATCGACAAGGCCAGTGCGTCGTCAAGCATCCTCACAGTGCGACGAGAGCGCCGCTGACGCGATCGCGCACAGTCGCATACGTCGACCTGCGGAAACCTGTCTGCGTGAACGACCTCCCGCTGCAAAAGATCTTCTGGGACCGCCGCGTCGTTCTCCAGATCTTGGACAAGATCGGCGTGCCGACGCCCAAGCGCCTCGAGTGCAACCGCGACGGCGGCCCGCAGCTCGACAAGAGCATCGCCGACCAGATCCAGCAGAGCCTCGGTGTGCGCGTCGACAAGCCGCGCCCGACGAGCGAGCTCGTCATGAAGGACGACGACACGATCGTCGTCGACGGCCAGACAATGGTCAAGCCGTTCGTCGAGAAGCCCGTCAGCGGCGAGAACCACAACGTCAACATCTACTTCCCCAAGGCGAAGGGCGGCGGAGCGAGGCGCCTCTTCCGCAAGGTGCGTCTCGGATTTGTTCACCTGGTACCCGCTCGGTCGCTCATGCATCCTCGCTCGCAGGTCGGCAACCAGTCTTCCGCGCACGAGCCCAACATGATCGAGCCGCGCACCGATGCGTCGTACATCTACGAGCAGTTCGTCGACGTCGAGAACGCCGAGGACATCAAGGTGTACACGCTCGGACCCAACTTTGTCCACGCCGAGACGCGCAAGTCGCCCGTCGTCGACGGCATCGTGCGGCGCAACACCGAGGGCAAGGAGATCCGCTTCATCTGCCAGCTCACAGACGCCGAGAAGAAGATGGCGCGCGACATCTCGATCGCGTTCAAGCAGAACATCTGCGGCTTTGACATGCTCCGCGCCGGCGGCAAGAGCTATGTCATTGACGTTAACGGGTGGTCGTTCGTCAAGGGCAACGACTTCTACTAGTACGCCGCTCTCTTTCGCTGGTCTCTCGGCCATCAGCGGAGTGAGACTGACGCTATGTCGACACAGCGACAAGTGTGCCGAGATCCTCACGAATTTCTGCCTTCGCAAGATGCCGTCGCTGCCCAAGCCCGTCTCGGAGAAGGCGGATCGGCCGCGCGAGAAGTCGTGGACCCTCAAGAGCACCATCTGCGTCGCTCGCCACGGCGACCGCACGCCCAAGTGTGCGCTCCAATATCCCTCTGTGTCTCCCAAGGCCGCTCTATTGACATGCCAAGCGCATCCAGGCAAGCTCAAGTTCAAGTTCAAGACGAAGGACGCCTGGACCGAGCCGTTCATCACGCTCCTCCAGGGCCGCTCCACCGAGATCATCCTGCGCGACCCGGACCAGCTGCAGTACATTGCCGACGCGGCCGAGAAGGCGGCGACGCTCGAGGGCGCCGACCTCGAGCAGCTCGCGCAGCTGCGCAAGATCATCGAGAAGAAAAAGTCGACGATCGGGACCAAGGCCCAGCTCAAGCCGAGCATCGTCGACGGCGTGTGCGAGACGCTCGCCGTCATCGTCAAGTGGGGAGGCGAGGTGCGCTCTCCACTGCTGAACGACACTCGGGCCTCGCTCATCCTCCCGTTGCCCGCCACAGTTCACGCACGCGGCGAGGTACCAGGCGCGCGACATTGCCGAAAACATGCGCAAGGGTGCGCAGCTTCCGGGCCCGTCTGTTAAACGCTTGCTGACTTTGCGGCGACAGACTACACGATCATGAACAAGACGCTTCTCGACCACACCAACGTCTACACCTCGTCCGAGTACGTCTTACATATGCTTGTTCCCGCGTCCATCGCTTACTCAGCTTCTCCCGCTTCTGCAGGCGCCGTGTGGTTGCGACGGCCGAAATCTTCACGACGTGCGTTTCCTGCCGGAGCCATTACGCCCCACCCACTGATGTTTCGCCCACGACAGCGCTTTCCTCGACGAGCGCGAGCGCCCCAGCAGCGAGCAAACGACGCATCAGCTCATCATCCGCAAGGACTTGCTCGACGACTCGAACGCGGCGAAGGACGAGGTGCGTCTCGCTGTTTCCCGTTCGTGATTCCTCTCAGGCTCACTCATCTCGCTCGTATAGATGGAGAAGGTCAAGAAGAAGCTCAAGACGCTGTGCCGCCCTGGTCATCACGTCCGCCCGGAGTTTGCCTGGCACGCCGAGAAGGAGCCGTTCGAGGCGAGCTGTTCCGTCCTTTGTGGCTCTGAGCAACGGTCCTGACGCTCAAGTCTGTGCAGGTTGTCAAAGAGACGATTGAGCTCATGCAGTCCCTGCGCGAGATCATGAACGACAACTGGCAGACGCTCGAGGTCGAGAAGATCCAGCCTCGGTGGTGTTGTGGCGAGTACCCCTACCTGTTCCGCGGTGCGTCTCCCTTCTCCTATACACTCTCCGAATATCAGGCTGACAACGTGACGTCCGTCAGAGCGGTGGGAGGGCCTCTTCGCGGATTGGTGCGATGTCAGTTTGGAGAAGTTTGACCCGTCGCGCGTGTCCGAGTTGTACGACTCGCTCAAGTACGACGCACTGCACAAGTGCGTACTGGAGCAGTCTGCATTGCGCCGTAAGTTCGATCCACTGACCTGCCCACCTCTCCAGCCGCGTCTTCCTCGAGACCATCTTCACCAAGAACGGCAGCCGCCCTTCTTCCGCCGACAGCCGCTCGGGCATTGAGAGCACCACTTCGTCTTCGAGCGGCCCGCCTCGCCAGCTGCGCGACCTGTACAAGCGCGCCAAGCTCCTCTTCGACCTGAGTCCGTCTGATCCGATCCTCACTCTCACTTCCGCTTCATCCGCTGACGCAACCCGCCATGCACACGCTGACGTAACCCGCCGTGCACAGTCGCGCCGCAAGAGTACGGCATTGAGCGGCACGAGAAGGAGATTATCGGTCTCCTCACGTCGCTCCCGCTCCTCGAGCAGGTCGTGCGCAACTTGCAGGAGACCAAAGAGTCGGAGCATCCGTCGGCCAACTTCTACTTCACCAAGGAGTCGCACATGTGCGTCAAGGCCCGTGTTCCCGCTGCAGGACGAGTCTGACGATTCCGCACTCGCTCAGCCACACCCTCGTCAACCTCGTCACTCTCTCGGACCTTCCCATCGTCATGCCGCACGTTCCCGAGCTTGACTACATGTCCTACATCTCGTGCGTCTGCCGCTCAATTCGCTACGAGTCTCGGTGTTTCCGGCGTCCTGACTGACAGTCTCGTGGCTCCCTCCGCAGCTTCGAGGTGTACGAGCGCTCCAAGGGCGACTCGAAGGAGCTCTCGGTCCGCGTCACGCTGTCCGAGGGCGCGCACTCGGCCGTGCTCGACGCGAGCCTCGACGCCAAGCACGCGCTGCAGGTCCAGCCGCGAAGGGCGCTCACCGGTGCGTGCTCCGCCCTGCGCGGACCGCACGATACGCTGCCGACAGGGACTGACAAGGGATTGCATCGTGCGCAGAGCACATCTCGGTCGACCGCGTGATCGACATCCTCAAGCGCCACTCGAAGAAGGCGATGGACCTCAAGCTCATGAAGTCGACCTCGAAGCTCGAGGGCGTGCGTCTCTCTTGCTCCTTCTGCAGTCCTATAGCTTACACTGCTGACATTGGTCCCCTCATAACAGTTCATTCCAATCGAGGGCGACGAAATCTTCCTGAACGCCGAGCGCCGCATGGAAGAAATCCGCGAATTCAGCACGCAGCGCCGCCCCGGCTCAATCTACTCGGCCGGTAGCGACCGCGGCGACTGACCGCATGGAGGAGATTCGCGAGTTCAGCACGCAGCGCCGCCCCAGCTCGATCTACCCGGCCGGCAGCGACCGCGGCGACTGAATTCCACCTGTCCCTCTCCTGCTTTGTCCCACACATCTACAGCTTTGCTCGCTCGCTTCTTCCCTCCCGTTGTCTCGCATAGAAATGCGCTCTCGTATATCCCGACCCCGTCGCTGCCAATATCGCCAGTAATGCATGCACAAAACCCGCGTTGTACGCTCTACCACGACTGCGAGCCCGGTCTATCGCTGTTCGCGCTGCTCGTCCGCCCAGTGCGCGCGCCCCCACGTCCCCGCGACGAGGAGCGGGAAGACGAGCGTCGCGTCGGCGTACACCTTTACGCTCTCGCCGTCGATGCGGATCTTGCCCCAGCTGACGGCCTCGTCCGGGCGCGCGCCCGAGTCGGACCCGTCAAATTCTTGCCCCGTGTTGATGTAGACGGAAAAATCGGCGCCGTTTCGCTGCACGCGCGTCGCCACCTTTTCGTCAGCGTCTGCGAGGCCTGCCGGGAGGAGGAGAGGGGAATGAGCGCACAAAGAGCATCGAGTTTGCGATCTGATGCTTGCAGACGCCGCCGCCGAGGATGATCATGCCCGCTTTCTTGCTCCTGATGGAGAGGTCGTTGAGCCGCCGGATGTCGCCGACAATGTCGATCGACAGGGGCGTCTCGCTCTTATCTGTACGCGTGTGACTGGGTCAGCATTGGGCAGGAGATGGCGAGAGAGACAGAGGAGGCGGCACGCACAGGTGTGGAAGTAGATCATGTCGCCCAGGGAGCCGTCTGTCAGCGCAGGGCAGAAGATGGGTATTTGGTTCTGCGGCATGCGAAGAGATAGCACGTCAGCACAGACTCTCTCGAGACGAAGGCGGCGGCGAGGCGCACCTTGTGTGCCCAGTACAGGATCGAGCTCTCGTCGTTGATCTCCTTGCCCAAGCGGTCGATGACCTTGCTCGGCGTCCACCGCACGCGGTCGTCGCCTGTGCGCTCCTGCTCGACGACCATCTGGTCGAGGATGGGCATGACCCAGTCCTCGAACTTGCAGTAGTTGTCGTTGGGCACGAGGAGGTTGCCGATGCGGTTCAGGCCGCGGCGGCGCAGGCCCGCGCCGTCGTGATTGAAGTCGCCGCGGGGCGCGAGGAAGGTCGGTCCGAGGCACTTGATGAGGTCCTCTTCGATGCCGCCGGCGGTCGTGACGAGGCACGAGACGTAGCGGTGCTGGACGAGGAAGCGGATGACCTCGCGCAGGCCGGACGAGACGAGGTTGGACGTGTAGCCGAGAAAGATGGAGCACTTGGTCTCGGCGCGTGCTTGCTCGTCGAGCTCTTCGGTCTGCAGGTCGGGGTCGATGGGCTCGTCGGACAGGCGCCAATTGCGCTGTGAGCGGGAAGGGCGAGGTGAGCAATGTTGGAGCGGGCAGCGCGCAGGACGTTACAGTGCGGGCGCACCATCTTGTTGACGAGTTCCATGGCCCTCGCGAGCCCGTTGGCCTGGAAGCCGATGCGCTCATAGCTGTCGAGGAGCTGCTCGAGCGAGTGGGGCTGGTTGAAGTCGGGCCCCTTGATGCAGGTGCCGTCGTAGTCTTCCGACTTGACGAACACGGCGTTCTTGGCTGCGTCGGGTGCGCTCATCGCAGCGGCGGTGGGTGGAGCGGGGGAAGAGAGCCAGACTGGGGGATGAGGAGGAGGCGGTGCGAAAAGACGACGGAAGCACGAGGGGGCGAGCGACTGGTCGGAGGCTGTGTGTAGTAGCCTCTGCGTCCTTCTCGTGGGTCGCCTCGCGTGCCTGCGGGTGTGTGACGAGCTCGAGAGGGAGCGAGCCAAAGTTTCGATCTGGGCTGAGGCGGACTCACTCGAGGGGAGGCGCGCGGCCGAGGCGCGACTTGGCGCGTGTCGCGGGATTCCCTCTCTCGGTCGATCCGCCAGCAGACTGCGACCATGTGAGTGCGCCAGAGTTCCAGGCAGGCCAGGACACACCCAGCCACGCGGAGCACGGCGAGCCACGCTTTCGTTCGCTGCGCCTGCCCTCCGCTGGCACCGCTCGTCCGCGTCGTCCGACCTCCGCCTGCTCGCAGCTCCCGTGCGCACAGGGCTGACCCGTGCCGTGTGCGTGCAGGGCTGCCACGTACGACCCCAAGGTCGGCCTCAAGGTCACGAACCGCGCGGCCATCGCCAATGCGCCCTTTGCCGTCGAGGGCAACGGCGCCTTCTCAAACTACCAGCTCGCCGCGCTCGTCCTCTTTGTCCCGTACTTCCTGAGCCGCTTCGTCCCCTTTGTCTCGTTCAAGACGGCCTACTTCTTCCTCCTCGTCGTCACCGGCGTCCCGACCACCATCGCCTACTGGCTCCTCATGAGCCGCGCCAACGTCCGCCTCCGCGACAACGGCATCTTCCCCGGCAAGAACCTCGAGGACTACATCACCATCAACGACCCCGAGCTCCGCGAAAAGTACAACGGCCAGAAGAAGATCCCCATGCAGGTCTTCCACGACGCCTACTTTGACGGCAAGATCGACATCAAGGGTGTGCTCCCACCTGCCGAAACCATCCCGCGAGACTTCAAACTCACTCCGAGCGATGTCCCCCCGCAGGCGACATGCTCGAGCTCCTCGAGTGGCGCCACGACTGGGCGTCGTTCGTCATGACCATCGAGCTCATGAAGTATGTCCTCACGCGCCTCATTCCCGACGTCATCTTCCACTCGGCCGGCCAGGACGAGGACCAGGTCACCGACCACTACGACCGCGGCGACGACTTCCACGAGTGGTGCGTTCGCATCCGCCAGTCTCTCCCTCACCTCCGAACAATCCTGACTCTCCACGCAGGTTCCTCGGCCCGCGCATGATCTACACGTCTGGCATCATCGGCGACGTCGACAAGAAGGAGACGCTCGAGGAGCTGCAGGACAACAAGCTCGCGACCGTGTGCCACAAGCTGCAGCTCAAGCCCGAGGACCGCCTGCTCGACATTGGCTGCGGGTGGGGCACGCTCGTCACGTACGCGGCCAAGAACTTTGGCTGCGACGCGACGGGCGTCACGCTCTCGCACAACCAGGCCGAGTTTGGCAACAACCGCATCGCCAAGAACGGCGTCGACCCCTCGCGCGCGCGCATCCTCCGCACCGACTTCCGCAACCTCGACAAGCAGCAAAAGTTCACCAAGATCGTCACCCTCGAGATGGCCGAGGTGCGTTCCCGCGTCGCCGAGCGTCGGGCGTCTCCCGGAGTCCCGGTGCTGACATGCCGCTCTATGGCTCCGATGCGCACGCAGCACGTTGGCATCCGCCGCTACAACACCTTCCTCAAGGACGTCTACAACCTCCTCGACGACGACGGCATCCTCGTCTACCAGGTCGCCGGTCTCCGCCCTACCTGGCAGTACGAGGACCTCGTCTGGTGCGTAGCGGCGCTCTTCCCCTCCCTCACTCGCGCTCGTCATTTCTCGACGCAGGCTGATGTTGAGGGACGTGCTGCGCAGGGGCCTCTTCATGAACAAGTACGTGTTCCCCGGCGCCGACGCGTCGTGCGCGCTCAACTGGGTCATCGGCCGCCTCGAGGGCGCCGGCTTTGAGGTCACGTCGTGCGATGTCATCGGTGTCCACTGTGCGTCTGCGCGCTTCTTCCTTCGGTCGTTCCGCTCTTTCCTGCTTCAGGGCAGTGCGCTGATTCCGGAAACCGTTGTGCTTCGCAGACTCGGCGACGCTCCACCGCTGGTACGAGAACTGGATCAAGAACGCCGACAAGGTCAAGGCTAAGTACGGCGAGAAGTGGTACCGCGTGCGTCCCTTTCCCACCTCTCCTCCCCTGGCCACTCGCTGACAGAGGCCCGAGCGGCACGCAGACGTGGCTCTACTTCCTCGCATCGTCGACGATCGTCGCGCGCGAGGGCGGCTCGTCGGCGTTCCAGATCACGCTGCACAAGAACCTCAACTCGTACCACCGCGTCGAGGACGTCATGGCGCACTCGAGCGTGCACCCCAAGCTCGACAAGGAGCCCAAGTGAGTTCCTTCCTCCTTTTCTTGCTGCGTGGCACCGGCTGCAGACTCGGCACACTGCTGCGGGCCTGTCAGGCTCGAAGCCGCGGCAGAAGAGCGAGCGTCAGCAGATCGGGCCAAGGACGGGCTGACCATGTTCGCAATTTCACAGGCTCGTCGAGTAAGACTTCCGTCTAGCCAGTCACAGAGGGACGCTTCGGTCACAACAGCACGAGGCGAGGAGCATAGAATGGAGGAGAATGGCCGATCAAGAGGACGGAGGAGAACTGGAGAAGAACCATGGACACTGGACCTTCTGGGAAATTTGCGCGGTGGCTGAAGAGTCGTAAACAAGGTTTGGGCATGGCGGTTTTCCCATGAGGAACCAGAGCATCGTCTCGTCCAAGCACTTTCCCTTGACCTCGTCCGCGGAGAGAGGCGGAGTTGTCGCTTGCTCGGTCGCGCGCGGAGCAAGAACTCGTCCGCCCGCTCGCTCTCGCTGCACCTCGTCCCGCTCCGCTGAAGACGATGGCGATGCGCAGGATTGCTCGCCAGGGCCGCTTGCTGGCTGCCGAGCAGCAGCACCAGCCCGTCGCGTCGACGTCGCAGGCGCTCGCGCTTCCTCCCCGGCGGTCTCTCTCGCACGCCGTCCCGCTCTCGCCCACGCCCGAGGCGAATGCTTCGAGCGCAGGCGAGAACAAATCTGCAGCCAGCAACGCCAACACGAGCTGGGCGGCGCTCTCGCGGGCGTCGCAGGCCTTTTTCGCGGGCGCCCCTCCGCGCTCGTCGTCCGACCCTTCCTCGTCTCCGGGCGCAGCAGCCGCCGAGCTCTCGGGCCCAGCGGGTGAGCTAGTGCGCGAGCTCAAGCAGAGCCGCCCGGACCCGCACCGCGCATGGGAGCTCTTCTCGCAGTGCGACCTGCAGGGCCAGACGCCGTCGCTCCCGCTCATCTCGCTGCACGCCCTCCTCCCCGCCATCCAGCTCAAGCCCGAGCACCGCACGCTCAGTGCCGTCATCGCCGACGCCCGCACCTACCAGGCCAAGGTCGACCTCATCCGTCTCCGCCTCCGCCAGTCCGGCGCGAGTCCGACCTACGGCGACTTCAACGCCCTCGTCTGGCAGTACCATGCGCTGCGATACGCCCCGGGCGCGAGTCGCACGTGGGATGAGGCCCTCGAGGCGGGTTGCTTCCCGACCGCCGCGGTGTGCGGCCGCATTCTCGAGACGTTCTGCGGGTGGGTCGAGCTGCACGGGCGCGCCTCGGGCCGCGCCGTCGAGCGCGCGGCGGCGCAGCCGCTCGCGAAAAAGGCGGCGCACATGCTCTTCCGCGAAATCGGCCTCGACGACCGTAAGCGCGTCGACGCGTGCATCGAGCCCTTCTTCAAGCTCGCCATCAAGGCGGGCGACCTGCACCTCTTTGGCCGCGCGATGAAGGCCCTGTACGGGTTCGACATCAAGCTCCCCGGCGCAAAGGTCGACGTTTCGAGCCACGCGCGCAGGCAGCTCCGCACGATCGGCGAGCGCGAGGTGTGCTGGATCCTCGAGGCGCTCGCGGAGCGCGACAACCTCCCCGCAATGGTCGCCACGTTCGAGACGTTTGACCAGCCCGTGCGCCCCGCCGACGAGTCCAACTCGGCTTCGTTCTTCTCGTCCTTCTCGCCGTCGGCCTCGGCCGAAGCCGACTCGACGCCCGCTGCGCCCGCGACGAGCGAAGCCGCGGCCCACCTCGTCGGCACGCGCGCATTCGCCATTCTCGTCCAGACAGCCGCGAGGCTCGGCAACGGCGCGCTCGCGCGGCATTACTTTGATCTCCTGTTCATGCGCTGGTCGCAGGACGCCGACAAGCGGATCGGCGAGATTGAGGAGGCCGTTGGGGTGCAGCGATCACAGGGTGCGTACCGTTCCTCGCGTACTCTCGCCGAATCATTTGTTGACAGCTATTTTCTTGCAGAATCGGAGACGGCGACGGACCAGCAAGATACGGCCGCGGCCGTGGAATCGGAAGTCGACGAGCGGTTCCGGTCACTTTCGATCGTCTCGCGCTTCGGCTCGCACCTCACCGCCTCTCCCTCCGCCCCTGCCAAGCCGTACGCGGTTCCTTCGACCCTCATCGCCTCGGTCGCGCTCTCCATCAAGGCGCACTACGACGCTCGCTCGGCGCGCTGGCTCCGACGACGGACACGGCACATCCTCCAGCGCATGGAGGAGCAGATGCAGCGCATCAGCGCCGTCCTTTCCGCGCTCGAGCCAGCCGCGGATGTCGACGCCTCCTCAGACGCCCCTCCTCCCGACTCGCCCTCCGCATCTCGCGCGCCGCCACTGTCCGTCGTCGCCCTGCAACACGAGCTCGTCCTCGTCTCGTACCACCTCGACCAGCTGCGCCTGACGCTCACGTCGGTCAAGGCCGACGCGCGCATCGTCGACGCCTGGAAGCGCCTGCACCTGCTTCAGACGACGCTCTCGCGCCGGGTGCGGCGCCTCGCGAGCCCCTCGCTGCCCAAGAATGTCGCCGCGCGCCTCCGCCCGGGCGTGCAGCGCAAGGAGCGCCAGGTCCTCCTCGGGCGCATGCTCGTCGTGCGCAACCGGATCAACAAGCTTCGCGAGATCGAGGGCGGAAAGGCGGGCAACTGGGAGCTCGACCGCTGGGTCGCAGAGTACAAGCTGCTCAAGGCGCAGGCTGAGACGGCTGGGTTCGAGTTTACGGCTCCCGCCGAGGGCGAGGGCTCCGAGGAGACGAAGCCGGCAGCGGAGGTGCATCAGCAGGAGGCGCAGGTGGTGGTGGCGGCGACCGCGTGAATGGACGTTCCCTTCCTAGCATAGCATGTCTCTCTCAGCAGTTGTAGCAGTATCCCTCGGCAGTATCCCTCTCGAAAAGCACGCGTTGGGCGTCCTCAGCACGCAGGATCGGGGAGAGGCCAGCTCTGATTGCGTTTATGCCGACAAAGCGTCTAACCGCTTGACGACCTCGTCGACGCGCTTCTCCATCGCCTCGAGGTTCCCCTTGACCCTCGCCTCGTTGTCGCGCACGCTGCCATCCAATCCCTCGAGCACCTCGCGGAGCCCCTTCTCGCCTTCCCCGAGCCTCTCGACCTCGCCCTTGAGCCCGGCGAGCGTCTCGCCGAAGGACGCGGCCGACGCGTGCAGCGCCGAGAGGGAGCGCAGGCGCGCGAGGAGGCGCGGCGCGAGCGGGAGGAGCGGGTCGAGGCGCGGCAGGAGCGCAAACAGCGCGTCGAGCTTTTGCTGCGCGTCGGGCGAGAGCGCGGCGGCTGCTTCCCCACCACCGCCACCGCCACTGAGGGACGCGGAGGCGGAGGGAGAGGGTGCCGGCGCGCGCTCGCCGGTTGCGGATGTCGTGACGAGCGTCATGCCGCCCGAGAGGGCGACGTTGAGCGGGCGAGAGTCGCCGAGCTTGCGGCGCGAGTCGTGGATGCGCTCGAGGTCCGACACGAGCACTTTGACTCGGCGCGAGATGGTATCGAGGTGGCGGGGCTGGGTGAGGAGGGTGAGGAGGTGGTCGAGGCGCGAGACAGTGCTGAGCAGCGGAGGCGGGACAGCATGCGTCTGCAGCGGACACCGTTAGGCACTGACTTATGGGAGTGACTGGAGACGGACGCACCTCGTCGACATCTGCCTCGCTCGCGCCAAGCAGCTTCTCCAGCTCCGCAACGCGCTTCTCGAGCTCCGCCTCCTTCGCCTCGTCCAGTTCGCCGCCGGGGCCCTTGCCTTTCGTGACACCGCCTTGCGCTGGCGATGGTTCGTCGGCACCGTCTTGCGCAAGCCGCAGACGAGACAGCAGGCCCGCGGAAGCCTTCGCCTTCTGCGCCAATTCGCCCTCTGCTTCGTCCACCGCGCCAGGTTGCCGCTCTCCGTCCGCCTCGAGCACACCCTCGACGGAAGGCGAGAGCTGCTGCAAGTCGCCGCGCAAGAGCTGGAGCTGCTGCAGGATGACGGCGGGCGAGACCTCGCGCTTCTTGCCCTTCGCCCGCCGGCCCGTCTCGCCCTCTGCCGGCTCGTCCCGTGCGGCACCGCCCTCCTCGGCAGCCTTTTGTGCGCGCTCCGGCTCGCTGCGCCGCACCTCCTCCTCGAGCTCGATCATCTCGAGCCGGAGGCGGCGCAGACGCTCGAGAGGCGTCTCCTTGTCGCGCTCGTCGGGATCGGCGCCGGTCACGTACTCGCGTGCCGACGGCAAGCGACGAGAAGGGAGCTTGGACGCTGTGCAATGAGCAGTATCAGCAGGTGCATCGAACGAAAGTGCGGGTGCAAAGTGCACGCACCGCCGTCGGAACGCCTGGCAGCCGCCGCGCTGGCCGCGCCGAACCTCCTGCGCGCCTCTGCCGCGTCGAGCCGCTCTGCATCGATGTTCTCGCTCGAAGGGCCGGCAGCCACGTGCCCGGGCGCGGTGCGGCGGGTCGCGGTGGGGGAGGAGCTGCGCGGGAGGTAGTCGTCGTCCGAGTCGTCGTCGCGCTGTAGGGGTCGCGAGAGCGCGTCAGACGGTGTGAGAGCTCGATCTGAGTGACCACAGCTCGTCGCACTGAATAAGTGTGCTCCTCGGGGACGTCGGGCGTCTCGAAGACGTCGGCGCCCGTGTCCTGCGGTCGAGCAAAGTTGGTCAGTTGCGGTTGCTGTAAGCGTGCGTAGGTGGGCGACAAGCGCACAATGTCTGGCAGCGAAGCGTATTTCGACATTCGCGCTGTTGCGGGCGAACAGAACGAGCGAAAGCGGGGGGTTGCTCGTTGACCGACGCGACCACGTCCTCTTTCTACGCTCTGAGCCGTGCATAGAGGCAGCAGTAGCTTCTGAAGACTTCTAAGACAGCACTACGGCTACCGGGACAATGCTCGTCGGCGTCGGCGTCGACTTGCTTCATCTCTCGAGGCTTCGAGCCGTCCTTGCACGGCGCGACCCCGCTCGTCTGGCGGGCAGGATCTTGTGCACCGACGAGCTGCACGACTGGCGCAACCTGGGCGGGTCAACTTTTCAGAGTGAGCGCTACCTCGCTCTCCGGTCAGTTCACCTCACGCGCTCGTTCGACTTCCGCTCCAGAAACAGCTGACATTCAAGTGATCTAGGTGGACTGCGAAGGAGGCTGCCTACAAGGCGCTGTACCCACTCTGCACCCCGACGTGGAAGGATCTCTGCGTGAGCAAGGCTGGCCCGAAACCCGTCCTCGGATTCGCTTCCGACTCTCGCCTCGCCCCGGCTTCCTCAGACCGCCTCGAACGCCTCCGAATGCACCTCAGCGTGTCGCACGATGCCGACCTCATGGTCGCCTACGTCGTCATCGAGCAGACCTGATGCGAGAGGAGACCGTCTCTGGCCGTCCGCGGACACTCCCGTGCCGGAACCGCCCCTTGGCTCTCTCGTTCAGCGCCAGCGCCCTTCGCGGTCGTTCACGCGAGCACAGTGCCCTTCGCGGTCGTTCACGCGAGCACAGTGCCCTTCGCGGTCGTTCACGCGAGCACAGTGCCCTGTACCTTTGATCCGACCCGCCTCTCAAGACCTTGAGTCGTTCTCAACATGGGCCATCGCCGTCATGGTCCTCCCTCCGACGACGACCCCGAAGAGCCCTTGACCGATGAGGGCGCGTCCGAAGCTCTCGATGACTCGGGCGACGATCAAGGTGCAGGGCGCTCGGCGGGCGTGAAGGACGACAAGTTTGAGCGATACCGCACCCGACACAAGCTCCTTTGGGTTGCCTTGTCCGGCACCGTCGCCGTGCTCGACGGAGTGGTAGCCGTCATGCAGTACGTCGCTGTCTTCTACTGCCATCTCACGGTGGAATCATGCTGACCCTTCTGTCGTCCCAGGTGTGTACTGTCCTTAGGCATGCCCGCATGTTCGTCGCGCTATAGTGGAACTCATCCATCTTCTGCAGCTCGCGCTGACCTTGCCGTCGCCCGCAGCTCTATACGGTACTGCAGCAGCATTCAACGGGCTTGCAGCGCTGTACATCGGTGCCGCGGCGCTCGCTATCCAGTTCGGAGGCGGGAGCACGCATTTTGACATGGGCATTGCGCTTCTTGTGCGTTCTGCCTTCGCTCCGACGGCCATCACCTGTGCACTGACATCGCGAATTGACAGCCGGTATGGAGTGCGACCCTGGGCAATATCGCCTATGCAATCGGCGCCATGGGCGGCACCGGATCCATCGCTCGGACAATATTCTTCATCGTGCGCATCATTCCAGGTTCTCGTCCGTCCGATCGATGTCCTGAAGCTCTTTCTTGCAGGTTCTTGTCGCGGCGCAACTCATGGGGATCGGGCTCGTCTTTCTCTCCATGCGTTACCACGTCCTGCGTCTCTACGGCTGGCTCAAGGAGAAGCATCACAAGCATAGACTCCACTGGCATCGCAACCATCGCCACTAGGGCTGCAAGTACCCCGCAAAAGAACAAGGAGGTGTGGCGATGCGAGTCGCTATTTTCTTTCGAGCTTCTCCTGTTCGTCGGACTTTCCTCGGAACGGACCGACCGACGTTTCTCATCGTGACTTCGCTCCTCTGTTCCATCGTCTGCCGCTTCTTCTCGCTTCCTATTTCAGCTCTCGTTCGCTGCGTCTTTTCTTGCCGTCTGTCGTCACCCTCGACGCCAACTCGGAAGGCTAGTTATGGGGTGCGTAAAAGTCTCACCCTGGTCCCCTTCCTCGCGCTCGCGTGGGTATCCTCGCTGACGCTCTGCCTGGGGCGGTGCAGGAACACGAAAAAGAGCCACCAGGACCTCGAGCACGCGGCCAACAAGACGCGCAACGCCCTCCTCATCCCGCTTCTCAACGTCGGCGGTGCAGTCGTCCTTCTCATTGCCTGTGCGGCTTTCTCTCGATGTGTTCTGAGCCGTCTGATGGGCGCCATGACCACCTTGAGTTCTGACCGCAATTTGCAATCGCAGCCATCGTCGTGCAGGTGTCGTCGACCAAGTGTGCGCGCACTGCTTTTGCATTCCCAGCTGTGCAGGAACCTGATCGCCTTTCTGCGGCTCCGCAGACTGGCCCACTTATGCCAAGATCCCCGGAATCATTGGGTGTGTCGGTGTCGGTTTGTACGCCATCGTGGCCGGCGTCGCGTGGTTCCTGTGAGTTGCTCTCTTTCTCCTCAAGTAGCGGGACTCGAAGAACGCTTGTCTGATCATGTACCTTGCAGCACGAAGCGCGGCACCGACTACCACAACCCGGAGAAGAACCACCGCTCAGACAAGACGAAGCATCCGATGCAGCAGCTCGGGTTCTTCTCGGTCATTGGCGTCGGCTGCCTCGCCGTCTTTCTCAGCGGCGCTTTCTGGTACATGATGCTGTGCCTCGCATGGGACCGCGAGTCGCAAGGCGGGAGCGACAGGAAGTCGTGGTACGTCAAAGGCTCCTTGCAGTTTGCTTCTTCCATGCGCGCTGACAGGCACCGCGCCGAACGCAGCGGCAGCTTCGTGACGCTCAACGTTACGGACAATGGCTGCGTGACCAATCTCGTCTACGCGCCTGTTCTGCTCGCCGTGCGTTGCGTTCCGCCTCTTTCCCTCGCAGCACTTGTTCACGACGTCCGTGGCGTCCTCCAGGGAGCCGCTCTTCTCGGCGTCTTGCTGTTCCTCTACATCCGCTCCATCTCGCTATCGATCAACTACTTCAAGAGCGCGAGAGACCTTGGTCGGGGCAGTCGGCGTAGCAGCGGCAGCGGCGCCCTCGGGCAAACGCAGTACGACGATGGAGGGAACAACTACGACCGTGACCCTTACGGAAGCGGCACAGACGGTTCGGACGTTTCCGACTTTGACGACAACAAGGGCGGCAGACGCGGCGGGTGGTGAGTGGTGAGGGTGTGTTGGGTGCAGGTCGCGTCCGTCTCACAACGTAGATACCGCATCTGCCCGCACTTCCTTCGTAAAATGGCACCGTGTGATGCACCTAAATCTGCAAACGGTCCGAGCCGTAGACTTTAACGAGACAAGCTAGAGTTGACAACAAGGAGGGCAAACTACGGGGTGCTGGAAGACTACAACAAACGACTGGACGGCGGTACAACCAGACATGCGGTACTGATGACTAGTGAGCTCCAGAACGATGCGAACCCTTCCGTCCCTGTCGCGCAACCCGCTGAGGGCGCTCGCCGCGGTCTGCTTCGTCCTGGGCTGTCAGGCGCTGGTGCTGCGGCACCTTGGCTGCAAACCAGCCCTCGACTTCGCGCAGCTCCTCGTCGTTGTACGTGTGCGCGAGGTCCTCGTAGCCGTGGAAGGTGATGTCGGTCATCGAGATGGGCGAGAAGAGGAGGCGCGAGATGCCAAGCTCGGCGTTGGCGTATCTGCAGGAGCGCAACAAGTCAATCAAGAGTCGATCACACGCAGGGGGTTGTCAAAGTACTCACGAAAGGTGCGGATCGGCGCGGCCGTGAAGCCAGAGGAGCGGGGTGTCGCGAGCGTGCGGAGAGAACAACTGCGACAATGCTCAAGTCAGCCTCATAGTACATGGCGCCGTGTCTGCAAAGACGGCGCACATCTTCCATGTCGTCGATGAGCGGCAGATAGGTTGCTAGGACGACAGCCGCTTCGATACGGTTGGCGTGCGGCGAAGTCAAGGTCGACAGAAGGGCCATTGCGCCGCCTGATTTGTCGAACAGCTCGTCAACAATGGTCCCATAGCTGTCGAAAGGGCGCAAAGGTGACGCACCTTGCGAGAAGCCCATCAGGACGATGCGCGGCTCTTTGCCCGCGGCAATGAGGCGCTCGCGTTCTTCTTCGATGAGGCGGTTGACCTGCTGCTGGCTGTGCATGTAGCCGACGACATCCTCGTTATCGTAGATGTCCTCGAAGGAGCTGTGATGCGTAGAGGAGGATCAGCAAGAACATATGGACAGGCTGGAGCGGAGGGCAAGCAACGCACGTAATGTCGAACCAGCCGTGCGTTCCCTCCCCATCCCGCACGGTCACGTTGAGGTAGTCGGACGTAGGTGCAACCCTGTCATTGGCGAACAGGGGCATCAGCATCGCCTTCTGGGCTCGTCACGGACCGCTTGTCGAACATGGTAAAGCGGAATACAAACTCACCATCGCACCCACGGGAACCGGCTCGGCATGTTCCAGGTGAAAGGCTTCCCGTCGCCGACGTCGCCCAGGCCGTGGAGCACAATGGCCGTCACCGTGTGCTGTCCCTCTGCCGCCTCGAGAACCGCGACGCCGTCCTCCAAGAGAGGCCATTTCGGCTCGTGGTGGAAAGCGCGGGCAAGAGCGCGGCCGTGTGGAAGACCGTCGCGCTGCGCAGCGAAGAACTCGCCGACAGAGGTTGCGAAGTAGGCGAGAGTGCCGAGAAGCGCAACGGCGAAGACGAGCGGTGCGGCGTGTCGAGGCGTAGGCAGGCGGGAAAACAGACGGCGCTGCTTGAGTGCGCCGGGAAGATTGCCTAGCGAAGGCGTGTAGGCCTCGTCGTCCGACGTCAAAGTATCAAGGAGCGCGGTCTTGTCCTCGTCGTACTGGGGAAGGAGCGGCGAAGACGCCAGGCTGGGCCCCGAAACTTGTCGCATGGAGGCCATAGTAACAAGCAAGCTGTGCCAGCAGCTGTACGGGGTGCAGGCAGCAGCTGAACGGCGTGCAGAATGGAGACCAAGGGCGTGAGAACGAGCTGCAGGTCGTCGGCGCTCCCGTTCTGGCTCGTTCGCCCCGGCTTCCGCAACTCCGAAGCAAGGATCAGCGACACTGCCATGCCCGAACAAGCAAGACCGGGCCAGTGTCTTGCCGAGAAAAAGCTCTAAGCGTAAGTGAGACATGTCTTTGACTCCTGCCTCGTGCTGCAGGTCTCGCGAGGCCGGCTCGCTCGCCTCTGCAAACGTCCCAATCGCATGCGGCGGCCTCGTGGCCGCTAATGCGTCGTCCCAGAGAAGCAAGGCGTCGCTGAAGCAGCGACAGAAGGAGGTCAGGAAGGAGGTCAGGATCTCCGTGGCGTCAAGACCATGCGAGCGAAAAGCCCAATCCAGCATGCAGGTGTCGACAATCTTGTTGCTGCACAAGGAGCACGTCCAGGGACCGCAACGCAAGTCGTCAAGCCTGAGTCGGCTCATTACCTCGATTGCTGCGCCGCAGGAGAAGCCGTTCTGCGCCTCTTCCCCTTCCCGTTCGCATCGCCACCTCCCTCACCCTCGTGACCTCCTCGCTTTGCTCCACCCGAGTCCGGAGTACCCGACTCCTGCTTCTGCGATGCGCGGCGTCGCTGACCCTCGCGCTCGAATTCCGCTTCGAGATGTTCCTTGAGCTTCGGGATCGTCGCGAAGGTGCGGTGCGGCGGGTAGTGCGAGACGAGGTCACACTTGAGGAGCGCTTCGTAGCTTTTAGTCGAGTCCTGTTTCAGGCCCTGGTGAGTTGGCCAGGCTAGAGCGGTCTGGCTTCGGCAGAAAACGCACCGGCTCGAGCAAACCGCCTTCCACGTCGTGAATGACATCGTCGATGTGCAGGAAGTAGCCAAGAGTCGGATGGAACGAGTTCCAGTGTCTGCGGGCGTCGTCGAGAGTCAGCTCCGCGCACTTCAGATTGCCTCTTTGGACGCGAGAAGCAGCCGCGCACTTCTTATTCTTCAGCTTGGGCGAGATCATGTCGGACGAAATGACGTGCAGATGCACATGTCTGCGTACGCCAGGGAAGCCGTCACTCAAACGTTGGAGACGCCGTCGAGGAAGCGAGAAGATCGTACCGCATGGACTCGACCTGGGCTCGACACGCAGGCCTCAAGCGTCAGCACTGCGTGGTATGCATCGCTTCATAACAGACAAAGCGACATTGGTAGTAACGCACCGCATGAAAACCCATCCTCACGTCCCAACTCCACCCTTCGCTCTTGTGCATCTCGTCACGGATCATGTCCTGCGCGCAGCAGTCATTCGTGCCTGTTCATGCGAGCAGTTCAAGCGTGTACCACGCACCGATACCTCTTCGCCAGCTTGGCGCAGCGCTTGTAACACTTCGAGTGCGTGCGGCGATTTGAGGAGCGCGCGCAGGTTGGTCAAGTGCGACGATGGCACGGTCGCACCACCGGAGAGACGGAACGGATCTCGGGCTGCATGTAAGTCTTGACAATGTCAGGTCGCTGTGCAAAAGAGGGAGCTGTGTCGAGGTCGCCGGGTGTTCGATAGTCCACAAGCTAGTGTCAAGGGTAACGCACGCATCACCAGCATGTGGTACTTCGCCTTTTCGTAGCCGTCGAAAATTGTCAATCTGTGCGTCGGCGAACAACAAAAAGGACCTCAGTCGATTGTGTAGACAAGTTCGAGAGGCCCGAGGCTCCCGCAACTCACGTCCGCTCGTCGCTCGCGACCCACACGCCATCCGGGAGCTCCCTCTCCGGCCGCTTGAGCCGCGCATAGTTCTCCAGCACGTTCGCCCACGACATCGCGCCTTTCGAGGCGGTAGGCGAGACGGGAAAGGGGAGGAAGCGCGCGCGGAGAGACGAGGGATCGTAAGCAGGAGGAGGCGCTGGGGAAGTGCGGTCGCGGCGCAGAAGCCTCGATGTGCGTGTTATAGAGCTGTAAGAACGCGCTGCAGGTGTCAAGCGCGACGAGGCGGGGCGCGAAAGCATGTCCAAAGCGAAAGAGGCGGTGCTCGCTCACGAAAGCGGCTCGACAACCCGCAGTTCGACTTGCTCGAGCTACAAGAGCGCTAGGCCGACAAGCAGAGCTGCGCTCGCGAGGTTAGAGCAGTCGCCGACACCGCCTTGGATCAAGACGCTACACCAATGTCACCGCCCTGCGAGACGCTCAGTCCGATAAACGATCGTTGCAGGGTATAGCTGGATGATGTACAAGCACGGTGGAGCGATGGAGAAGCACTATAGAGAGGAGAGGCAGAAAACGATGTAACGAGAGAGACTGAACCGAGTGAAAGCGCTGCGCGACCTCCCTCCCTAACCTCGCCTTCGAGCCACGAGCAGCGCCGTCTATGCTGCTCCGCGAGCCCGCTCCTACATTCACAGGTCCGTGAAGGACCGGTCGTGTCGAACAAGGAGCGGGTCCACCGTGATGTTGGGCTGCGCCAGCACGAAAGAACGTCAGCGTGGTCCTGCCGTCCGGTGGAGCAGGCTGTCCGCACCTGGAGCTCCCAGATAGGCTCGACATCCGGACCTTCGAGGTCTCCTGCACCGTCCCATCCCCAGCACCACACTACAGCGAGCGAGGGGGTCAGTCGAATCCGGGCAGCAGTGCGGTCCGTTGCAGGCTGCCAGAATGATCGGAACCGAGGGACAATTTTGCAAGTAGCGCCCAGGGGATGAAGAGGAGGGCAACGCTTGGAGCGCCGTGCCATACCGAACGGGAGAAGAAAGACGACGCACCGTACTTGGGCGCCGGGCGGAAGTTGATCGCCTCGCTCTCCTCCTGGCGGAACAGGCGGTCGTGCGGGCCGTACCAGCTGCGGTCCTGCGGGTCCGAGTGCGGGTCGTCCGGGTTGCCGCCCAGCCGCGTGTACCCGCGGATGTACGTCAGGTTGCGACGCTCGGGGTGGATGATGTCCCAGACTTGCTGTAGACGGAGAACGGAGCACACGTCAGTAACTTGCTGCCAGCAGGACACTGGCTTGACAAGAAGAGCTCGAAGAATGGGGACGCACGCGGTCGTAGGCGAGCTTGACGCGCGGGATCATGATGATGCGCCCGTAACCAGCGTTCCAGTAGTCGTTGCAGATCAATGAGCACTCGGACGCCGAGCACTCTCCCGCCGACAGCTTGGCCATGCGGAATTTGACGTGCGGGTGGGCGTAGAACGGCGCCGGGTCGAGTACGGCGATACCGTTCCAGCACGACTGGACCTGCACGGGGAGGTGGCGCTGGAAGCGGTGCGACGACTCGATGTCACGGAAAACGGCCTCGAAGGGCGCGTTCTCGAGCGCAGTACCGTTCATGTCGCGGGCGACCCAGCTTTGCACGAGCTAAGTCAGCGGCAGAGTCCGGTAGGAGTCGCATGAAACGAGAGCGCACTTGTCGTAGAAGACGGGCTGGCCCTGTTTGAGGAAGTGAGAGTGTCTCAGTAACGAGCTGGAGGCAACGAGGAGCAGGAAGAGCGACGCACGACCTCCTCGTGGAAGATGTAGTCGGACCCGCACGTGATGCCGGCGTTCTGCCTGCGGCTCTGCCACACGAGCTCGAGAAGGTCGTCGACGCAGGGCAAGACGTCGTTCATGAAGATGATCGAGTCGAACACCTCGCCCTCTGCCTCGCGAAGCTCCCACAGCGGCGCGAGCGCGGCGTTGCGCACCTCGGCGAGGTACTCGATGCGATGGTTGAAAGCACCGCGCGTGCGGAGCGAGGTGCGAATGACGACGCGGAGGCCGACCGAGCGCGCGAGGGCGTCGAAGAGGCGCAGGAGCGCCTTGGTCTGATCCCGTGAACCGTTCTCGTACACGGAGACGAAGACGTTCTGAAAGCCGAGGATGGCCGACACCTTGAACATGTTCGAAAAGAGGTCGGGAATAATGTCGAACGAGTTGTACAGGTTGATGGCGAAGAAGTATTTGTGGCCCTCGTACCCGCGCTGGACGGCCTTGCCCTCGCGCGTGTGCGAAAAGATCTGCTCGACCTCGGTCTTCTCGTCGTCGCTGAAGATGCCGCGGCGCGCGACCTTGGGCACGATGGCCTTGAGGTGGCTGCGCAGGCCCTTGCGCTTGTGGTGCTGCTCGTACCCGACGAGAGGCTCGTAGCGCTCGTACACCTGACGGCGGTACGCCTTTTGCGCATTGCGGAGGCAGTAGCGGGTGTGGTAGCCCGTCAGGGTCGACAGGATCTTGAACACGCGCTCGCGCTGCTCGAGTGTGGGCAGCGAGACGGAGCTGCGGTGGATGCCCTGCCGCTGCGTCCACGTCTCGACGACCGCCGACCCTTTCCAGGGGACTGCTGCAGGCTGTGTGCACAAGTGTCAGCGGTGTCGCCCAAGTACCGTTAATGCACGCTTTGAAGCGAGAGCGTGAAATGCTCCAACTGCATCGACGGGCGAGTGGGGTGCAGGCGAGACGGGCAGCGCACCTGCCCGCTCCCGAGGAGGCTGGCGATGAGCAGGCCCACGAGGATGCCCACGCCCAGCGAGAAAAAGGACCCAGCCTTGCGGCGGAGGAACGTGATGAGCGTCGTCGTCGCCGTCGCTGGGCTCTCGACGAAGAGCGCGACCGACGAGCGGTTGCGCCGCCGTTGCCGCAGGCGCGCCCCGGACGGGTTGCTGTACGGACTCGAGTACTGCATCCTGCAGCGCCTCGCTCCCTAGGCTCGCGCGGCCACCGTGCAAGGTCGAGCGGGCGGGACGCGAGCGAGCGCCGCGATCACACGCTTCAACTGGTCTCACTCGGCTGGTGCGAACTGAAGCACTGCTGACGAGACTCGAGACTCGATCTTTGCCGCCCTCTTAAGGGCTATGAACATCTGCGAAGAAAGCGACGGCGATGTTCCCCCTTGTCCCGAGCCGAGAACGGTCACTCTCGTCTGGACTGCCCGAGTCTCCGCTCTATACACTGTTACTGCTCGAGCGAATACTCGCAAGCCAGTCACAGGTACGAAGAGGCACCCGCGCGAAGCGTGACCGGCCGTCGCTCCCAAGCACCTTCTCTCGCTCGTCTTACTCCCGCTCCTGTCTGTCTGCGGGCGCTGTCCCAGCCAGAGCTGTTCACTGAGCTATCGCTTACCGCCCTGGGTTGCCGTACGAGCCATCCGTGCTGCTCTTCGCTCCCTGCGCCCGCTGTCCCGAACGTCATGCCCGCCTCGTCCGGCGACGCTCTGCCCGAGCACGCCTACTTCTGCTTCGAGGTCCTGCATGCTGCGCTGCACGGTACCGAGCTGACCCGCGCCCCTTTCGACACCGACGAGGCTTTGTGCGTCCTCCGTTGCCTCCTCACGGCCTGAGCCCCACTTCTCCTGGTCCGACTACAAGCTGACCAATGCCGCACGGGCAGCCCGCTCTTCGTCACGTGGAACATCGTGCCGCGATCAGGTGGCGAGCCCAGGCTGCGGGGGTGCATCGGCAACTTCGAGGCGCAACCGCTCGGGAGAGGGCTGGAGGACTATGCGAAGATCAGGTGTGCAGTTGCCTCTTTCTCCTTTCAAGAACTATCCTGCTGACACGGCATCATACAGTGCGTTCGAGGACAGCCGCTTCGGCCCGATCACGCGAAAGGAGCTGCCACGGCTCGAGTGCGGGTGCGCTGTAACGCTCACTCCGTTCCGCGGATGCAACCCCTCGCTAACCTTTCAGAGGCTCACAGCGTCTCGCTGTTGACCGACTTTGAGGTCTGCGACGACTACCTCGACTGGGAGCTCGGCCTTCACGGGATCTACGTCGAGTTTGCCAACCCGGCGCTGAACCTCCCGCCAGACGCGAGCGGGCGCTCGACTCCGGCCTCGACCGCCTCGACCAACTCGTCCTCCTCGGCTTCTGCTACCCCCGCTCCACGACAGTCGTACCGCTCGCTCTCGGCACTGCCCAAACTGCGCCTCTCGGTCCCGCGCGCGCAGAACCCGCGCGGTCTCAAGACCGTCCTGCACGCAACGTTCCTCCCCGAAGTCGCACCCGCGCAGGGCTGGTCCAAGGTCGAGGCCGTCGACGCGGCGATGCGCAAGGCGGGGTACAAGGGCGTCGTGAGCGACGAGATGAGGCGCGGCGCCCGGGTGAGCCGGTACCAGAGCCGCAAGGTCAAGCGAACGTACGACGAGTGGCAGGCGTGGCGGGGCGAGCAGGGATATGTCTAGTGCTGTGTCTGGGTCTCCTCTATGTCGTTGTAATTCAGATTCGTGCTGTACAATTCGACCGTGCTGCACCGTGTATCTTCCGATTTCCTTTCGCGCGGCCACGCGCTCAGTGAATCCGGAAACCGTCGCCTGCCTTCAGCTGCTATATGAGCGGTGCAAGGCGTGAGAGAAACAAGGTCGACGGTGTTTCCCCCTCTGGCTGCGCGCCATCGGGATCTCGCGCCCCACTTCCGCTTGCGTGCTCGCCTTGTCCGCTCGCGTCTACAACAGCGTGCACTCCTCTCCTCTCCTGCATACTCCACCTGTCAAGCACACCGTGAGTCTTGCAGGCCGTCTCCAGGACTACAAGGCGGGCCTACAGCGCCCCTCCCCCTCTTCCCCGGCCCGACACAGAGGCAACGTAGCTGACCCTCGCTCGTCTCCCCTGCCTTCCTGCGCCTTCCAGACACTCCAATCGTGAGTACAGTTTCCTCAAAGGCGTCTGCGCCAATGTCACTACGCAGGAACGCTCGAGGGAACGTGCCGATCCTCGGGTCTGCATCTCGCTTGTTCCGCTACTCGCGCTTGCGTGCTTTCCGATCGTTCTTTCGTCCAGTGCGACGAAGTTGAACTGCTCAGGACCGGACAAGGCCTGGAGGCGCGGAAGGCCTGTCAGCATCGTGTCCTCGATAACCGCCTGCGCCTTGCATGCCGCTTAGCAATCCGTGTTTGACGTCTGTCCTGCTATGCTGACCTTCACCTGATATCCGATGTTGTGCAGATGGCAACTGAGCAGAAGGTCGGTCTCCGCCTCGGCTACAAGGCGCCCAACTTCAAGGCCAACACGACCCAGGGCGAGATCGACTTCTACGACTTTATCGGCGACTCCTGGGTCATCCTCTTCTCCCACGTGCGTGCATCTGACACGTTTCTACAAGGAGGAAAGACCTGACGTGTCTGTCCCGCAGCCGGCGTGAGTTTCCGACCCCCTGCTCGGCCTCATCTCGCTCTTCCGCTCACCTCCTCCCGTCCGCGCAGCGACTTCACCCCGGTCTGCACGACCGAGCTTGCTGAGGCTGCGCGCCTCGCGCCCGAGTTCCAGAAGCGCGGCGTCAAGCAGATCGGCCTCTCGTGCAACGAGCTCGGCTCGCACGAGAAGTGGGTCCAGGACATCAACCAGTTCGGCAACGTCAACCTCTCGTTCCCCATCATCGCAGGTACGTTCATTCATGTAGTGCGAGAGCTGCGGGCTTGCGCGAACGTCGCGCCACGCTGGATCGCGTCCTTGCATCCGCTTATTCTCACAAGTCCGTCTGACCGCCTTATCGCTCCCTTGTATGGCGCAGACCCGACCCGCGAGATTGCCAAGCTCTACGACATGCTCGACGAGCAGGACCTTACCAACCTCGACGAGAAGGTGTGTAGAGCCTGCCCTTCCGCTTAGGAGCCCTCGCGTCACCTGCCGCGGTTTCCGCTGACACTTCCCACTCTTCCGCACGCTCTCTACCAGGGCATTCCGTTTACCGTCCGTACCGTGTACGTAATCGATCCGAAGAAGACGGTCCGCCTGTCGCTCCAGTACCCGGTACGTCGTGCCTCCTCGCTCCCGACCGCTTCCCAGGTCCAACTGACCCGTCTCCGCCCCCCAGGCCTCGACTGGCCGCCAGTTCAACGAGATCCTGCGCTGCATCGATTCGCTCCAGCTCACCGACCGCGAGAAGGTTGCGACGCCGCAGGGCTGGACGCCCGGGCAGCCGCTCATTGTCCACAACTCGCTCAAGACGGACGCCGCCAAGGAGCACTTCAAGGGCAAGGAGGTCAAGGAGGTCTTCGTGAGTCTCTACTGCTGCTCAGCGACCGTGCAGGCGAGGAGGACTCACCTTTCCTCGTCGCAACAGCCCTACCTTCGCTTCGTCAACCTTTGAGCGAGCCGCGCGATGACCAGCTTGTCGAGTGCTTCTCCTCTCTCTCTGTGTCTTTGGTCGTCCAAAAGATCTCGCCGGACCTGGCGAGGCAATGAAGTGCATCATCAGTGAGTGTGCCGAGCGGGCCTGGAAGAGAGACGAGAAAAGGTCCGGGTGCATTATTCATTGCTCAGCGATGAACATGTACGTACGTCGTACGATCGGCAGAGTTCATCAGGAAGGCGGTGCAGATTGCGTGTCAGACTTGGCGGCGTCGACGTCGCCTGTTTGCTTCCCCTCCGCCACAATTGCAAACTTGCAGCGAGAACAGCTTGCAAGATGCTCGCACAGCTGCTACTACCCGTGTCTATCGCGCTGCTGAGCGCCAGCCCCGCCCACGCCCAGTACTGTAAGTCTCGCGCCTCCGCTCTCTGTGGTCGCGTACCCCGCTCGCGACCTCGGACACTGCTCTGCGCATGGTGCGGCTTGCCTAGGCCGTAAGGGCCCGTCGAGGGTGACAAAATGCCCGCACATGGGGCGCACGATGTACGGGGACTGTGACACCGTCTGCGGAACGGGTCACCCAGGGAGGAGGCAGGCTCGAGTCTTGGGGGTTCTTCGCTATGAGCGATCGTCGCCGGAGCTCATCGAGCTGCAGTCTCGTCGTGGGTTGGCTGCGCGTGCCGAACAGTCCCTTCGGAGCTGTCCGGGGCGGCGTAGACCGGGCCCTCACTCCGAATTGGGTGTTAGGAGGCGCCACCGCCCAGCATAGTCCGATTCTGCCTGCCCAGGCGCAGAGGAGATGCAGTTTTCGGAGTAGTGCAGGGACACTGCAGAGGCGATTCCTAGAGCGGACGAGGCGTTCCTGCGCGAACTGGGTCACACAACTGCTCTTATGGCTGCTCCGGCCCGCGCTGTACTGACCACCCTCCTTCCCGCCAACACAGACTTCGGTCGTGACGATGACGGAGCTTCATACGGCACTCGCATCGGTATCGGCGTCGGCAGTACGTCCTATGAGGTTTTCCGTCCTCCGGCGTCTGTTGACCTCCCTCTTGCGCAGTCGCGGTTGCCGTCGCCGTCATCATCCTCGTCATCGGCTTCTTGATGCGCAGGCGCCGCGCCCGCGCCTTCAAGTCGGCCTTCCCGCTGCAGCAGGTGTCGAACAACCTCCCGCACGGCCAGTATTACCAGCAGCAGCAGCCCGGGTTCGCGCAGGGCAACAGCGGCTACCTCAGCGGGCAGTACAACGGCGGTCAGCCCGCGTACGGACAGCAGTACGCTTCTTCGCCTGGCGGAAACGGGTTCGATGCCCCGCCGCCGCAGTGTGCGTCTCTTCGTCCCTCCTCCTCGCTCCTCTCCTGCCGAGCCGGCTGACGTATCCACGCCCATGCCCGCACAAACAGATTCGAACTACCGCGCCGACTCGTCGTCGCACTACGCGCCTCCGCCCGGCCCGCCGCCGACGTCGACCTATGCCCCGCCGACGTCGCCCCCTCCCGCCGCCAACAGCACCACCGCCGTCCCTGCGACCGGCGGCGGCGGCGGCGGGGAGGCGTACGTCCCGCCGACGCATGCGCCGGACGGGAGGGAGTACACGGGCGAGGAGAGGGAGAGGATGATGGCGGAGCATGAGGAGCAGCAGCAGCAGCGCGGCGACGGCGCAGGCGGCAAGTGAGGACCGTCGCGTGTTGTTGTTTTCCGTGACGGAGTGGGAGAAAGATCGTAGTCGCCATCCTTGTAGCACTAGTCGCTTTACCGCTCCGGACCCCCCTCCCTCTCCCAGGCGCTAAGCTAGAGTGTCCCTGAAATCGTTACCCGTATGTAGTATCCTCTTCCGTGCCCTGCTCTCTGTGCGACGGTGAGGTTGAGCGTAAAGAGTTGTTTGCAAGCTTCTATGGTGGGAGGCAAAGGTGATACGTATGGACAGAACGACGCGATGAGTGAGGGAGCGAGTTTGCGAGCGATGGAAGGTGATACTCTCTCGAAGGAGGGTTGCTACATAGTGCTGCGATAGAGAACGAGCGGGGAAAGGGGGAGATAGAAAAGGGCGGGTCTAGAGGAGGAGTGCGAGCGCAAAGACGGCAAAGAGGCCGACACTCGCGGCCCGCGCGAGGTCGGCCGCAGAGGCGCCTGTTCCGGGTGCGGCGTTGTCGCCCGTGCTGCGAGCGGCACTGTGGGCACAGATAAAAGATCAGTTTGGCGTTGAGCGGAAGCGTATGAGGATTAGGAGACGCACGCCGCGAGCGTGCCCGGGTCGGTCACGTCGACGGTGAGCACCATGACGACGCCGTCGGTCGAGATGCGGTGGTTGATGTCCCAGAACGTGATGTTGTCAAAGTAGCCAACGCCCGACGCGTTGACGGCCGTCGCCGTGTACGTCGTGTTGGTGATGGGCGACTTGGTCCCGCCCGAAGCGACGGCTCGGCGGACGACTTCATCGCGCCCGAGGTCGTAGCTGCGTGAAGATGCGTGTCAGGGACCGAGTGAGCAGGAAGCGCGACGCGAAGGGAACGAACCCGTTGTCGACGATCATGTGGTTGTTACTGAGGTCTTCCTCCTCGCTCGCCGCAAGGAACCAGGCGCCCGTGTCGGCGTCGGTGCCGTTCTGTCGCCACACGCGGTAGTGGAAACCGCCGTTCGCCGACTCCTTGCACACGCCGTACGTCACGTCGCCGAAGTTCTCGCGGAGAAGGTCCGACTGGTTGTCTGCGGAAGAGTCAGAGTGTGAGCGTGACAAGTCAAGAGATCGCCTGCCGGTGGCGAGCGGGCCTCTCCTGCCTCGCACAAAGCAGCGGGAGTAGGCCAGACCCGCTCGAGATGAAGAAAAGAGACGCACGCATGCCGTTTCCATCGCCGAGATTGGCGGCCTGCCGCGCGCCGTCCGTCTGGCCAAAGCACTCGCCGTGGTAGCTGCCCACGCCGTTTGCGTCGAGGAGGTAGGTGCCAAAGTTGATCGACATGCTCCAGTCGTAGAAGCCCTCGTCGGTCATGAGGGCCGGATGCGAGTTGGCAGAGATGACGATGTTGATGGGCTCGCCGAGACCTTCTGGCCAGGTGTTGCGGGCAAGCTGCAGAGGATGCGAGCAGTCAGTGCGGAGCTCGGCACGTTCAAGCCCGGCGATGGCGAGGTTGCGCAGACGTCGCCACGCTTGGCTGCGAGGGGTTTCGAGGCAGTGCACGCACCGTGAGCCACTTTCCTCCGCCCGCGGTCGGGTTGGCATACCCGCCGACGTCCGTGTAGCGCTTTTCGAGGGCGTGGAGAGGCGTTGCTGCTGCGCTCGAGACGAGGGCGGCGGCAGAAACGAGACCGAAGGCGAGGTACGATCGGCAGAGGGAGTGGGTCGAGCGAGGGCGAGGCATGGCTCGTGCAGCGCGCAGCGTGTGTCGGTCGAGGTAGTGAGCAGGTCCTGGCGCGTACGAGCTGGTCTCGAGCTGTGCAGAGCGAGAGGAAGAGGGCGGCGAACAATGAAATGTCCGAAGCGAAGCAGCCATGACCGAACCACCTCGCTGCCGCCTCGCCATCCGCTCAGATCGAGAGCTGGGCAGGCTGGGCCGGCTACTTACACGGTCTCTAGAGCATGTCCCCGCCCAGCGAGTCGCCGCACGAGAGGGGAGAGAGCGAGGTGTCCCCCTCTTCCGCGTCGACCTCATCGGTTGTCGCCCGGTCCGCCCTCTCCCCGTCTTTCCTCATTCTGAGAGCAGTGCTAGCCCGATTCGAGTGGCTGGGCAGTACTTGGACTCTGTACAGCTCGACTCCGCACGCTCCCTTGCAACCTCGCTCACTGCGCGTCCCCTTCCCCACGCTCGCTCATCTCGTCGCGCGACCATGGCGTCGACCTCGGCAGACCGCAGGGGCCACGTCCGAGGAGACTCGATCGCGACCAAGCGCATCCGCTTGACCGGCTCGCCGCGCAAGGGCGGGGTCGACATCGACCTTGGCGCAGGCGCAGGAGGAGGAGGCAGTGCATCGCGAGGAGGACCGGGCGGAGCAGCAGCAGGGCAGCGCAGCGGCGCCACCATCCCCCCGAGGCTCGCCATGCGCCTCGTCGTCGGCGCCCTCGCCCTCTTCTGCGTCCTGCACTTTGGCCCCTCCCTCTTCGGGGCCTCGAAGCCCTCTGCGCGCGCCGTCGCCGCCGAGGCCAAGCACCGCAAGGCGCACATGGCCGGCGTGGGCGAGAGCTGGATTCTGCCGCGCAAGTGGCGCGACGTCACGGCCGGCGAGGGCGACGTGACGCTCAACGGCGAGACGCTCCCCGAGTGCAAGCGCGTGCTTCTGTTCCGCTTCTCCGACTCGCACGGCTTCTCGAGCGAGCTCATGCACTACCTCCGCGCCATGGTCATCGGCTCCAAGCTCGGGTACACGGTCCTCGCCGACGACTCGCGCTGGAACTTTGGCGCCGTGACCGACTACTTCCTCCCGCGCCTCGTCTACTGCCGGCCGCCGCCCGACTGGTTCTCGACCGACGTCGCAACCCGCATGGGTACGCGCAGGTGGCAGGGGCAGGACCGCGTCTGGGTCAGCCGCGAGATGGAACGCGAAATGGACGAGTGGATCCGGTGCATAATCCCGCCGCTTGCACCTTCAACGCTCGCGGTCCTTGCTGACTAGTCGAGCCTCGTAGAGACGAGATGCTCGACCCCGCGGTACTCGAGGCGATGCGCCGACGCCAGTACGGCGCCGTCCTGCCCGAGGGCGAGACGCTCCCTGCCGCGCTCGAGGAGGCGTACGGCGCATTCTCGTCGGCGCTCAAGGAGGTCTGGCGCCCGAATCACGAGCTTGCGGTCCTCGTGCGCAAGCAGCGCATGGAGCTTGGGTTGGGTGCCGGCGGGCTGCGGCATCGCAAGCATTCGCCGACTTGGGGCGGTGCGCAGCTCTCTCTCAGCCTCCCCAATCGCAAGCAACCTCGCTGATGGCTCTCTCCGACAGGCAACCGCCGTCTTGGTGCTTCCGACGATGCGGCGGCGGATGAAGACGAAGACTCTGATGAGTACGAGTATAGCGTGACGGAGCGCAGCGACCGCGGGCCGGTCGTCGGCCTTCACCTCGCAGGAGAGAAGCCGCGCGTCGACTTGTCGCTTTTCGGCCTTGACGCGTCGCAGAAGGTCGGCAACCTGAGCGGCTTGTACGAGGGCGTTTCGGATGCCGTGCGGCGCCTGACGCACGCCTCGATCCGCTCGCCTTCGTACTCGCGCTCGCGGCCGAATCTCTTCCCTCCGACTGCGACCCCAACTCTCATCGCGCTCACGAGCAACACGACGCTCTTCTCGCTCTTCTCGACCGACCCGACCGCCGTGTCGTACAACGTCCTGCGCACGTCACCGCCGCCCTACGACGACCTCCTGCGGTTCAACGACGTCCTCGGCCTCGAGCTCACGTCGACGCTGCACGCGCCCGAGGGCAACGCCAACAAGCTCCTGCGCGAGTGGGACCAGCGCGTGTGGAACGCCGACGTCCCGCGCGCGCTGCGCGTCCTCCTCACGCGCCACTTTGCCCGCGACCTCTCGGTCCTCGCGCAGCACGCCGACGCGTTCGTCGTCAGCGCCGCGAGCCCGACGGGGAGGCTTGCGGTGCTCCTCGCGGGAGAGGACGGCGCGATCGGACCGAGGGACTTCAACGGCGGCGGGTTTGGCGGCCGCGTGAGGAGCGTCGACGCGCCGTGGGTGCCGACGGCAAAGCTGTCGGCTGTTTTTGGCTGAGGTGCCGCAGATAAAGCGTCGTTCCGCCCGCACTGCATTACTATCGTCGTTCTTTAACGTTTCTCGCGTGTGTGAGCCTGCAGTATCCTTCGGTGCAGCAGTCCGCTTGACAATTGCAGAGGTACAGAAGAGGAACCAGCCTCTCAGCGGTTACAGGCTCAGAGAGAGAAGACTGCGGATTGTTGAGTCCGTTCAGCACCCACCGCTCCTGTCGCAGGGGGGGTGCAAGCAGTGTCGCTGAGGCTCACCTTTGACATACGAGATCTCGAAGTAGGCCTCCGCAAAGGCGTTCGGGTCAGCGACGGCGTCTGCGCAGGTCGCATACTTGGTTGCACACGAGCCTGACTGAGCCGGGTCCGTCCAGACGGCGTCGTTGCCAGCCCAGTCGCCGCATGTTCTGTTTGGGGCGTGTCTGGGTATCAGAACCAAAGGGAGCGTGAGAGAAGGCCTGAATGGACGTACGTGATGTCCTGTGCCGGGAAGGGGGTGCGGCCACAAAGTCAGTTTCGCTCTCGTCCTGGCCTGGAAATTCAAGATTTTCGCGACGTACAAAGGTCATCCGCAAGTCCTTGAAGTGCTGCGTGATGTCGCAAGTCGACAAGTCCCACGCCGCGACAGGCGTCCCCCAGCTGGCCGGGTCCGGCGAGCCCTGCTGCACGTCCGCTGGGATGTTGGAGCGCTTCCAACGCCAGACTGAGATACTGTGTCCGCTCCGAGTGTGGTGAGTACTCTGCCATGTAAGCGGCAAGCCGCGTCAAGAGGCATTGCGACGTACCCTTCTTCCGCGAACTTGAGCGCAAAGACGCCTCCTCCCGCCTCGTTGAAGCCGGTCCCGTATGAAGCAGGGTCTTCGTCAACGATCCCGCAGCCAGAAGTTGCGCCGTACGCCTGCGAAGGAAGGCGAGCATGTCAGGCGCGTAAGGAGCGGAAGGTCGGACTGCGCAAACGCACATCGCACATAGTGGAGCTATAGTCCGGGTTGCCCGCGAAGGGCGTCTCGCTGTCGCGCGTGCAGGTGTCGGTCGTGTGCAGGGTGTACATGTTGAAGTCCTGGGTCGTACGTCGTCGTGAGTCCACCGAGCCGCTTCAGTGCGAACAGAAGAAGCCGCACACGGTCGTTCACTCCTTCTAGCAAGTCGATCTCTCCTTGGCTAGGCCAATTAGCACCGTAGAACCAGTAGGCAGGCTGCAGGAGAAGCGTGTCAGTCGCTTTGCTGCCCTCCCGCGAGTGGATGAAGCGCACCCAGGCGCTGCATCCCACCGGCGCGTGCTTAAAGTCGGCAAGGAACAGCGTGCCCGGGTTGAACGTCTCTTTCGACTCGATCCTGACGGAGTCGCGGTTCTGGCCGGCCGAGAGGACCGACGTTCGGTCGATCGAGAAGAGGACGGTGTCGTCGTCCGTGATTGAGACGAGGTTGCGCGCCCAGGCGTCTTCAGCCGTGACGTGCGAGACGAGGCCATGAGTCGGGTCCGAGATGTTCTGCGGTGGTGAGAGTCAGCTGTGAACTGCTGCTAGTTCAGCCGAGGCGGCGGCACCTTGAAGTCAAAGCCGTCGAAAAAGAAAAAAAAAAAAAAAAGTTGGACCCGCGTACTCCTGGGCAAGGGTCATCCCGGAAGACGCTTGCGCGGCCTTGCTCTTGACGGCACGCGTCGATGTGGTCGGTGCCGTCGACGATGTTCTCGCCTGAGCTGAAGCCGAGCTCGAGGATACATCGATCGATGCCCGGCTGGCAACAGACGTCTGCTTGGCTGCGAGATTGGCGTGCGCATGCTTTGGAGAGCGCGAAGCCTTGGAGTGACAGCCTGCCTGGACAGCAGAGGCCGAGACGAGTAGGACAGCAGCAAGACCGGCAAGCATGCTGCAAGAACGGACCAGCCGACAAGAAGGATGGGTTGTGTGTGCCGAAAAGGAAGCAAACGAGAAAGCAGATCCGGCTATGCGGTCGGGCGAGGGATGCACTGAAGCCGTTGCGGCGAGGCCCAAGCGAGGCGAACGAAGGTGGTACGGCCGTCCCGACGGACCTGGTCCGCTGCCAGTAAGACGCGCTACTAGGCACGTACAAAAGACACTTATATTGCTACAACACCCGTTGACCGAGAGACCCAAAAATTGCGGAGGTGCGATGCGAGGTTGGGCAGTCGGCAGGCAAAATCACCATGCCTGCTCGGGGTTCTTCTTGTACTCCTCGTACAGGTCGCGTGCGAAGAAGCTGATCTCGGTCTCGTTCTCTGTGGTGTAGTCAACATGCGTCAGCGGAAGAGGCGGCTAGGATGGAGTGGAAGCAAACGCACCGACACCGACCGACTCGAGAGTCACGCTGTCGTCCTCGAGGATGTCATCGTCCGTCTCGAGGTTGATGATCAGGTTCATCGTCTGCATCAGAGGTAGCGTGAGCGTTGTGCCCAGAAGTCCAACACAGCTTTGGCAGACGGACTTTGTGGCCATGGGCGCGAGTGTACAGCTTGAGGGTGTCTGCGGGAGTGCGCGCTTCAGCCTGGCTAATGCAGCACTGGATCTACTCTACGTACCCAGCTGCACCGTGCGGAACGGCTTGAAGCCCGGAGCAGTCTTGAGTTCTGCAGAGACAGGTTCGATCAGTCGGGAGAGAACGCGCCGAGAGCGGCAGTGACGGCACACACGTTCACGGCAGATGTCCTTGAGCTGGCCCACGGTAGTCTTCGTGACGTCTACGTGCGGCAGTAAGAGGTTCTTGGACGTGCGGTACGTGAACGACTTGATGATGCGGATCGTGAGGAAGCAGTCGGACAGCGGGCGCAGCGTGTTGGTGAGCGCCTCGTGGTCTGCGCTGGGCGGTGCAGCAGCAGCTTCGGCACCTTCTGCAGCCATCTGTGCGGATCCTGCTTCTGCGAGTGAACGGTCCAAGGTCAACTTGCGCTCGTTGAGCTTCTCCCGCTCACTCGCACATCTCACACTGGCTGATCGTGCCTGCAGAGCCCCGCCACGCTCTATCGAGCTACTCGAAAGACCGCCTGCGCGCTCGCCATCTCATCTGTGCAAGTTACGGCTGGTAGTCGTTCTCATCGCTTCACGCCTTGCTGGTCCGTGATCGGCGCTGGCTCCGCTGCCTGTACATGCTTCATTGTCTGAGAAGCGCCCGTACGTCACTGCGCGAAGCAGCGTCTGCCCTGGACCCTCATCGCTGATCTTTCGTCTGCGGACAGCTCCGTCATGCTACAAGTGCACCTCGTCCGGGTGACCGAGGCCTTCCCCGCTGGGCCACCCGATGACTCGCGAGCACCGCACACGTCGCTTGACGAGCTGCTCGAGCTCGTCGACCCTCAGAAGCGATCTGACGTCGCGGGCTTCCGCTTTCTGCGAGACGCCCAACGTGCGTTGCCGCCCATCAGCTGTTGACGAGTGGAACCTGACTGACCAACAAAGCGAGACAGGCTGTTTGCTCGGTCGACTGCTTGCCCGCCATGTCGCGACAGTTCGGCTCGACACGGAATGGTCTCGCCTCACTTTCGCTCGAACCGAACGCGGCCGCCCCTACCTGGTACGCTCAGCGCCTCTTCTGACAGCCGAGTGTCAGCCTGACGAGGTATATACAGACCGAGCCATCGTTGCTGGCGTCCACCTTCGACTACAACGTCTCGCACGATTCGGACCTCGTGGCCGTGGCATCCCTCGCATCATCAACTCTGCCGCAGTGCCGAGTCGGCATCGACATCATGCGCATACGCAATCCGTGGGACGGCACGAACCCCTCGGAATTCATAGACGGCATCGCGGAGCAGGTGTGCCCTTCCGCTCAACGCCGCTTTCTTTGCCCACGGCTGATTCTGTCAGCACAGCTTACATCTGGCGAGCTTGTCCGTATACGTACCGAGCCAGACGACGAAGCGCGACTCAAGCATGCGCTTGCATTGTGGACCCTCAAGGAGGCCTACGTCAAAGCGACCGGAGACGGATTGCATCTCGACCTTTCGCGACTCGACTTTGCCGTGAACCTGCAGGACAGCGGCGGCACCGCACAACTGGATGGGAGATCGCTCGCGGGCTGGCGTTTTCACCTGGTGTTCCTGCGGGAAGAAGGCGAGCCCTACTGCCTTGCCGTTGCCGAGCAGGCAGAGGTTGAGCAAGGCGAGATCCACGTGTGCAGAGAGGGTCCGACATGGGTGCAGACGGTCGGGCTTCAGCAGATCAAGCAGCGGGCGCAACAGAGTTGATACACAACGTCTCGCGCCTCGCTCCGAGAGAGCCCAGCGTGAGGTAAGCACGGCATGTATCGATACATGGCGATGTGTGACGGAACGACATTCTACTTGCACCGCACGGGAAGACGACACATCATGAGACAATCCTCAACCGCGTCCAGCGCGCCGAAGGATGCCCTCGACCTCCTTCCTCCGCTCCCTCCGCTCCTCGAGCGAGCTGCCGACACTGTCCGGGCGCTCGACCCGCCCAAGCTGCGGCTGGTGATTTTGCTGCGGGTAGTACTGCTGCTGCTGCGGATACGGCTGCGGGAACGGTTGCGCAATGGGCGCGCCCGCCGAAGGGTAGTATCCCTGCGCCTGTACTGGCGGCGGCATTGCGCGGATGGGGCTGCCCGTGCCGTCGCTCCCGAGCGAACCTTTTTTGCCCTCGCCGCCCCTCAGCGCATTCTTGAGCGCGGCGCCGAGCCCGCCCGAGACGGTGCGGAGGCGCGACTTGCGCCCCGACGGGCTCTCGTGCAGCGCCGCTGCACTGCCGGGAGGCGGCACAAAGTGCTGCTGGTTTGAGAAGTGCTGCTGCTGCTGCTGGTAGTAGTACGCCTCGTACGCCGCCTGGTCGCCAACAGCATCGGCCGGGAGATCCGGCAGGTCGCGGTTGCGCGTGCGGAGACTCGGGACAAGCGATGGATTAGGCGACGGCGCGACGTCACCATCGTTGTCGTCAGAGGGGTCGTACTCTGGCTCGTTCTCGTCGAGGTTGGCGCCCAGCTCGAGCGCGCGCATCGCGCGGGACTGATCCCGGTCGCTGTACGTGCGCGAGTGCGCTGGGGGTGGCGCGTGCGTCGGCGAGAAATTCGATGTCGCAGCTGTAGCATCGACCTGCGTCGTAGCAGCTGGCTCGGCTGTCGTCGGGAATCGGACAGCGCTGGGACTGGACGGGCGAACCGTCGTGTCCTGCGTAGCAGGATGTGTAAGCGCTCTACGATCTGTTTACGGGCACGGCGAGAGTCGCACCGAGGTCTTGCTCTTGCGTGCTGCGCCAGCTCCGGTCGCATGCGGCAGCGGCAGTCCGAGGCCAGAGAGCGCCTCAGTCGCCGACACCGAGCTCGTCGCGATGCTCTGCCGTCTCGCGCTCGCCACGGTCGTCCTCGAAGGCGTGTCGAACGCGCTCGCCTCGACGGCGAGCGGCGACCTGCCGTGCGCACTGGACTCGCGCCGCCCGCTCGCCGGGGTTGGCGAGTCGTTCGGGAAGGGAAGGCGCGAAGTGGCGGCGTAGCCGAGCGTGTGCCGCCGATTGGCCGAGGTCGTGGACGAAGCCCCCGAGGAGCGCAAATCATCGAGCGCAGGCGATAGCGGGTCGCGCAGAACCTCTTTCACGAGACTGGGCGAGCGTGCACTCGCATGCGAGACGGTCGCACCGCCGCTCGCACCTTCCCACGGGCTCGACGTCGCCGAGCGCTTCGGTGGCGAGTGCAGCGCACTGCCGCCGTTCGCATCGCCGCCGAGACTGCTGCGATATGCGCTGGCGCGACTCACGGGCCGGGTGGTGGAAACGTCGCCGCTGCTCTCGCGGCGCCTCAAGCGCTCGCGTTCCTTGTCGACTCGCGTGATGGCGACAAGATCTTCGGTAAGAGTGCGGACTTGGTCATCGCTCGCGCGCACGAGCGCATACACGCTCTTCTCGAACTGCGTGACGGCGAGCGCAGGCGGACCGCGCTGGTCTTCGTCGAGCTCGGCGGCGAGCTGCTCCTCACGAATTTGCTGCGACAGGCCGCGCAGGCCCGAGTTGAGCTTGGTCGTCGACGAGACAAGCGACGACATGCGCGTGACGAGGTCGGCCGACGAAGCCGTCGCGGCGCTGTCGCCCGCAGTCGTGAAATGCTCATCGAACTGCTCAAGGGCAGCGAGCAGGAGCTTGTGGTGGTCTGCGGCTCCGCTCCCTGCTTGCTTGATCAGGCCCTTCAGCACCGACTCGGCGCCTGCACGACCCGGAGTTGCGGACGACGTAGCCGAGTTCGACCGGCTCATACCGCTGCTGCCGAGGCCAGGCGCCGTAGGAGCGTCGGCGTTGGTCCCGGGAAGAAACGAAATGCGTCGCGAGCGGGCCGACGAGTTCGTAGACGAGTCGAGCGGAAGGCGTTTCCTCGGCGAAGACGTGTCGGACGAGACGGCGGGCGACAGGGGCTCGTCCGTCGAGCCAGCGGCAGTGGCGACGATGCCCTGTCCGGCGAGAAGGGCGTTGATTGCTCGAAGGGTGCGGTCACGGTCGCGGTCGGTCTGCGAGCGAGCACCGACGATGGAAGAGGCGGCATCACCGCTGCTGCCGGAAGCGCGGGAGCGCAGCGTGCGACGGCGGATGTCTTCCACTGTACGGTACCACCAAGTCAGCTGCCCAGTAGCGATGAGATCGTGACGAGCGGCGCACCTTCGGCCAAGAATGCCTCGGGGTCGATTGCAGGTCCGCGCGACCTGCGCACGGGAGTGTCGCCTGAAACGCTCGAGAAGCGATCGTCTGATCGTGCAGACGGCGGAGGCGGAGTGTGATCGTTGGCGAGAAAGCCTGTAGGCGCGCCCGCGTAGACATAAGCACATGCCCTGGAGATCTAGAGCGGCGACAAAGCACGCACCGTTCGTCCTCGCCTCGGACATCCTCTCGCCCGAGATGCGCGAGTACGTCCTCTGCCTCTCCGCGCCCGCGCCACCGCTCTCCTTGCTCCCCCGCTTCCGCCCGCTCTTGGGCGTCGTCTCCAGCTCGTCGTCGCCCTCGTCCTCGTCGCGTTCCGCCCCCGCACGGCTGTACGGCCTCGCACCCCCACGAGCAGGCGTCATCGCGCTCGACAGGCTCGCGAGCGCCATGCTCGACGCGGGCCTGCGCGGGCCTGCGCCGCTCCGCGCGCCAGAGCCCAGCGTCGGGCTCGCGGTCCCCGCGCGCTGGTGCCGCATCGCCATCGACGTGACGGGGCGCTGCTGTGTCTGTGCGCGAGTCGAGCGCGAAGGAGAGAGGTCTGCGCTCCCGTCTTCGACGTCGTCGAGATCGAGCCCGTCGAGCGCGCGTGCGAGCGCATCGCTCGTCGACGGCCGTTGCGGGGGCGGCGCGCGAAAGTCGAGCGGGAGCGGCAGCCTCTCGCGCGTGCTCGACCCTCCCGACCCGGGCGAGGGGGTCGCAGCGACCGTCCCCCACTGGCTCCTCCTCCTGAGCGAGCCAGTGCCCGTTGGAGTGGGCGGCGCCTCGTTCGCGGGCGAGCTCTCGCTCTGCACTCGCCTGCGCTCGCTGCTGGCTCCGGAAAGGACCTCGCGACTCCCGCTCGCACGCAGCCGCTGCGCGATCGCCTCGTCCCGGTCTGTCGTCCCGCCGAAAGCGGTCGCGGCGCGCTCCGAGCGCGAAGCGAGGAGCAGGTCGGAGCGACGCGGGGTCGCACGAGTGGCACTGCGCGGCGCAGCGTTGGAGGGCGAGGAAGCTGAAGGAGGGTAGAACGACATGGACGTCGTCGCGCGCAGGGGCGGTGCGTCGTCCAGGTCTGTGGGGAAGCGGCGGCGGGTCGACGCGGCGGAGGCGGAAAGCGGCGGAGATCCGCTGCGCAAACTCGAAAGTGGCGCCCGGCTACTCAGCGAGCGCACGCCCGCCCCGCCGTACGTCGTGACGGGCCGCGCGCGGTCGAGGTCGCCGAGCGTGCGGCTGCGCGGGATGGGCAGCTGCGCATCGTCGCGCGAGAAGGCACCGAACTCGCGATAGGGCTCGCGGGCGTTGTCTTCGAGCCAGGTCCCACCCCCTGCTCCGCCCTCGCCACCCGAAGGGCCATCCTCATTCGCGATCGACCCATCCTCCGTGCTCGTGCCCGTCGTCGTCTCTGCCAGGTCGCGGATCGTCGAGTTCGTCGACGAGCGGCGCATCCCGCCCGGTCCCGCAGCGGCCGAGCCGTTGATGGCGTCGAGGATCCGCTGATTCTTCCCGCGCAGCTCTTCGGCGCGCTTAGCCCGCTGCGCCCGGCGCCGCTCCGCCTCGTCGCCATCGAACGCAGCGGACAGCGACGACGACGAGGAGGAGGATGGCGTTCCGAGATCGCGCCCGAGTCCCAGTCCCTCCCCGGCCTCCGCGTCGGACGTCCTCGCTCTCACCCTCCTACTGCGCGGCTCCAGCGCGATCCCCTCATCGTCGTCGTAGCGGTGCTCCTCCTCCTCAACGCGCGGACTCGCGTCCCCGGCCGTGACCGGGCTCTCCTGCCCGCTCGCAGCGCTCACGCTCCCCCAGCGCCTCGCCTCGCTCTTGGGCGGCCGCAGCGGCTTATTCGGACTCGCCCCCGCGGCGCTCCCACCGTTCGATCCCACATCGGGGCTGCCGATGTGCGAGTGCAGCAGCGGCGGCGACGACGCCGCGAGCTCGAGGTGCTCGTCCGAGAGCTGCGCCTGCTGCTGCGGGGGCGGGACGGTCGCGCTGCGTCGCGTGCCCGCACTCCCGCTCTCGCTCGCCGTGCGCGGCGGACTCGGGAGCTGCTGCGCGTGTGAGGTGTGCGGGCGCGGGGCGAAGAAGGCAGAGGGGGCGGGGAAGGACGGGCTCGAGGCGTTCGAGCCGGGCGAGCCGCGCAGGCCGAGCGAGTGCGTGTGGAAGGACGACGCGGTCGGGGAGTGGTAGGACGGGCGCGCGAGGAAGGCCGAAGACGCGGGAGGGGACGCGGTCGACGTGCGGCTGCTGCTGCGCGGAAAGTCGAGGTCGGCGGCGTAGATGGCCGCGGCGGAGAGGGCGGTGCGCGCGCGGCTGGACGCGGAGGACGAGGCGGCCGAGAGGGTGCGCTCGAGCGTCGGCGCGGCCTTTCCAGGCGGGCTGCGCCGAGAGCCGGCGTACGTCTGGCTCGCGGAAGGGAGTGCGCCGTCGCTCCGCGCGGCGTTGCGGCGCCGGCCCTGCTCGCTGGCGGTCGTCGAGGTTGAGCTCGTACTCGCTGCGCTGTCGGTGCGTGTCAGGGCGCGCCCGCCGCCCCAACCACCCTGGTTCGGACGCGGGCTGCCAGCGTCCGAGGAGGACGACGAAGAGAGGCTGCGCGAGTGCGTGTGCGGCAGCGGCGGGGGCAAGGGCGGCAAGTTGTCCTGCTCGGACATGCTGGCGGCCTTTGCGCCGTCCGCAGGCTCGCCGAGGATGATGAGCGTCTAGGTGGGGGAGAGGGCGTCCTCGCGCCTCGCGCTGCAGTCGCGGAGTGGTTGCGCAGCTGTATGCAAGGATCAAGGTCAGCCTCGCATTTCGCGTCCGACCACCACCCGCGAGCTCGCCGTCACGTAGAAGGACCGCTCGTCGGGGCGCGTCGTTCGTGCAGGAGGCTGGGACGCACCCGTACAATCAGACAGAGACCGTGCGCGCGTGCAGTGTCCTCGTATGCTCCTGCTGCACAAGCTAAGCCCTAGCAAGGGCGAGCGGACGAGGCGAGCTGCGCGTCGTCCGTTCGCCTCGTCTCTTGGTCGCGAGCAACCAAGGTCGATCTCGGTTGTCTCCCTCGGGAGTACTTCCGTGAGAATGCAGCCACTTTCCTGACTGTAACAAACTGACTTGCGCAGACCCCAGGCTCACATCCGCCAGATCAGCCGGTGAGATACGAGACAACGGCGACCTCGTTCGTCCTCGTGCGGACGCTGTCTGTGCTGAATATACTTGCCTAACAACACTTGTAGGTCCATCTTGCCTGTACTGCGGCCCCCCTGCTCGCCGGGTCCGGGTCGGGGGCGGGCCAATGGCGGCAGCTCGAAGCTGCGCGCTCGCGGCTCGCCCGCTTCGGCTCGAGCGCTTTCACGCGAGTCTCGCCTTGTCCGCGCCCGAGTGCTTCCTGCAGAGCGCCAGCCCCCGCCCGCTCCAGATGCTGCGCACTGCTCGCACCCTCGCAGCCCGCGCTCCTCGCCCGCGCTCCTCGCTCGCCGCGCCCGCCGCTGCCCCCGCGTCCTCGCCGCTCCGCCTCGTCTCCGGCTTGCCGCCCGCTGCAGCCACCCTGCCGCGCCCTGCTGCCGTGCGCACCGCTGCACGCGCACTCTCGAGCACCCCCGCACGCGCACAAGCCGAGCCCCTCAACCAGGACGTCAACCTCGAGGGCATCGAGCGCGTCCAGGATGAGGTCGACGTCTGCATCGTCGGCGCAGGGCCCGCCGGTCTCTCGGCCGCCATCCACATCATGAAGCTCGCGCAGGAAAAGGGCGACGAGATTCGCGTCGTCGTGCTCGAAAAGGGCGCCGAAGTCGGTGCGTTCTCTTGCTCCTCTCGCACTCGCTGTCCTCTCTCGACCTCACTCACCCCCTTCCGCGGTAACGCGTAGGCGCACACATCCTCTCGGGTGCTGTCATCGAGCCGCGAGCGCTCGACGAGCTCATTCCCGACTGGAAGGACAAGGGCGCGCCGCTCAACCAGCCCGCGCTGAGCGACTCGATGCGCTGGCTCACGCCGACGTCGTCCTTCCCGATGCCGCACCCGCCGCAGATGGCCAACAAGGGCAACTACATCATCTCGCTCTCGCGCTTCACGCGCTGGCTCGCAGAGCAGGCCGAGGAGCTCGGCGTCGAGATCTACCCGGGCTTCGCCGGCGCAAAGCTCCTCTACACCGAGGACGGGACCGGCATCCGCGGTGTCCAGACGAACGAGATCGGGCTCGACAAGAAATTCGAGCCCAAGGACTCGTTCGAGCCCGGCATGGAGTTCCTCGCCAAGGTGACGCTCCTCGCCGAGGGGTGCCACGGCTCGCTGTCCAAGCAGGTCCAGGCGCGCTTCAACCTCCGCGAGGGCAAGGACCCGCAGACGTACGGCCTCGGCGTCAAGGAGGTGTGGAAGGTCAAGCCCGAGAAGCACCAGCCGGGCAAGGTGCAGCACACGCTCGGGTGGCCGCTCGACAATGCTACGTACGGCGGCACGTGGCTCTACCACATGGAGGACGAGATGGTCTCGCTCGGCATCGTCGTCGGCCTCGACTATCCGAACCCGTACATCTCGCCCTACAAGGAGCTCCAGGCATGTCCCTGCCGCCCTTTCCTCTTCCGTTCCGACTCGCGCTCACCCCTGGCTCTTCCCGCCCGCAGCGTCTCAAGCACCACCCGCTCTTCGCTGACCTCCTCGAGGGCGGCGAGTGCATCGCGTATGGCGCGCGCGCGCTCAACGAGGGCGGGTACCAGTCCATTCCCAAGCTCACCTTCCCCGGCGGTGCCATGATCGGCGACTCGGCGGGCTTCCTCAACGTGCCCAAGATCAAGGGTGCGTTTCTAGTCGCGCGCTTTTGCTGCCGGCGAGCGATACTGACGCGTCGGAGCGCTGCCGGCACGCAGGCACGCACACGTCGATGAAGTCGGGCATGCTCGCCGCCGAAGCGGCCTTCTCGGCCGTCTCTGCCGCCAACGCCGCCGACGAGCCGTCGTCCGCGCCGCTCGACGTCTCGTCGTACGAGGCCGCGTTCGAGCAGTCGTGGGTCGCGCAGGAGCTCAAGGAGGTGCGCAACCTGCGCCCGAGCTTCCACTCGCCGCTCGGCAACTGGGGCGGGATGGCCTACTCGGGTCTGGACTCGATGATCCTCAAGGGGAGGGTGCCCTGGACGTTCCACCACCCGAGCGAGGACTGGAAGGCGACGCGCCCGGCAAAGTGCGCACTTGCCTCCTCCTCTGCTCGTTTCCCCTGCCGGATGAGTCGCTGACTCGCCATTTTCTGTGGCACGCAGGGAGTTCAAGCCGATCGACTACCCCGCGCCGGACGGCGTCCTCTCGTTCGACATCCTCACCTCGGTCTCTCGCACGGGCACGAACCACGCCGAAGACCAGCCCGTGCACCTGCACGTCGAGCCCTCTGCGCGCGCGGCGCACGTCGCGAGGAACGTCGGCGAGTACGCGGGCCTGCTCGGCCGCGTGTGCCCCGCCGCCGTGTACGAGTATGTCGACGCGGAGGGGGCAGAGGCCGATGCCGAGGGCAAGAAGCTCGTGATCAACTCGCAGAACTGCATTCACTGCAAGACGTGCTCGATCAAGGTTCGTGCCAGAGTCGTGCGGCGATCTGATGCGTCGAGACGCCCATTCTGACGCCTTTTCCTGTTTCGCCTCTTCTTCTCTTTCCGCCGCGCTTTCCCCGCTTGTTGCAGGTGCCCACGCAAGACATCACCTGGATGGTGCCGGAAGGAGGCGGAGGACCGAAGTACAGGTACGAAGTCGTCCGCGCTCTTGAATGCCTCGAAAGAACGCCAGAACTGAGTTCGCCATCATCGCCCTTTGCAGCGTCACCTAAGCTGCTCACACCGCCCAGCATCCCTGTGTTCGCTCTTCTGTACCCTTCACCTCGAGCATATCCGCCATTGCCCTCCGAAGTTCAACCTCGCCGCGCCGACGAAGCGCTCTCCCGCATGCCTTCCCCTGCACTTGCCTGCACACACCCAACTACTTTCCCTGTTGTATGCTCCCCTCGTACCTTCTCTCATGTCGAACACGTCGTTATGCAGCCGTTCCGGTCCGATCGCGCTGCCTAGAGCGGAGGAAGAGGAGGGAGGGGAGGAGGTTGAGAAGGTCGCGGCCGTCCGGCGTGTGCTTGTCTCCCGTCCGAGCTTATCAGGTCTCGCCGATGCCGTTGTTCTTCTCCCTTGCCGCTGACCCTCAAAACCCTGCTCCGCTCGCATGCGCAGCCGCCACCGGCGTCCGCGGGGCGATGCGGCGCTGCGGAGGACGAGGGGACATCTTTCCCGAAGCAGGCCTCTTCTCCTCCTCCCGCTTACTAGTAAAGCTTCATCCGCCTGCTGGGTGACTTTGCTCTGTCCGTCGAACCTCATCCTCCACAGAAGCCCGGCCCAGGTGCGCTGTCGCCGCCTCAGTCGAATTCACGCTCATCGATGGACGAGACTGACAGTGGTCTCATCCGCGTCCTAACGCGCTACGCTGCAGCCACTCGTCGTCAGCATGTCTCTCTCGACGACCCCTGCTACGTCCGACCATCCGCTGGCGCCGAAGGGTGACGAGGAGGCGAAGTCGGAATCGCTCGAGGAGACGGCCCGCGGTGCGCCCTGATTCAGCCGCCTTTGCGTGTTCGTGGTCAGGACCGACTCTCATCTGATTATTGCATGTGCAGCGATTCGTGCCGGCCTGGTCGGTGCGTCGTACGGCCCCTACCCGCGTCCTTCCTCCCTTCGCGCCTCTTCGTTTCCCTCGCCGACTGCCTCATCCACTGCGGTCGACCCCGGCACGCCTCGCACGCCGCTCACACGCACGGGCACGTCGACGAGCGTCGGGCTCGAGTCGATTTTCGGCGGCTCGAAGGCAAACCTTCTCGGCTTTCGCATGCGCGACGACGAGCAGCAAAGCAGTTCGCCAGCATCCCATCACGGCGGCGCTTTGTCGGGATTCAAGGAGCACCTCGACGACTCGCTCCCGCTCCCGCCGTTCCTTCCGCGCTCGACGACGGTACAGCACGTCTCGCCGCTGCTCGAGCCTTGCGTAGTCGCGCAGCACCCGCACCTCCTCTGGCTCAAGAGCAACGCCTCGCTCGACGACCTCCTGCACGACCCGTCGCCCGAATTCGACGCCGCGCTCGATCGCCGCGCGTGGAAGCGGCACAACCTCGCCCGCGTGCTCGACCAGCTCTCGCTCCTCGTCGTCACCGTCGTCCTCGTCGGGCTCTTCATGGGCTGGCCCGTCCTCCGCTTCGGCATCATCGGATCGTGGGACGCGGTGCAGCTCGGCGAGCGCGGTGCGACCGGCGCCGGCGGGTACGGTCCCGGCGGGATCAACGCGAGCGGCCTCGTGCCCGTCATCCCCAATCTGCCGAGGCTCGTCGACCGCGACACGCCGCTCGAGGCTTACTACAAGACCGGAGTCGATGGCGACCAGTACGAGATCGTCTTCTCGGATGAGGTGCGTCGGTTAGGCTCGCCGCCGGGCCCCTTTCGTCTCTACTGAGCAACAACGCAGACGCTGACTCCCCGCGGGGGCAACTCGACTACAGTTCAACGTCGATGGCCGGACCTTTTGGCCAGGTGACGACCCGTAAGTACCGCTCCCACATGCACTTCGGACCCTCGCTTCTAGGTCGTGCGCAGTCCCTAGCGCGTGCACCGTATCTGGACTTGCCTCCGGCGCCTTCCGGGGCCAATACCTCCCGCACTTACGCCTGCATTCACTGGCAGGTATTGGGAAGCAGTTGATCTGCGCTACGTATGTTCGCGACACGCACCCTCTCGTTACGGAGGCTTACCGTCCTTGTCCTGCAGTGGGCCACGCAGGTGCCGCTCGTCGACTTCCCGCTCAAGCTCGTTTGGCGACTCTGACGTATATCTCCCGGAACAGGACATGGAATGGTACGATCCGGACGCTGCCATCACGCAAGACGGCAAGCTTGTCATCACGCTCTCGCAAGAACCCTGGAACGGCATGAATTTCCGCTCGGCGATGCTGCAGAGCTGGAACAAATTCTGCTTCACCGGCGGGCTCATCGAGGTGTCGGCGTCGTTCCCGGGCAACTCGCGCGCCATGGGCGCCTGGTGCGCTTGCATTCCTCTGCCGGCAGACATCCAATCAGCCGTTCTTGCGCGCATGTCTCACCAACTACTGTCTGTAGGCCCGGCGTCTGGACGCTCGGAAACCTCGGTCGCGCGGGCTACGGCGGTACGTTGCCTTTCACCCCGCGCGTGCCGTATCTTGGCTTTCCAGGCCGCTCGCTCTCTCGTAACGGACCTTGCGATGCTGACCTTCTCTCATTCTCGTGTAGCCTCTGTCGACGGCACTTGGCCTTATTCGTACGACTCTTGCGACGTGGGCACTCTTCCGAACCAGACCTGGCCGAACGGCACCGCGCCCGAAGCTGCGAGGACGAGCGGTCTGCGTGACTACGGTGGCTCGCTGTCATACGTGCGGCGCTGCTCTCGTCGATGTCTGTCGAGGCCCTCGAGACAGCTGATGCGACGGCCCACAGCTTCCCGGGCAACGCTTGTCGGCCTGCACCTGTCCCGGCGAGGACCATCCGGTGCGTACTACTTGTCGAATCGCCCTCTATCGCGCAAGTCCAGATAGCACAGGTGGGTCCGTGCTGATCACCGCATTCTGTCGCAGGGTCCGAACGTTAATGTCGGGCGCGGAGCGCCTGAGATCGACGTGACTGGTACTCCTAGCGCTTTCCCGACACCTCGAATGCAGTTGAACACGAGACTGACGCGTCGCTCGGCAATCAACAGAGCAGCAGGTTGACTGGCGCGGCACAGGCTCGACGTCGCAGTCGCTTCAGGTCAGACTCGGTCGCTGCGCCGGCGCTTGAGGGCTCAAACTGACAGCTCGTCCTTACAGTTCGCGCCAATGGACTCGGGCTATATATGGCGCAACGAGACGCCGCACTTCCGCATCTTCAACGAGAGCCGGAGCGTCCAGAATCTGTTCACGGGCGCAGTCTACCAGGTGCGTCCGGAATGTGCGGCCTGAGCTCGGCATACTGCTAAAGTCCGCCGCTCGCAGGAGTCGGCGTCGATCATCACGCTCACGGACGAGACGAGCTACGAAGGTCGGGGCTACACGACATTCGGTGCGTGTGCGACTCTTCCGCTCTGCTCTTCTACCCGAGATGGTCTAACACGACGTTGATGTACAGCATTCGAGTACGAGCCGGGACCTGCCGGCAAGATCACCTGGTTTGTCAACTCGACGCCCAGCTGGCAGTTCATGGCGAGCGCGATGGGCCCGAACGCGGAGACGCAGATCGGCCAGCGCCTCGTCAGCGAGGAGCCCATGTCAATTAATCTCAATCTCGCAATCAGCCCAGTGCGTCTGGATGGGACTCGTCCGAAAGCGACAGGCCTTTGCTGACGCGAAACGCTCCTTCCCTCAGGCCTTTCAACCACCCGACTGGTCTCGCTTGACTTTCCCCGGCCACCTCAGGATCGACTACGTCCGCGTCTACCAGAAAGGCGTGCCGCGCATCGGCTGTGACCCGCCCGACCACCGTGCGTCTCGCCTCTCGTACTTCGCACCCGACAGTCGTGTTCCCGATCTTTCGCTCACGAGTGCCGGCTTGCGCCCGCAGCCACTGCCGAGTACATTGCGCGCCACCCCGACGTGTACAGCAAGTGCGTGCGCATCCCGCGAGCCTCGAAGAACACTACTGACCCGCCTCGACAGCCCAAACTTGACCGTCTTCCCGCACCCTTTCCCCAAGAACCGCCTCGGCGAAACTGGCTGCACTTGATCGGCCCCGTACACAGCTCATCCAGACTCTGTGTCGGCCGTAGACCCTGCATGCCGCATACACGACCGCTTCTTGCCTGCCGCATCCTGTAGAAAGATCACCTCGGTCTTGATCCGTGCATCGCCGACCCTCGCCACGCGATGCCGTGCTTTCGACGGCTTCGGCAGAGATCCGCGCTCGGACGAAGAAGGAGGAAACGGTCGGTCGCATTCGGCGAGAGGAAGAGCGGGGTTGCTGGAAGCCTGGATGTGCTGTGACGGCCGCGACTGATCGCGAGAGCCATGCGACTGCGATTCCCTCGCGGGAAGAATGCTGCTGCTCAGGCTCACGGGAGAGCGCGGCACGCTCGTAGTCTAGGCGGAGGTTGCGGCGGGAGACGAGAGGGACAAGGGGGAGCAGGCGGGACGGGACGACGAGGCCAAGGATGAAGCAGTCCGCGGATTCTGATCCGGCCTACGAGCTCGATCTCGCGTGATCCAGAGTCCGAGAGCGGGGCTGGGCGTGCCTGATTTCCCGCAGAGTCTGCCCTTCCCTCGCTCTTCCCGCTCAAACCCCCTGGCGAAAGCTCGAGCTCAGCTCCTGGTGGCGCCAGTGCACGAGCACGGCGAGGGCACCGGGCTTGAGCGCTCGAGGGACGCGCTTCCGCCTGACGTTTTCGTCGCTCGCTTCAGCGGTCCGGCTGCCGACTCCCCACCGCCATGAGCTCGACGTGCGAGGTCGTGCCCGGCGAGGCGACCGTCGTGACTGCTGTCGAGACTGCCTTTGTACCGGAGACGCAGCTCGTGGGTCCTCTCGCGACTTGGGAGGTTGCGACGGCCTCGCTCACTTGTTGATTGTTGACAGTCGACGGCACCCGGCTCAACCTTGACCTCGTCCTCGGCGGTCGTGACGAGCAACTGCCTCTTGCCGACTGTGCTGGGCGACCTTGCGCTCTGCTCGACGTCGACGAGCTTTGTGCCCGTCGAGACGACTGTGCCGGTGCGTTTGCGCTGACCTTCCACCGCTCTTGCACAAGCTGACCAGTGCCACGCGCAGGGCTCTGTGGTAACTATCACGAGTACGCGGACATCGCTAGTCACCTCGCTCGAAACGCGGACAGGTCCCGCCAGCACGCGGTGCTCGGCTCTCCCCACTTCGGCACCCTCTGCGCCGACGACGACTCCAACATCGGCGCCTACGTCGTCAAGCATTCCGGAGCCATCTACATCAACTGAGCTGTCGACGACGACCATAACGTCCAGTTCGACTGAACCCAGCAGCTCCTCCACTCGCCCATTCACAACTCTCCCTTCTTCCGACTCGCCGTCCACTTCGTCCAGCATTCCAGCGTCCACCGAGCCGTCCGAGGCAGAGGTTCGCCGATCCACGTCGTATATCACCTCCTACCTCACTATTGTCGACTCGTCTGGCCGCACCATCACGAGCGCCTCGGCCATCCCGACCATGCTCAACGTCGCCGGGTCCGGCGGGTCGGGCAGCAACGCCGGTGCTATCGCAGGTGGTACCGTCGGCGGCGTGGTCGCGCTCGCGCTCGCCGTCTTCCTCGTGTGGCTCATGCGCAAGAAGGGCTTCTTCGGCGGCAACGACGACGAGATCGAGGAGGACGTGTGGGAGCCGCGGGCGCACGGGCAGTTCTACGGTGGCACAGGCTCTCGTCGTAGTGGCGGAGGCGGAGGAGGCGCGGCTGCGGTGGCCGGCGGGCGCATCTCGCCGGACGAGAAGGCCAGCGACGAAGACCGGATGGTCGATGCGGCGACGCTCGAGCGGCATCGAAGCTGGTACAACAGCTTGCGAGGGCACGGAGACAACTACGAGGACGCCTACGATGGCGAGATGGTCCAGCGGGCCCCGTCACCCGGGCCGAACGCAGCCCTCGGCGCGGCCGCGTTCAGTGCAGGCCCGGGCTCTTCAGGCTCGCATGCTCCGCAACGCTCGCTGTCGAACCGCGTCTCTGTCTACTCGCAGAGCTCGCGTTCGCACGAGACGCATGCGCCGCGCGCTCCTCCCATCCCGCTCCCGCCCGTCCCCATTCCCGATCACCGCCTCTCTCAACTGTCGCAGTACGGCTACTACCAGCCCTTCGCTCCTCTACCATACGGCGATGCCCCTGTAGCGCGCTACGGCTCTCCTCCACCAGGAGCCTACGCCCAGCCTGTGTTCGAGCGTGCGCGCTCGACCTCGCCGCCTCCCGTCCCGACCGCCCCGCTTCCCGCACACTCGCCCGTTTCGCGACAGCGCTCCCTTCCTGGCCTGGCGATCCCAGCGCACATCCGGGCCGAGTCGTACGGGCCTCGTCCTTCCTTAGAGGTCCTGCAGACCGGCCAACGCGGGCCGACCTCAGGCTCGTCGTCCGCGGCGCCCTCGCGTGCGCGGACCAACGAATCGTTCAACTCGGCGACTACAACGCCGCATTCGCTCTCGATGCCGGCACTGAGCCCATCCGACAGCGTCTCGACTCTCGCTACTCCGCCTCTCGCAACCCCGTCTCCCGCCGCCGCCCCGCCCTCCTTCCTCCGCGGCGCACCGCTGTCGGATCAGCACACGAGCGAAAACCCTCTTCTCCCCGTCATGCCGTCTCTCGAGCGGCTCAAGGCTCCGCGACCGACTTTCGGTCGGACCGAGAGCGCCGACTCGGTCCTCCATCCCTCGCAGTGGCTCGGCGCCCGCATCGCCAACGCCGATGACGGCAGCGTGCTCGACGTTGAAGCGGGCAAGATTATTGACGCTGACGGCCGCACGGCCGCGAGCAAGTCGTCGAGCTGGGCGGATCCTGCCGGCGAGCAGGTGCAGCTCGACACGCCGCAATACATCGCTCGCGTCGGCGGGTGATCGAGCGTCACTCCTTGAGGCTGTCTTTGTCGTACCGGAGTACCCCTGTTGCATGTCTGTACCCTTCTCTGCATAGCTCTCCTCCTTGTCTCCTCCCCACCCCTTTTCGCCCTTTCTGTCTTGCTGTTGCGGTGGACCTTCTGATCTTTGGCTCACCCGCCTTTCTCATCATGCTCTAATACCACCAGCCATGATACGAGGATGTCGGAATACTCTTGAGTAACCGAGAGCGCGATGACCTGGAAGTTGATGAAGGGTCGGTCAGAAGAGCGTGTATGTCCGCGTCTGAGCGGATCGGCAAGCGAGCATGGTAAGAGTGCACGGACTGAGCGCAAAGTGGACGGCAGGCAGCGAGCAAGAGCTAGCGATCCTACATGGCGGACACCGCCTCACAGCTTGCAGAAACAATGACTTTTCGCGCCTCCAACTGCACCAGGGCGCTTCGGTCCGAGCGGTCAGGGGTCCCAGGATGCTCGTGCACCACCGTAGCAACCGAGAAGGCGCAGCATGGGTGTTGCAGGAGGAGGAGGAATTCCGAGGCCCGAGAGTTCGGCCACGCTCTATTGTCCCGCCGTCCGTCTCCGGGCGGAGCGCTGGGCACCCTCAGGCAGAATGCAACTAGAAGGGAGGGGAAGCTGCTCCGAAGGCCGTTCGTCCGTGCTGACGCGAGGAGAAAAAGACGAGTGGAGGCAGATCGCCGCGCCGGACGCGCTGACGGAGGCGAGTTTCCACGGAAACGGAGGGAGCCATGACAGAAGGCACAGGATCGAATTGCCAGGGGCCTTGCAGTGAAAGTCAGCTAGTCTCTGCAGAGTGTGCACGGGCAGAAGCGGGCGGAGGCAGGGCCACCGACTCGGAGGGAAAGTCGTCGAGTCGTCGCAACTCAGAAGCCCGAGGACCGCAACCTCGGCAAGGATCCGCGCCAACTTCTTTCGCTCCTCTCGACCCCGTCAGCGAGCTCGGCCACTGTCCTTGCCCTGTCTACGCTTTGCTTGCAACCTTCGCAGCGCGCAGTAGGCCCGCTTAAGCCATGCGCGCCGTCGCCCTCGCCCTGGGCGCCCTCTTCGCCGCGAGCGCTGCTCTCGCCGCGCCTTCGCTCGGCTTCGCAACCGACGTCGATGTTCGCGACGAGCCCGCACGACGGCTGCTCCTGCCTCTCGTACGCCGCCACGGAGACGACGAGGACGAGGACGAGGGGCACGACGAGCATGCTGAGATGAGCATGCACGGTTCACATTCCTCGGCTTCGTCGCCTCATCCGCCTGAGGACGAGCACAGCCACCACAACTCGCACGCGGCGCCGCTCCTCGAGCTCAACGAGACCCAAATCCTGCTCCACCACTCGCCCGACCCGCCCTCGTACTTCGACTTTGACCAGGAGGAGGACGGCAAACCCGCGCTCCTCTACGTCCACATCGCCCTCATGATCCTCGCCTTCTTCGTCCTCCTGCCGCTCTGTACGTGACTGGTATCTCTCGGCCACGCCCGGCTTCAAGAGAAGGCAAAATCGCTGACTTTTCGCCGCCTTCACCGTCTCAAACAGCCATCTTCCTCAAGGCTGGCCGCTCGGCACTGTCCATCATTCCGCAGACTGGCTTCCTTGCGACCTCCATTCTCGGGTTGTTCTTTGGCCAGGTCCGTTGTGCTTTCATTTCGGTGATCGAGCGCAATGTCAACCGGATGAGGGCTGACATCCCTCGATTGTCTCGGTGTTGACGGCGCCTTTCTCCCGCTGCTGCGTACAGGTGTACAATGGTCTGACGCCCAATATGTACGAGAAGTCGTCGCACACGTCGTGGGGCTGGGCCACGATGGTGCTCGCCGTCGGCCTCAACGTTCTAGACGTTGCCCGCTTCCTTCTTCGCTTCACTCGCTGGGGCAACTCGCTCGGCGCCAAGCTCGCGGGCTACTCTCTCTCGCGCCAAAGCGAAGAAGGCGAGAAATCTGCGGAGGAGCATGACGGTGTGGTCTTCCAGCTTGGCGACGATGACGATGCCGCTTCCGAGGTGGACCGCCTCGTCTCTTCGCCCGTCGAGATGAGCACGCCTGAGCGCACCGGCGTGAGCTTTGAGGACGACCGCACAGCGCAGTGGAGCAATGCGGCGGCGCGGCACACCGAACCCCTCTCGCGCAACCACTCGACCTTTTCCGACTCGGACACCGTCTTCGACACCGCTGGGCCCGACTCGCTCCGCCGCGGCCATGGCGACGCTCACGAGGTCGAACGTCCGGCCTCGCAGCGGCAGCAGCTCCGCAAGTACGGCGGCCTGTTGCTCGACTTTGCCGAGCGCTTGCTCTTGATCCTCGCCTACATCGAGGTGTGCACCGGAATCATCGTTTGGACGGGCACGTGCCGCGAGCGCTACTTGAATGGGTGCGTCAATCTTCGATTGCGGGCAAAGAGAGGATCGGAGGACTGACGCCGTGTGGATCTCGATGCAGCTGTCTCGCCCACATCATCAAGGGTGCGTTATCTACCACGCCAGCTGCATATCGGAACAAGGACTAACGAAAACGATAAACAGGCTCGATCTTCTTGTGGTACGGCCTCCTCACTTTCGGTCGGTACTGCGGCGCCTTCTCGGCTCTCGGCTGGGCATGGAACCGCCACCCGGCCAAGTCGCACACCATCTGGACGGCTGAGTTCGTCGAGAGCCTCGTCATCTTTGTGTACGGTTCGACGAACACGTGGATGGAGCGGATGGGTAAGACGGGCGCTTACAGCGTCAAGGACGTTCAGCACATCTCGATTGCCATCATGTGCGTCCCGCTCGCTTGAACTCAGCTGATCCCGGGACGACAAGCTAATCGAGATTTGTACTTTCAGGTTCTGGGCAGCCGGCGCACTCGGCATGGTCCTCGAGTCGCGTTCTATCCGCGCATGGCTCTCGACGCCCGCTGCTCAAGCGTCCGGTCGCTCGCTCAACGCTATTGCACCACCTGCTTCGGCTTCGGGGTCGTTCAACCCGTTCCCGGCTCTGTGCATTGGCGTTACAGGTGCGTCAAGTGCTGCAGCCGGCGTCGTGCCAGCTTGTCGCGGCAGCAGTAGCTGACTGATTCTTCCGCCCTCGCAGGCGCAGCGATGGCGGCGCACCATCAGACGTACCAGTTCCAGGTCGAGATTCACGTTCTGTGGGGCAACCTCCTCGCGGCGTTCGCCGTCTTCCGCTTCCTCACCTACTTCTTCCTCTACCTCCGCCCACCCGCATCCATCCTTCCGTCCCGCCCACCGACCGAGGCGCTCGCGGCGCTGTGCTTGACCAGCGGCGGTGTCGTCTTCATATTGTCGACGGAGCAGATCACGTTTGCGGCGATGCGGCACCACTTCGACGACATGATGGTGAGTACCACCTGCTCTGCCGTTCTCGCCCAGTTCCCAGCTCAGTCCACTGTATCTGCAGGCGTTCCTCAACTTGACGGTCGCGGCTGTCCTCGCCTGGTTCTTCTGGATTGCGGTGCTCTTTGGCATCAAGGGTGCGCCGATTTCCCTTGCCCTCCTCTTTGCCCGTGTGCTCCGTCCAGCGGCTGTTCCCCTGGCGCCGCTCACAAGTCAGGGCTCGAAACATCTAAGGAGCCAGCGGCTGATGCTGTCTCTCGCATAGGTTGGGCGCTCGCGCGCAACGCTCCTCAGTCGTCGCTCGCGCTCCGCGCCAAGGATGTTGCGTCGCCTTAATCCTGCTCGGTCCACCACGTCCGCTCGTCGTTCCACCTAAACCTCGCACTGCTTCCTTCTTTTCACCTACTTTGCCTAATCACCCGGCCCACCTAGCTCGCCTCCCTTCGAAACTTTCTTGTCCATGCTTTTCACTCTTCTTTGTCGCTCTAGACGACTTGACTGCACCAGGATACATTCGACGGCGGCCCGCAAGTCTGCCCTTCTCGCGCCGTTCGTGCCGAGATGCCAATACCTACCACCGCCAACTCCTAGTCTTCCCTTAATTGATTGGACCTCGCCACTCCTCCTTACTTTTGATGTACTTAGTAGCTCTTTCGTGAACCGGTAATCTCGACGCTCTGCGTTCCCGGATGCTTGTATGAAGGCCCCGGACAGAAGGGACGGTTGCATGAAGGCTTATGATCCTGCGCAGAGCGAAGCGACTCAACTCTAGCTCTTTGCGCGTGCTCGTCAAGCTCAGGCTGCCTGCGTGCAAATGGGGTTGACAAGTCACCCTTGCGAGTACAGCAGCACAGGGTCGCGTGAAACGTGACCTTCTCAATCGCGCGAACGCTTCCTCGCCCGCACATGCGACAGTTCGCCTAGATGCGCTCACAGCACAGCGCACTGGTACCTGTTCGAGCCATCCGTTGAGCCGGACTGCGCAGCTGTCGGTCCGCGCCTTCTCAAAGCGCGTTCCTCCCATTCCCGAAGCGGCGCTCGAGCTTCGGTCAGGATCATTTCACCCACTTCCTCTGTAACGGCATGCGCCGTACCGGCTTCGGCTGCGAGCTTCTTTCGCGCGCTTGCGCCATCCCTCGCAAGCATACAACAGGCGGGCGGCAGGGCAGCGCGAAGCCTCTCCTTCCTCTACGCTCTGAGGCGATGTGACGGGAGACCGCCTGGCGTTTTGGGTGACACGGTGCGGGGGTGCACCCTCTTGTGCAGGCGCAGAGACGGGAAAAGAAGCACGGAGGCAAAGAAAGAATACTGTTGCAAAAAACTTTCTGCTTGCCAAGCCGCTACGGTAGGTACCGACCGGTACGTACCGACGACACGGATTTCGTCTTCTCGAGCGAACTGCGCGATGCGCTCCGAAGTCATTTGCATGAGGGTTCCCGCACGGGGCGGGCCGCGGCGGCGGCGCGAAGTCATGCAAATCGGCTAGACGCGTTGAAAGTTGGGCCACTGGCAGATGAGCGACGATGCCGAGCAGCAGTGGGGTCGCAATTTGTTCGTCGACGTCTGGCCTCGCATCGCAGCGCGTGCGGGAATTGCGCGGCGGAGTCCCGCTCTGCAGAAGTGCGGGAGCAAGGGGTCTCCGCCGTCCGGCGCTGTCGAGCCGAACGTGCTCGTAGTCCCGGCGCGTCGCAGCACGCACGCGTGCGCGTGCAGCATGCTGAGATTGCCCCTGATCACGGCCCAGGCAGCAAAGAGGCAGACAGAACCGTGGAAAGACGATCGAAGCGTAAGAGCGGGCCCGGGCACGGCTTCGATCGCAAAACAGATACGATCTGAGACAACGCTAATATACCGGTATCCAGCCGGCTGGCGGACCGGCTCTCGGAGAGTTCCAACTCGTGCAAGTTCGGGAGGCCCAGGCAGGGCAGGGCAAGAGCAGGCGTTGGGTCGACGCGGCAGATTCGCAGGGCTCGATGAGCGCAGTCAAATTGGTAGCACGGAACGAGCAACCCGGTGTCAGTTCTGCCAGCACCGACGAAAGCGCAATAGCGGCGCGTGAGACGGAGGTGCTGGGTAGGTAGAGGAGGAAGAAGAAGGAAGCGAGACGAGAGCGAAAGCGTCACGCGCGCAGCGGAGCTGATACGGAGAGTCTGAGAGCCTGACGCACGCTGTCGGCTCGAGGACCCATGTCATTGAAGGTGAACAAGATCTGCAAAGGGTCGACAGCGAGTTCAACAAGCGCTCTTGAGCCTTCTTGCTCACGTCGCGCCTTGCCCGACCACGGTGTCGCTTGTATGTAGGTAGTGCGCGTTGTGCTGGAGATCTTGCGTTCCCGTCTCTGCCCTCTCGCCCTCCCGTAAAGCCGCTGCCCTGATGTTAGGTACTGTAGGTATGCCCTCGCCGGTGGAGGGCTCTGGCAACTGGAACGTGGTCGAGCATGCAATCTCCAGCCCGGCTCATGAGCGGGCCGGTTGTCTTCTGCGCCGGCGAGTTGCCAGCGAGCGGCGGGAGACGGTCCGACGGGAGGAAACAAGGTTGGCACCGGCGCGGGATCGCCGAGGCACGCCAAGGGCTCGATCCCGGCGCATACACTTTCGCGCTAGTCAGCGAGGGTAGGTACATATAGACTGCGCGTTCTCGCCCCTCGTTTGCTGGCAGCGGCGCATCCTCATCGTCCCGCCTGCGCTGAACCGCAACACTTGCTCTTGCACCGACCCAGCTCGACTCGGTGCACAGACGACCTGCGCCGACCTGCGAATTGAGGCCCTGCACCACTACGACATGGCCGCGTCCGCCGCTGTCGACAAGCCGCGAAGCAGCTTCGTGCTGAAGCTCCATCAGTGCGTCCTCGCGCTCCTACACGCTTATCTGCCCCTTCCAGCCTCTCTATGCATCCGCCTATACGAGAGGGACCCACCTGCACGGGCTGCAAGCAGTGATGGCTGACCAAGCCCCTATCTCTGCCTCAGGTTGCTGTCGGCGCAGCAGCATCCCGATTACCTCCACTGGCTCAACAACGACACGTTCGCCATCACGAGCATCGACTCGCAGGCTCGCGTCGCGCTGGCGCCGCAGTGGGACTTCAGGTCGTGAGTCGCACGCGCTTCTCTGCGTCCGGCCCGGTCGAGGTGGGGCGGCGGGATGTGACGCGCGTCGACTTCTCGCTTGAGACCTGTCTGCGCACAGGCACCTCTGCGTTGCAGAGACTATTGCGCCGACGGCCTCAGCCGAGGAACGACACGCGTCGTTTGAAGAAACCGATGCTGATGCCACGGCCAACCCTTTCTTCCTGCCTCCCGCGCGTATAGCCTCTCGTCGTTCATCCGCCAGCTCTCGTACTACTCGTTCAAACGCTTGTCGGACCGTCGCCGCTCCGCCGAACGTCGTTCATCCTTGCCGGCCTTCATCGTCTTCACGTGCGTTGCGAGCCTGCTCAACGTTTCTCGTTTGATCCCTCTGACCTGAGTGAACACGAACTGCACAGTCATCCGTCGGGCTGCTTCGTCCGTGACGACCAGAACAAGGCTATGACAATTCAGCGCAAGCTGAGGGCGCGGAAGCCGACGACGAAGCGGAAGAAGAATCCGGCCGATACAAACGCCAACTCCTCCGCTACGCAGGACCAGGACTTCCAGGACGGATCGGCTTCGCCCGAAGAACGCGGACTCGACTATGACGAGGAGCAGCAGCCGACTCAGACGCAGGCCGGTCTCGCAAACTACCAATTGCCTGCGTGGAACGCCCTCGAGGCACGGGGCAGGACCATCCGTTCGTCGCCGCGTCCCATTCCCGGCGCGAGCATGCAGCAGGTGCCTGGATACGACGGGCACTCGCCGTACAACACTGGCTACCCCTCGCCTGTTTCCGCGCCTTCCACCTCGACCTTCTTTCCTCCGGCCCAGCAATCAGCTTACTACGCTGCACCCGGGCCTTCGCCTAATGAAGCCATATACTATTACGCCGCTGCGCCTCAGCAGCAGACGGCATACGGCGGGTCGCACAGCCCGTTCGCTGCGTACGCGTCGAACGAACTTCCGCCCTTGCGCACGGTCACGTCCGGCTTGGTTGTCCCGCCTTCGCCGCCGCCCGAGCAGTACGTCGCCACCTACTCGCCTCAGCGCGCCGAACCAGCCGTCTACCAGTCCCAGGCACACTTCGACGACGAGGAGAAGACTCCGTCGCCCGTCGCAGACTCGTATAAGAGCCACGCCCCGCTGTACTACTCAACGTTGCCGACGCAGGGTGCACCACTACAGGCAAACCAGCAGCCGCACCTCGTCTCGAACTCGTACTACCCCGCCGGCTTGACGCATCAGCCTCACCCTTCTGTCGCCCAGTCGCACCTTGCGCAGCAGCTTACTGAAGTCAAGCCCTTCTACCATCTCGCGGGCGAGAACGGCGTCGCATATGCCTCGGCCCCTCTTGGGGCCGTCTCGCGCGCTTGAGCGCCTTCTCGAGCATCTGTACCCGCCGTGATCGTTCATACACGCTCTGTTGTCGACATACACCCACATCTGTGCATACCCTTTGCCTCTCGTCTACTCACACCGCTTCATCCGTACCCCCGAGGCCTTCCTTGACGTTTCTCCACTTGCACGCTCCCGCTGCATCATCCGTACCCTCTGGCGCCGGGCTGTACATTCACCTGTCGTACACCGTTGTTGATAGAACTCTGCCCCTCGTTCCTCCGTCCGTGCCTTAGCTCCCGACCGTCCGCAGTCGACGACAGAGCCCTTCCTTACTCCGTACCGTCTTTGCATGCGCCGCTTCAAGCGTGCATCGCGCAATCTGACCGCAAATACTCTGTCCGTTCCGCCTCGAGAGAATAGCGACTGTCCCGTCTCTGCGAGCTCGCGACAGGCAAGACCCAATCGTCTACTGGTTGCAACGTGACGCGAAACGACAGAATATACAAAGCCGACGTCGAGACGTGTAGGAAAGCGTCACAATCAGCTTGACCGTCTCAAGCGAGACCGAGGCGGCGCTTCTTCGTTGCGATCTCGTCGCGCAGCATCAAGACCCGCGACTCGAGCTGTTCCGGTAGTGCGGAACGATCAACACTATGCCGGCGCGAGTCGAGCGCGAAAGCGTAACGCACCCTTGTCTTCAAGTCGTACTCGCCGAGCGCAAGCACCGCATCCAACCACGCTTCGGCGCGCCTGAACCTGTCCCTCCAGATCTTCTTCGCCTCCTCTGTCTTCTTACCCTCGTCGACTCCGCGCTCTCGCATCTCGAGGTCGCCGCCCTTGAGCTCGACGACCGCGCGGTGCCACCCCGCGAACGCCGGGACCCACTTCTCGTCACCTACTTGCTCGGGCGTTGCCGCGAGGATGGCGTCGAGGAAGGCTGCGGCGGTAGGGAGGTGCGCCGGGTCCGAATGCGAGAGCGAGGCGTAGAGCACGCCAAGGAGGAGGTCGCGGATCAGGACCTCCGAGGGCGTGTCGAGCTCGTCCGAGGGGGAGACGACGAGCGGGACAGAGGGGGCAGAAGAGGAGGACGAGAGGTTGGTACCGCGGCGCGACAGAGTCGAGGGTGTGCGACTTGAGGTGCGGCTAAGGTTGGTTGGCGAGTGGGACGCGGATGCGGAGGGAGAAGAGGCGGTCGGGCCGAAGCGAGGCAGCGGCGTGAAAGACGAAATTAGGTCGATCTGTTTCTGCACGCCGCTGGCGGGTGAGCGACCACCGACGGTGGCCCAGAAGAGGCCGAGCTCTGCGTGACAGCGGACGTTAGGTGTGCTGAGCGCGCGTGTGCGAGAGCGAAACTCGGCGCACCCATGGCGTTGCTGATTCGCACAACCTCCCAGACCTTCGCATCGGGCTTGACCCTTCCCTTCTGGATCCACCTATCGAGCTTGGCCTTGTTGGCGTCGCCCCTCCGGACGATAAAGGTCTCAGTGACGGGCTTCTCGCCGAAAACGCGCTTCTGCTGGCACAGCGAGGGGAGGCGGTCGGACAGCCCTTCGACCCGCGTGACGAGCTCCGGTGAGAGCGTCTCGCCTGCGAGACGCTGCGTGTTGAGCGCATCGATGAGCGCGCCAGCGGCAATCGCGATGTAGCTGCAGGAAGGATCGGTCAGGCGAAGAACGCTCGAGAATGGTCAACAGCGTCGGGGACGGACGTCGCGTGAGACCAGCTGTTCATCCTGCGAATCCGAGCGAAGACGGGTCAGCTTCTGTCCGCCACGGGCAAACTTCCCGACGCACTCGCACATCCGCTCGAACGAATTTGCCGTATCGACAAAGCGCGCCTGCGAGAGGTACAGCCACGAGAGCTGCAGTTGAGCGCCCAGTGTACACTCAGCGCTGATTCAGTACAAGACGGCGGTGAGTGTAAGATCAAGGTGCGCCAACGCACCTCGAATACGAGCAAGCTGTCCGCCTCCCTGAACGTGTTGCCCGCCTTCTTCTCCTCGACGAGCGCCTTCTCAATGATGGCGATGGCGTCGTCGCTGCGGCGCTCGTACCGCGCGAGTTTTGCGCGGTTGAGGACCCAGAGCGTGCCGTGTGGGAACTTGGTGTGCACGCGCGAGAGGATGCGCGACATGCTGCGGAGGTAGTGCGGCTCGGAGGCTTGCCAGCCGGACACTACGCGGGGGAATACGTCAGAAGGCCAGGAAGAGCTTGAGGCCGAGGATTATAAGCGCACTGAGGAGGATGAAGCCGTAGAACGTGAGGAGCGTCAAGCTGGCGAAGAAGCCATGCACGTCGTCGCCAGCTGCGAGTCACGCAACACGTTAGCGGTCGCCGTCAATGATGCTCGAGTGGCCAGTAAGCGTACTGGCTGATGCGACCGTGAGTAGCTTGAGCGCGATCGGGCGGTTCGAGTTGGAGAAGCCGAACCACGAGATGGCCTTGCGCATCTTGGGCGGGAGCACTGCACGACGCACCACACTTCAACGTCTCTCGTCCGGGGTCGGGAGCGAGGTCAGGTAGACGCACTCGAGAAGATCAAGCCAAACATGCCCGACCCCAGGGCCGCGCCGGAGATGACGAGCGTAGTGAGCGCATCGCCAGCCCACAGCGGCTGCGGGTGTGCGTCGGGGTCGTCGGTCGCATCGGCGGCGACCTCCTCGCCCGCAAGCGTAACCTTCTTGTCGAGCCCGTCGGCTAGGTCGGACACGGATTCGGGGCGCGAAGGCATATGCGATCCGGGCGCTGAGGCGGCGCCTGCTGCTGGCAGAGTCCCAGCTGAAGATGACAGGGCGGCGGAAGACGCCGCATGTCGAAGGGGCGTAGCAGCCGGTGTAGCCTTCTTGCGACCCCAGCCAAAGAAGCCCCCTCCGCCGCTGCTGCTCAGAGACGACTCGGCCGGCTTGGTCGTCTGCGCAAGGTAGTTCTCGTTGAGCTTGCGAAAAACGGAGTCGAGCGATTCGTCCTCTTCAACGCCGTCGGGAAAGACGGTCTTCTGGATCGACATGAAGATCTGCGGGATCGGGTTGTTGCGCACGTCAGTCCAGCTGCAGCTGCGGCAAAGGAGAGCAGAACTGTACCTTGTAGGCCTTATTGAGCTTCCAGATGGCCTTCGCGAACTCGACGTAGGATTCCGACATGATGGCAACGAGGGCTTGCCCGATAACGGCGTCTCCGTTCAGAAGCTGCAGGCGCCGGAGGGCAGATGAGCAGAAGTCCAAGATGCGCAGAATCGAGTGACTGCGGACCTTGAACTCCGTGCCTGCCGGATACGCTCCCGCAGTGTCGCCCTTTGGCCGTTTGGCGTTGGCTTCTGCGCTTGCAACCGTCTCTGCCTTCAGGAGCGTGTCCGTCGCCTGTTCCCTTGGAGTGATCAGCCTTGCGGGACGTAGTAGAGGGCGAGAATGCAAGACGAGCCTCGCGCAACTCGGCATCTTCGCGCGAGAGGATGGCTTTGAGGAAAGCAGCGATCCCGAGTCCGACGAGGTGGAAAGCCGAGTCGGGTTTCGCGCGCAGGATCTGCATGGCGCTGTCGAGGTCATTGTCGAGGAGACCCTCGAAGCTGGAGCGGCACGGACATAGCGAGTGTCAGTGCTGCGAATCGTTCGGGTGAGCGGGAGCGTGCTGGTGTCGACGGTGTGATCGCCACCTTCGGGTTCCGCAGGTAGCTCAGCGGTTGCAGAGACAGCCCGAGCATAGTGCAGCTGGTAGTACGCGGTCCAGGAAGGAGTGGATGCACCTGCCGAAGCAAGGTGGAGCGGCAATCGTCAGCTCGGCGTCGCACTCGAGCGAGAAGGCGAGAGCTGGGCGGACCCTTTCGTGGCGTCCTCGATCTGAGCGAGGACCGTCGTTCTGCTCGTCATTTCGGCGTGCGAGCCTTCGGCGTAATGGGAAGAGCGACAGGAGCGAGTGCGAACCGCTTCGGCGATGAGGACGGCAGGCGGTCGCGGCACCGCAGCAACACCTTCCTGGGCGACTTGTAGGGTCTAAAATGGTGTAAAGACCGTCTGTAACTTTCTCGACGGACCCGCTCAAGCCTTTCAGCGAGACGGGCTGAGCTGGAGAGGCTCTCGCGCGAACGAGGCGGTGCTGGCACGTTCGTCCCGCCGCAGCACTCGCTCCGGGCGCCTGAGACGACCTTGTATAGGCACAGAGAAAGGCTACAGACGGTCTACAGTCGCTCCCAGCGCACCCGGCGGTGGCGGCGCGTTGCGGCTCGTCTCTTGTTTGCTCCTCTCGCGCCGACAACGCGCTCTCACCCGCCGACAACCGCTTCTTGAGGCTCACGGAGGGTCCGCAGGGACAGAAGAAGAGCTCATGCAGGGCCTGCTTGCCTCGAAGCACGCGCCCGCGCCCGGTCCGTCACGCTTCACCCTCTCGTCCGCCAACCTCGCCTCGCACACCTCTGCGCACCCGGCCCGCCCGTCGCGCACCGTCCAGCAGTACCTCGCACACCCGGCAAACGTGCAGGGTGCGTACGACCTCGCGCCAATCGAAGATGACGACCTTGTGCGCGAGTTTGACGGCGTGCGCACCCCGCCCGAGGTCAGGCGGCTGCTCCTCGCCGACGTGGAAGGCTCGGGTGCTGCTAGCTGGAGCGGAGAAGTACGCGAGGGGCGCGGGAAGGATCACGCGAGGGACGAGGCGCTCGTGCTGCACCCGTTCGGCAACGACGACCCGCTCGCGCGGAAGCGTAGCGGCGCCGACTCTGCCGCGGCGCCGCGCGAGCGCAAGAAGCCTCTCGTCGCTGACGCGCTGAGGGGTCGCAACCGCTCGTCGGCGCCCACCTCTCTCGTGCTTGGCGCGCAAGGCGACACGGTTGGCAAGGAGAATGCGGCACCAGGTAGCGCGGCGAGCAGCGTGCTCGTGCCGCGCATGCAACGGCTGAGCGAAGGGTGCAAGAAGGGCAAGGGGAAGAAGAAGGAAGTCATGCGTGACGGACGAAAGGGTAAGGGCGGGAAGTTGCGCCAGGAGGCGGATGAGCAGGACGAACTGGACGAGATCGAGGAGCGTACGTCCGCCTTCCACTTCTTTCGAGCAAGCTCGCATACGATTTCATCAGCTCACGTCGTGTGATTTGTATAGGCCTTCGCGCTCGCCGCGAGCGTCGCCGCGCCAAAGCGCTCATCCGCAAGGATCTCACCCTTTCGTCCACCGCCGTCGGGACCGCTGCCGCCGCCAAGGTCAAGGATGCGCAGCGTGCGCGTCAAACCGACAACGAGTCGTCCGAGGAGGAGGACGGGCAGGAACGCGGCAGGGGAAAGAGGCGCAAGCGGGAGACGAAGGAGCGCGAGAGCAGGAAAAGGGTGCAGGAACTGGGCAAGCCGAAGAACGTGGGACCCGAGCGGCTGACGGTGCGTTGCAACTTCTTTTCCTACCGGACTCATGAGCTGATAATCCGCGTGTCTTGCTTATAGCTCAAGCCCAAGCCGGTGCTCGGCATCTTCAACCAGGGGAAAGCGTCGCAGCGCACGAAGGTCGGCAAGAAGCCACGTGAGCTCTCCTTATCATTGTCTTTAGCGAGCCTCTGCACTTCTGAGGCGGAGCTTTGCTGACGCTCGAGTCGCTGTGCAATAGATCACGACCTCGCCTTCTCCGAGCTCGCCTTCCTCAACCCGCCCGCACCGTCCTCCCCTTCCACTCGCTCAAATTCGTCCTTGCCCGTCGAAGATGACGACGACGCTCACGAGACGACTCGCAAACGCCGTTCCTCCGCCACTGCCGCTCCCGCACCCGCACAAACCGGCCAGCCGCGCACGTACGGGTCGAAAGCCCCGCGCCGTCGCTCCTCCGCCGCAGGCCCGACATTTTCGCGCGACACAGCCCTTCCCGCCGTCGCCGCTGCCGAAGGCTTTGCCACAGCGCAGGCGCAGGAGAAGTACAAGCAGCGCCCTCGCCCGCTCCGCTTCTCGCACGTCGAGATCCCCTCGTCGCGCCACTCTGCCTCCCCGCGCGCCGAGCAGCCGGCGCAGCGCTCGGGCCTGAGCGCGGGAGGAACGGACGGAGCGAGCGCAGCGACGGGCGAGTCGGCGCTTTCGGCCGCGAGTCTAGCGCGGCGCAAGCGCGAGAAGGCGGAGCGCGCTGCGGCCGACGACCAAGCGAGCGCGCTGGAAGGCGGCGGGATGGACTTCGATGCCTATGTCGCCGAACAAGGCGTTGAGCCGCAGGCGATGGGGCAGGGACGGGCGCCGCCGCTCGACTCGTCGGCTTTGGGGACCGACTCGGTCGAGCGCATCCTCGCCGAAATCGAGGATCTCGCCTCGCACTCCGGCATCGCTGCGGCGGCCGGAGAGGGCGTCGCAGCGGGAGGTGACGGCGCGGAGGTCACGGCGGAGAAGAGCGCGTCCGACCTTACGCTCGACAACGACGTCGACTGCGGCCTCTTCCAGTCTTTCGGAGAGATCTATGCCGACGATCCGAGACACGGGTGTCCTGATGAAGGCGCGCTTCTCGACACGACCGTCGACGACATAGACGACCGCACTCCGGCTTTCGACTCGCTCAAGGCGTCTCCAACGTTTCTCCCCGTCCAGGACTTCGCCCACCCCGCCTCGACCTTCGAATCAGTCAGCGACGTCGCCTCTCCCGCGCCGGCGCTCGCGTTCACGCCGCCCCTCTTCGCCAACTCGCGCAACACCACGCACGCTCGCGCGCCGTTGGAGCAGGCGACCGGCTTTCGCGGCGGAAGGGCGGCTGCCCCGCTCGACTTGGACGACGACGCAACGTTCCGCGAGGCGATGAAGCGGCAGTGGCCGCGCACGAGGTGCTGAAGCGTGCTGCGGGCGGTTCTCGCGAAGGCGCAAGGATGAAGCAGGCTTTGGCGGGTGTTGCTCGCGGCGGTATCTTCGACTTTCTTGAAGTGTTTGTCTTGTTGTGCGCGACTTCTTGGAATGGTTTGCTTCCACGGTTCACATTGCTCATCGCGGCGGGCGAGACGGAGAAGGCCCGTCCAGGTGGTGACCGCGGCACAGTCAGGGCGCTTGCAGCGGAGTCCCTCACGAAGCTATCGTACGCACGCCGAATCAATGCACGGGCGGACACGCGTGGTTGTCTTCGGTGAGTCGGAGCGATGAGCGAGAGGTTCGCGGTCCGCAGCAACGGCGACTCTGCCTCACTTCGCTCTGCGCACCGGCTTAGCGCCTTGAAGGGGCTAAGAGAAAGCTTCTGAGTCACGCAGAGCTCGTCTCAGCCTCTCGTGCGGCGGAACTGCTCGTCGTCGTCCGGGATCGCCGAACGACCTTCCACCGTCGCTCCTCTTGCCGTCGGCGCGCATAGGGCGGCGTAATCTGGCTGGAGGGAGCAGCGACAACTAGCAGCTCGCGACACCGGCACTTCAAGGCCGGCAGCAGCCCCTCGCCACTTCGCTCACTCTCCATCTCTTGGCGCGCCCTCCCCTCCTCGCTTCCCGCATCCACACGACCGCCATGGCCACGTCTGCCCGTGTTGCGACCGCTGCTTACGTCCCGCCTGGCGCCACCGCCGCTCCGTCCTCCATCTCGTGGGCGTCCCAAGCCGGTCCGACAGGGTCGTCGACCGCTACCGCGCAGATCGTCGATGCAACAGGCGGCGTCGACTCGTCCTCGTTGACGCAGTACTTCACGATCCCCTACATCGACGCCCACACGCTGTCCTATCCGACCTGGCGTTACGCCTACATTCTCTGGATCGCCATCGGCGGCGGCCTCGTCCTCTGGTCCATCGCGTACCACCTGTCGGGCACGCGCACGGGCGGATCCGCGCTCGGAGCCTGGTTCAGGAAGTGGTCTATCCGCCGCATCACCTGGACCAAGCGGGTAGGCGGGGGAGACGCGGCGATGGGTGCGAGCGAGAAGGGCGACGATGCCGCTCGCGGACGGAAAAAGGTCATCTGGGCCAGTCCGACGTACGCCCAGATGATCTGCGTCGCCATCTTGATTGTCGTTGCCGTGCTGGCGAGCTTCGCTGGCGACGATTACATCAAGGTGCGTTGATGTCGCCTTCCCGTCTTTCTGTCCTAGCTGGTGTGCTCATGCCTTGACGCCCCGCAGCCGACCGACTGTGTCTTTGGTGGCGATTGCGGCTACTCTGGACAGAGTGGTGCGTGCCTCATGCACGGATCACGGACGAGCTCTAGCTGATCTTTTCCCGCAGGCCCGCCCAAGTCAAACTACCGCAAGCGCGGAGTCAACAACCCGAATGGCTGGGTGCGGCTTCCACCACTCTGATTGATGACGACTCTGCTTGAAGTCGTACTGATAGGTGCAATCTTGCACAGGCGCCCTTCAATGACCCGCTCCTCGCAGCGCCAAACTTCAACATCGGCTTCAACGCCTGGACCGCTGCAGCTCGTCTCGGATTGATCGGCTACGCTATGCTGCCCCTCGCAGTCACGCTTGCGTTGAAGCAGGTACGTGGCCGTTTTTCGATGCCGAAATTGCGATGGCACTGATCGACTTGCAAGTTTACAGTGGCCTTTCAACATTTGGGCAACCCCGTTCTTGACCAACTACCACTTCGACAAAGTGCGCACTTCGCTCGAACACTCACCGTCGTCGTACTGCGGCACTGACTCGCTCGTTTTGCAGACTGCCATCCTGCACCGCTGGTCCGGTTCGTCCGAGCACTTGCCCGTCTTACTTAGCTTCCACACTTCTGACTGTTTGTGACAGGCCGCGTCGTCTGGCTCTTCGCGACAGGACACGCGATCGGCTGGATGTGGCAGCTCACGCATGACCGCGACCCGTTCGGCCGCGTCGTCCTCGTGCCCGCGATGGGGTGGTACCGCTTCGTCTGCGGCATTGCAGTGCGTCTCACTCTATTATCCGTCGCATCTGCGCACACTGCAAAGGCGATATTTGATGCTGACCCGATGATGCGCAGTGCTGGTTCCTCCTGACGGCCCTCACGGCCCTCTCGCTCAAACCTATCCGCAAGCGGTACTACGAGCTGTTCTACTGGTCGCACGTCCTGCTCGTTCTTGCGGTCCTCGGCACCGCAATTGTGCACCACAAGGTGCGAAACTCGCACCAGACCTGCGCTCGACATGGCCGACGATGCTGACTCCCTTGCCTGTGGCGATGCTATACAGCCCCTCATGTGGTGGCCGATCGTCGCCCTCATATTGTGGGGCGCTGAACGAGCTTTCCGCTTCGCTTCGCTCCTCTACCTCAACGGCGTCTTCGAAGGCATTTGGTTCCGCCCCTCTCGCTCACGCGGGTCCCGCTCGTCCGGCGGTAGCTTCGGCATCGTCCGGGAGAAGGGCTTCGACGAGACGCTCGAGCAACCTTTCGCGATCCCGCCTGTCGACCTGTCCGGCACGGCGCATTACCCTCCTTCCGCCTCTCCTCTACCTTACGCCAACTCGATTGCGACTTCCTCGCCCACGCTGTACGGCCAGCCAGCAGCGCCCTCGCCTCGCCCACTTCCGCCAGCAGGCTTCGCCAATGCACAGCTCCTCCCTGGCCGCACCGTCCGCCTCACGCTGCGCACGCCTCACACGCTCCGGTGGTCACCGGGACAGCACCTCCTTCTTTACGTTCCCGGCGTCCGGCTGCTCGAGAGCCACCCCTACACGATCGCATGCGTCCCGGACGAGCGCAGCGACAAGAGCAGCAAGACGAAGGGCAGCACCATCGTCCTCCTCGTTCGGGCGCAGCGCGGTTTCTCCCGCGCGCTGTGGGACCACGTCTCGCGCGCGCGCGGCGACTCGGCTCGCTCACGCGTGCAGGGAGGCGTCGAGCTGCGTGCGCTCGTGAGCGCGCCGATGGGTTCGGCCGGGCGTGCAAAGTGGGGCGCGTACGAGAGCGTGCTCATCGTGTGTGGCGGGACGGGCATCTCGTTCGGGATTGCGGTGCTCGAAGATGTGTGCAGGCGCATGAGCGCGAGGGGTTCGGAGGGGAAGGGCGCGAGCAGGACGAGGAGGGTTCGATTCGTGTGGATCATGCGCGAGTACGGTGCGTTGTGCTCTGCCTCCGTTTGTATGACTACGCAGTCGCTGACTGCTCAGTTCGCTCTTAGCTCACTTGAGCTGGGTTGCCTCAACGCTCCGGCGCTGTATGGAGATGTGCGACTCGTCGCAGTTGCAGGTTGACCTCTACGTCACGCACGACGCGCCCAAGATCTCGAGCCGCTCTCGCGCACCGAAGCCGTACTCGGCGTACGAGCCGTCAACGGACGAACTCGCTCCTCCCTCGGCTCCTTTCGCACGACAGGCCCGCTCTAGCTCGCCCGCCGGTCGCGGCAGCATTGCGAGCGAGCTCAGCGACTGGAGCGACAGCGACAACGAGGGCGGTATCCGCTCGAACCGCTCGTCGAGGCAGTATGACGGCGCTGCGGCGAGCCTCCCGGACGAATATGCCAGCCAGGTCGATTCCGTCACGGACCTCGTCCTCTTCGACGGCGAGGACGACGACCGCACAGCTGGCGACGCGCAGGTGTCGGCACAGCTCAAGAAGCAGGGTAAGATCCGCCGCACCCTTTCGCGCCGCGGCCAAGGCGGGTCGATTCGCCGTCCTCGCGTTTCGGCGGCCGCATCGTCTTCGCCGGCATTGCAGGCTCCCTCCGCCGTCATCCCGAGCGAGCCAAGCTTCGAGCATCTCCCGCTCGACCATCGCGACGAGGACGCTGCCTCGTCGAAGGTTGCGCTTGCGCGGCCGTACGATTCGCCTTACGACTACCCGACGACTGCTTCACTGTCGTATGGCGACCTCGGGCAGCTGCAGCGCGCAGAGTCGTTCGACTATCCGTACGGCGGCGGCGTAGACGACGGCCGCTCGGACGTGCAGACACTCAACAACGGTGGGCCGAACTCGAGCATGCGCAACCTCGTCAAGGCGGGCGCGCGCCCGGGCTTTTCGTCGACGCGCACGAGCATTGCCAACCTTGTCGGTGCTGCAGGCGCGCAAGCGCCTGCCGACGGCAGCGGCGCCTTCTTCGACCTGACGGACGCCGAGCAGGACGATCTCGATGCCGTCGCCGAGCTGGCCAAGACGGGTTACCCGCGCCTGAAGCAGATTATGTCAGACGAGGTCGAGCGCTCGGCGGGCAAGACGGTGGTGGCAAGCTGCGGTCCGTCGGGCCTCAACAGCATTGTCCGCAACCTCGTCGCCGACAGCATCGACTTGCGCAGGGTCGCAAAGGGCGACCCGAGGGGCCAGGTTTCGCTTGTGGTGGAGGACTTCAGCAACTGAGTAGAGTTGACGAGCTTACATATGGCCACGACGACAGACACTGCTTGCCCCTCTCTTGTAGATATTCTCGCGGACAGCCTCCTGTTGTTGGACCTCCCGTTCCTTTCCTCTCTCGCACAGACACTGGATCGTGCCCTTTTCCTCCTTCGCTTACCTGCAACGACAGCTCTCGCGTCAATCGCACCGCAGAGAGAAGAGAGAGGTTGCGAAATGCGAGAAACAACTTTACAACGTTGGGGCGGCCTCCCCCTCTTCATGTCCTTCGCGCTGGCCATCAACGCCGTCCTGCGCCGGTCCTTCCGCGTCAACCAGACCACGACCTGTCTTCGCGTCGAGCGGCGCCGCCCTGAGCGCCTCCTGCATCTCGCCCACGAGCCCTTCAATGCGATCCTGGAACCCGACGAGCAGCCTCAACCGCTCCTCGACGCCGCGACGCGCGAGCTGGTCCAGCTCGGAGAGCGGCGCGGGCGACGGCGCGGCGGGGACGAGCGGGCGCGAGGGGAAGAGGGATGGGTAGGACTGGGAGAGGGAGGCGGGTGAGGGATGCGAAGGGTCGAAGAGCGGGATGAGGCGCGGCATGGGTAGCGGTGCGGCGGGCTGAGCCGGGGGCGCAGATAGAGAGGTCGACTGAGCAGCCGTCGAGCTGGAAGCGACGGGAGGAGGCGACGTTGTCGCGTCGCTTGCCATCGCGAGCGAGGGAGACGCGCTAACCGGCGCTGGGGGCGTCGTCGCCTCGCCGGACTTCAGGGCGAGCTTGCCCGCGCGCCGTTCGGCAGCGCGCAAGGCCGCCTCGCGCGGCGAGAGGGTCTCGTCCTCCGCCTCGCCGGCCTCCTCCGCGCGTTCTGCAGCCTCGTCCGGCTCGACCGCCTTCCCCTTTCCCTTGTCAGGTCTCGCCGCTGCCTCTGCGCTGCCCTCTTGCGCACTCGCCTCGTCCTCGCGCCCTGGCGCCGCCTCTCCGTGCGACGCGCCCTGCTCCGCCGCGCCCGCCGCGCCGCCCTGTGCAGCCCGCATACCCTCCCACCTCCTCCTCACCTGCTCGATCCTCTCCTCGACATTCATCTGCGCCCCGAGCCTCGGCATCGCCGCCTCGCCCTCGCGCCTCGCCGGCGGCGGCGGGTGCAGCGGCCCGCCAAACTGCGGGTACGCGCCGTGCGCGATGTTGGCGTACCCGGCCGAGAGCCCGGAGCCGGACGACGAGGACGGGTAGGCGAAAGAGGGCGGGCGGTGGTACAGCCCGGCTTCGCCCGTCGCGGGGACGGACAGCTGCGGGAGCGTGAAGCGCGCGAGGGGGTTGTCGGAAGGTGCGGAAGGCGCTGCGGCGTGCGAAGGGGAAGAAGCGGTACCAGCGAGAGGGGATGGAAGGCCAGCAGCGGGAGCGGACGAGGACGGCTGAGCGGACGGCTGCACAGGGGGGCCGTCTCCCGGCATGCCAGCCGCCGCCTGAGCTGCTGCCTGCGCGGGCGTTGGTGGCGCAGGAAGCCTCGCCGCGGGATCCTCAGCCTCGGGCGGGAAGGGGATGCCGGGAAAGATGGTCCCGAACGCTTCGCGCCCGAGGTTGCGCGCGAGATTGATGTGCGCCTGGCGGATCGCGGCGTCTTCGGGGTTGAGGGCGGCGGCATCTCCTGCTGGGGCGCCATTGTTGACGCCTGGCGGAGCGGCACCGGCAGGGCGCGGCTGCTCGGTGGGCTGCTCCTGCGGAAGCACGGGGCGGCGACTACGAACGAAATGGCTCAGCACTTTTTTGTCGATACGGTTGCGAGACGGAAACGCACCACGTCGGGCAGCTTTGCTGACGCTCGAGCCAGCTGCGCAAGCAGTGGAAGTGGAAGACGTGCCCGCACGGCAGCTTCTTCGGCGTGTCGTTCGGGCCCGTCCGCAACGCCTCGACCGCCTGCTGAGGGTCGTCCACCGGCGGCGGTGGCTGCGCGGCGGCGTCGGCAGCGGGCTGGGGACCGGGAGCTGGCGCTGCTGCTCCCGGCGCCGTGCGAAACTCCATGTCCTCGCGGCAGATGATGCACGTCTTGTCGGCCATGGCGTCCATCTCTTCGCGGGTCGCGTTCGGGTAGAGCGCGTCCATGTTGCGCGTCGCTTGGCGGAAGCGGCGGAGGTCGCGCACTTTGAGGAGGAACGAGCGCAGCGTGATGTAGACGTCGCGGAGGATGTTGAGCGGGAGGCTGTGGAACGTGAGGATGAGGCCGAAGAAGAGGAGGTAGATGCAAAGCTTAAAGAAGTCTGCGTGTGACAGCAGGGTCAGCTTGCGCCAGTCCAGGCTCGAGTGGAAAACGGCGGACCGGTTGCGAGGTCGACGTAGAAAATGTAGATCGACTTCTCCTCCCACGGCTCCTGCCGTCTCAGATCGACGCAGTTGATTCCGTACTTCATGGTCGTGCTCCACACCTGAGCGAGCAGGATCATGTACTGTTTGAGGTGACGTGGTCAGCTGCGCGCGCGATTGTACGAGCGTGTGGAGGCGCACCTCGGACGCAAACATGATCATGACAGTCGGGCCGTCGACCATGACCGAGTCGAACGCATAGAGAATGAGGGCGACGTCGGCCAGCCAGAGGAGCGAGAGGATCCCGACCATACGAGCGTGCGCGAGTCGCGAGACCTGCGCCGCCTGCTCCATCTGCGTCCAGTGACGGGCGTCAGTCTGAGCGCCTTCTTCTCGCAAAGAGACCGTGTCTACGTACCGCTTCGACGCGATCTGCGGCGAGCCAGTGAAAGACCTTGAGGAAGAGGAGGCTGACGAAGAGGACGACGAACGAGCTGTCAAAGTCCTGGCGGAAGATGGTGAGGGCGAGGAGCGTCTCGGTGACGGCGAACCAGGCGCGCTCTTGCAGCCGCTGTGTATTATAGGCGCGAAGTGCATTAGCCTGAGTCTTCTTGGCCCCCACTTGACGAAGAGGAGTGCGCACCTCGGTCTCGATCAGGCGGAGCTCGCCAAAGAAGATGGCCTGGAGGGCCTTGCCGAAGAGGACGGTGTGGAAGAGGGCCTGGTTCCACAGGATCTGCGTGCGGTGCGCGCGGGTGAGCGGGATCCACGTCGAGGCAGGCGGAGAGAGGCGGCGGCGGACCATCATGCACGCGTTGCTCTTGGAGAGGTAGACGGCGGCCGCGTAGAAGTTGGAGCGCTGCCTGAATGCGCTCAGCACCGTCCACGCTGCGAGCACCGTCGAGCCTGCGCCCCACGCCGCGAGGCGACCGACTCGCACCCGTGCCATCGCCCGCGCAGCTCCCGGACAGCGGTGTGGATGGGTCGGCGAGCTGCAGAGACTGTAGCAAGAGCCTGCACGCTTCCGCTGGCTCCTTCCGGAGGGGAGGACTGCGCGGCTGTCGTGGTGGAGCGACGAACTCGCGCAACGCTCGCTCTTATTATCCTCGCCTTCACCGAAGTCTGCTATCCTGAGGCTGCCTGGGGCCATATCACGAGTACTCGGCGCTACAGAGGGAGGGTCAGACCCGTCACTGTCACTCATACCTCTCTTCGCCTCGCTTCTTGGTCGTCCGGGCGGTCTGTGCGGACCAGACGAGGTGCGCTCGACCGTGCCGAATCTCGCGCTTGCAGGCACTTGCGGTCGGAGTCGCCCTCGTGGCCATAAAGCCTGCCTGGGCTGCGGCAGAGACGCTGCAGGCGGAATCGTCGCACGCGGAAGCGAGCTTCTCGACTTCCGAGCTTGCTTGCTGCCGCTGCACAGCTTCTTCGACCCCGTGCGTCCCCAAGTTATGCGCTACATATCTGAATCTGTCTGCAGCTCTCTTCGGAGCCTCAAAGAAGTGCGGCCGCGGTGATCTCGCAGACCGCTTCTTCAGTCAGGTTACTGACCGGGCCTCTCTTGACCGCCGACAGCCCTGAGCGGGCATCGATTGACGCTGGGGTTCTGGCACTTCATGTCCTCAGCGCGACAGGCTGCATCGCCGCCGACGTGAGCCCCTCTGCCAACAACCCTCTACAGTTCGCCCTCACTTGATCCTCCGCGCCGTCCTGCTTCCTCGGCGTTTCCGACGCTCCTGCTCCTGCGAAAGTCACCCTTGGACCTCTCAGGAGCGCGCAGCCTGCTCAACACGCTTGCAGGCGCGCTCGCAGATTGCAGGAGGGGCACCATGCAGATCCTTGCGAATCAGACTGGCCTCTTCGCGAAGACCTTCGCGTCGATGGCACTCCTCGACCCACTAGGCTCGCTCGAACGCCCAGCAGGACAAGGTTAGGTTGAGGCTGAGCGGGAATGAGCACTGCCCTGAGCGCCCAAGGCCAGACTTGGGGCGCACGAGGAGGAAATGAGGCGGAGCCAACTACGTCACCGACCCAGATGCGCGTGGCTGGCCCTTCGAGGGCGGTCGACCGACGTGGATCCCGTGGCGCGGCGCCCTCTTCGCCGAACCGTCGTGACCTCGGTGCATCGCCTTGCCCTCCTCTCTCCTCCTCCTCCTCACGCTCTCCCCCTTCGACAGCGTAAACTTCCACCTCGTCGCATCCTCTCCATGAGCAACCTGCTTGCGCACAAGAGTGTGCGCGTCGCCAAGCCCACGCGCGGCCACCAGCCGGGCGCAGAGGGCGCTGTTCGGTTCGTCATCGCTCTGCCTCTCGCTCTCCGCCGTCTCTTTGCTCATGCTGGCCCGCTCGCAGCACCGACCACGAGCTCGTCGACCGCCTCCAGCAGTGGAAGCACGTCACAAAGTCGCTCCTGCACTACTACAAGGCGAGTCCCGCTTCCTCCGCAGCATCGCTCGACGGGCGATTCTTGCGTCTCTTGCGGCCACTCTGCTCCCCTCTGCTCCGTCTGCGAGCTGGGAGTATGCTGCGAGAAGGATCACGGCGCGAGTAGCACCGCCAGAAGCAGAAGCCGCCGTTTCAGGAAGGCCAGCCGCTGACTTCGGTGTTTCCGCGTTCCGCACTTGCAGGGCCTCGCCGACATCGAGCATGCGACGGCCAAGTCGACGCACGCCTTGATGGACACGATCCAGGTCCCGTTCCACGAGGGCCACGTCTTCTCGCCCGACGGCTGGCAGGCGACGCTGTACGACGTCCGCGACAACACCAAGCTCCTCTCGGAACGCCACGCCAACTTTGCCAACACGATCGAGCACACCATCGTTCGTGAGCTCGAGGGCGTCCGAGCCGACATCAAGCAGCACATCGCCGCCGTCGAGAAGGAGGCGTCGGCGCTTGCCGACGAAGTTACCAAGGAGGTGCGTCGCGACTCTTCTCTCTTCGGACATCTCACTGCTGCTATCCGCCTGAAGACAAGATTCGCAAACTGACAATTTCGGATAATTACCAGCGCGAGACGTCGAAGCACCACCTCACCGAGCTCCAGACCGGCATCGACACGTTCGAGAATTCGGCGACGCAGATGCTCCCGCAGAAGGACCCGTACCTCTCGCACCACATCGTGCACAACCAGCTCAAGAAGCAGGTGCACAAGGAGAGTGCGTCCAATCGTTCCCAAACCTTCGAGGTTGCGGACTCGGCACTCACCCGCTTCCTTGCCGATTCGCAGACGACCTCCAGGCCGCCCTCATCCGCTTCCAGCAGCAGCAGCCGCAGTTCGAGGAGAACATTTCCCGCTCGATCCAGTCGGCGGCCAAGCTCTACGAGGAGGCGCACCAGACCGAGGTCAAGGAGGTGCAGGCGCTGCACGAGAAGATCGCCGCGGCGCTCCAGCGCGTCGAGCCCGACGCCGAGTGGAAGTTCTACCTCTCGCGTTCGGACAACACGCTCATCGACCCCGAGACGCCGTTCCGCTCGATCGACGCGATCCAGTTCCCCGGCCAGAACCACGCGTCGACGGCGCCGCTCAAGGAGGGCCACCTCGAGCGCAAGAAGCGCTTCAGCAAGAAGTACACCGAGAGCTACTATGTCCTCACCCCGTCGGGCTACCTCCACGAGCGCCGCTCCTCGTACGTTTCGCCCCTTTCCTTTCGTTCTTCTCCGACCCCTTTCCTCTCGCAACCGCCCTTTCCCCCGGACACTTCTTGTATCGCGCTTCTCGTTTGCTTGGCTCAACTGACACGATTGGTCTCCAAAGCAACGCCGAGGACACCACCGCGCCGACCTTCTCGCTCTTCCTTCCGGAGTGCTCGCTCAGCGCGCCGTCGGGCGAGTCCTCGCGTTCCGCCAAGTTCCACGTCGAGGGTGCCCGTGCCCACAAGTCTTCGTTCGAGTCCAAGATGAAGAACACGCTCCGCTTCGGCGGCAAGGAGATCGCCTACACGTTCCGCTGCCGCAACCGCGCCGAGATGCTCGGCTGGTGGGAGGTTCTCGACCAGCTCTCGCGCGACACGAAGGTCGACCGCCAGCCCAAGACCAAGGTCTCCGTTGACCCGGTCGGCGCGGCCGTCTCGAACATCGGCTACGCCCAGCCCACCGACGCGACCACCGACACCGCTGCCTCGGTCGCTCAGGTCCCGGGCACGACCGTCGACACGGTCGACGAGGCCGAGGCGCGCTCGACCACTGGCACGAACGCCGAGGCGGCGCCCTCGACCCGCTCGGTCAAGAGCGTCTCGGGCGACGACCACGCGCAGACGTCGACGACGGGCGGCGCGGTTGGCGGCGCGCACGCGCACGAGGCCGACGAGGACAGCGAGGAGGGCGGTGGGTCGTCCGAGGAGGAGTACGCGTCGGACGACGAGCTCGCCGTCGCGCGCACGGCGCCGTCGACGCCCGCTGCGGGTACGGCGCTTGGCTCGTCGAGCGAAGGCGGTGCCGCCGGCGCCAAGGAGGAGCAGCCGTTCTTCAAGGCCGAGACGCTCCCGGCGTACGTCGGGTCGGGCACGGGCGTGCCGGAGAAGCAGGCGCTCGTCACCGAGGGCAAGGGCGCGCCCGTCCTCGGCAACCCGGTCAGCTCGTCGTCGGACGTGGACAAGGTCGACGCGGGCCACAACGACGGCGGCGCACCGGCCACGACCGCTGCGACGACGAGCGCGTCGTAAGTACACCACCCCACGCGCTTCGCTTCCTTCGCTTCGCACCTCCACTGTACAACTAGTCCCACCTCTTCGTCGGACTCTGCAGCCCTAGTTCACCCTTAGCAGCTAGCTCTCTCTCTCTTGCGTACATATGTTATTGCCGTGTCTGAAAATGCAGTGCTTCTACTGACCCGGCTTCGCTGCGCGGAAGGCCTCGTTTCCATCCGGACTGGCTCTGCGCCTCCTCCCAACCTCCTACCATTAGATGCAAGTTCCCTCTCGGACCCCTCCTTCGCGCGTTTCTGCGGTCTCGTCGGACAGCATGATTGCCTTGCGAGCTGTCTTGCGATCCTGCTGTGCGACCTTGCAGACTTGTCCGGGTTTCGCTGCCTCTGACACGTGCTGATACCGTCGACCGGACGTGCACCTTCGCGCTTCTTCACCATCCCCCTAGTGTGTTGAGACGGAGCCTGCAGACCGGCTTCTTGGTTCCGCGCAGCTGCCTGGGCGTGTCCTTCTCTTGACTCGCCGACTCTCAAAAGGCAGCATCGTCGCTCTCCCTCAAAAGGCAGCATCGTCGCTCTCCAGTTTTCACCCACGAGGCGAGCGCGCCCACGCTTGTCCTCCTTCCCTTCACTCGCTCTTGCTCTCCCGTCGCTCTCGCGCGAGCCCGCGCCCGCCTTGCTCGAGCATGCTGCGCCGCCTGAGCACCGTGGCGCCCCGCCGTGCTGTGCCCTCTATCGCCCCCGTCTGCGCCCGTCCGCTCTACACGCGGTCTCCTCCGCCTCCGTCGCGCATCGCCCACCCGCTCGCCAGCAAGCCCGCACCCGCACGGACGCTCGCCACGGGCCTCTCGCAGGACTCGACCCCCATCCCGCCATCGTCCGTCTTTGCCGCGACCGACGACCTCCTCCGCCGCCATGTCGGGCCTCAGCCGGCGTCTGTCCGCCGCATGCTCGACTTTCTCGGCTACGAGTCCCTCGACAGCTTTGTCGACGACTGCGTGCCCGGCCAGATCAGGCTCCCCGAGGGCGCCGTCGGCGACAGCGGCGCAGACGGGATCCGCGCGCTGAGCGAGAGCGAGCTCCTCAAGCGCGCTCGCGAGCTGGGGCGCAAGAACAAGGTCGCGACCAACTTTATCGGTCTCGGCTACCACCAGGCAGTGCGTGCGCTCGCCTACTCGAGTCGCGACGGGTCGCTGAGCGTCTTCGGCATACCGCCCGCAGGTGCTGCCCCAGGTCATCTTGCGCAACATGCTCGAGAACCACTCCTGGTTCTCGCAGTACTCGCCCTACCAGGTGTGTTGCCGATAGCCGGTTCTGCGCGTGGGTGAGGGATGGACGCTGACCTGCTGAGCATCGTCTGTAGGCCGAGATCTCGCAAGGTGCGACCTCTCCTTTCCTGATCTGCGTCTCCCGATCAAGTGCTGAGCAACCTTCTCAACAGGCCGTCTCGAGTCCCTCATCAACTTCCAGACGCTCACGACCTCGCTCACCGGTCTCGACATCGCGAATGCCTCGCTCCTCGACGAGGGCACGGCTGCCGCAGAAGGCATGATCATGGCGTTCGGTCACCTCCGCGAGAAGCGCAAGACCATCTTCGTCGACCGCAGTGTCCTGCCGCAGACTGTCGCCGTCCTGCAGACGCGCGCCGAACCGTTCGGTATCAAGGTCGTGACTGGCAACGTCGAGAAGCTCTTGTCCGACGAGCTCGGCGACAAGAAGCAGCACAAGGATCTCATTGGCGTTATCGTGCAGGTTCGTAGCCCTGCTCGAGCCTCTTTGACCGGGGCTGTGTACTAACGCTCGACTCGCAGTACCCGGACACACGTGGCGACATCGCAGACTGGGCGGCCGTCGCCGAGCGCACCCACAGCCTCGGCGGTCTCGTCCTGTGCGCAACCGACTTCCTCGCCCTGACGATGCTCAAGCCGCCCGGCGAGTGGGGCGCCGACATCGCGTTCGGCAACTCTGCGCGCTTCGGTGTCCCGCTCGGGTACGGCGGGCCACACGCCGCCTTCTTCGCCTGCACCGACCAGCTCAAGCGTCGCATGCCTGGTCGCTTGATCGGCCTGTCGAAGGATGTGCAGGGCAAGCCGGCGTACCGCTTGGCGCTGCAGACGCGCGAGCAGCACATTCGCCGCGAGAAGGCGACGAGCAACATCTGCACGGCGCAGGTGCGGATCCTCTCGCCGCCTCTGCTGCTTGCGGTACTGACTGACTATCGTGCAGGCGCTCCTCGCCAACATCTCGGCTATGTACGCCGTGTACCATGGTCCGGAGGGTCTGCGCACCATCGCCGAGAAGGTGCACGGCCTCGCCCGTGTCGTGGCGGCGGCTGTGACCAAGCTTGGCCACAAGGTCGTCAACCAGTCGTACTTCGACTCGCTCACGATCCGCCTGTCGGGCACGGCGTCCAACATCGTGCACGAGGCCGCGGCCGAGAAGAACCTCAACCTCCGCCGCGTCGACGACCAGCACGTGTCGGTCACGTTTGACGAGAGCCACTCGCTCGAGGACCTCGTCGACCTCATCAACGTCTTTGTCTCGATCCAGACGGGCGCGTACCGCTCGCAGCAGGTGCAGCCGTTCACGCCCGACTCGCTCATCGAGTTTGCCGCAAGCGTCGGCATCGACGGCCCGCGCCCGACCAATGCCAGTCTCGGCAAGAAGTCGACCGGCCGCGACATCCCGCCCATCGAGTCGCCAGCCGTCCCGGAGGCGCTCGCGCGCACGAGCCCGTTCATGACCCAGCCGGTGTGGAACTCGCATCACAGCGAGACCGACATCCTTCGGTGCGTGCTTTGCTTCACTGAGGCCACTTCGGGTGCTGACTGGCCTCGTGCGCAGCTACATGCACCACCTCCAGTCGAAGGACCTCTCGCTCGTCCACGCCCCCATGTTCGTTCCACCTGATTCTTCCACGCCACCGCCTCTGTTGCTTACTCGTCTACTTTGCAGTCCTCTCGGCTCGTGCACGATGAAGCTCAACCCGACGACCGCCCTCACGCCCTTCACGTGGGACGAGTTCGCCAAGATCCACCCGTTCGCACCGGTCGTCCAGGCGCAAGGCTACAAGGAGATGACCGATGTGCGTCCCCGCTGATTTCCCTCATGCCTGGTGTAGTCTGACGAGTACTCGTCCCGCAGGAACTCGCGCACGACCTCTCGAAGTTGACCGGCCTTCCCGGCTGCTCGCTCCAGCCCAACTCGGGCGCGCAGGGCGAGTACGCCGGTCTCTCCGTCATCCGCGCGTACCACCTCTCGCGCGGCGACGCGCACCGCAACGTCTGCCTCGTCCCTGCCTCGGCGCACGGAACCAACCCGGCATCGGCCATCATGGCGGGCATGCGCGTCGTCCCGGTCAAGAACCTCGCCAACGGCTACCTCGACATCGAGGACCTCAAGAAGAAGGCCGAGCAGCACAAGGACGAACTGGCCGCGTTCATGGTCACGTACCCGTCGACGTTCGGTGTCTTCGAGGACGGCGTGCAGGAGGCGTGCGAGGTCATCCACTCGCACGGCGGCCAGGTCTATCTCGACGGTGAGCACCTTCCGTCACGCACCGCGCAGAATCCGAGACTGATTTTTATCGACGAGTAGGCGCCAATATGAATGCCATGGTCGGGCTCACCTCGCCTGGTCAAGTCGGCGGCGATGTGTGCCACTTGAACCTTCACAAGACATTCAGTATCCCGCACGGCGGAGGCGGGCCGGGAATGGGGTGAGTCGGGTCAGCCTCGAGCGAGACAGCTCGAACTGACGACCTCGTTATTCTCCAGCCCGATCTGTGTTGCGGAACACCTCATTCCCTTCCTCCCCGGTCACCCGCTGGTCAAGACTGGCGGCAACGACGCGATCGGGCCCATCTCGGCGGCGCCCTTCGGCAGCGCAAGCATCCTCTCGATCTCGTGGGCCTACATCCGCATGCTCGGCGCCACCGGGCTCACCTACTCGACCAAGCTCGCGCTCCTCAACGCCAACTACGCCATGGCGCGTTTGAAGGACCACTACCGCGTCAAATTTGTCAACGACAAGGACCGCTGCGCGCACGAGTTCATCATCGACCTTGCCGAGTTTGACGAGAAGGCCGGCCTCAAGGTCATGGATGTCGCCAAGCGTCTCCAGGTGCGTTCGAGAGCTTCTGAGACTGGGACCCTAGCTAACGCTCGAGGCCGTGCAGGATTATGGCATCCACCCGCCCACGTGCTCGTGGCCCATCTCGACCGCCATGCTTGTACGTCTCTTCGGGTGATTGCTGACTGACTTCAGTCCCTGACACGTACTCTGCTTTAACAGATTGAGCCGACCGAGTCGGAAGGTCTCCGCGACATCGACAACTTCTGCGACGCCATGATCAGCATCCGCAAGGAGATCGACGAGATCATCGAGGGCAAGCAGCCGCGCGGCAACAACATCATCACGAACGCGCCGCACCCTCAGCAGGTCGTGATTACGGACGAGTGGAACCGGTGCGCTTCTAGCCGGTCCACTGCGCCCGAAGCCCGTCTGACCTCGCTCCTCGCAGCCCTTACACCCGCGAGCAGGCCGTCTACCCGATGCCCTCCCTCCGGCTGCGCAAGTTCTGGCCGGCTGTTGGCCGCGTCGACGACAGCCACGGCGACCGCAACCTCGTCTGCGAGTGTGGCAGCGTCGAGGACTACGCCTCTCAGGCCGGAGACCTCCCTGTCACCTCGCAGGCGCCCGAGCTTTCCCCTTAGATTCTCGCTTCCGCCCCAGACGACTCGTCTTCTACACAACCCTATACCCTCACTGTCATCACCTTGTGCCTGTCTCGTACAACCTCGTTCTTCCAGCGCCTCTCGTTCCTCTTCCGCAGGTTTCGTCTCCCGTCTCTGTCGCGTCCCTTTCTGTTCTTCCGTACTGCAGTATCCTTGGTTGTACGATCTCAACATCGCAGGCTCTTGCAATCTCTCAACACGTTTGCAGCATGCTCGACTTGTCCGGAGGGCAGCCCTGGCGGCCCGAAGCCCTCGCGAGCTCGCAAGGCGCTGTTGCTCTGCACGACCTCCTGTGGTTTAAGGCAAGCAAGTTCCGGACGAAGGAAGCGATGAGCATCCGTTTGCACGTGCAATCGCCTCATCAGCTCGACGAAGCGGAGGTCTCCCTTTCTCCTTCTCACACGCATCAGTCGACCCGCTCGAGGCGCGGCAGTCTCTCTTGTTCAGCTCTCATGACCGTCAGCCATCACAGCCACTCTGGCGAGTTCTGCTGTCACGCCAAGGGAACCCTCGCCGAGTGCGTCGAGGAGGCAATCCGGCAAGGCTTCACGACGTTTGGCCTGTCCGAGCATGTCCCGCGTTACCAGTTGTCGCATCTCTACCCGGAAGAGGTGCATTCTGGGCGGCTGCACGGTGCAATCGCGAAACTGTCCTGACTCTTCCCGACCGCGTTCTTGCAGGAGCATCTGAGCCTCGCAGACCTCGCCAAAACGTTTGAGGCGTACCTGCGCGAGGCACACCGCCTCAAGAAGCTGCACAGCGGGCGCATCCGCCTTCTGGTCGGGCTCGAAACTGAGTTTATCGACACGGCGGGCCTCGACGAGCTCGAACGCCTCATTGCCCGCAATGGCGAAGCGATCGAGTACCTCGTAGGGAGCGTGCACCACTGCGACGAAGTCCCGATCGACTTTGACAAGGCGCGGTTCGACCAGTGCCTGCAACTTCAGCCCGGAACTTCGGAGCACGACCGCCTTTCGGGCCTATTTGCGACGTACTTCGACAACCAGCTCACGCTCTTGCAGCGGCTGCGCCCCGAGGTCGTGGGGCACTTCGACCTGTGCCGACTGTACTACCCGGATGTCGACTTCCGCTCGTTCCCCGACATCTGGTCTCGCATCGAGCGGAACGTCGACTTTGCCGTCAGCTACGGCGCGCTGTTCGAGATCAACGCGGCGGCATTTCGCAAGGGCTGGAGCACAGCGTACCCGGGTACCGAGGTGTTTGACGTCCGTCTTGACCTGTCGATGCTCTTTCCCGCCGCCTGCTGACTCCTCGCTATCGCAGCTCATCCTCGCGAAAGGCGGCCGATTTACCCTCTCTGATGACTCGCACGGCCCACAAGCGGTCGGTTTGCACTACGACCGCGCGTACAACTATCTGCGGGAGCGCAATGTCCAGGAGCTGTGGCAGCTTGTCCCGGCGAACAAGGCGTCGGCTCCGAGCGAAGGGCGGCGAGGGGTTAAGGCCGAACGGATAGAAGGGCAGCCATGGTTGAAGGAGTGGCCGGAGCTGCTTGCGCGCACCGCTAGGGCGACGTGAAGCAATGCAGCCTCAATCTACGACATCGCGACGGTGCGGGAGGCAGATGCGTGACGAGACATTCATTGCGGGATGAGTTATTCAACAAGCAGTACAGCGACAGCGCACAACCTAGAACAGCGAATGCGGCTTCTCCCCTCCCCATGCAGGCCCTGCTGGAGCCGAGCCAACGATCTCGTTCAACCGAACGGGCTCTCCTTGATGCGGTCCGAGAGCGTCTGCCATGTCGCGACCTCGATCCCGTGCTTTCTCGCGAGATCGACATCCTCCTGGCGCAGTTCATCAACGACGACGAAGAAGCGGCGGTACTTGGCCGGATCGCGCGAGCGGACGAAGGTCGTGTGAGAGATGATCTCGTCGAGCTCGCGCGCTATGTAGCGTACGATGACGGTCGTCAGCAGGTTGTCGTAGGGAAAAGGAGAGAGAGAGAGCACGAGAGCGCACCGGCGTCCATCTGCGGAATGCTAGGCGGCCAAGTCGCGGACGGCTGGAGGAGCACCGTCTTCTCGACGGCGGCAAAGGTGGACTCGATGCGGAGGTCCTGGCGGTCGATGATGTCAACTGCAGTGTTGTTCATGCGTTCGCAGATGTTGAACCAGCTGTTTCGACAGTCTGATCAGCGGAGAGCCGGAGAGGCAGGGCGGGATCTCGCTTACTTGGGCTTCGTGCGCATGTGCGCCAACGTTGCAGGGTGGACCAACAATTGGCACGTGCGGGCGTAGGTATCGCGGATCGTCTGGCAAAAGCGCTCGTACGCAGAGGCGCGCTGAATGGCGGCAAGAGTCGGAATGACGAGATAGCCTGGCGAGTGGACGCGTTAGTTGTCTCGATCTTGCTGAGATGGTGGAGAAGGTCGTACCAGCCGCGAAGACGCTCTCGACCGGTTCGCCGCCACCGAACCGAAAGAACTCGACGACGTGGCTGTTGAGGTTGACGAGCTCGACGTAGAGGTTGTCGAGTTGGCCATATGTCTCGTGGCGGTGAATGAAGACGGCTTCGACAGCCGCGAGACTATCGGGCGTGTTCGCACCCATCGCCGTGAGGAGATAGCCGAGAGCGAGCCCCTCGCCAGACATGTCGGTGTCGCGCGACGGGTTGAAGAGGACCGCGACGCCTTTGCTACTCGCAAACAATCATCATCGTCAGCTCAGCTGAACCTGAAAGAGCAACGAGATGAATGGAACGCACCCCTTGAGCCGCCTCGCAAGGTGAGCGTCGATCGGAATCGACTCGGCGCATGCGACGGGCAGCGCCTCCTGCTCAAAGATGGGGTTCGCGATGCACCAGGGCGTCTTAAGCAGGCGACTCTCCATGCCGGCGATGCGCTGAGCGCGCGCCGACGCCTGCACAGCGGCCTTCTCGGCCACTTCATCTTTCTGCTGCTCAACCGCGGGCGACTGTGCCGCCGCGGCCGGCTCGCTGCCATCGCGCGGCGGAGGTGCGGGTGACGCACCATGCGCCGGCGGCACGGGAGTGGGCACGCGAGGCGGCGCATCGGCGTGCGCAGCGGGATGTGCCGGCGTCTGCTCGCCTCCTGAAGGACCGTTGACAGGCACTTGCTGACGCATCGCGGACGGCGGAGCTGGGCCCGCGGCATTCCCGCCCTGGCGAGGCAGAGCAGGGCTGGCGATGGGCTCGGCGGCGAAACGTACGCGACTGTCGGCAGCGCCATTGATGGCGGGATGCGGAGCGGGCGGAGGCGGCGGCGGAGGCTTCTTGAAGGACTTGCCCATCAGCTTGGTCAGCCCAGGAAGCGCCCAGGCACCTTGCGGGCCTGTTTTGATGGGCGGTGGCGGGGGCGGCGCCGCGGCGAGAGCGTCTACGGACGGCGCGCGCTGAGCCAGGGGAGTCGGCTTGCGGATTCGCGGGTCGGACGACGCAGGAACGGGCACCGGTTTGACGACGGGTGGTGCGGACGTGGGCTTTTCGGGCTTTGCGAGAGGTGCGGGCGCTTCCGGCGGAGCCGGAGGAGCCGACTTGCGCTTCGACTGGGTGGCCTTCCCCTTGCCGGATGCGGCCGAGTCGGACGACTCCTCATCACCCGAGCTCGAGTCGGGCCTGCAATCGGGACGTGAGCGCGCGCGCAAGTCTGATGTTGGGGGATAGCAGACTGACAGCGCGGCGATCCGAGGGAGCCTCTTGATCTGCTTGGGCTTCTTACCAGGCGGCGAGGCAGGCTGACAGACAAGCTCGTCAATCGGAGAACATGGGCCAACGTGAGGACTGGGACGGACCCCGTCATCGTTCATGCGCTTCTTCGTGGCCGAGCGCGCTGCCGAGAGGCCTCTGCTGGTAGACGCGACAGGCGAGTTGCGCGGCTTCTTCGCCGAGGCCTTCTTCTCCCACTTGTCCGCGACCGCCGATTCGACTCGTCCACCGCCGAACTTTTGCGCACCTGGGCATCACGAGCTCGAGGTCAGCCCCGAAGCGGAAGCGCCTGTCGAAACAGCCAGCGCACCTTCCTCCCGTGCCTTCTGCTTAGCCTTTTCCCTCCGCGCATCAAGCTCCGTCAAAGGCACCCCGTCATCAGAGAGGTCCTTCGGACTGGAGGGACGAGCAGCAGGATCGTTCAGTACGGGCGTCGACGACGTTGGAGGCACAGACAGCCGAGCTTTCTTCTCGGCCAGCTTCCGCTTGTTCGCCTTCTGCTGTTCCCCGAATGCCTTGACGAGGTCGAGGCAGTTCTGGAGGTTCTGTGGGCAGAAAGCATGGAGGTGAGCCGGACACTCGCGAGTTCGAGGAGTCCGTAGCAAACCTCGATCGGTTCCCACGTCTTCTCATCTTCGCCGTAGCCCTTCCACTTGATGAAGTACCTGCAGGTGGTCAGGAGGCGTTAGGAAATGCAAGCGAGAGCGCATGAGCGGATATTTCGAGCCGAGAGGAGATGAGAAGACGGCGCCGGAGCTCACCGCATCGCCCGGGCTTCTTCATCGTAGCGAGCAGCGCGGATAGCCTCGACCTCGTACACGCCCTCATCCTCGCCGCCGCTCGACTCGGAGCCGGAGTCGGCGGGGTCCTGCGAGCGGGGCACAAGCTGCGGTTCCGGCGAGCGCGGCATGGCTGGACAGCAGCTCTGAGCAGCAGCGGGAACAGAGAGTGTATCCACTGCCCTGCGGGGCCCGCTGCGCGACCGCAGTCAGACGACAGAGGCCGACAACGACGCGCCGAAGTCGCGCTCGTTCGTTCGCGTCCGTCGACTCGCTCCTCCCTCTCGGGATGGTTGTGATGACTTGCGACCGATCGTACGCTGGATTGCTGCCTCTTGACGCGGTAGCATACGCAGGCCGGTGGCCCGAGCGAGGTGTGCACCTCGCGCATTCGTGCGGACCAAGGCTGGCTTCAGCTCCTGCAGACTGCTGAGAGAACGATCCCGTGAAAGCTGTGCAGACGCAAAGTCTTCCGATGGACGGAGCCGTCTTGTTCGTGCGCCTGTTGTCCAGCGCATTGGTCCTCGAGGTCGGATTTGATTCTGCTGGTTTGGTTCGAGCCTCTCGACAGTCTCTAATTCAACTAGGAACACCTTACTCCACGCGACTATGAAAGATGCTACTTGGCTGGTGGGCTATGTGGGCGGACACGAGCTGGAGAGGTCTCGCTAGTCCTCGACTCGCTTTTCTCACGGCGCTACCGGCTTCTAGAGCATCGCAGCTTCATTTCAGTTGGCCCGAGCAGTCTGCGAGACGCTCGCTTGTGCGTGCGCCTGGCAGCGAGGGATTGCAAGGCGCGTGTCACATTGCGTGAACTGGCTCGTCTCCGTCTCACACGAGTAGCAGAACGGTGCGACCTCGCCGCCCCATCCTCCGTTGTTCCGACACGACGTGCAGCCGTCTGAGGCACAGCCGCCACAAACCTGACGACCTTGATTGCCTCTCGCGGCCGGCGACCTTCCGCTCGCCTCGTGCGATCACCTCAGTATGACGGGTGCAGCCAGTCCACGTGCGCCTGGCGAAGCACGACATTGTGCCCACTCGGACATATCCTGTGCAGTTTTCCCGGTATCCAGCGCTGAGATCAACGCATGTCCAGCGGAGACTCGGTTGCGATACGGAGACAAGCGGCTACGAGCGCTCTGGCGCGGCGGCGCAGCGGTGCGGCACCGAACATTCCGCTTCTTCCCCGCAGAGATTCATTGCTCTTGCGACTTCGGCGAGCCTGACAGGACGGCGACGAGGCGCAAGGAGGCGAGGCTCCTACCCCCTGCGTTCCTGTTGCATGTCGGCGAGACAGCGCCAGACTAGTGTTGTTGGCCTCGAGATTGTCGGCAGCAGCGGAGGGATTCGGCGTCGGAATGGTTCCTGCACGAAGTGAGATGCGCTATCCTTTTTGTCAGGTGGGTCTAGAACAGGTCCCGCGAAGGACTTCCGCGGCAGAAGGATTGCGCTGCGCTCGCAGACTGCTGACCAATTGCTCGCGGTTAGGCACACCAAGTAGCGAGGTCATTCTGTGCCGGTTGGCGCGTCCGCCTTCGCCGCGCCATGACGGCAGGGAACGTCAATTGCGACGGTCCACCCTGCAGCAATTCGCGACATGCATAGCTACTCGAGGGGCTCGAGCAGTTCAGAGCGTGAGCTAGTCAGTCTTCGGCCGTAGCATCGGGTGCATCGTCAGGGCAGAAGCCAGCTGAGCCCGCCAGGAGGAGGAAGGGCCAGGGGCCCGTCCCGTCGGGGAAGGTGCGAGCAGTCGCGTGCTTCTATGAAGTGCCTGCCCCGCCGCAGATCCTGGGGCACAATCGAGCGTGGCTCGCCCTTCGAGAATCCGATCGCCCTTTTCCCTCGTCCGCGCCCCACGCGCTTCGCTTTGCGCAGACACCGAGCGGCAATTGCGCGCTTTCGTTCTTTTCCTCTCGAGGCCGCTTACGCTCGCTCTTGCTGGCCGCGAGCTGCTCTCGCCTCGATCCGCAGCCTCGCCTGTCGACGCCCGCAGTCGCACGGCTGCGCAGGCCTCGTCCGTCCGCATCGAATTGGAGCTCGTCGCAAGAGAACGCTAGCGCTCGGCAAACTTCCGTGCGTCGGGCACCAGCTCTCTTGCGCTATCGGCAGTTGTCGAGCCAGTCTGACTCTCGTGGAGAGCAGTGGACGCATCTGAGGCTACGAGGCAGCAGCGACAAAAGGCCGGCCATCCGACAGCTGCCGTTGCTCGACGCTCTCCGCCGGCGGCAACGAACAGGAGCGGGTCCGGTCCCTACTCGGTGCCACACCTACGACCTCATCGAGTGTCGCTAGCCGTGTAGCCGCCCTCCGCCCGCTTGTTGGCTGCATAGCGACCTTCCGACAGCGAGCCCGTCCAACGGCTCTCTGCTCGTCGGCTACGCCTGCGACTGTCTGTCCCGCCCTGCGCACGCACGCCTCGATTGGGCCATCCGGCCTGTAGCAGCAGCGATGGAGACGGCGCCACGGTCAGGACGTCCGTCGAGCTTCCCTCCGTTTGTTCTCTGCTGTCGCCAATCGCTTCTGACCTTCTCTCCCTTCGTCTCGCAGATTCATACTTCGGCATCGTGGGCTCGGCACAGGAAGCACAGGCAATTCTTGAGGCATGCAAACTCGGTGTACGTTGCCGTGCTCGTTCGGGCAGACCCGTGAAGCTCAAATTGACGCCTCGCGCGACTCGTCCAGATCCTGCCGCGCGTCACCCGCCGATTGACCGATGAAGAGTACGTTCGGCCTGCAGCAAGCTCTCTCATGGATCTGTCTCTGACATCCGCGCCGCAGACGCCTTCGATTTGTCCGAGCGGGCGCCGTTTTCGTCTGGGAGGAGGAAGAAGCAGGCATCCGACGCTGGACAGACCACATCAAGTGGAGCCGTGAGTCGAGATACCCTCACTGTCTCTGCGCAGCGCGCTGACGAGCCATGCGCAACAGCTTCACGGGTGTCGGGCGCCTTCCTGACCTACACGGAGGTGCCGGCGAAAGAGGACGATACGCTCATCAAGCAGTCGTTCTCGTCCGTCGACGCGAGCGGTACCAAGATGCACCTTATCGCGTACACGTCCAAAGCTGCGCAGAAGGGAGGTTCGCTGCCTCGAGCTGCCCGAGACCCGCTTGTGCAGCACATGCTCGCACAGCGCAATCCGGGTGGCCGGGATCCTCGATCTCAGCCGGGTCCTCCTGTCGGGGCGGGACAGTCGCACGCGCGGCCTCCCGATCCCTCGTCGCACGCCACGCCGGCAGTGCTCCAGAGCGCACCGCTAGACCCCCCGCGGCGCTCCCCTCTCTACCGCTCCCGTTCAACCGTTCCTGATTACGAGTCTCGCCCGCACTCGTCGTCCTCAGCACCCGACATGCCGCGCCCTCTCACCTCGGCGTCCGAACCTCAACCCTCTTCGGCCTACAACCCTATACGAGACCGGCCAGCGACCACCACGTCGCGGTCGTACCCATCCCTTCCGCAGACCTGTCCGCCGGTGCCTCCAACTCTGGGTGCACCTACTCCTCAGCACCCGTCTCCACTCTCCCATTCCTCCCCCACTATGTGGTCCTTCGCCTACGACCCGTCCCGACAGTCGTCCTCCCACTTCTCGTCGCAGCGGGAGTCTCCCACGGCCTCTGCCAGCCCGATCTTCCCTTCCGCAAGTTATCGACCTTCGACTGCGTCAACTAGCATCGCCACTAGCGCCTCGGGCTTCGACCCGTCCATGCGCCAGCTTCCGCCGCTCGAGCAGCTGGAAGCGGCCGGCCTCCCTGGCATGGCTGGCGAGTCGCCGCCTCGCCTCTGGTCTTCGCATGGGACGTTTCCAGGCGCTCCATCCGAGGAGCAGTTCGCTCAGGGTGCCGGGACGGGCGGCGGAGACGAGTGGGTGCCCTCACCGCGGTTGAGCGGTCGGGGAGCGGAAGACGAGCGGCAGCTCCGCCTTCTTGGCCGCCCGTTTTGATTCGTTCTGGTTCTCGTACGCTCATACAACGCATGAATAGATACCCTCTGCAGCTCCTCCCGACGTACCTACCTGTTGTCCTGCTCCTCCGCATCGCAATGCATGTACGACTTGCACGTTCGCACTCTTGTTCGCCACGCGCCGTACTCGCTGACCGAGTCCCATACCTACTCTCTCGGTGTACCGGTATGTTTCGGAGCACGTCGCCCGAACGAACAAAAGCTGCCTTCGCGTGCGCATTGGACGGGCTGCGCCGCCTGCGCGTCCCGAACGGGGCAAGCGGGGCCCGCCCCTGGCGGCGATGCAGACCGACCGAGGCCGCGCGGGAAGATGGTGCGGGGTTGCTGCGAGGCGCAGAAGGAAGCAAGACAAGAGCGAGATGTCGATCCCACGGCCTCGCAGATGGGCCAAGCTCTGTCGTGCGCGCGTTCCGCGCCTGGTCCGCCCGACGTTCTCCTCCGTAGGCACCATCTGGTGGCGGCCGAGACGTCTATCGTGAACCGACAGCCCTCTCTGTGCAGGCGAAGGAACCGTCTTGCAGAACCCGCACAGATGATTGCGCTGCCCACCACACTGTCGGGTCCAGGCGGCGACGACTCCGAAGAGGCCGGCGATCCCGTTGACTCGCAGGAAGCGTCTCGAAGCCCTGGAGAACATGCGCGGCACTTTATTGCACCCTTCTGTGTCCCTGACTACGCGCCAAGGCTGCACTCTACGCAGCAGCCGCTGCGGCGGGGACCTCGTGAAGGTATTCTCCGAGCGTGACGGATCCGCGGATGAAGCTGCGGCCAGAGAACCGTTGTCAGTGGGCGAACGAGCGGTGTCTAGCCCATCAGGAGACGAAATGCGCACTTGTCCAAGTCGAGCTTCTCGTTGGTCTGTGCGAAATGCCCAAGTTAGCCTTCCTCGAGAACGAGGCATGCAGAGCGAGAGACATACCGAGTGAGCGCCGTCGTCTCCGCTGTTCGGCAAAGAGATCGTTGTTAGTAACGAGGAGATCCCAAGGCTGACAACGATTACTGTGCAGTCGGGTGCCCACGTACCGGCCCACTGCAGATTAGAAGGGGTCAGCTGGGCGCCCGTCAGGGGATGCAGACGATCGAACGCACTCGGGAGGAGCATGACATTCTTGCCGAGCGCCTCAGCGAACGTGAGAGTGACTGCGGGAGTGCGCAAGCGGGTGAGCTCGAGGCGCCCAGAATGGGAGAAGGTGCGTTCGCTTGTTCGCGCAGGTCCTGCTTGGCAGACTCACTAGGAATCGAGCCTGCGCGCAGAACGAGTCAGCTGCAGCTTCGTGGCATGGACAGGTGGAAGCGGTACGCACCGCCTTCGCGTGTGAAGTCGGGCGTCTTGCCGTACACCGTCTCCGTAGCCTTCTTTGCCGCCCTGAAGTTCCAGTGGTCGACTAACATCAACGAACGTCAGCACGTTCAGCAAGTAGTCGGCCGGTCTAGGAGAGGGACGCACTTGACGCGACCCAAGGCTTGCCGCCGTGCAGCATCTCGACCTTGAGCGTGTTCTTCGAGCCGAGCTTGGCGAACTCGTCCTGCGCAAGCCGTGTACGTCAGCCCCACTTCCAACTTTGCGACGTGTGGTAGAAGGCACCTGGAGATACTTGGTCACGAGCTCGCCCACCTCGTCTGGGTCGAGGTCCGGCACCAGGCGGATCGAAAACTTGCCCTTGACCGCGGCAGGGATGACGGTCTTTGCGCCCGGCGCGCTGAAGGCGCCCTCGATGCCGTGAATGCTCAGACCTGCGCAAGGGCGCCACTCAGCAGGAGCGCAATGCGGCGAATTGTGGAAGGACCAGGACGCACTCGGGTACCGCATGCGAGCCATGAGCGCCTCGGCCTTGTCCTCGCTGATCGTCACCTTGCCACCAATCGCGGCCTCAAAGTCCTGGACCGTCACGTCGATGACCTCGTACAGCTTGCGCTCTTCGTCCGTGAGCGGGGCGACCTGGGGGCGGGCAATGTCAATACGGCCCCACTGGACGGAGACGAGCACGCAAACCACCTTCTCGTTGATACCAGGCACGAGAATCTTGCCTTGCGGCGACACGAGCTTCGAGAAGATGGCGAAAAGGTCGGTCATCGGCTCTGCGAGCAACGACAGCGGGTCAGCGGCGTCTAGCTTTGAGACGGAAGAAGCCGGCGCACCGTGCACAACAGCGCCGAAGACACCACTGTGAAGGTCGGCCGCGGGTCCGGAGATAGAGACCGAGAAGTAGGAGAGACCACGAAGGCCGTAGGTCAAGCAGGGGGTGGTGGTGCCGAGCCTGCACGAGTGCCGTCGGTTTCTGACGGGTACCCACTGCTGCGCGCCGTGGTGAGAGCACTCCGAGAGCAGCACGCACCAGTAATTGTCGCTGATGCACACAGCGTCGACATCCGCAAACTCGCCCTTGGCCTCCTTGATGACAAGCTCTTCCAGACCCTCCGAGCCGGACTCCTCCATACCCTCGAAGCAGAACTTCATGTTGACGGGCAGCTCGGTGCCCGTCTTCTGGTGCGCCTCAATCACGTTGAGCCTGAGAGCCAGCAGATCAGCGCTCTTGTCGAATGCGGCGCGGCAAGCGAGCGACGCACCAGCCGAGGATGGGGCCCTTGTCGTCTGACGAACCACGGCCGTAGAGACGGTTCGTCTCCTTGTCGTGGGTGAACTGGAACGGCTCGTACTTCCAGCCGTCCGACAGCAGAGCCTGTGAGCGAATCTGCGTCAGCATGCCACCACTCATCGAGGTATTGTCTCGCAGAGCGTACCGGCTGGACGTCATAGTGGCCCTGGATCATGACGAGGCCAGGTCAGTTGGGGGGCACGTCGACGTTGCGAGGAGGCAGACAAACATAGACGAGGATGGTCTTCTTCTTCGGGTCCTTGCCGAGCGAGCCGATCAGGACAGGCGGGAGCTCGACCTCCTGTCCGTCGAGGTTCTGCGGGCCCATGGGGATAGACTGAATCCTATCGTGCGAGAATTGCAGCGATGTCAGCGGGACCATGCGGTGCGATTGAGCGGATGCCAGGACGGGTCACGCACTCTGCGCCAAGCTTGACGAGCTCATCCTTGAGCCATGCTCCCATACGGTGCACATGCGGGCTGCACGGGGCCGCACGAGCGCGGTTCAGCTCTCCGTCGTCGTCGAGATTGCGCCGTGAGGGGGAGCCGGTGAAAGCGCGCGCACCGGTACGAGGCGTCTCCACTGACGCTGGGGATCTCGACAGCCTCCTTGAGACGGGCGACGAGCGCGTCCTGATTCTCGTTGATCCACTTGGCGAATGGCTGGCTGCTCTCGGCCGGGACGAAGCAATCAAGGGCAAGACGAGCTTGTCAGCGTGAGTTCGACGGTCCAGACAGGTTGTCAGGGGAGCTAAAACCAGCACAATAGCTCGTAGCAGGCTCCTGCAGCGGCGACTCACGTTGACGGCATGTCGGGTGGTTGGCAGGTGGGGAAGAGGCAAGCCGAGACGAGCGCAGCTTCTCGTGTGAGCTCGACTGAGCAGCTTGCTACATACGCGTGCAGGTTGGGCGCCTCGATCGAGTCCGTTGGACCGTCAATCAGGGAAGGACCGCGCCAAAGTAAGCGGGTGCCCGAACGAAGCGGATGGCTTAGACTAGAACTACAACATTGCAGCGAACGAAACAGCTGCGAAGCTCTACTGTGACTGGCTCATACGCTCAAAGTACTCCTGCAGAGCGAATGGGGAGAAAGGTCAGTGTTGAAGTCTGGGGAAAGCCTCAAGGGAAAGCGAGAGATGCGCACCCTCGCTCGTTCGCCAAGATCCATCAGCCGCTTGAGGGATGGCGATCCGCCGAGCCGCTTGCCGACCTCGACGACTGTGTCGAGCGGAAGCGCAAAGAAGCGGCGGACGGTGTCCTCTGCCTCCGGCGTCTGAGGGACAACGCGGTTCGACTCCGCGCGGGAGCTTTCGACGGCCGGTGGGGGGCTGGTCGAACCTGCAGGGAACATCAATATACTATCAGCAAACGCTCGATCAAGTTGTGCGCCTTCCGAACGCACCGTTGCCGACCCTATCCTTCGCTTTGGAGCGAGTCGAAGCGCCCTTGCGCTTCTTCTTCGCGCCTGGCTGCTCCTGCTGCTCGTCGCCCCCTGCGCGCTTCTTGGGAAGCGACGGGCCCGCGCGGCTGCTCGTGGACTGCGGGATGACGAGATCGAAGTTGTGACGAGTCTCGCTGTCCTTCGCCTTCTTGCGCGGCGGAGGCGAAGGCTTCTTGGCTGGAGAGCAAAGCAAGCCAGTCAGATGAGCGTTCGCTTGAGCCGTCCACGTCGAAATGTACGCACTCTGCGGCGCAGCCTTGGCGATTGTCTCCTGGCCTTCCTCGTCTTCGGAATCGGCATCAGCGAAAGCCTCGTCGACCGAAGCATCTGAGTGGCGGCAGCAAGAACCGATCAGTAACCGCAAAAAACGAAAGTAATAGTGTCAATGAACAGAAACGCACCGCGCCTCCGCTTGCCAGTGCCAGCCGCCTCGCGCCTTTCCTCGCTCTCACGCGCCTCGTCCCGCTCCTTCGCCTCGCTCGCGAGTGCCGCCAGCGAGGCTCTCGCGCGCATCGCATGCACCTCCTTCGGCGTCTCCTCGACAACCTGCGTCTCGCCCGTGGCGACCTTGCTGCCCGAGCTCTCGCGCTCGCCCGAGGTCGAGTCGTCGAGTTGCGGCGGGAGTGTCGCGCCGTACAGGGACGGCGAAGGCGCGCGAGCGGCATTGCGCACGAGGCCGGTGAAGGTCGAGTTCCCCTCGTCATCGGCCGAAGGCAGATTGGACGGAAGGTGCGACTGGTCGGCGTCGTATCCGCGGCCGGTCAGGTCGGCGGTTGCGGTAGCGCTTGTGCGAGGGTGCGCTGCGGACCAAGCATCAGTCGCTGCCGAGAGAAGGAGTCTTCAAAGGACCACGTACGGCGAGAGTGTGTCGGAGCGTGACCTGCGGGAGGAGCGCTGATCGCGCCATCCTGCGAAACCTCCTGCGTCTCTGCCAGACCCGGAACGTTGAGGCTGGGAGCCACGCCCATGACGATGCGGAGCGGGTCGACCATCTCGGGCGGATATTCGAGGTTGACCGGCGAGCGGGCAAAGGTCGCACGCCAGAACGTCTCAAAGGCGACGATGGGTCCGTGCACGGCGAGCTGCGGCGTGTGCTGCGCGAGCGAGGCCTCGAGCATTGCCTGCGATTCGGGGTTGTGGCCCCATTCGCTGAGCTGGAGAGCGCGGTTGAGCGAGGGGTACAGGACAGGCGCGAAGCGACGAAGGTGATCCGAGATCGGCTGTACGACGGTCGAGAGCTGGCGAAGGGCATCATCGTAGATCGTCGGGAACTGCAACGAACGCGGGTCAGTGAACCAGTCCAGTGGGAAGAAGCGAGGAAGGCACGAACCGCATCGTCGGAAGCCGACCTCAGCAGGCGGGCGATGAGGAGGATGTTCTCGTCCGAGGCGTACTCGTTTATAAGGATCTCGCGCACGGCGTGCTCAGAGAGGCGGCACGCTTCAGCGTGCACCTTACTGCCGAGGTTGTGGCTACCGGCGACGAGCAGAATGACGAGGAGGAGATCGCTGCTTGTCCGGTCCGTTGTCAGGCCCCAATCGACAAAAAGAACTTTGCAAGGAGCGGAAGAGACGCACGCGGAGTCGTCGTTTGGGTCCGAGACAATCGACATCAGGTGGTGATAGAGCGTCTGCGAGGCGCAAACGACGATGTCGACCGCGCGAGCGAGCGCCAACCAGTCCGAGTCGAAGGGCTCTGGGACCGTCGAGGGCGAGCTATGCGAGTGCCAATCAGCGTCGGCATGCACAACGCGCTGAGCACGGTGACGCACTCGAGGTAGACGCGCATGAGGCCAATGCAGGCTTCGAGCTGCGTGGTCGTCACATGTTCGATCGAAGCGCTCAAAAGCGCCGACGTGAACGAGCGAGCTGTGGTGTTTGGCAGCGTCAGCGATAGTCGACTTGCTGCGTCACGTCCAGACGTACCAAGCACGCCAGCGTAGGCAGTCGGCTTCTCGTGCAGGGCGAGCCAGGCCCTGCATGCAACGCTGACGACGTGCACATCGCGGCGAACGACACGCTCGACCGCCTGGACTACGGCATCCTCCTTCCGCGCCATGGTCGCAACCCAGAGCTTGGCCGCCGTCTCGGCGTGCTTCGAAGTCGGCGCCGACAGCTTGGCGAGCCAGGCGAGGGCCTTGCGGAGGCTTGCAGGCGACGAGGTCAGTGTGCGGAGGAGGTTCTGCCAGGTATTGAGGATCTCGTCCTGTAACGGTGAAGTGCAAAAAAGGGTAAGCAGCGACTCATCGGTAGCTGGACGAACAGAGCGCACCTGGATGCATGCTGCAGGTTCTTCCGTGGGCAAGCACTTCTCGACGAGTGAGAGCACCTTGTCGATGCGGTCCGTGATCCAGTCGCTGCTCCACCCGGGCACCTGTGTCGGCTGCACGGCGCGCTCGAGCGCAGCCGCGGTGAAGACGGCGTGCTTCTCGGGCGGGAGGAGGCCGAGCGAGCCGTCGAGAAAGGCCAAGTTGAGGAGTACCTCGAGCGTCGCAGAGTTGTCGAGAGCGCTGCGCGGGCGGAGTACGCTCGAGAGGAGCGACCACGCAAGGACGCTGACCTGCGACGAGACGGTCGGGCCAGCCGTCATGAGCGGAAGGTACGGGTCGAGGAAGTGCTTGAGCACGAGGTCGTACTGCCCGCGCGCGGTCGGTGTTGGCGGAGGGTCGATGGCGGCGATCGGGCTGCGCGCAGCAGACGACCCGTGCTGGATGTGCACCGTGACGCCGTAGATGCACGCGACGAGTGCGAGTGTGAGCGCCTTGGCATGCGCCGCGCGCGCCGCCTCGTGGCCCGCCTCGGCTTTGCTCCTCTCTTGCCTCGACTCCTTGCCCGAGCCGGTCCAGATTTCCTGACGCGTCTCGAACAGCGAGCGCAGCACGCGGAGCGGGCGGTAGTCGGGCAGGCGGAAGAGCCACGACGGTACGCCGGCCTTGTCGCTTACGGTGCGCGCAAAGTTGTACACGACGTGCGACCACGCGAGGGCCGAGATCGCCTGCACCTGCGGCGCCGACTGGTTCGAGAGCGTGTTGTACGCGCGCAGCCAAGGCGCAAAGCCCGTTTGACCGCCGCTTTTGGTAGCGTCCTGGAACTTGCGGAAAGACGAGCCCATAAGGCCAGGAAGGACGGCGAGGAGCGAGACGACGCCAAAGCCCGTCGACAGCGCCATTGCGTCGGTCGTGGCAGCGGTGACGACGGCAACGCTCGTCTCGAGCTGAGTGTCGAGGAGGTTGACGTAGGTCAACTTGCGCTCCGGGTCGCGCTCGTCGACGGGTCCGTCAGGCGGAGGCGAGTTCAGCAGCGACTGGGATCCAGTCAAGTCAGTCCTCTCTTACTCGATGCAGGTATGAGACGGGACGCACCTGGAAGTCGGCGCCGAGCTCCTCCATGATCTGCTCCCGCCTGAGCACCCACCTTGTCCGCTCCTTCGCCTCGTCCTCGCCCTCCACCTCGGGCAACGGCATCGTGAGCGCGCGCACGACGCGCCCGACCAGCTTGACGACCCTCTCGCGCATGCTCGTCCCGCGCTTCGGGCCGTCCCACAGCCCGAGCATCGCCGGGCGGAACCACGCGTCGCGCGCCTCGGCGCGGTCGAGCATCTCGCGCGCGAGGTCGGCGTGCGGGAGGAAGGACGAGAGCGCCATGAGCGACTCGCCGAGCGAGAGGCGCGAGCGGTCGATGCGCGGCGGGAGGGTGAGGGTCGCGCGGAGGCTTGGGAGGACCTCGGACGCCATGAGCGGGGCGAGAAGCGAGGGAGGGAGTCGCTGCGAGGAGAGGAAGAAGGGGACGAAGAGGAGGAAGTTCTGCTGGACGAGCGTCGACAGGTTCGGTGCAAGCGAGAGCGAGGCGACCAGGCGGACAAGCGAGACGAGCGTCTCGTCTGCGGGAGCGGCGTTGTCAATGCGAATTTCGCGTCACGCTCAGAGAAGAGCACGCACCGTCAAAGAGCGCCGCCGCCCTCTCGTCCCTGCACAACGCCGCCGCACACTTGACCGCCGCCTGCGCGACGGCCATCTCGTCCCTTAGCCTGCGCATCTGCTCCTCGGTCAAGCTCCTCTTCGCCTCCTTGCCCTTCCCTGCCCCGTCAGCCGGCACGCGCGGGCGCGGGCTGGGCGACAGCGCGAGGTCGGCCGTGTCGTCTGCGTGCGAAGCAGTCCGGGGCGGGGACGGGGCCGGCGCGGGCTGCGCGGCGACCCACTGCGGGAAAGACGCGACGTTGCTCAAGTCGCGCGTGAGGGCGCGCACGAGGGCAGTGCCGAGCTGACGCAAGGGGAGGAAGGTCCGTTCGGGGTTGGGAAGGTCGGCGGGGAGGCGGAAGAGGGCGTGCGTGAGGAGGACGTACGCCTCCTCGACGTCGGTCAGCAGCGTCGGTGCGGCGAAGAAGCGGCGCGAGGCTGCGCCGTCGTCAAGAGGCGGTGCGTCCGGGTGCTGGCGCGGCGGGAGAGACGGCGCCGCGCCGTCGTACCCGCCGAGCGGGACGGGCGGGACGGCCGCGCCCGTCCGCAGGGACGCTTTGAGCGTGAGCAGCGGCGAGCGCAAGTGCACGGGGTCGTCAAACTCGAGGTCGTGCACGATCCGGCGTCCGTCTCCCGCGCCCGCTGCGCCCCCGACGCCACTGCTCGCAGCGCCGTTCGAGGTTCCCGCGCCTAGACGCCGCCGGCGCTGCTGGTCCTCCTCGTCATCGCCTCCCCTCCCGCCCTGTCCCGCGCCCGCACGCGACCCGCCCGCCCCTCGCGCCGCCGTTCTCCCCCTACTGCCCCTCGCCGCGGCGCCCGCCCCTTCCCCTCCCCCTTGCTGCTGCTGCTGTGGCCGTCCACCCGCCTGTCCCTGCGCAGCGCCCGCCGCCGCCTCGCGCATCGCGAGCGCGGCCTTGAGCGCCTTTTTCTCGCCCTCCCAGCTCGCGGCGTGCCTCCGCCCGCGCGAGTTGCGCTTCGTCGCCTCCTTCTCGCTCGGGAGCGCGAGCGCGAGCGGACTGCTGCTGCTGCTGCTGCTGGCCGAGACGGTCGATGGGGAGGAGGAGAAGGAGGCCAGATGCGGCGTCAGGGCGGCGCGGCGAGGTTTGAGGATCGAGCGGAGTCCGTGCTGCTGCTGCTGCTGCTGCTGTGGGGGGCGGGCACGGCCTGCGAAAGAGGGCGACGGGAGCGGCGAAGAGGACGAGAGTGGCGGGAGCGAGACGAGGGGCGAGACGGTCGCGCCTGCTGCTGCTGCTGCTGCTGCTGATACGGACGAGGGCGGAGGGAGCAGCAGCGAGGAGACCACTTCGGACTCGGTCTCGCTGTCCGTCACATCGGCCTCTTCGCCCGCCTCGTGTCGCTGCTGAGGAGGGAGCACGGGAGCGGGGCGGAACGTCGGCGGGCGCGGCGGCGAGCGGACCTCGGCGCACGAGATGCGCACGCTCGAGGGGCGCAGAGGCGGCGAGCCGGGGAGTTGAGAGGCGGCGCCCGCGGTGCTGGCGAAGGGGAAAGCGGTCGCATTAGAGGAAGAAGAAAAGGAGAGGAGCGGCGGAGTGCTCAGTCCCGCTGCGGAAGCGGAAAACGCAGAATCGGTCGACGCGTCCGAGGGCGGTGTCGACCCGAGTCGCGCCGCGAACAGCAGCGGGTTGTTCGAGTAGACGTTCCGCCTCGACAGCGGTACTGCTGCTCCGCCCGCGTGCGCAAACGCCGACGCCCTCGCGGCCGTCTCGCGCCCTGCCCTATGCGCCGACCCATCGAACGCGAGCAGCCCCCTGCGGCGCTTGACGTCGCGCTGCGCGTCTCCGTCTCCCTCTTCTTCTTCTTCGTCGTCGTGCTGCTGCTGCTGCACGAGCACGAACGCGCGCTTGTGCCTCGGCGAAGCGTGCAAGCTCGGGAGCGGCGTCGGCGAGAACGTGACCCTGCGCTTGAGGCGCGGCGGCACGGCCGACTTGCCTCCCGCCCCGCCCGCACTGCTGCTGCTCGAGAGGTGCAGGCGCGGAGAGGGAGCTAGGCCCCCTCCTCCGCCGCCGGCGATGAGCGCGTTCTCCTTGCCGCGCGAGGTCGTCCCGGCGCCGAGGAGGAAGGAGCGCGCAGCGGCGGCGGACGCGGCGGAGCTCGTTGTCGTGCTTATGGTGCTGCTGCTGCTGGGCCGGGAGCCGCGCGCAGCAGAGAGGCCGGCCGAGGTCGAGGCGGTGAGGAACGGGTCGTCGAGCATGACGGGCGGCGGGGGACGGGGGCGGGCGAAGGGCTGAGTGGGTGCACCGCTCAGGACGCGTGTGCTGGCCTGCTTGTTTGGTCCCTCCTGTGTAGTGCGCGTGTGTAGAGCTCGCGAGGCGAGGAGCGAGGCGACCTTTGGGCCGGCCGCCATCTCGGGCGCGCGGCGCGTCGCGTCTCACTTCGGAACACGCGCATCTGCACCGCCTCTCTCTCTCTCCCGAGCTTGCTGGCATCCATTCGTACTGTCTGGACACCTGTTGACACTGCGTTGCACGTCTGCATTTCCAGTCTAGTCGCCTTCGGCAATCTACTGCTGCCCGAGCGGCCCGCGGTGGTTGATCGTCGCACTCGCTTGCGCTGCGGCGTGTCAAACAGGGTGAGAGTGAGCATGCGCACAGCAGCAGCACGATGGCAGTCAGGAAGACCAGAGAGAGGGAACGCACCGGTCGGGAAGACGAGCACGTCGGCGACGTTGACGTGTTCGGCTGTGCATCACAAGCTGGTCAGCTAGGCTCATGCGTGCCCGACTGGGGCTAGCCCGGCTCTCCAGCGTCCTTCTAGACGCAGCCAAACCGGGCACGAGTACGAGCCTGCACGAGCTCAAGCCAAAGAGAGCGAGGGACGCACGCCTCGCCGCGGCCCAGACGATCTCCTCGGCAATGTCGTGCGCCGTGAGCGGCTGCAGGCCCTCGTACGTCTTGGCTGCCGCGTCGCGGTCGCCGCGGAAGCGCGTGACCGAGAACTCGGTCTGCGCTCGCGTGCAGGGATTGGGGGGGGGGGGGGGGGGGGGGGAAGGGGGGGGGGGGCCAGATGGAGCGTGGGGAGAAGGGAGGGGAGGACGAAGTCAGCGAGAGGGATTCGCGGCTCGCGCTTTGCCGTAACCAGTCGGCGCAGACCAGAGCGATCTCGTGTACTGGCCGACACGACGGGTACGCGAGTGCAAGAGGAAAGGAGCCCACCTCGACCATCCCGCTGCCGCGTTGAAAGGGAAAAGGCGGATCAGCGCCTACTTTCTTACGAAGCTCTGGGACCCTTGACACGCAGGGGCCCGACATGCAGACTCACGGACAGATCTGCGACACGCGGATGTTGTACCCGACGAGTTCGCGCAGGAGCGAGCCGTTGAAGGCGTGCACGGCGTGCTTGGTCGCCGTGTAGATGGCGCCGCCCGCGTACGGCTCCTTGCCTGCGATCGAGCCGAGGTTGATGATGCTGCGCGCGGGTGCACGGTCGGTCGTGCGGTGCGTACGGGACAGGCCGGGAGGAAGAATGAGGCGAGGTGAGAAGGTCCAGCGGGAGAGGGAGAGGAGAGACTGGACGCACTGCCCGGCGTTGCGCTGTTTGAACTCGCGGACAAAGACCTGGGTGAGGTGGATGAGGCCGAGCACGTTCGTGTTGAACATGATCTCGAGTTCGGCGTCGTCAATGTCGCCGACCTGCTCGCGGCCGTACACCAAGCCGGCCTGCGTACATCTCACGTGCGCGTGAGCTCGACTGCGTAGCTGCAATGTGCGGTGACAGAGAGGATGTGCGCACATTGTTGACGAGGACGTCGACCTTTCGGAGGTCGTCGGGGATGCGGCTCAGGAGGCCCTGCACGGCGGCCTTGTCCTGCATGTCGAGGGTGAGGGTGACAAACTTGCCGCCCTGCCCCGTCGCGCCGGCCTTGTGCTCGTCGGCGGCGGCGCGCGCGACCTCGTCGAGCTGGGCCTGGCGGCGCGCAGTGAGGATGAGGTTGGTGCCTGCGCGGGCAAAGAGGAGGGCCTGCGTCGTTTGGAGGGCGTGATCGGGTCGTGCGCGGGAGTGCGAGGTGACGACGAGGCGAGTGCGAGAACGGGCCCGGGTCGGTGCAGGGTGGGCGGAGTCGACGAGGGCAGCAAGTCCGGGACGAGGTGGGGGAGCGAGAGGGGGTGAGTGCGATGCACGGGCGGAGGGGAGAGGTGACGCACGGTGGCAGCGCCGATTCCTCCGGATGCGCCGGTCTGTGCATGGGTCGGAGGGGTTGCACGAGTCAGCGTGTGTGCCGAGGTGGGGAACGGATAGCGAGAGGCGGACGGACGATGAGGACGGTCTTTCCTGCGAGGCGGGATGCGTTGAAGACGGCGGTCATGGCGGGCGTCTCAGGAGAGAAAGGCTGCAGTTTTGGCCGAGTGAAGTGCGCCGAGTCGGGTTGGCAGCGCCTTTCAAGCGGAAGCACGAAAGATCGCGCGGCAAGCACTCGCTCGCGTCCGCAGCAACCCGCACTCTGCGCCGCGACGGTCGCCACGATGTGGGCACGAGCAGCAGCACGCGCACGGCCCACAGCCCGCCACCCCCTGCACCCGCGCCTGCTCGCCACGACGGCACCGCGCCAGACGCACCCGACCCCGCCGCTCGACCCCAACCCGGCCCACCCGCAACCCGCACCAGCACCCGCGCCGCCCTCCCCGCCACACCCTGCCACCGGTGAGCACACCCCGCCCGACTTGCACCGCCCGCTCGAGGCAGCGCGAGAGCCTCTCCCCCGTCCTCATCAGTCTTCTGTCCATCGCAGCCGCACACTCGCCCTCGACCACCCACTTTGGCTTCAGAGACGTCCCCAATGACCTCAAAGAGTCTCTCGGTGGGCTCGACTGCTTTTCCCCGCGCTCCCGCTGGTCTCGTCGCTCACCTCCTCCTCCGCCTCCTCGCAGTCCGCGGCGTCTTCTCGTCCGTCGCGTCGAGCTACGACGTCATGAACGACGCCATGTCGCTCGGCATCCACCGCCTCTGGAAGGATCACTACGTCTCCAAGCTCGACCCGCACGGCGCCCTCCGCTGCCTCGACGTCGCCGGCGGCACGGGCGACATTGCCCTCCGCATCCTCGACCACGCCCGCACCCGCTACGGCGACCGCGACACGAGCGTCCACATGGTCGACATCAACCCCGAGATGCTCGAAGAGGGCAAGAAGCGCTTTGCCAAGACCATGTACCACGCCAGTACGTGCATCCTCGCGTCCAGTCCAACTCGAGTCGAGCTGACCGCCGCTCGCTCCCCCGTCCAACAGCCCCGCAGATCGCGTTCGACGTCGGCAACGCCGAGACGCTGTCGCAGTTTGCCGACAACACGTTCGACGTCTACACCATTTCGTTCGGGATCCGCAACGTGACCGACATTCCCGCCGCGCTCCGCACCGCGCACCGCGTCCTCAAGCCCGGCGGCGTCCTCAGCATCCTCGAGTTCTCGCACGTCGACAACCCCGTCCTCGCAAAGTGCGTCTTCTCTCTCTCTCTCTCTCTCTCCCCGTGCCCCTCCGCCCGTCGCAGTCGCGCTGACGCCGCAACTGCCACACAGAGCTTATGACCTCTTCTCCTTCAACGTGATCCCCGAACTCGGCCACCTCCTCGCCGCCGACCGCGACTCCTACCAATACCTGTCCGTCCCTCTCCCTCCTCTCCCTCCCTCCCCTCCCGTCCCTGTGCGTGCTCCCACTGACCCCGAGATGAAACGCGCGCAGCGTCGAATCGATCCGCCGCTTCCCGCCGGCCGAGAAATTCGCCCAGATGATCCGCGACGCGGGCTTCGAGGTCGCGGAAGAGGAGCCGTTCGAGAGGCTCACGTGGGGGATCGCGGCGATTCACAACGGCGTAAAGCTGTGAGCTTGTTGGAGTGTACTGGAACGAAGAGCGATAGATAGATAGATACAGCACGGGTGGGAGCTTCTTCAGGAGAGTGAGGGGTGCTCGTGGTTCTCTCGGGCAAGAGGGAGCCTCGTGAAGAAAGCAATGCAGGGGGGGCCGGTAATGATGCTGATAGAACGTAGCGCGGGAACAGAACGATGTATATAAGAAGGGGTGGGGGACTCAGAGGTCGAACGATGGCATCTCTACATAGTCAACGTCGCCCTCGTCGTGGTGCAGGATCCGCACATACTCGAGCGACAGGCGGTACATGTACGCTCTGCGTCGTGGCAACCTCACCGTCAGCTACTCGACTCCCACTTTGGAGAAAGAGAGGGAGAGCAAAGACGCACGCCATGTCCTCGAACCGCCAAAAGTCGCGCGCCCACTGCCGGCCGGCCTCGCCGATCTTTTCCGCGAGCGAGTCGTGCCCGCCCTGCCCGTCGGGCGTCCCGACAAAGAACGCCATGACGTCGTACACGTCGGAGTAGTCGACCTTGATCGGGACGTAGCTGCGAGCTCCGACCATCAGGATTTATTGGGAGGAGAGGGGGAGGGAGGGACGCACTGGACCCATTCTTGCACGCGGTCTTGGTACCATTCGGGAAACGCGGTCGACTTGAGCACGACCGAGCGCATCGACATGAGGCGGTGGAACCGACCCGACCAGCCGTTGCCGTCGACGTCCATCACGTATTTGTACTGCGGGCGTTGCAGTCCACACATCGTCAGCTTCACGTGCGCAACAAGTAGGGCCTGCTATGGAGAGCTCACCGTGTTGGACTCGTCGAGTCCGATCGTCGGCTTGAGGTCCATCGTGCGCTCGAGGAGCTCGCACGTCTCGGGGTCGCACTGCTGGAGCGCGCCCGAGAAGCTCGTGTCCATGTACAGGTCGTTGAGCGTCGCGACCGAGACGTTGGCCTCGCGCAGCTGCCCGCGCTGCGACCACAGGATCGTCTTGGTCCCCTCGGTCTCGTGCGACATGATGTGCAGCCGCGCGCGCTGCGACTTGCGCCACGGCGTGTGCCGGTTGAACTCGACTCCCGTCGTCGAACCTGCGAGAGGGGCGACGAGCTCGAGTCAGAGGCGGCCTGCGAAGTGACGACGAGGCGGGAGCGAGCGCACCGCGCCACAGGAGCTTGTTCATGCTCTTGCCCTCCCAGGGCGGCTCGTATCCGACATAGTGCGCCTCCCACTGCTCGATCGGCGTCGTGAGAATGTCCGAGTGCAGGCGCATCTTGGCAAACGTGAAGAGGGGCACGAGCGGGCCGAGCGGCACGCCCTGCTGCATCGTGTGCCCGTGCAGCTTGCGCGCCTCGGGGTGCAGACACAGGTCGGCGATCTTGGCGTGGTTCCATACGAAGGACCGCACCGCCTCGCCGCTGTAGTCGGGCGTGAACTCGCCCCGCTCGGACCGCCGCAGAGGCGAGTTGGGCGGGCACGCTTGCGCAAAATTGGACAGCGTCGGGTCCTCCGACTCGATGAATTCGGACGGTCCGTAGTCTGCGGGAGAAAGGGCGTCAGGACGCAGATTCGGATGAGGTGGTCGAACAAGAATCGACGCACACTCGCCCGCCTGGCCGAGCTCGACCATGCGCTCGCGCTGCGCATACGGCAGCATGACGGCAGGGTTGTCGTCGATGATGTAGGTGATGTTGAGCGGGCGGTGCATGCGGCCCGTAAAGAGCGAGAGCATCTCGGCAATGTCGGTCGCGCGCTTGAGGTCCCAGTACGGCCCGTGCAGCGTCGGCTGCGTCTCGCCCGGGTGCATCGCAACGGTGAAGGTGTGGTCACGGTCCTGCATGACCTTGTTGCGATGCCGCGAGTCGTGCGCTTCCCTGCGGCATCGCCAACCGTCAGTCCAGTCGACTCCGTCGAGCGAGCTCTTCCCTTAAAGACGCACAATGCCCAGTGTGGTGCCAGGTCATGGTTGATCTGGTCGTACTCGTCGCGCAGCTGGACGTTGTTCTCCTCGCAGAACCTCCACCTGCATGGCAGAAAGCTGGATTAGCCAAGCGATCCCGCACAGGTCAAGGAACGCGCGCACCAGTCGTCAAAGCCCTTTGGCGGGTTGCGCCGATACCGCTGCTTGTACTCGCGCACGGCCTCGGAGAGCGTCTTGCTCTGCCGCGCGACCTTCTCCTTCCACTTTCGCTCGCCGTCCTCGATCAAGAGATGGATGGGATGCCGCCCCTTGTCGTTGACGAGGAGGAGGCCGTTCGGGTGGAAGGTGTGGCGCGACTGGGCCTCGAGCTCCTCAGCCGTGAGCGGGCGGTTCGGGTCGTGCTGGACCTGGTAGTCGTGCCAGCTCTTGAGACGGCCGCCGAGCTTGGGCGAGACGTAGTGAACGATGTTGCCCGAGTGTCGGATAAGCGGGAGGAGGCGCGGGTTGACGGGGCGGCGCGAGAGGTGGTGCGAGTTCGCGCGGATGTAGGACGACGTGAACCAGACGAGCGAGAGCGTCCCGAGGAGGGCGAGGGCCCGCGGGGTGCGGAGGATACGCAGAAGGATGCTCCCAATGCGCGCGAGGGCCTCCTGCGTCGTTGGCGGGCCGTGTTCGCCTGGTCGACCGCCCGAGCGAAGTGGAGCTCCCCTCGCATCTCGCCCTCCTCCCGCTCCTCCTGCGCCTGCGCCTCCCCGTGCGGTCCCGATGCCGAGCCCGAGCGCGTCCTTCTCGCTCACGCCTGCTCCAGCGGTACCCATGCGTGCTGCCTGCTCGACCTTTGGCGTCTTGCTCGTGCCGCCGAGATACGGCGACGGGCGGTCGTCGAGCGGGGTGGCGAGGGCCGCGCGCGACGACCTGCGGCGTACGTGCGACTGCATTGCCTAGCTTGCCGCTGCCGCGTGCCGGGGATCAGGTCGACGTTGAACGACGACTCGGAGGTCGAGTGCGCGCGGGCGGCGGCGGTGCCAGGTGGCAGCGACGAGCGCCAGCCATCTCGCCCGCGTTCTCACGCTCTCGCTCCTCACGCTGGACCCGGGTGGTGCGTGCTAGGGCATGCCATGCACTCACACGCACGCTCAGGCCACTCGCAGCTTGCTGGCACGTGCATCTGCTCACGCGCGCGCGAGACGGCAGAGGCGGTGCTGCCTGCGACGCCAGGAGAAGACATCCGGCCACTCTTTCCCGAAGCGGTCTCACCCTGCCCGCCCGCCTGCTCTGAGACTCTTTGCCTGCGCGCCTGGCCTGCCACCTCGAAAGGTCTCGCCAATCCTCCCTCCAAGACCCCGCCGGCAATCGCCCCCGCGTGACGAAACCCTCTCGCTGCTGGCGCTTGCTCGGCTCGCTCGCTCGCTTCGTCCTCTCCCTATCCTGCTTGCTGGCTTTTGCTAGACTGCGCCGCTATGGCTGGTGGACGGCATCGCAACCCGGGCTCGGAAGTCACCTTCAAGGGCGGCGACACGCCTTTCGCCCTCCCCTTCTCTACCTCGACCGGTCGCTCGTCGCCTCCCGCCGCATCCGCCTTCAATGGCGAGGGTCCGCGAGCTAGGCGACCAGCCGCCATGAACGACTCTTCCGAGCTAGACATCCGCTACGACATGCACGACATTTCGCCGACAACGCAGCAGCCCGACTTCTCCTTCCCGACTGTCTCCTCCGCCGCCTACTCTCCCCCTCCCTCTCCGCCGCCGAAAGAGGCGCTTCCAGTTCTCGCGAAGAAGGGCGCCGGCGGATTCTACAGCAAGTCGTCGTCGATCGCGCAGGCGCGCGAGCACAAGTCGGCGCGGCAAGGCCCGCTCCATCACCAGCACCAGCAGGCGCCGCAGTGGCGCGACAAGGGGCAGGAGCTCGCGCGATTGCGCAAGAAGGCCGCGAGCGACAAGGGCCTGTCGATGCAGCAGATTGTCGCGGGCGCAGGGACCCTCGCTGTCCTCGTCCTGGTCGTCGTTCTGTGGGGCAGCAGCCGGGGCAAGAGTCCGCTCGTCAAGCACATGCAGCGGCGAGAGCAGATCTTGGCAGCCAGCTTGATGCCGTCGCCGCCAGGCATCGTGCGTGCCATCCCGCCCGTCTCCGGTCACGGACGAGACGCTGATCTTTGTTCGCCTGCAGACCAAGCAGAAGGAGGTTCGCAAGCACGACTCGTTCCGAGACGAGCTCAGTACCGACTCGCGCTACGTCATCAGCCCGGCGCATGGCGACTTTGGTGCGCCACGCTCCGGCTCACAAAGCGAACTTGTACACTGAGCATCTCGCCCTCGCAGCCGAGCAAACCATGAACCTCTACCACCTCACTCACCTTTCGACTATTCTTTCCCGTATACCCATCGCACATCCCTTTCTCCTGCCCGACGACTCGGGCCAGATCGCCCAGCATCCAGTCCCGACCATTTTCGACCTGTCGCGCTTCAGCGCCGGGACGTCGGTCGCCGTCCTCGACTGGAACGACCTACGGCCGCATGAGGGCGCCGAGACGGGCAAGACGGAGCCGCTCGGGTGCTGGGTCGGGCAGATTGGCGAGACGGAGCGCGACGACCGCGCCAAGCGCATGCGCTTGACGGGGCTCAGCCCGAGCTTCGTCCCCGTGAGGCTCGCGCCGAGCAAGAGTGCTGCCGGTCAGGGAGACGATCTCAAGGGTGCGTTGCACCGATCTCCTCGAACGAGCTCACACTGATGCACTCTTCATCGCAGGGACGCACTCCTTCCTCTCGCGCTTTGACAAGGACGCTTCGGCAAAGTCGGGTCTCATCGACCAGGCGCGGCACGACGCGTCCATCTCGACGGCAGGCACGTCGACGCGCCACGCCGTGCCGGAAAACCACGTCTTCTGCATCGACCACTCGCTGTACCGCCCAGAGCACCCGACGTCGAAGCAGTCGACGACGCACCTCGACCCGCGGGACCACACTGCCTTCTTCAAGCACGGCAAGCACCTGCACTTCTCGCCCGAGCTGCACGAGACGGCGGGCGACATTGCGGCGCACCTCCTCGGGCACCGCCTGCCCTTCCTCGCGGTGCACATCTCGGCCAAGGCGCGCGCGAGCGAGTGCCGCCTTCTGAACCAGCCCGGGCGCTGCGAGCCCAACCTGCTCGACTACCAGCGCGCCGTGGACCGCGTGCGGCACCTCGTCGCGAGCGGGCAGGGGCGCAAGAGCCGCGAGCACCGGCACTCGGCGCGCAGCTTGCAGGTGCTCGTCTCGACCGACGTCAAGGACCTCGCCTTCCTCGGCGAGCTCGCCAACCTCGGGTGGACGCTCCTCGACTACGAGGACCTCGAGCTGCGCGAGCGCTTTGGCCGCTGGGACCCCGAGGTCATGGACCAGGCGGTCGAGAGCCGCAGTCACGGCTTTATCGGGACGAGGGGGAGCGCGCAGTCGACGCTGTCGGCGCTGCGGGTGCGTACCTGGCGCCAGGGTCCGACGGAACTTGTGTAGTGGACCTCGCGCTGCAGGTTCAGCGTGACATTCGCATCCTTTTCTTACGTCGAGTCCTTTCCGGCTGCGCTTCCCTTGAACCTGCTGCTTTCAAGCGAATGCACGAGAGCTTTCTAAGGTTCCCGAGGCGAAGACTGCAGATCATGCGTCTCATGCCAGCTCCCGAAGACCTCTTTGACCGCTTCCTCACAGTCCCTGTCGCCGCGGGCTTCTGCTAGGGCTCGCCAAAGCAGAGCACGAGAGGGGGCTCGATCTGTCACTTTGGACCCAGCTAATTACAAGCCCACACGCCGCACGCCGCCGTCGCGCCTCCTTCCTGTCCCGGCAGGGAAGTTGCAACGCCTCTCCGTCTCACCATGAAAGGTTCTCGGCCCCTTGCCTGGCCTAGCCGGCTACTTCGGCGAGTGCTCCAAGCTCCAGACCGACGCATACGGTGCGGGCAACGCTAATGAGGCGAGTGGGTTGCTGGCTGGCCACTCTGCGGTCGCTCTGCTGCTGCTCGCTCTCTACCGTACTGTGCTATAGCCTGCCTTGTGTGGTCGACGCTTGACCGTGCACCTGTCCTGGGCACGCTCAGACGCCTCTCTGTCGCGAGCCGACGGCCCCACTTCGCCTCCTCCTGCCCACCGCCGTCATGTCCTTCGACCCCTCACAGCACCGGCCGTCATTGGCGGTCGGCGCCAGTTCGTCGAACGCCTTGCCGACACTGAGCAACCAGAACTCGCACACTCGCGGCATCAGCATCGTCCAGCGCGGCGTTTCTTACCTGGCCGCCCCTTCCGCGCACCCTCCTACCGACCATTCGACCTCGTCCGACTTCCTGCGCAACCTTGCCAACACGCGCTCGTTTTCGCAAAACCCGCGCGCGCGACGGCATGCCTCGCTCGACCTTGGCGTCGCTCGCGCACGAGCAGGATCCATGGAGGTCGAGTCGCCTATATCGACCGTCTCGCCCGTCTCGTACGGCGAAGACGAGAAGCGGCGACTACTGTCGCTGTACGACAGTGCGCCCGTCTCGCCGCTGTGCACGCCGTTCGCACCTGTGCCGCCGCGGAGAGCCTGGTGGAAGAGCCGGAGGAACGTCAGCGCGGCCGTCTCGGCGGCACTGACGCTGTTCGTGCTGGGCGGACTCTTCGCACTTTCGATCATTAACCGACCAGGGTCACGAACATGGTGGGGAATGAAAGACGTGCTGGAGGACCTCGGTGTCGCATCGTTCGAGCCGGCGAGGTGCGTTGAACTGCTCTCTTCGCCGCCGTTCGCCCAGACTGACGGGCTCACTGCAGCTGCGAGAACCCGTACACCGAGTTCGGGCGGATACACGTCGACCGCAAGGTGCCAGAGAACAACCGCTGGCTCCCTTACGACCCGTCCTGCGTTCCTCCCGCCCTCATGGCGACTCTTCGCGCCGCCCGCAACGTCAGCGCCGCTTCCGGCGAGCCGGAGCATCTCACCTTCCCTCTCCCCCTTGAGCGCCCGCCGCACATGCCGGGCGCGCCGCTTTCGTGGATGCACGGCAAGACGGTCCTCCTCTTTGGTGACCACGTCGAGCGCAATCACAACAAGGATTTCTGCCGTTTTGTGGGCGGCAAGTGGGCGACGATCGGGCGCGACCACGCGCTCTCGCCGCCACGGTTCGTCAACGGGATTGACGAGAAGCTCGTCGGGTCGAACAAGGAGAATTACGACGGCACGAGGCCCGCCGTGTGCTATCTCGAGGACTACGACTTTATGGTCGTTTCGGTGTTCCACTTTGGCCTCGCGAACCGCGTCGAGTTCGAGCACGAGTCGCTCCTGCATGACCCGGCATTCTACCCGCCTGGTGAGTTGGCCCGCCTCTTTATCCTCGTAGGCATGTCTTACTGAATAGCGCATTCTACAGTCGCTGTCGACGACCGCCTCACTCACATTGTCCTCCCGCTGCTCGACTCGCTCAACCGGACGCGTCCCGACCTGATCGAGTTCTCGACGGGCTTCTGGGACCTGCGGCACTTTGCCGCGCTCGACGAGCTCGCGGGCAAAGACCGCTACGGCGAGCTGTCGACGGAGCGTCTCGCGTGGTACTCCGCGCGCCTCACGCATGCCTTCGCCGACCTCGGCAGCGCCTTCCCCGGAGCGCCCATCCTGTGGCGCACGCTGCATCAGACGCCCAATTTCAACCAGACGTCGCCGGCGCGCGTCGCTGCGCTTGACCAGATCTCGCGCAAGGTCGCCGCGACGCTCAACGAGGTCTCGACGCGCGCCGAGGCCGAGCAGCGCCTCGACGAGATCTTCCACTTCAACCACCGGTCGGAGCACCACTCGAGCCGCGGCGGCGGGAAGAACGCCGGTGCGCCGAGCGCAGCGCACACGGCGATGCTCGAAGAGCGCGCGCGCGTCGAGCGCAGCCTCGTCGGCGGCGGGCTCAGCGGGCGATCGGCATCGCGCCGGCCGGTCAAGGACCGCATGTCGAGCAAGGCGCCGTTCCTGAACCGCGTCAAGGAGCGCATCGGGAGCAAGGAGCGCGTCAAGGACGTGCGGCTCGGCGACGACGACACGAGTCTGCGCGGGATGGTGCGCGTCGACGAGTGGGGCGCGCTCATGCGCGGCCAGGAGCACACGATGAACAATGTGCACACGCCGTCCCTCCCCGGCGGGTACCTGTGGGGCGACATCATGCTGTACGAGTGCGTTACCCCTCTGTGTGCTGTCGAGGCGGCGGAACAGGAAACTGACGGTCTTCCGCCTTTCGCGCAGGCTCCGACGCGCCGCTGCGCTGGCTCGCCCGCACGTCAAGACGTACGCTCGCCAGCGCTTCTAGGCGCACTGCATCTCCTTGTCGCTGCGCACTGTGGACACTCTCTCCTGTGGCACGGTCACCCATGCATCACAAAATCCTCCCTGTTGTAGCATCCTCATGTAGCCACGATCTCGCTGCCATAGACGAGTCCCTCTCCCTCCTTGTCCGGTACGGCGAGAGCGATGGCAGGCGTCAACTGGAGCAGGAGAAGAGCGAGAGCAGGCTGACTTGGGCAATGGCCCCCTGTCGATTGCGGTCGAGGCTCCTGTTTCCGTCTCTGCCTCGTCCGTTCGCCTCTTTCGCCCCCATCCTCCTCCCCTTTCCCCCTTCCCCGCTCCTCCCCGTTGGCTCTGTGGTTTCCTTTTTTCTCGTCCTCTTTTGGTCCCGCCTCTCCGTCACATCGCCCCCCGCCGCGCTCTCCACCGCCGCCCTCGAGCCTCCGTCCGTCCCCCTCGCGAATCTCGCCTCGTCCTCCTCGCACCGTGCACGCTCGAGCCGGCTCGACACGCACCGCCCGCGCACTCTGCACCCTTGTATCGCTACAACACCGTGCGTCCCTCTCGCGCTCGCGCGTGTGCGCAGCGCGCCACTCGGACCTCCGTTCGCGTCGACTAACGGTTCGCACACACGCGACTCGCGACTCGGAAGCAGAGCAACGCCTCGTCACGACCCTCCTAGCAACTCAGCAACATCTACAACCATGTCGTACTTTCACACCCAGCGCAACCAGCACCAGAACCAGCACCAGCACCATCACCGCCCGGAGCCTCTTCACCTCGCACCCAACTACGCGACCGGTCACCAGCCGCACGGCGCACCTCGCTCTGCCCCGCTCCAGCACCAGCACCAGCACCAGCATCAGAATCAGCACCAACACCAGCAATACCAGCACGGCTACCACCAGCCGCCGCACCACCACTACAACGGCGTCTCGAGCGCCTACCCTGCCTCGCCCGCGCAGCCGCCCCCGCACATGCACCAGGCGCATGCGCTCGACGAGTTCCAGCAGTCGCAGCACGCCTACATGAACGAGCTCGCCGGCCTCCAGCGCACGATCGAGCAGCAGATCCTTGCGCAGCAGCAGATCGAGCGCGAGGCCGCGTACCGCCTGCTCGCCTCACAGCAGCAGCAGCAGCGCGGCGGTCAGCAGCGCCAGCCGCAGCAGGGGCGCGCGCCGCACCAGCAGCAGCAGCAGTATGAGCGCCATCCGGCGCAGAATGTCCCGCACCCGGCGGGCCTTCTCGGCCGCGGCGGTCCCGACTTTGCTGGTCAGCAGCAGCAGCAGCACCAGCGCCAGGACAACCCACTTGTCGCTTCGGCGCTCGCGCGTAGGCAGCGCCAGGAGCAGCAGCAGCAGTACGGGCGCGGCAACGGCAGCCCGCACCGGCGCCAACAGCAGCACGGGTACGGCCAGCAGACGCCGCCGCAGGGCTATCGCACCCCGCGCGAGCCGCGCTCGACCCCGACGCCGCCGCCGATGGGCCACGCCAAGCGCGCGTCGCCTCCCCCGCCGGCCGTGATCCTCTCGGCGCCGGGCGAGCCGTACCCGGACACGTCGTCTTCGAGCTCCGAGAGCGGCGAGACGCGCCCCTCGTCGCCCGACATGAGCCCGCACGCCCTGAAGTCGGCCAAGGAGGCCAAGGCGTCGCGCCGCCGGTCGCACCTCGACACGCTTGCCAACCTCGGCCCGTCCGTCGCCGAGCGCAAGCAGCGCCGCCCCGTGTCGATCAACGGCGCTCCGTTGGGTCTCAAGACGCACTCGGCGCCCCGCCTCCCGCTCAGCGCCACCGTCGGCGGGTCATTCCCGCCCGTGCACCCGCGCTCGGTGAGCGACTCTGCCGCGGCGCTTGCGGCCCTCTCGCTCTCGCCGCACGCCTCGTCCTTCACGCCCGCGCCGCCCTCGCCGCCCATCCCGGCGAGGCAGCAGGCGCCGCCCGTGCCCGGCACGGCGACGGCGACGCGCCAGCCGCGCGGCCCGCCGACCGAGCTGAGCGACGCCGTCAACTTTGCGGCGCGCGTTCGCGCCCAGGCGATCGAGAACTTGCGCGCGCGCCGCTCGGGGAGGGCGTTCGGCGGCGCGGTCGTCGGCCTCGACGAGAGCCTGCCGTCGCTGGCGACGGTGGGCGTGGCGGCCTGAAGAGCGGTCCTTGCCGTGGGTTTCTCGGTTTCGGTGTTTAGCATAGCTCTACGTTTTGCCCTATCTCCCTCTCTTTGCGGTCGTACACTACATACGCTCGCTTGGTCCGTTGACGCCTTCCACACCAGTCGTGCCGTAGCTCCTCTTCAGCGTTCCGCGCTGTGCCCTGCATCGTATCGACGCCCCTTACCATGCCCGTTCGGCGCATTCTGGATGTCTTCGAATCGAAGCTGTGCCTATCGTCCCGAAGCAAACGCGCTTCGGAAGAACGAGAATTTGGGGCGGGCTGCGCCCCGGCGAGATCGGCGTTCTCGCACCTCTCAAGCACTTCCTGCGCTTCGTCCGCTGTCGTGCGGCTCAGGCACTGCACTCTGGAGTGCGCAGACCGTCTCGCTTGTGTGCAAGCCCAGTCAAATCCGCTGCAGCGCCGTCCAAAGCCGCCCTGGTTCTCTGCGCTCTCCGCTTCCCCAGACGGTGCCCACAGCGCAGAGTGCGGCACGGAACGCTGGGCGGTCTGTTTCTGGCTGCCAATCTCGATCATCAGACAACGAGGGCGACCCGCAGCCCGCGCTCGCTCTTTTTGCTCGCGTTTGCGCCGTAGGCCCCCTTCTTCTTCGGAAGAAGCAGGGAAGAGCCCCCGCCGCTTCTTTCTCTCCTTCGCCCTGCCTGTTCTGACGAGCTCCCGACGAGATGGCTCCGCCGACTGCTGCAGCCGACGCGATGGCCGTGCTGCCTGCGCTTGCTTCGGACGCTGCCTCCCCCGCCTCGACCTCGCCGTCGGACACGGTCCGATCTCCCTCGAACGCTGGCGCCGATAGCGAGCTTGACGAGAAGCGCTCGCTCGACTCGTGCAAGGGCGAGCTCGACTCGCTCCCGCAGGGGGTCGAGGCCGACGGGTCCTACAACCCTGCCGTCGTCGGCCACCCGTGGCGCGTAAAGGGCCCTGCGATCTTCTGCGTCCTGCTCTTGACCTGTGCGTATGTTGGACAATGGGCGTCCGAGGCAGTAGACTGACACGCGCGATGACAGTCGGCAAGAACTTTACCAGCAGCTCGATCAGCCCGCTCAAGTCGACGCTCAAGAAAGAACTCGGGATCGACAACGCCCAGTATGCCAATGTGCGCCTCTCGCTTACCAGCTGTGCGGTGAAGCAAGTAATCTGACTGACCTCGCTTGTACCTCTCCCTCTTGACTTGCTTTTGCGATCAGATCGACACCGCGGATTCGCTCATCAACACCGTCTTCCCTATTCTCTCAGGCTGCATGATCGACTACATCGGCCCATCTGTCGGGGCCCTGTACTCGTGCTCGATCATCCTCCTCGGCGCACTGCTCACCGCGGGAGCCGCGAGCGCCGGCAACTACGGCCTCATGCTCTTTGCGCAGATTATCTTCGGCTTCGGATCGTCGACGCTCGAGACGTCCCAGAGCAAGTTGTACGCCTTCTACACCCTGGGCTCAAGCATGCAGGGCGCCATCTTCGGCCTCGACATCGCCATGGGTCGCGTCTTCAATTTGTGCGGCAAGCTCTCGAGTGTGCCAATCATGGAACGCGCCAACTCGTACGCCATGACCTTCTGGGTGCGTTTCCTGCTTTTGAGCCGGCTGTCATTGTGCACGCCTGACGAGCATATCTCTCAGGTCGCGGCAATCTTCGCCGGCGTGTCATTCGCACTCGCCACGTCCTTCTTCTTTTACGAGCGCACCTTCCATCCGTCTGCGCGCGTTCCTACTGGTCGTCAGGCTGCGCAGAACGCCAGGGCGCGCGGAGAAGACGTCGTAGGTGCAGGTTCGCACTGGAAGGCGAACCGCCTGGCATTCCTCCGATCCATCTGGGCGATTCCCGCGGCGTTCTTCCTGCTCGACATCTCGCAACTCTTCCAGTGTATGTCCCTTCTGCCGAAAGCGCGGGAGCATCGTCGCCGATGCGCACGTTGCTCGTTTCGCCTAGCTCGACTGACTCGCTTGCTTTCCAGCCGGCGCCGTCGGGTCCTACACAAGCAACCTCGCCGATACTATCCGTGTTACTCGCGGCGCGACCCTGTACACGGCGGGCTACACATCTGCGCTTTCGCAAGTGATGCCCATCGTCCTCACGCCGCTCCTCGGCGTCTTCTTTGACCGTTTCGGCATGCGCATGCATTGGGTCACCTGGACGGCGTCCCTGTGGTGCGTCGTGTTCGCCCTGCTGGCGTACACGACCGTGCACCCGCTCGTGCCCGCCCTGCTCGGTTCGCTTGCGCTTGCGACGAACGTTCTGCCCTGGATTGTACGTTCTCGCCTTTCCATGTACGTTTGCCGGAACGAGTCTGACTCGAAACGTCGCAGGCTTCGATCCCGCTTCTCGTGCCCGACCAGGCGCACCTCGGAACCGCCTTCGGCATCTACAAGGCTGTGAGTCCAGTCCGAGGAAATCGCAAGGCTGGTAACGTACTGACTTGAACTCGCCCGCTCGACCAGCTGAACAACTGCGGCAGCGTCATCGTCAACACGGCGTCGGGTGCGATCCAGGACCGCGCCAAGGCGGACAAGAACCAGTACAACAATGTGTTTGCCTTCCTCCTCGTCATCAAGGGTCTCGACGTGATCTATGGTGCGTCTACGCCGCAGTCGACCTTCTCTCTTGCCTCGACCTGCCGGCTGATCCTGCGCCGTCCCGCAATCCTTTGTTGCGGACAGGCCTGTGCTACTGGCGCTTCGATAAGCGCTACCTTGGGGGCGTCCTCCAGGCCTCCGACGCGCGCTTGCGCGAGATGGAGGCGACGCAGTCGCCCGAGGAGCGCACGGCCGGAGTCCGCCGGCCCATCAAGGCGGTCACGATTGTCGCCCTCGCGACAGTCGCCAGCATGGTGGTCATTGCGTGGGTACTGTACCTGTACTACTCGGTCTGAGGAAAAGGGAGGGCAAAGGGGGGCTCGCCGGGCAGCACAGGCCGTTGCGACTTCTCGGCGAGATGAACGGGTCTTGTAGAGTTTTTCTGCTGGGCTTCATGAGGGTCATATTGTCTGCTGCCTCCTACGGCGCTTATCAATAGAGGGAGTACGGCAAAGAGCGCACACGAGGATGCCTTTCACGGCGAGGCGCTCGCACTGCGTCCGGAGGTCACCATACTCCCGCGCACCAATTGAATGTTCTCGATACATCGTCACTGCACATTCCTCTGCGTCGATACAACCCTGTACGATCCCGTCCACCTCCGGAAGGCCTATCCGCCCATGCTGCGCATCGAGTTGCTCCGCTCCAGGCCTGGTCCCCTCAGCGACCCGCTCTCGCTCTTTGCGTCAAACGTGAGCAAGTCGGAGAAGCTCTCTGCGCGGATGCGCCCAGGCGAGTCGGTCTTTGGCGCGCGCGTAGACGACGGCGGGGTCGGCGGGCGGGCGCCCGGTTCGGGCGAAGGCGAGCGGGACGAGTCGGGTGTCGACGTCGACGAGAGCAGGTCGGGTTCGGCGAGCGTCGCCTCGGACCGAGAGGAGCGAGTCGACATGGAGCGGTGGTGCGCAGCGACCCATGGTTCGGGCGACGAGGTGCGCGAGCGAGCGGGCTCGCTGGCGCCGTCCTCGCCATCGGCGCCGCCGGCGTGAGCTGACAACGCCGCGCTCGACTCGCGAGAGCGGGGCGTGCGCGCGCCGTCGATCGTCGATGCGGGCGTCAGCGCTCCGCTTTTCTCGCCGCCTGCTCCAGCGCTCTCGCGCGCCCCCGCGCCCTTCTCGCCCTCGCCGCCGCCGGCCTCTCCGCGCTTGAGCCAGCCAGGCAGCAGCGCCCACGCCCAGCCGCCATCCCCTGCCCCTCTGCTTCTCCCCATCTTGGCCGCGCGCTTCGCCTCGGCGCGCCGCCGCTCCCACTCGCCGCGGTACCGCTCGTACCCTTCGCGGAATTGCGGCGCGACGCGCGAGGAAAAGATGAGCTCGCCGCGCGGGTTCTGCGCGGGCGGGATCGGCGGGAGCGGGATACCGCCTGGGGGGCGGGGGGACGGGGTTGGGACGGGCGCGCGCGTGACGGGGTCCGAGGGGGAGGGGAGAAGCGCGGTGTTGCGCAGAGGGGGAGAGGCCGGAGGAGAGGAGGAGGGCGAGAGGGGCGGGGAAGCGGGCGGAGAGCGGAGAGCGCCGGCTGATCGGAGCGATACGTTCGAAGAGGAAGACATCGAGTGTGTCGACGAGGCAGACGGGCTGCGCGAGAGGGGCGGCGAGGAGACGTCGGACGCTATTGAGCGGCCAGAGGAAGTGCGCGAGAGTGCGTTGCTTGGTGGAGGCGACGAGCCGAAGAGGCGGGAGAGGGAGAAGCGCGAGCGGTGTCGCGTGTTGAGGTAGATGTTGAAAGGCCGCAATGCTCGATTCGCTTGTGGTACGAACCTGCGCGTCTCGTCGGGTCAGTGCGCAGTCGATGGGTGCGGGACAGACGAGAGACTCGCTTGTGAGCATAGGCGATCTTCTCGCTGTACATGCCCGTCGCGAAGAACAGGACGAGGGTGGTCACCGCAACGAGGAGCATTGCCACGTTGCCATAATGCACAAGCGAGTACTGTCGAGCGTGTGGGTGTCAGTTGCGAGCGGGACAAACTGGTGCGAGCCGCAGAGCGGAACATACGATCGAGGGGAGGACAAAGACGTTGTAGGCGAGGTATGCAATGACGCCCACTAGCGAGAGGAGGAAGCCTGCGGGCGACAGCGTCAGTGCACGCTCACGCTGGCCTGCTTACGCTGCAGTGTGCAGGGGTTCGCCGGACGAGGAGGGGAAGGTGCGCGGACCTTCGTACTTGCGCCGCTGCTTCTGCAGCCTGCGGGCGTTGGGCGGTCAGCGGTGTCGAGAGAGCGAAACGGGCGCGCCCACGCACCTCTCGTGGTTCTGCTTGAGGCGCTCCTCGAAGATGAGCAAGTCCTTGAACGACTCGCGGTTCGCGGGCGGGTGGAACGGGCGCGCTCGTCGGGGAGCGTGGCCAGCTGGTGCCCGCTCTGGCTGCACAGCACTCGGCATCCCGCCAACCCCGAAACCGGACCAAGAGCGCGAGAGAGCAGACGCAGGACGAGAGAGCAGCCGACGAGCCGGCGACTTGGACTCCGGCATCTCGCTCGCACGCCAGCAGAGCGGAGCTGAGTGCGCCTGCTCACTAGAGCGTCACTGCGCAAGAGCTCTCGGCGCCGCACGAGCTGCCCGCGTCGTGTCGCCGCTCCCCCACCTCGCCTCATCAGTCGACTGCTTCAACTCGCCTCTGCTCAGCAGCTACAGCTCTAGCCGCCTTGTAGAGCGCAGCAGCGCTTCGTAGAGCTCTTCAGACTCTGCCCAGGAACGGTCAAGGCCATGGGTGCGCGCAATCCGCTTGTGTCCGCCCTTCTCCTTCCTTTATCCTCACCTTGGACCCCCGCTGCAGAGCGCTGGACCGCCCTCATGCCCGACAGGGCGCCAGCAGCCGGTCCATCCACCGCTCGCGGCGCCCTCAAGGCCAAGCCCAAGCTTGTTGGCCGTCTGCCCGAAGAAGCCTGGATCGTCGTCGCCCAGTTCCTCCCCGTCCCCGACCTTCCGCAACTCGCCCTCTGCAGCCGCACCGTCAACCGCCTCGTGCGCGATGACCGCGTTTGGCGCGCCAAGCTGGCGTGGCTCAACTACAAGGGTCCGGACGAGGTGGACTGGCGCGCAAAGGGCAAGGACCCGGAGAAGTCGGGCGCAGATGGCGCAGAGGCAGCCGGGCGCAAGTCGCTCGAGCCGGCGCGACGACGGTCAATACCGCCAGCTCCACCTGCCGGCGCGGTAGCAGAACCACGGCAGTCTATCGACGCGGCGAAACGGCGCTCGAAACCGCCAGTTCCGGTGGGCGAGCCCGAGGAAGAGGACGAGTTTGGCGACTTTTTCGACGGCGAGGTGCCAGTGCGAGACATACGACGGAGCAGCACCACCACCGATGCTTTCGGCGACTTCCAGGACGGCGATCTGGGCGCAGAAGACCCGTTCGGGCTGGCGGAGGATTTTGGCGAGGTCGCGCTCAATGACCCACCGTCAGCCGCCAAGAAGCAAAAGCCTCCCGCCGACGACCTGCTTCTCACGTTCGAAGATTCGCCTGCCAAGCCAGCACCTTCGTCGTCGGCTGCTCGCCGACCACCGGCAGTGTCCAAATTGACGTTCGACACTCCCGCCGCCTCTCCCGCCTCCCCATCATCCTCACGACCCGGCGCATTCGCCTTCAACCCTTCCACTCCGACGCCCACATCCGCCACCTTTGCCCGTACCGACTCGCTCCTCACCGTCTTCAAGACGCACCAGTCCCTCCTCCTCCCATACTACACGTCTCTCAAGACGCACACGACTTCCTCCCTCGTCTTCACGACCACCTCGCTCTCGCCGATGCAGCGCGCGCGGCTCCTCTCGTCGCTCGCGCGCTTCTGCGACCCGCTCGTCGCCCCGACGCGCTCGCTCCCGCAGCGCCTCACGGTCCTGCGCAACGTCCAGTCGGCGATGGACTTTTTCGAGTCGACGCTCCTCGCCGAGTTTGAGCGCGCCGACGCCGCAAAGGACGAGGCGATGATGAAGGACCGCGCGACGGTCCTGTGGGAGCTCAACCAGAGCACGACGCTGTCGCAGGTGTTTGTGCAGAAGCGGGAGACGATGTTTGGGACGGGTCACAGCCCCTTGCGAAACCTCACGTACGCTCCACGACTCTGTTCCGCCGGTCAAGCGCGCGCTGACGAGTCCTGCCTGCGACGACAGCAAGATCGAGACGCCTTCAGGCGGTGAAGCCGACGGCATCGATTTTTCGGCGATGGACCACTGGATGCAGTCGATTCTGACGGTCCTCTCGCGCGAAGGCTCGCTCATAGCGCGCGTCTTCCCGCCCGAAGCCGACGTCCTCCTGTACTTTCTCGAGCGCATCGCCAACGACGTCGTGTCGGACTACATCACGCAGCTCCTCTCGGCCGCGCAGCCGCTGCAGAACCCGCTCTTCCTCCTCGCGACGGCCGCGACGTTCGGGCAGGTGTACCGCCTCGTCGAGGGCGTGCTCGCGATCGAGCCGCGCAACGAGCGCCTCGTGACGAAGGAGCGCGCCGAGGACATCGTCTTCCGCATGTTTGAGCCGCTCATGGACGACTATTTGAGCGAGGAGGGCGAGTGGATCCGCCAGGTGCTTGAAGGGATCTGCACCGAGTGGGACCAAAAGGTGGGACAGTCTCAATTGCTCCCCCATCGTGCAGGAAGCTGACCATTCCTTGGTGCAGACGGCTTCGGCACTCGCCGTATCGGATCCGACATTCCTCGCTTCGCAGAACCCGGCGCAGGTCAAGAAGAATGTGCTTGCCGGCTTCACCAAGGTCCTCCTTCTCCCCGTCACCATCATTCCCAAGACAGCCATCATGGGTGTCAACGCCATCACGTACGGCGCTACGGGCGTCATCGACACGTTTGCCCAGCTCGGCACTCAGCTGAGCGGCGTCCCGGCCACCAGCAAGCCGAAGCTCGGCGCAGCAGGAGACCGCTCTTCGGTCGTGATCGATCCAGCACCGGCAGACGCCCCTGCACCCGCTCATGTGGTCGTTGCTCCCGACTTTGACTCCACCGCTGCAGCGTGGGGCGGCGATGCCTCTTCGCGCCTATCGGTCGATGCGAACGGCACCGTCTCGCTCGGCGACCCCTCCTCGACCGGCGCGCCGCCCTCTTCCGCGCTCCCGTCCCCGTCAGCCGCAACAGCGACTCCCCGTCGCACGCCCGGGCGATTCGACCGACTGCAGCTGCTCCTCTCGCTCGATACGGCGCTGCAGCTCCTGCAAGCGGACCGCGACTCGCTCAAGCGCATCCAGACGTTCATCCGGTACCCGGGCACGTACGGGCGCAAAGTGCGCGACGCGATCGAGGAGGTGTTCATCGTGTTGCTGCAGGTCCTTGGCGAGAAGCACGTTGTGCCGGCGTTCGAGAAGGCACGGAGACAGATGGAGGCGTATCGGCCGGAGGAGCACGAGGGCGAGGAGGAGGGCAACGTCGCGCCACTCGTGCAGTTCTTCGAGCTCGTGCACATCGGCGACACGATCCAGCAGATGGTCGACGTCTACTATGAGAAAGAGATGGTGCGCCTCGACGCCTTTGCTCTCTCCCACCTCATGCTGACCCGACGTCCTTACAGGCCGCCTTCATCGATAAGAAGGACTTTCTCAACACGGTCGTGCGGGAGAAGAAGCGCTTCGAGTCTTCGCTCGACGACGCCGTCGCGCAAGGGCTCAACGCGGCCGTCAACATCCTCATGTCGCAGGTCGAGCACCTCGTCACGACGCGCCAGGACCTGCGCGACTTTACGCCCGACGACCGCGCCGACTTTGACCTGCAGCCGACGCAGGCGTGCGTCGAGGCGAGGAAGGTCCTCGTGCAGCACTGCGACATGCTCAAGGGGAGCACCGACAAGCACATCCTCGAGGTGTTCAACCAGGAGGTCGGCATCCGGTTGTTCGGGTGCGTCCGCATTTGCGCTTCGCTCTGGTCGGACGAGCCTGACCTTGCGTGCGCGCGCGCGTGACACGACACACAGCATCCTCCTCAAGCACCTCAAACGCCAGATCATCTCGACGCAAGGCGGCCTGCGCCTCATCGCCGACCTCAACGCGTACCACTCGTTCGTGACGACGCTCCGCCAGCCGCAGGTGACGGCGTACTTCACGAGCCTCAAGATGGTCGGCGAGATCTACCTCGTCGACGAGCCCAAGGACCTCGGCGCGCTCGTGCGCGACACGGGACGGTACGAGGGCGTGCTGAGTCCGGACGACCTGTACGAGCTGGGTGAGCGCGACAGTCTCTCAGTCTCGCTGTCGCCGCCTTTCACTGACGGTCTCTCGGGGCAGTGCAACGCCGCGCCGACTGGACCAAGATCCAGCGCCAGGTCGAGAAGGCTGTCTTCGGCCTGAAGCTCGCCGATGACTGCACGATTGCGTAGAGTCTCGCTTCCGTTAGTTTCCGCTCGCATTTCTTTTCCCCTTCGTTTGGTACTGCAGCAGTTGTTCTTCCGTGCGCCGTCATCTGTCTCCTGCATCATCATCCATGGTTCGTCGTCGACTGTTCTCGCCCAGCTTCCCACGCTCCGAGAGATGCGATAGTCAATCTTTGTGGTTCGATTCAAACACTTTGCTTGCTGCGACTGCTGCTACGATTCATGCGACACTGCAGCGAGGACGGAGTGCAGTCAGCACAGCGGCTCAAACAAGCGCAGGAGGAAGCCGCGCACCTGTACACCCGGCTCACAGAGAAAACGACATGGCGCCCTACGACGCGACGATGATGGCGTCGTCCTCGTTCCTCTCCTGCTGCGCCGACTGCTGCTCGCCCTGCTCGGCCTTTGCGGCGTTCTTGGCCTTGTCGCCGCCCTCGGTGGCGCCCTCGTCCGGCTGGATCGCGACCTTGAGGCTCATGGGGCGGCCGTTGAGCTCCTTGCCCTGGAACTGCTCGAGCGCCTTGACCTGGTCGTCGTGGCTCGCAAAGTCGACAAACGCAAAGCCCTTGGACCGGCCCGCGCTCAGGCCAAACTTGCGCGTCACGACGACGGCGCTCTTGACTGCGCACTCGGGCGCAAACGCCGCCGCGAGCGTCTCGTTCGTCACGTCAAAGTGCAGGTTGCCGACAAAGATGAGCGTCTGCGACTCGGACCCGGCGGGCGGGCCGCGGCGGCGCGGCTGGCGCGCACCCGCACCCGCACCGGCCGCGGGCTTGGCCTCGCCG